>NC_134416.1:12711897-13354974 GCF_030867145.1 Opisthocomus hoazin | reverse complement strand
CAGACAGCTGCTGGGTCGGTGCCATCCTTGCCAATCACAAAATCAACAGGTTAATGTTCAGGGATTATAGCTTCATGCCCTCTCACCGTATACCTCATAAATATTCCTACCTATGCCCCAACATATGGCAGCTACACACATCTGTGTTCACCATTCTCCTGACACCAGGGCCGGGGGCATTATTTTGGTGACTTTTTAAAGGTGTTTTTCAGCAGAGGTGTTTAGGAGAGAAATACAGTGAGGTCTTTGTGAAAAAGTCTTCTGAGGAGAACGTGAAGAGATAGATTGAAATGACAATCAGAATGATAATCTCCTAGGGCTGCGATCATCTGGGCTAGCTAGGGCTGTTCTGCTCCCTGGTTCCATAGCAGCCTGTCGGATGGACTGCTAGGAAGCGACACTACCTCGTCTGCTTGCCTGATCACTGCTCTTTTTGTTTTCTGCCCCTCTGTTACCCTGGAACAGTTCTGTCTAGGAGTGTTTTCTAGCAGAAGGTTCTTCTACCTGAAAATCTGTCACCAGTTCTTCTTTTCAGAAGTGAATGACTACAGGAATGCACAAATGGCATACTGAAATGGGCAAAGCCACCTGCAACCATATAGGTTCCAAGATACATGGTGTTACTTTTTGTTCAGAGATGTTGTAGATGTGGTTTCTGCTTGTTAGCTAATATGTCGAGAATACTTTGTGTGGATTATTCTGAGAAAATCTGAATTAAATTTACAGAACAGACCATCCAAGGACTGCTAAAAACTCATGCATAAACGGGCGTGGCTCCAAAGTGCTGTCGATACCAACAGCTTTCCTCTCACTACTCCTGTCCAGCATTAACACTGCCTTTCTTGAGTCCACTGTGGAAGTGGATTAGGCTAAACAGCCGAAAGGCATTCCTAGTGCAGAAGAAGTGTCCACACAGCCAGCTGATGCCAAGTAGCTAATGCATTCTACGTTCACACCCTCGCTTATTTTGCAACAGCTTCCCTGTGTAGGCAGGCCCTACATGTTCATGTCATTTGATGGTTAGCGTTGCATCAGTGACATTCCAGATTCTGACCACAATGTTAGTAATGGAAAGTGGTTCATCTTCTAATTCTTCTAATGAAGTGGTAGGCCTTTTTTTTTTTCTTCTGGATGCATCTTTTGCAACTTTTTCTTTCATGTGTCTGGAGTGAATTTCTTCATTTTTTTAAATGTGTGTGATATTCTGCTAATCTCTGATATATGAAATGATGCTCTCTAAGCGTGGAAATTGCCTTTATACAGTACACCATGTGAAACACTGATTGTTCAGCCTTTTTTCTTCCAAAGAGCCAGAGAAGACCCAAGTAATAAAAATGTCCTTTACATATATTTGCAATTTAGTAGCTTGTGTCTGATACATTTTTTACTCGTAAGATATTCCAGTTTTTGTCTTGCTTTGTTCTTACTGTGGCATCCGTAACGCTTTTGCTCTGTTTTCACATGTCTGTCACGCTTTCATGTAGACCTAGAGTTTCCTGGTCATTTAAGTAGTGTGTTTATCAGTTAGGTTTATTTTGAGCAAGCCTTTGGTGTTCAACTTGCTTATTAAGTTTACACGCCATTGTGGGTGATGATAGTTAAGATGGAAGAATATGGCCGCCTTAGATTTTCCAGAAATAGATAGTGGCCCCTCTGAGCTTACTGATGAGCCTTCATGATGTCTTTTTAGGTAAGCTTCATCTCCCCTGGGAGCTTCTTCAGATCTAGTCCGGACTGCAGTGATGAGGAAACTGCTGTTGGAAATGCCATCCGCAGACTTAGAAGCGTGGATGTCTCATGTTTTTTTGCAATAACAGAGGGAGCAAGAAAGCTGACTCTGTGTGTTTGCCTACTAAATTGTTTGAGTTGCACAGTTTATAATCAAAGATATCCTTTCTGTTCACATCTAGAATCATAGAATCATAGAATGGCGTGGCTGGAAGAGACCTTTGAAGGTCATCTAGTCCACCCCCCCCTGCGATGAGCAGAGACATCTTCAACTCAATCAGGTTGCTCAGAGCCCCGTCCAGCCTGACCCTGAATTTTTGATTTCTAAGGACACAGCTCCCACTGCACAATAATCTGAATTTCCCAAAATCTGAAAGCAAAGATGATGTCTTACTCCTCACTTTGAATAGTGTATGAGTTGAAGGTTTCACAGGGCACCTCTGGAGTTTGTTTTGGTTTTTTTCTAGGTGGGATTTGTTGTCATATTTTATTTGTTAGTACACTAAACAGCAAATTGTATCTAGCTTCAAGTGTCTTTCTGTCTCCTTCACTTACACTTCTGTAATGAGTGTCCCATAACATTTCCATCAAATCGTAGTCTCTCTTCATTTTAAGGTCATTCTGGAAAACTGGCATCAACCAGCTCTACCCTGTAGTGAAAGGATAAAATGGGAACAGTATTTCCATTTGGAATGGTGTCTTTTAAAAGGCCTGTAGCTTAGTGGGACAAAATACTGTAAAATATTCAAGGGCTGTGAATCTGATGGCATTCAAGGAGTTTTCAGAGGATTGTTGCTTAGTGCAGGATACTATCCTTTCCTTCCCTACCCTTATTATATAAAGGAACTAACAATTTGCTAATTTGTTCATCATCTAATTTGTCTTTAACACTGAAGGAAAATCAGAATGGCTTATATTTACAGGACCATCATTTTATTTTGGATTGACCAAATGCATGCCTATGTACTTCTTACACAAGTGTGTGTAAAACAAGGCACATAGGAGGCACTTGTCAGTAAATCACCAGCAAATTGCTTGGCCTGGGCAGGAGCAAGTAAATTTGCAATTGCAATGTGGAGCAACATGTTAGAGGCCACCTTCCTTAGATCAGCTTGTGTATTGCAACACCAGCAAGTAATCAAATTGTAATGCACTTTAATGCAAAGCCTAGTTTGGCTTGGTTGGCAAATTAAGCTATCGCATGCCTCTGGCAAAAGCAGAAAGTCTTTGAACTGTTTGACTGCAGCTGTAGCTTGCACACCTTATTTTCCCTTTTAAAAATCATATTAAACTGTAACCTGCAGCCTCTGCGGTAAGTTTCAAGGAAAATTAAACTGTTACTAACCTTTCTAGCAAAGATAACTGTCTCTAATCAAGCTGAAAAGTCCAGACCCAAATTCCCCTCTCCAAGTTTAGACAGATTCATTGGAGGAAAACTCCGGGGCTTATTAAGTACAAAGATATTACCTCTGACTCAGGAAGTCCTTGGCCACAAATTGCTAGAGACTGGGAGAGTTGGCTAGGAAGGCAGTACTCTGTGCTTCCCCTCTTCTTTTGCTTCTCGTACAACATTTACTGCGGATCCATCCCGGGGGAAGGACACTGGACAGTTGTTCTGGTTTGCTTCTCCAGATGCGAAGTCTAACCTGAATTCAGAGCACTGATGGGTGTGCTGACCCACTCTTCAGCATTGCCCATGGTGGTCTTGGCAGTGTGTTTCATGGAATGCAGTGTTTGGGCTCATTCTCTTCTTCAGACTTGTCCTTGGACCTGCTTCACCCAGTGCTAGCAGTGCCCCAGACTCCTTCTGCTCTTAGAATACAGCTCTTAGATGTGATGATGTCCTTCACCTCCCCCACCTTTCATTATTTTCTGTGTCCTGCTGGCAGGAACACTTGGCATTTGACTTGCCCTCCTAACAGTCATGTTTTTCTTGGAGCTCTCAGAGATAGGATTTTTCCCAGCCTGGATGAATTGCTGTTGTTTCTATAGAGTCAGCAGTACAATAGTCCCTCCTGGGAGCCAAGAACTTGTCTGTCTACTGGCTCCAGCTTACAAAGACTCAGTCCTGCATGCTTAACATTACCCTTTGATTTTTGGGATTAGCGTTTTGACTGATGGCAGGTGAGAAAGCAGAACGGTGCAGCACAAAAGGAAAGAAATCAATTAAGTTTACATTGCAACATTCACTCAGGGCCGGGTTAAGGCAAACTTCTCTGCCTTAGAGGAGCAGGAATTGGGTACAGGACGTTGTTGGCACTGGAAGCAGTGAGCAGACAGCAGTCTGTCATAGAAGTGACAACGACAATGGAGACGGTCTGTCTTTTTAATATGTGTACTATCCATGTTTCGTATAATTCACAGTATAGCAGTTAATGTCTCTGCACTATGGGTTTCTTTTTTTTAAAAGTTGGCTTATAGGTTCTCAGTCTCTCTCAGCAGAGTAGGTAAAAACTGAACTAAGGCATATTAGTCACATTTTTATCAAGAGATGAAAGTGATAGAGATACAAAGTACTATCAGCTTTTAATTAAAATTGAATAAGTAAAAAAGAGTTGGCAGTTGCAAAATTCATTATGATGCATTACCAAAAATAGATACCTTTATGAGAATGCAGTTTTATTACAACAGTGGGCACTAATTAGCTGTAAACATCATTGCTTAGATAGCCAGACAGAAAACGTGTTACTAATACTCGTAACAGGTTTCAGTTGGCTGGAATGGAAAACTAGAAACTCTTAAGGCTCTTAAAATGCAACCTCTCAGACTACCAAGACAGATGTATGTATTTCTGTTACTTAAGGCAACATCTGAATTTCAGGAACAATAACCTAGTGTTTTCTGCATCTGGTTTTAATTTGCAAGGAAAACTTAATTTTACAAAAATGTAACCTGGCTTAGCTGAAACATGTATGACCCGGTGTTTTTATTCTTCTTTCTACAGAACAGTCAGAGTTGCGAGTTTGATCCTCCAAACTTAATAAAAACCTCTTCCAATATGAGTTTACATGTACAGACCTACAGTTTAGAGCACTTTACTGACCAGTTCAGAATGTATGTGTGTCTTGCATAATCTCTGCAAAATTTACAGTAATTGAAAAAAGTTATTTTCCTCTCTCCTCCTGTAATCTAGAACATCAAGCAATAACAACAAATCTGTGGGTGGTTTATCTGATTTATGCTAATTTGCTATTGACATGTTTGAGGTATCACTTGCATCATCCCAATCCTGCATATGTATTACTAAAAATATTAGCTGCTTATGAAAAGGAAGCATTTTAAATAATTATTCGCTTGTGCTGTGATAACCTCTTGAAACCAGGGCCCCAGTCTGGTAGACTGCATACAAAATCATTGCAAATGAAGTGCAACCTGAAGTGTTTAAGATAAGCTTGCAGCAAGTGGACAATTTGAATCCAGGAAGAGTAATACATCCCACCTACAAGGAGTGGGTCTCTACTAATGGAATTTCAGTGATGAAGCGTGAGGCATCTAAATCACCTCCAAAGCCAGTACGAGAAAGAGGTAAACCCAGCCTGTGATTTAGCTCACACTATTTAGAGACCTGAGGCCTTTGGGGAGACTCAAGCGCTAGTACCCAAGCTTGAGCTTGTATTTTCAAACCTGGATGCTTCAGCATAGTCTCCTAAATTCTTACGTCTATACCTGAGGAAGCAGGCACAGAAGTGATGAGGGAAGTGGTGGCTCCATAGCTGTCAGAAGGTGCTGTGCGAGGTGAACACTCGCCCAGAAGAGGCCACTTACATGCCTAAATTGGAGTGCTGAGCTTTGAAAGTAAAATCACAGGCACAAGCCTCACATTTTAAAACTTTACCCACCTTTCTTGGCACCTACATATTGATACACAAAAATTATCGTCCTTTGTAAACAATCACCTGTCCTAGATCTTTCTAGTACTGCTGCGTTGTGATTTCATTGACTGACGTGATGTGCTGGTCCACTGGAACTACTTGCCAAATTCATGAGTTGAAACAAAGTACAACATGGAAAAATGTGAGTTTCCAGATGTTTACGTCAGGGAAGATTAGAGCTGCAGTATGTCAAAATTTGCAGATACATGAATTTTAGGAAATTCTGAATCTCTTGTTCTTTGTTGGTGTTACTCATAGGAAAAAAAAACAGTGTGGTATTTAAGTAGAGCAGCCCATGCAGAAGCTGTCGCCTACCAATGACTGGAATATTGTTTAGCCTTGCTGTCTCAGTGGGATTTCACCCATTGCTTTGTATTTCAAAAGCTTTAGTAAAAAACCTACTTTTACCCTCAAAAGCTGTGTTTTCTTCAAAATGCTGTGTGTTTATGATAAAATAAACCTTATATATGAGCAATCTAAGAATAATATGTGACAGGTTTTCTTTTCTGAGAACTGGTAACTGATGCAAGTCTTTTTCTGATGTCTATACCATTGCGCTTTGGGTTTTTACAGTTAAATTGTGTCCACTTATTCCTTCTGATTTGCGAATGTTAACTTTTGTTAGAGGGTCAGTGTCTGATAAAGGTATGTTAATATTCTTGGAGATGAAAGCCTTAAAATTATTGTAGACATTGGACATTTGAACCCCTTTTCCCCCTGCATCCACACCCTGTTGATTGAATGAGGCCTTAGTAACAGAAACAGAAATGCCCTTGATGCTTGCCTGAGTATTGCCTAAGTGTTTGCAGGAGTACCTGGGTCAGAAGCATTCCTGAATGCTTGGAAAACTCTTGATCTATTGGAATGGAGAGAAGGGCAAGCTCTGTTAAGGAGGAAGGGAAAATATGCAAATAAAACCGGCATAAGGAGAGGTGCTGTGGTGGAGCGATGGCTGCAACACTGATGCCAAGAGTACTTTGACCAGAGATGTGCTGGCTCACATGGCAGTGTGCTCAGTCTAGACTGGGTGTGAGAGACTGTGATTGCTCCAAGAGTAATGTCTGCTGTTATCATCCGGAAGGTGATGGCATTATACAGGCATGCAGGACTGACCGTAAGTTAGGACACACTGGTTGTTAACAGATGTGGAAGACTGAATACCAGGGATGCAAAGATGCAAAGATCGGCTGATAGTGTGGAATAGCAGCAAAGGGAACCAAGGCTGAGACTTTGTAGAAGGCAAATCATGAAGTAACTCTAAACCCTCCGTGTTCACTTGTGTTTCCCGCTGCTCCCTTGGCAGTCAAGGCCAACACAGGCCACTGAAGGATTTCATGCTCTCCAAACCCTGTGTTACAGAATCACAGAATCACAGAATGTTAGGGGTAGGAAGAGACCTCTGTGGGTCATCTAGTCCAACCCCCCTGCCGAAGCAGGGCCACCTACAGCAGGCTGCACAGGACTGCGTCCAGGCGGGTCTTGAATATCTCCAGAGAAGGAGACTCCGCAACCTCCCTGGGCAGCCTGTGCCAGTGTTCTGTCACCCTCAGAGTGAAGAAGTTCTTTCTCATGTGTTGCTACAGTGCAAACTAGCTTGTGCAGCTAGAGAGGACAATGTTCTGTTTAGCTTGGGACACCTTGAGGACTACATCTCAGGGCGCTGCTGCAAAAACATTGCAGAACTACCCCAAAGGAATGGAAAGTTATGGCAGGTGTGAAGTTTGCTATTAGCAGATAAGATTTAAAGATAAACAAATGCATTCAGCTGAAAACCTCGATTCACAATAACAGAGCAAAGTTAGGAAAAGATAACCTGTATACATTTATTAAGGTTATACTTATTAACATATACCCTCCTTAGCTGCTCCTGTGTCTCAGCTTTTGACTCTGGCTGATTAGTTTCTGGATGGAACCCTGGGCTGGTGCGCCCCTGGGTACGCAGAGTTGCTTACACCTTGCCTTCTTCTTCTGGTAAAGGTGGGGACCTGCATCTTCTCTAGCTCAAGGTGGATTTCTTCCTGTTTGCCCCTCATTCCCTGGCATTGGGCCATCAGGTGTTTTCTGGGAGATTTCAGTATTTCATTCTGCCCCTCCTCCTTAAGGTTACTTCAGTAATGTTTCTGTTGTCCATCTCAAGTAACACTTTCTTGGCTTTTGTTTTTCACTAATTATAGTCTTGTTAAAATACAGTGCCATCACTTGACAAATGATGCGTTATGATAAATAGTACAAATTCCTTTTAAAGTACATACTGTGTATACAGGCTGTATAGAAAGCCCATTTATGACATTCAAACTCAAACTGATCTTCAGGGTAGGACTGCCAAATCTGCTAAAGCTCCAGCTCATCCTTTGTTAGATTTTGGGGACTCATCTGCATGTTGCTGTTTTTCGATGAACTAGAACAGGGAAAACCAAAGGCTTTGCATATATTCAGGGCAGCTTGCTTTTCTTCCCAGCCCTCCTTTCTAGCGTTGGCTATAAATAGCCACACACACACAAGTGGTTACTATTTAAAAATGCACATTCTCTAGCAGAGACTACAGTACAGTATTTTTTGCAGTATCTTGTTCAGGGAGCGGTACAGAAATATGTTGTAGCATCTTAGATACCATTGTGAGATAATGCTTGACAAATGCTAGATTTTATTTGCTTATTTTAAGTATTTGCTATCTATATTAAATATTAAATGAAAATTGTCTTGTTTCCCCTTACAGTTTGTTATCGATCAGATAATGAAAATGAGGCCATTGAACAAATCGATGAAGATATAGCCGTGACTCAGAGTCAGATGAACTTTATTTGTCCCATTACACAGGTATGCTATTGCTGCTACTCTAATCGCTTGGGAAATAGATATTTCGTATCCTCCATTGGATTGTTTATTACAAACCTGCAATACTTGTTAAAAATCAGGCAGTGCATATTATAAGTATTATCAGAGAAGAGCAACATTGCTTGGGGAAAAAGTCCATGTAAGTAGGGATGCAGTTTGCCATGCCGGACCTGACCCCTTAATTTCAGTGGAATGCCGTGTACGACTGGCAAACACACTTTCTGCTGTTTTAAGTAAAAAAGAAGCATTTTCATATTTTTACATAAAAAGAAGCATTTTCATGGGCATTATCAGTTCCTTTAAATCAAACCTTATTGTTTACAGATGGAAATGAAGAGGCCAGTTCGAAACAAAATCTGTGGACATACTTATGAAGAAGATGCCATTCTAAAAATTATCCAGACTCGAAAGCAGCAAAAGAAAAAAGTCCGGTAAGCTAACAAGAATGTGTGGAAAAGCTATTTGCTTTGCTGTGTAAGTGGAATTTTACTCCGCTTGTTCTAGGAAATGTATTTGGATTGGCAAGGCTGCAGGAAGTAATCCTTCAGCGTCTGCCCAAGTCACAGTCTCTTCATTAGTACTGTACACGTGAAGGAGCTTTTCTTTTTAATGAAAACAGTGTGTAAGGAAATACTCAGGAAGTACATGGGAAAGTTACAGCTACTCCTGGTACCTGCACAACAGAAGCAAAGACATTCCATATAGCCAGGAACAATAAAGAGAAGCTTCAGCTTCCTAAAATTTAGTTGCTCATTTTGTTCTTTCTGATTATTGAGCAAGCCCTGAAGTTAATGAAAAAAAAACAAAACCCGTCTCCTCTGTGCACCTTCTTTTGCAGTTATATTCCAAAACAACTGAGAAATATTCAAACACTTAAATGAATGTTAAAGTAACAAATAGTAAAACACCACTTTTTAGGTGGTACAGAGTTTAGGAATGATCAGACAGAGCTTTAGGAATGATTAGACAGGATTGTGCAGTTCCTGCTACGATGCAATTAAATAATTCTTACTTTATATCATTAAAGCAGCCTGCCATTTTCCACACAGGACATTTTTTTTGAATGAAAAGATGTTTGTTGAATTTTTAAACCTGAAATTCTCCCCGGTAAGTTCCAAATTTAGGATGGTTTTGATTCAAAAAAAAAAAAAAAGAAAAGAGAAGAAAAGGGGCTCAAACACTTTTTAGAGCAAGCGTAGAGGACATATCATTTCGTCATTAATTTCATATTTGTTTTTACACCATATATGCTAGAGCCTTATGCTTTGGGGTTGATGACCTCATGGAAACTTACCAGTTGTGTGGCCTTTTTAATAAATGTGCAGTTCGCAGCGGCTCAGGAAGGTCTGTCAGAGACTAGCAACTTGATTTCCCCAAAGATAATGCCACAGGCAGCTTACTTCCTCCGTCCGTTGCTCTTGCGTTTCCGTTAGACTCTACATACTCTGCCATGGGGATACGAAGGTGGAGAGGAACTTTTTATTCCAGGCTCCTTCCTGGCTACGGGAAAGCACTGCTATGCAGTCAAGCACAGATTGGGATGTCCAGCCACTACCTTTGTATCAAGGCAGCTGGAAGAACAAGACAGAATTACCTTGCCTCTGTTATGAGCTTTAGGGAGAAAAAGTGGAGTGGGTGCAATTTACTGGGAACAACAACAAAACCAGTAATGTGGATGGACAGAAACTTGGCTGGAAAAATGAACAGGAGTTGGGAAATAACTCACAAGTTGTAAAGAAGAAAGCGAGTACTCTGGAGGATAGGGACAGGCTAGGAAGCATGTGCTCAACAGCCCAAAACCCCAACAAAAATACCTTCTGCAATACAGAACTGAAGTTAGGGTGTTTGTATCTAAATAATTCTCTGCGTTGTTAAATTCATCAGGAAAATGTCATGGTAGTAGAGACTGTTGTGGTGAATCAAAAGTTTCAGCACTGCTGAAAAACTAATAAGGTCACATGATTGAATTTTTATTTTACATTTTAAGAAATTAAAGACTTGGAGAAAATATAAAGAAAATCAAGTAAGCTGTACAACATTTGGCTTTAAAAGCTACCTTATACCCAAAATGAAGTTATTTGTGCAGTCTGAATCCTGGCAGTTCTCAATTTTGAGCTTTTAGCTTGCAGCTGTACTATTTTTGCAGTAGTTTCTCCGGTATGCTAGAAACGCACAAGCACAGCAATAACTCGGCTTCTCTGTAACTAAGTGAAGACAGACTGCTTGGTTTTCTCTGCCCAATCTCACCGATCTGCTGTAATTTTAACCTTTCTTGTGAAAAAGCAGCCAGTTTTGAAAAACGGTAGTCTGCTGTGGTGGGAAGAGAGGCCAGCTGGTGCGACAGGTTCCCCATTTGAGTACCCCCTTCGCGTGGGCACTTCACTGCGCTCCTGCCAGCACTGTTCAAGTGGAAGCAGATATCTTGATAGAGCAGCGTCGTGGTTAGGGGGATCCTCTCTACCCTGACTCTGAAATCAAAGCCGTTGCTCATTCTGGAGTTACAGAAGTGGCTGTTTCCTCACATGTACTTTCCAGTTGGAATCCGCGAGATCCCTTCGGTGCACTTGGCAGTGCGCTGGCTGGATGTCAGCCCTTCAGCTGACGTAGGCACAGCCACCGGGTTTGTGCTGATAGACTCAATAGATTCCTTTAGGCAACTCTTACGTGTCTCGGTTTGCTCACTATTTTCCGCTGCCTGGAAGGACATAGTAATCCTTTATGCCTACAGGAAACGTGGCAAGCTTTCTGAGCACTTGTTATTCATTAATCTGGCAAGCTATTGCTCTAATAAGATGATAAATGAGAAAACTGAGGCACAGAGCAATTAAGTGACTTATCCATGACAAACACAATAAGTTGTGGACAAATCTGGAATAAAAGCTGTGAGTACTGAGGGTAAACAAGTGCAGCGCCTCAGACAAGAGTTACTTCTAATAGAGGAAAAATTCAAGAGAAGTGTTATTTCTGACTGCAGGTACCATCTGTGCATGTTTGGGCCACTGCCAAAGGAAAATGACCTTTCGTCCCTGAGTATCTTTCACCCTGCTGTCTTTATCTGGCTGTTTCAAGTAGTTGCAAGACATTTTCTATTTGATTGTCATTTAGAGGCTGTTTGTTTGACCCCATCTCTCCTTTCTGTGCTTTCTCAGTTCATAAAAGGACAGGTAAATTTTTACACCAGCTAGAAAGTCCACTGATTCACCAGTCAGCCTTTGCAAGTCTCATTCTCTTTTGTCTGTTCCCCTAGAAATTAATTTCTGTATTTATCTATCAGTGAAGATTGTACTATTCCACTGTGGATTAGTAAGGTAAGAGGTAGTTACCTGCAGTTTCTAAAGGACTGCAAAGAGAGGAGGCAGCACAGAGAGATGTCCTTGCAATGGGAGTATCATTACCGATGCAGGTGGCTTGTGTACGTGAAACAGAGAGTGATCTACAGGTGAGAGGCTCTGTCTCCTGCTGTGTTCCTTCCTTTCTTCAGCTGTTGATTCCCATTAGTTTAGATAAATGGATTTATTTTTCCCCACAGAAAGCTGGTGAAGAGGAAAAGAGGTAACAAGGAACTGACAGAGAGTGTGAATCCCAGATAAATACAATAAATCAGCAGATGTTATGTAAAAGCCTATATCTGACAAATACAATTCTTCCTATTTAATGGAGTCTCTTTTCTTTCTAACAGATGCCCTAAAATTGGCTGTAGCCATGCTGATGTAAAAGGATCAGATCTTGTGCCAGATGAAGTACTTAAAAGAGCGATTGACAGTCACAATAAACAAAGCTGGTCAACACTGGAGAAGTCACCTGGATACGCTGCTGCCACAGAAAAAATTTGTTATTAGAGGTCTTGTGAGATAAGCTGCTGATTGTAAGTAGGTTGTGTAACTGATTGTTATTTAAAGTGTTTCATTTATAAGCAAAGTTGAAGGACTCAGCTGTAACTGAAAGCATTTTTTAAACTGTCAAATACGAGGAATTCCAGTTAACCTTCCTGAAATTCTAAAAGCTTGCATTTGATAAATAAAATGTGTTTTGCAGCACTTAACCTTCCTTGTCAGTGTGCTAATTTTTTTTTGTACATTAGAGATGCAGATTCTGCCGGCATATAGAATCATAGAATCATAGAATCATAGAAAGTTTTGTGTTGGAAGGGACCCCTAGAGGTCATCTAGTCCAACCCCCCCGCAGCGAGCAGGGACACCGCTAACTAGATCAGGTTGCTCAGAGCCCTGTCCAACCTGGTCTTCAATGTTTCCAGGGATGGGGCCTCCACTACCTCTCTGGGCAACCCGTTCCAGTGTTTCACAACCCTCATTGTAAAGAATTTCTTCCTTATATCCAGCATAAACCTACCCTGTTTTAGTTTAAAACCATTACCCCTCGTCCTGTCACTGCTGTCTCTGCTAAAAAGATTGTCCCTATCTTTCCTATAGGCTCCCTTTAAGTACTGAAAGGCTGCAATCAGGTCTCCCCGCAGCCTTCTCTTCTCCAGGCTGAACAAGCCCAACTCTCTCAGCCTGTCCTCATAGGAGAGGTGCTCCAGCCCTCGGATCATTTTTGTAGCCCTCCTTTGGACCCGCTCCAGCAGTTCCATGTCCTTCTTGTGCTGAGGGCTCCAGAGCTGAATGCAGTACTCCAGGTGAGGTCTCACCAGAGCAGAGTAGAGGGGCAGAATCACCTCTCTCGACCTGCTGGCCACGCTTCTCCTGATGCAGCCCAGGACACGGTTGGCCCTCTGGGCTGCCAGCGCACATTGCTGGCTCATGTCCAGCCTTTTGTCTATCAGTACCCCCAGGTCCCTCTCAGCAGGGCTGCTCTCGATCCTTTCATCCCCCAGCCTGTATTGATACCGGGGATTACCCCGACCCAGGTGTAGGACCTTGCACTTGGCCTTGTTGAACCTCATGAGGTTCACACAGGCCCACCTCTCCAGCTTGTCCAGGTCCCTCTGGATGGCATCCCGTCCTTCTGGTGTCTCAACCGTACCACTCAGCTTGGTGTCATCTGCAAACTTGCTGAGGGTACACTCGATGTCGCAGTCCATGTCATCGATGAATATATTGAACAGCACCGGTCCCAGTACGGACCCCTGAGGGACTCCACTTGTCACTGGTCTCCATCCGGACATTGAGCTGTTGACCACTACCCTTTGGCTGCAACCATTCAACCAATTCCTTATCCACCGAACGGTCCACCCATCAAATCCATGGCTCTCCAATTTAGAGAGAAGGATGTTGTGGGGGGACCGTGTCAAAGGCTTTACAAAAATCCAGACAGATGACATCCATTGGTTTTCCCTTGTCCACCCCTGTTACACCATCATAGAAAGCCACTAGGTTGGTGAGGCAGGACTTGCCCTTGGTGAAGCCATGCTGGCTGTCTCGAATGACCTCCCTGGCCTCCATGTGCCTTAGCATATCTTCTAGAAGGATCTGTTCCATGATCTTCCCAGGCACAGAGGTGAGGCTGACAGGTCGGTGGTTCCCAGGGTCTTCCTTTCTACCCTTTTTGAAAAGGGGCACAATGTTTCCCTTTTTCCAGTCACTGGGGACTTCCCCTGACTGCCATGACTTTTCAAATATCATGGAGAGTGGCTTGGCAACTACGTCTGCCAGTTCCCTCAGGACTCTGGGATGCATCTCATCAGGTCCCATGGACTTCTGTACATTTAGGTTCTGCAGGAGGTCCTGAACCTGGTCTTCACTTACAGCTGGAGGGATTTTACCCTCCTGGTCTCCTTCATGCCATTCACCGACTCAGGAGGGGTGAGGAGAGAGGTTGCCAGTGAAGACTGAGGCAAAAAAATTGTTGAGTACCTCAGCTTTCTCCTCATCTGCTGTTGCCAGTTCGCCCGTCTCGCTCATGAGCGGGGGTACGCTTTCTTTGACCATCTTTTTCCGGCTGACATACCTGTAGAAGCCCTTCTTGTTATTTTTCACATCCCTTGCAAAGTTCATCTCCAGCTGTGCCTTGGCCTTCCTGACCCCATCCCTACACAACCGGGCAGCTTCCCTATACTCTTCCCAGGAAGCCAGTCCCTGCTTCCACTGCCTGTGCAGTTACCTCTTCTTCCTTAGTTCGACCAGCATCTCTTGCCTCCACCATGCCGGTCTCTTCCGTTCTCTGCCCGACTTCTTACACTTGGGGATCGAGAGCTCTTGCGCTCTGTGGAATACATCCTTAAAGACCTGCCAGCTCTGTTCTGTTCCCCTGTCCCTGAGGACCGTTTCCCAGGGAGTTCTTCTGTCTCCTTGAAGAGCTGGAAGTTTGCCCTCCTAAAATTTAGGGTCCTGACTATGCTCTTCATTATTCCCATTTCCCTCAGTAGCATTAGTTCCACCAGCGCGTGGTCACTGCAGCCCAGGCTACCTCCGATCTTGACATCCCCAACGAGCTCACTCGCATTGGTGACCACCAGGTCTAGTATCGCATCCCCTCGGGTAGGGGTGCTTATTACCTGGCTTAAGAAGTTGTCCTCAATGCATTCTAGGAACCTGCTGGATTCCCTACAGCTTGCCGTGTTGCTTTTCCAGCAGATGTCGGGGTGGTTGAAGTCCCCCAGTAGGACGAGAGCCTGCAAGCACGAGGCCTCCTGGAGTTGGAGGAAGAACGCTTTGTCTATCAGCTCCTCTTGATCTGGCGGCCTGTAGTAGACACCAACCACTAGGTTCCCTTTGTTGCCTCTCTCTCTGATTCTTACCCATAAGCTTTCGACCTGCTCGTGGCTATTCTTCAGGGACAGCTCTAATAGCAAGTGCTTTGCTCAATACTGCAGACAGTTCTGTTACTGTCTCTGTAACTGCTGGGAATACTCGGAGCAGGGCACTCTGACCAAGGATTTACCCAACTCACATACCCTGCTTGGAAGCATGTTCGTGTCTTAATACAAACCCCAAGAAACTTTAATAGAGCTAAATTTGCAGGAAGGGCTGCACATCTGTACCTTGTGTGTGGACACCCAAAATTATCACTCACCTTTGAGAATTTTCACATCGTTCTTATAATTGTTGAACACTCTGACATAACTTACGCTTTTCTTTTGAGATTCAGAAGCTTTTACTTCAGGCTTTTGTGTTTGGAAGTCCCAGGGAGCTTTACCTTAATACTGTAGGTTAGGAGACAACAATTATTTACAAAATTATTTCAATAACTGATTTGTAGGCAATACAAATACATCGTAGCGTATACTTTGAACTGGAAAGCAGTTCATCTCACTTCACATAAGCTTCAGATATCTATGCAATTGGGCACAGATCCAAAAATGGACTTAAACTTTGTGACACTTCATATTTATGACCTAAATTGATCTGAACACATCTAGCAGGTAAGGCGCTACATACATGAATTAGAAATAGCCATAAGTGAAAGGAGCTGCCTTGGTGGTCGAATGGCAATTACTTCTTGGCATCTGTGAAGCAGAGAATACAGGTTTCTTCGAGCTTTGGGATCCTTAGTGGGTTAGATGGTATTTACGAGGTCATTTTTCTGAATTTACAGTCTGACTTTTACAGTAAAATGTAGCTAAGATACCTAAATGCTGAACTTTTCGCTCTGGGTTACTGTTTGCCAACAGCTTTGCTTTCATAGACCATTATTAACCCCAATTGCATTTAAGAGGGCAAATGACTGAAATATTGTTATTTTGCAATTGAAGAATATTAATCTGCAAGCTGGTTTCATAGCTAAAAAAGGGAACTGAACCATTATTATTTATACTGAGCTTTTGTGTTCAAAACACTTCATGGGAACTAGCTGGGTAATTTTCATATTGTGATCTAACCCCAAAGGTCCATCTTTCAAAACTGAGCAGTGATCATGAGTGCTTCCGTCTGTGGAAGCCCCGCTGAAATAGCTGAGAGCGACGGGGGGGTGGTTGAGCAGTGTATTCTTGTTGGTATTTTTATGTGTAAAGATCAGGTCCCTTTTAAGACACCGCAAGTCTCAAACCTATAGTTTTTAAGATGGGTCACCAATTTTCAGTTAAATACCACAAGGGAGGATGTTAACTGTAGCATTCGTCAAAAAAAAAAGGGAATGTCCGAAACTGTTCATAGCTTTTTGTTTCATCTTTAAGTTTGTGGTTAAATTTAGTCCAGTGCCTTTTATAAGCAGGACACTCAGATACTTGCGTTAGTTAAACAATCTCTGCCGTTTCTGAGGGAGGTGCGTGAGTGTTGTCCTCACGGATCCAATTCAATCCCCAGTGGTACTCAGTCTCCCAGTTTTTCAGATGCAAAGATGTATGTACATTTTATGTGACCGCAGCATCACACCTCAAATTTAGTTCATGTAAGTGTCTGGATGCTTGCGTGTGCCTTCCAATAACACACAACATCATAAATACTAAATTATACCCAGACTAATTTGTACCGACAAGCTGGTGGTGGCAGGTTTGGTTTTCTATGTGTGGTGTTTGTACCAGCATACCCTTAGATAGCTACAGTTCCCAATACGGTCGTTACTCTCATGTTCCAATGAGTAATGCTGTAAGGGAGATTGCTGTCTTGGTTACACCTTGTTGTCGTACGTAAAAGAGAGTGGCCTGACCCACAGCAGCGCTGATGGCCCTAGCGGGAGCTGCACTCCAGCTGTTACCTGTGGGTTAGCTGACACGGAGACGATGTGAACTGCCTGCTTAAGGTGAGGCAGCTGGGAGAGAAACCAAACAAATCCGAAGCGATGCTTTAAATGAGAAGAGAACAAATAGTCAAGCACTCACTTCTCACTACTCTGAGTAGAAAAGCATTTTTGAATGTTCACATTTCTGCCTCAAAATACATGAGCGTCCTTCCCTCCTTTGCTAGCCTGAGCTAGGCAGCGTCAGTGAATCAGAGCCTGAACAGCAAGCACAGGTGCAGCCTAAATTCTGAAACCCTTCTCAGTCACCAGCTGAAAGAAACGCACTGACTTTTGGCAGCACTTACCTGCTTTGCTGTACGAACAATCACACAGGAGGTGAGGAGGCATGTGTATTTAAATAGAGGTAGGTCTCTTTCTTTTATTATCAGAGATACCTCCTTTCAAGTATGGCCACAGCCGTACTATCCAGAAAACGACAAATACTTCATGCGCTTACGTTGGGATTGCTGATGAGAGCACTTAAATGAGCCCGTCAAAATCAGTGAGGCACTGTAAAGGTTCAGGTGCTAGAGAAAACTGCCTGTTATTAACTGAAATCAGTGAAGTTCTCCCCAAAACCCTTGGCATTTCTGAGTTTAAACTACGTCGTAACATCCAAGGATTCCTAGTACGATGAGTGAATTTTTTTTCTCTGAACCTGGAAGTTGAGCCATCCTGTTGATTTTTCACGGCTGGTTCTCTCTTGTTGGTTCTTTCAAGTAATTTTCCTCCTGAGATTGAGTTACAGGCTTGGCAATCAGCATGAATTGCAGCTGGCACTTTGCTAGCTGGAAGGGCAGACTAGCCTCGGCAACCGGGGAAGGCTTCTGTGCCTGTCAACTGACCTGGTGGAAGCTGCAAACTGCTGCTGATGCATTGGGGTGGCTGCAGCTACTGACAGCTCTTTGCTCTTTCATTTGCAAAGTTTGGGGTTTGTTATGCAGCTGTGACCTCTCTGTTCCCGTGTGTCCCATGCCTCCCATAAACTCTGCTCTGGATGGAAGTAGCACGAAAGAGTTAAAGAACAAAAATAAGTGTCAGTGATGAATAAGCTGATCTGTATGATTCACAGAAGTGGAAACTCAACAGCAGTTGAACCTTCAAATCTTAATCTGTTTTGGCTATAAGATATCATATGTAAACAGGCATATGTTAACAGTTCACAGGGTAATTTGTGTCTCATTGTTTGACGTCAGAAATTCTGCAACAATATTTAAGGAAAGAAACTGAGAGGTGAGGTGGTTTTTTTTCCTTTTCCATAAGGGGTGCTTTACAAATGCAGCAAACCTCAGTGTAGCTGAGGAGGGTCTGTCACTGAAACCTGGTGAGACTCCATCTCTGCCAGAGAACAGAAGTTCCACGTAGTATTTTGAGTGATTAAAGAAGCATCTAATCAAACATTAAAATAAAGAAAAGGCAAGAGAGCGCTGTATGCAACACTTTTCGGTGGTACCCTGAGGCACAAGCCATTAAAGCAGCTCTCCCACTTCAATAGATTCTCCCTGTGAAGCAGAATTCTCCATTTTACAACTAGAGACACTGAAGTTTTCAAATCAGTGGAGCCATGACGTGTAAAGATAAAAACTAATCAGGCAGGCATCTCATGGAAGATTTAGCACACTTGTGCTAAAAGGAGCACACATTCCTCTGAATCAAGGACATATTCATCATTACTTCTCCGGAGCTGTGATCTTATTCATTCTAGAAGAATCAAAAGGACTAGGCTAAGTCAGTGCTCCCTTGAGAAACACCCCGAGCAAACGCAGGGGCTGCAGGAAGTGATACCGATGACTCAACAGCCAAGGCCAACACACTGCCTTATTTTAGACAATGTCCTCTTGGACATACTCATATTTCCTCATGAGTGGCTGATGACAAAGGTCTTACCTACCTGTGGTCACAAGTACCTCATGACGTTTTTCTCGAGAATAGCTCTAGTGTTGTGGCCAAAACTAGCTTAGAATTCACTGTGCAATTTGATTAACTTCTGCTGCCGTTTAAAGGGAATGTTAATCTCCACCTGCCCTAAAAATCTCCACGTATGGATCCTGGAGTACTGTGTGGTCCATTAACTGAACATTTCCAGAATGGATAATGCTCTGTTATACAGTGAAGAAGATGCACCTAGGAAAGGGGCTTCCTGGAGTGGAAAAGGTTAGAATATGCCAAGGACAGGTCTTCCTTTCTCTTGCTGCAGCTGAGCCTTAAGCTGATGGCTCCTCGCTCCAAGTACAGACTAGTACTGACTGCAAAGTCCAGGTCTTCCATAAATAATGACTTATTTTCTGGTCATAAAATACTTACTGTTAATACCTGTTACTTCAAACACATGACGTGGTCACAGCAATGCTCAGAGGAGAATCCTATGAGGCGGTGCCAGCGGATTCTAGGCTGCCAGCCAGTAACCATAAGAAGTAAAAAGATTAGATTGATTGCTAAGCAAGTAAAAATCTGGGATGCGTGTACATCGTACAGTAGATACCCATGTATGTGCTTAGCCTCTTGATGCAGGAGTAATCTCAGCGACTTAACAGGGCTGCAGCAACGTACAGAAAACACTGTGTGCTTCATCATTTCAAAATGCTGCAGAAAATGCTGTGGTGGGCTGAGGAGACAGCCCGCCTCACTCGCTTGTTCTGATGTTAGTCCGGACCCGAAGACAGAGCTTGAAAGCACGCACATGAATTGAATTGCATGGGAAGCTTACCAAAGGAAGTGCTGGCTTGTAAACTCAGTGTGAATAGGATCTTCTCTGACCGCAAGGGAAATGGAGAGACACTCATTCACTGTCTGCTTGTGCAATCAACTTCTGAAGTAAAAACAGGATTTGAGGTTTAAAACCTGAACCTTCACACGTCTTTCAAGCAACAGAAGAAGCCTTCATGCTCTTCAGTCTGCACCGGAACACAGTCAGGAGGTGCTGCTCATGGGACTCCCTGCATTCGATAACAGCTAGCTTATCAGAAGGGAATTATTTAGAGGTCCTAGCAACAGGAACCCTCGGAGCAGCTTCCGTGGGGGCTTGAGGGGAGACATCTGAACACCATTGCATTGCACTTCTTTTGATGTCACTACGTGCTCGTCATGTGCTTTGTATCTCAGCGGCGGATCTGCCGCTGAGTTCCACAGTGTCTCAGGATGGTTGTGGGTTTATCACAGATGCCATTCCTGCTGTAAAAAGCATTACTTTTAAGTTCTTTATCACCTGGCCACACGACTACTCTTTGAGCCCTGTCTGTGCAGGGCGATTCTGTACACTCGTAGATTATGGACGACCTGCTGGTTTTAAATTGCTGGCTTTCAATCTAGCTGTAGTTTAAATCCGACTACATGGTTTGAGATAACTTGTAAAATAAAGTTATTTAATTTTTTTCATCATTTGCCTGGTAGTTTAATATTAACTGAAGTATTTGTGTGTTGCGTCTCTCTCATCCAATAACTAAAATAATTACTTTTTAATTTCTTCCCATAGTAAGCAGCCAGTTTATTTATAAGTGGCCTAATCTAATCGAGATTTACTCTGTGTATCCCATGAGATGCATTATCAAACTTACCAGACCTGTCCCAAGCACTTGGGAAGTGGGGAGATGGTTACACAATTCTCATTGCCTCTGGCTGTTCTAGTTACAAAGATAAAGGGTCAGCGAACTGGAGCAGCGGAGATAATTCTGTGAGCATCTAAGGAAAAGCAGCTGATCGGGTGAGTGTAGGCACTGGCTGAGGGCGAGACAGGTAGATGCCTGAATACCACATAGCGAAAATCCCCTTAAATAAAATAACATGCCAGGAAAAGGGAATGTCAATGCTTGACCACCAGAAATTCTGGATTCCTAAATCTTCGTCTAGCAGATGCAATAGTGCTACTTGTCTGTTTTAAAAAAGAGAAGAAATACATGAAGAGCAACATTCAGCTTGCCACAGCTCTGGCAAATCTGTGCTGGGGAAGACCCTCGCCGCTGCTGGCATGTGCCAGATCTGTGATACGCATCCCACAGGTTCTCCTTTCTGCTCCAGCCCCAGCTCCTCGCTGAGCAGCCGGGGCTCCAGGAAGACAGGAGGCAGCAAGCAGTCCTGCTTGCTTTGACCAATCCCTTTCCAAGGCAGGATCTACTTTTCGTAATGATTTTATAATGTCCTTTGACTGGGAGCTCCTCAGCCTTCCTTAGCATGCGGCAGGTGCCTGCTGAACACCGCTGTCCTTTGCCAAGCACAGACTACTGATCTGGACTCCCAAAGGCCATCCCTGCCCCACCTTGACGGTACTGGGATGCTGTCGGAGCATCCAGGGCCGGATGTTTGGCTCCTCACAGTTTGCTGGCTCACAGCAGTTCATTTTTCCGGCACTTGGGCAGCAAGACTTATCCACAGAGTCAATGTTTTTTCCCAAAGTTAGGCCTGTAAGTATAATTCTGCACTGATCTGTGCTCCACCATGATTTACAGTGCTACCCTGCGGAGATGCATAACGCTGCATTGGTTGATTTGGAAAGGCTGCAAAGCCATTCAGGCTCAAATTCACCGCAGGCACAGCTGAGGACGGTCATGTTAGTATTCATCTCACGTTAGTATTCATCTCACGTATGCTAAGCAGGTAGCACCCAAAAAATCTTTTTTTGGGGGAAGGGGGAGATGGAACAATGAAGGCTCGTGCAGGGAGCAGAAGGAAGACCTCCAGTGGCTTTTGATTTCAGGAGGAGACTAATGCAGGAGATATACCTGAAAGCTTAAAAGCCTGTGGTGCAACCTACAATGACCAAGAGACTGCTATGGCAAGTGTGGTAGACCCATGTTCTGCAAAAACCTTCTAGTACTGCTGCAACAGTCCTTCTGCTCTTCACCAGCCTCTCCCTGGAGTTCCTCCTGTTCTCTGCACTGGTTCATAACCAAACCGGGCTTGCATGCAAGCACTGGTGGAGACGGGTAAGGAGGACAAGTTCCAACCGTCTGAGAAGAACCATGCCGTGCAGGTCATCAGACGCCATCCTTGGCATCCCTTTTTTTTTGCCAAAATTAGAAAAAAAAAAAAAAGCCAAAGTAGGGATCACTTCTCTGCTCTGCATGTTGCAATTAATTTGGTGGGGATGGAGAGGAGTCTGGATGTAGACCTTTTCTTATGATCTGTACCCAAAACATAAGACTGAGAATAAGGTAGTGAGCATTATTAATTCGGTTAATAATTTCTACTATATGTTTATTCATGACATTAGTGCTTTGAGTACCTGAAAGCAAGCCAGGCATTTTAAAGAAGCAATGAAGGTTTCCCGCTGCGCAGAACTGCCCCCGTTTTGCAAAGCCCTGGCACCAGGGAGATTTAAGCTTGGGTACTCCCTGGGCAGCCTGTTCCAGGGCTCCGTCACCCTCAGAATAAAGAAGTTCTTCCTCATGTTCACATTCAGAACTTCCTATGCTTCAGTTTGTGCCCGTTGCTCCTTGTCCTGTCGCTGGGCACCACTGACAAGAGTCTGGCCCCATTCTCCTGACACCCACCCTTGAGATATTTATTAGGTCCCCTCGCAGCCTTCTCTTCTTCAGGCTGAACAAGCCCAGCTCCCTCAGTCTCTCCTCATAGGAGAGATGCTCCAGTCCCCTCACCATCCTCGTAGCCCTCTGCTGGACTCTCTCCAGTAGCTCCTCATCTTTCTTGAACTGGGGAGCCCAGAAATGGACACAGGACTCCAGATGGGGCCTCACCAGGGCAGAGTAGAGGGGCAGGAGAACCTCCCTTGACCTTCTGAAGCTTGGTCTGCACAGTCAGCTGGGGGAGGGCGCCCACCCGCACTGCTGGGACAAATTGCCCAGGGTTTATCTTTTTCCCAGTCTTTGGGGACTGCAGGCCCAGCTTCTGTGCTCCAGTCAGCAGGGACACCCCCCCAGAGCGTGGAACCTGGGGAACCCCTGCGCGAAGAGGCTGCCCAGGCACCAGCAGCCTGTGGCAGGACCATGGGGTGCAATGCTGTGCATACCTCTGCGCTCCGCTCTCCCCTCACACCCCGGAGCCTCAGCCAAGCACCCTGGTGGCACGGGGCAGCACGGGGTGACCAGCCACCGACTCGGAGAGGCTTTAAATGGGTGGGAGGCTGGGAAGGTGAAGGATACGGCTTCCAACACTGCGTGCAAATGGATCCTCATTATGGGCCTTCTCCTCATCGGGGACATGAGCCGGCAGAGGGGCTGAGAGAGGGGCAGGCCCACAGGTCCCTGCAGAGCACCCCAGGTGCACCACTTGGTTTTTACACCGACATCTTCACTCCTGCTCACGCTGCATCTCAGTCTGAGCGAGCTACGGGGGATGCTGTTACACGCTAATAACGCCTGTGAGCACGTTTATGTAAGTCCATTGCTATTCTGACGTGTCTACACCCTTCCCCTGTCCCCAGACGCCCTGACACCCCCCCGCCTCGCGCTGTCTCACATGTGGGAAGCAGCCCAGCATCCTACCAGCTAAATACGCCCGGCAGCAGCATCCCAGTCAGAAAACTTCCAGGAAGGGAAAAGTAAAACAAAGGTACAAAGGTCTGCCGGGTACTCCCGCATGCTTTACCTATGAGAGGAAAGAAATAAAATAGTTCGCTTTCAGAGCGGTGGTGAATCACTGAGAAACAATCTGCAGACATTAATGGAATTGTATTTCTGGGAAAAAAAAAAAAAAGAAAGAAAAGGAAAATGCAGGCCCTGGGATATCCCTTTATGGCATATGCATTTTATGTTTAAATGCATTAATGGGACTGCTATGCTATGAGTCATCCCGCACAAGAGATTCATGTGTTTCTTAAAATACACCAGAAGTAGCTGAAGGCATGCACGGGTTTGTGGCGCAGTTATCTGTCCGGAATCTGCGCGAATACCTGCACGCGCGGCATCGCCGGCTTCAGAGCGGGGGGGCCCGTCCCAGTCCCTCTCTGCTGCCTAAACAGACAAGGGCTGGGGAAACCACAACGGGAGAGGAGCTGATCCTACAGAGTAACAAAGCGCAGGCTCCCTGCATTATTAGGGAAGACTCAGCACTGAATTACAGAAAATTTGCATATATGTAAACAGAAAAGCTGGAGAGTTTCCTGCTGAAGCACTCTTGTCAAAACTACAGCTGTCTGCATTTTTTTCCAGGGATGATTTGTTGTCTGCTTTTCTCTCATTTCTCTTCCGTTCACCAACAGTCCTGGCTGCAAATCTATTTACTATTCCTTGAAACCCACGCTTCTGAGCCCGATGGTGGCTGCAGAGCTGGGCTCTCTGCTCCTCACAGGTCACTTCTGCTGCTGGCTGCTACTTGCTCTCGATGCTATTCCTTTTCTGGAGAGCAGATAGTTTTAACCGGGGAAACACCCAGTGCAAGGCATTTCTGATGGTGCACGTTGAGTCTACGCTCGTGAACAAACGGCAGCAAATACAGAACAGCTTCGTGATGCGAACCTTGGGGAGAATCACAGAATGGTGTGGGTTGGAGGGGATCTTACAGATCATCTGGTTCCAACCCCCTGCCATGGGCAGGGACACCTTCCAATAGACCAGGTTGCTCAAAGCCCCATCCAACCTGGCCTTGGACACTGCCAGGGAGGGGGCAGCCACAGCTTCTCTGGGCAACCTGGGCCAGTGCGTCACCACCCTCAGAGTGAAGAATTTCTTTCTTATATCTAAATCTATCCTTTTTTAGTCTGAAGGCATTACCCCTTGTCCTATCACCCCATGCCCTTGTCGAAAGTCCCTCTCCTGCTTTCTCGCAGGCCCCTTCAGCTACTGGCAGGCTGCTGTAGGGTCTCCCCCATCCTTCTCTCCATTACGGTTAATTAGCGATCAGCGAAAGGCCAGAACCGGGGCTGGCGAGGAGCCACGGCAAAGGTACGAAGGAGCAGCTCCTGGGAAGGGAGCTGGAGGACCACGGCTAGGAGGGGGGGTCCTCGCCGCGTCCCCGGTCCCCGGTGGGTCACGCAGCCGGGGACCGGGAACGCGGATGATGGCAGCAGGCGGAGCTGGGCAGGCGTGTCCGAGCCTCCCTCCTCCCATTTCCCCGTGCGTCAGGGCCCGGAGGAGGAGATTCGCTTTCCTTTTTTTTTTTTTTAATTTTTTTTTTTTTTTTTTTTTAAAAGCCTCCAACTACTTTAGCGCGGAGTCGGCGGCAGATGGTGGACACGGCCCGGGGAGGTTCCGGCGGTCGGAGCGAAGGGATGAGCCCGGCTCCCACCTCCCGCCTCTAGCTCCGCTCCAATGAGCCGCCCCGCGTCCCTCCTGCCGGCCGCCCGCTGCCGCAGCGCCCCGGCCAAGCGGCTCCAGCCCCTCCACGACGGCCCCGCCGAGGAAGCGCCGGCCGCCAAGTCCCCTCGCCTCGCCGACTGCGGACCCCCGGACTGCCTGGGCTCGCCCGCCTCGCCCTGCTCCCCGGTTCCTCCCGCCGGCGGGGGAGCGCCGGGCCCCAGCCTGATCGCTTCCTACCTGCTGCTGCCGCTGGCCGAGCGGGAGCAGGTGTCGAGGGCGCTGAGCGTCGGCTCCGGGCGGGAGCTGCGCTGCAAGGTGAGCGCGGAGCTGCGCGGCCGCGGATCTGGGCGGGGGGGGACGGGGGGATCCCTCCTCGGCGTGAACCGCTCGACCCTCGCCTCCTCCGGCTGCCCCCGCGGTTAGAACCGCCCGGGCCCCGGACGCGAGCTGGGAGGAAGCCCCAGCTCCGGGTTAGCTGGGAGCGCCTTCCCCGCTCGCTTTGGGGGACCGCGGTTCGGTTGGTTCTGCTCCCCGCCCCCCCCCCCCCCCCCCCCCGCTCGCTTTCGGTGGGAGACGAGCAGGAAGGGTCTCGGCGGCCGCTCCCGCCCGAGCCCTGGCTCCCCTCCAGCTCCCCCGTCACTGCTTGGGGAGAGTCGCGATGCCGGCGGCTGCCTTCGACGCCCTTGAGAACGAAATTTGGGTTGAATTTCCCCTTCGCAGGTGTTCCCCCTCAAACACTACCAGGACAAGATCCGGCCTTACATCCAGCTGCCGTCGCACAGAAACATCACCGGGGTCGTCGAAGTCATCCTCGGGGACACCAAGGCCTATGTGTTCTTTGAGAAGGACTTTGGGGACATGCACTCCTACGTGAGGAGCTGCAAGCGGCTGAGGGAGGAGGAGGCTGCCCGGCTGTTCAAGCAGATCGTCTCCGCCGTAGCTCACTGCCACCAGTCGGCCATCGTACTCGGGGACCTCAAGCTCAGGAAATTTGTCTTCTCTAATGAAGAAAGGTAAGCGGTTGTCACCGGCCAGCCCTGGGGTGAGCGGGGAGGGAGGAATGCCACGTCCCGAGATGCGAAAGGCGTCCCAGGGGGTGGAAACGGCCATGTCAGCCGGGCATCACCTGCGAGCGACCTGACCAGGTCCCTGTCACCTGCGTGGGGCGGGTCGCGGATCTAACCGGTGCGTGCTCACTCGACGTGAGGTCTTGACTGATGAATGGGAGGAAGCTCTCTGGGAGCTTCCTCCCATTCATCAGAAGTTCGGTGAAACCCGCTGGTAGACAAAGGGACGATAGCTCGGATGCTCGTTAGCGCCAGAAGATGTCATGTGTGCCACTCGTTCAGTGTGCGAGGAACGAGAGGCAGAGAGAAGGAGAGGAGGGAGGCTGAGGCGCTGGGCCGGGGCGGCGGAGCGGGGGGTGCCAGGAGCCGGAGCTCTGGTCCCTCCTCGTGCCTGGGATTGCTGCCCCGTGGCAGAGCTGTGGTCGGGAAAGGGGTGCTCGGGAGGGGTCTCCTCGCTGGGATCCCCCGGTGATCAGCGTTACGCTCCTGACAAAAGACCGGCTGTGTCCTTCGAGGCTTTTATCCCTCCGCCGCTCCCCGTGGCCGTGCTTTCCGTGCCCCCTGTGCCCGTGGATGTGGGCATGCACGGGAGGGAAGGTGGGACGCGGTTAAACATTGCTTTGGGAATCCTGCACCGAAGGAAAGCGCTTTGGTGAAACTTAGCCTAAAGCCTAGGTTTGTAGGAAGGAGATCTAGTTGTTAAATTTAGGTTAGGGAAATAATTCAGCATTTCCCTGGAGTGTTTGCTGCTCCTGGAGTGCCTTACCGTGTGTGGCAGAGCCAGAAACACATTTTTACTCAGCAAAACTGACTCTGACTAGCTGTTTATCCCGTGGAAAGCTAAAAAAATAAGTCAAAGCTGTAATAGCGTTGTGCTTAATCTGATCAAACTGGAGGTGAAGTTACTGAAGCAGAAGAAAACACATTTAGTGCTTTTTTATTTTCTCGACTGGGCTAACGCTTATTCAGGATATCGTTTGTAGAAGGTGATAAGAAAATTAACCAGCGCTGCCCCTCTTAAACAGAAACGACCGCATGTTGACATGCAAAGAAAGTAATTCCTTTGAAGGAAGCTATTGCAGCTTTTCCCGCCCATAAGGAGATGAAACGTTTGTTGAAATGTTACATTGCACACGGTCGCGCTCGTTTGGAAATCGCGCGTTGCACAGGCGAGTGTCATGTGCATCCCATTTGGCAAGAAGAGGGTTAAGCAATGGCAGGCGGGCTCGGGCTCTCCGGCACAGGTGCAGTTTCAGGGCTCCCGCAGCCAATCCCGGGCCCACGGTTCGCGTTGAGTCATATTTTCCGTTTGCAGAACCAATGGGTATGTGGCGAGGTCACGCTGAGGACAGGCTGCGGCCGAGGCATCCGCGCCCGCTGAGCGCTGCCAGGGAGCCGGCGGCTGCCCCGCCGATGCCGAGCTCCCCTTTCCCCCCGAACGGGAGGTCGGGGTGGACCCGTCTCCACGCGGGAGGTGGCAGGCGTGGTGGTGCCCTCCGGAAGGGCGGAAAGGATAGTAATTAAAATATAAAATTAAAAAATAAAACTGTAAGCTCAGGAGAGTCGATGATTCCCGCAAGTGCGGTGGGGAGACGGACTTTGCGGTTTGCAAAATCGGGCAGCTGGATGCCGTTTGCTCAGAGCCTGAACGGCGAAGAGTGGCGTGTAGGGTGCGTTGCCGCCGATTGACCCCCTGTGGGTGCAGCTCCACCTGCGTAGGTAGAAGGCGACTTGCTGGCGTTCCTCAAGAGCCCTCCACGTTGTTAAAATCCCCGGTAAATAACAGAAGCAGGCGTCGCTGAAGCGCCTACGCGACGCATAGAGCTGCGCTTCCATTACATGGGGCCAGGAGGCCGGGCAGATTCTCTGCTGCAAGCTGAGAAGTGTGGTTTCCTCTCCTTTCCTTCGTGCTGATGCGAGAAGGGGTGTGGGGATGGTGTGGCGGGGGGCTCGCTGTGCTCGCCGGTGCCCTGGCTGGTGCTGCTTCTAACCTGTGGCTTCCTCTGCTGCTCTCCCTAGGACTCAGCTGCGGCTGGAGAGCCTGGAAGACACGCACATCATCAAAGGCGAAGACGATGCGCTCTCAGACAAGCACGGCTGCCCAGCGTACGTCAGCCCTGAGATCCTGAACACGACCGGGACTTACTCCGGAAAATCAGCCGACGTGTGGAGTTTGGGAGTGATGCTCTACACCCTGCTGGTGGGACGCTATCCCTTCCATGACTCGGACCCTAGCACTCTGTTTTCCAAAATCCGGCGCGGACAGTTCTGTATTCCTGACCACGTCTCCCCCAAAGCCCGATGCCTCATCCGCAGCCTCCTGCGGCGGGAGCCCTCTGAGAGACTCACTGCTCCAGAGATCTTGCTTCACCCATGGTTCGAGGCGGTCTTGGAGCATGGATATACAGACCAGGAGACGGGAACTTCGGATCAAATTGTTCCAGAATACCACGGAGACAGTGACGATATTAGTTCCTTCTTCTGCTAACCCTGAAATCTCGAAAACCTCGGCGGTTCTCAACTCCAGCATCTTCGCAGGGTTTTGTTTTTCCACGTTCGCAAACTTAACAGCGTCTTCGAAGTGCCAGTATGGTCGGAGAAGTGACCTTGTTTAAAACAAACGGTGACCCGTAGATGGGCGTGCTCAGAGTTTCATCCTCTTGCTTGGCTTCGAGGTCTGTCGTGCCGGCCCCGGAGGACCTGTGTGGCTTTGCCAGAGCCGACGGGCTTTTCTCCTGCCTCCCACGTCCTCCACTGGTGGAACTGGCCGCATCTTGGCTGCAGGGTCTCAGGGCTGGAGAGGTGCGAGACAGAACGGCAGCCCCTTCTGCTTTCCTGCGGTGGCTACGGGGGTGCGGAGCCCTGGCCACGATGCTTAGGGGGTGGGGGGCACGAGACGTGCCCCTAACTGAGCAAATCTGACAGAAATGGGTAATGGGGGGAATCGACTCGGCGTGCCGCACCGGCTTGCAAAGTAGCTTTCTGACTGTAAGCGCACTTTAACGAAGGAAGGAGGTCTTCGCCCGCCACGGCCAGCCGCCTGCTCGCTGCCGCTCCTCCAGCCCACCTTGCTTTCAGAGGCACGAAGCTCCTGGATCCGCCCGCCGGACAGATCACTGCTGTGGCTCTTTCCGAAGCAGCAACCGGTGGATCTCCCAGCCGGATCCCCTCCGATTCCATTCGCTGACCGGGAAAGCATTTTAAACAGACTTAAGCCTCGCATTGCCATGGTGTAGCCTATGTAACTTTATGCCCTCAGCGAGCTTGTGAAGTAGCAGGTCTTGTTAGCTCCGAGTGCCAAAACATATCCGTTTACCAAACCGTAACACTATCGGCTGGGGCACCTTCCCTTGGAAAACGATGAGGGGTATCTTGTACAGTACATGTAAACACGGTTGTGTTTTCCTACAGGCTCAACTCTTAAAAACATCGCATCCCCTCTCCTCTTCCCGCCCTCCACCCCCCAGAAAGTTAGTCTTAAGAGTAAAATCTCCATACGCCCTTAGTTGATTATTCAGGTATGTTGTTTACCTCTGGCTACGTTTTTTTTTTTCCCTTTTTTTTTTCCTGCATGATTATTCATAGTCTTTCCAATGTGCGTGGATAATGAATATATCTAAATCATTAGCTTCCTGGGTTGGGGGGTAAGTAAAGCTTAGTCCTGCCTAAAATTTCTGCTCCGTTTCACGTTTGTGTCCAGTGGCTTATGCAAAGAGATGTCCATGCGCCTTAGGCGAGAGCGCGGCTTCCGAAATGGCCGTGGGCTGGGCAGCTTGCGTCCCCATCCCCGACACACGGCACAGTTCGAGGGAAGTCATTGCACGGGTTAACCCCCGGCAAGCTGCAGTCCCACCACGCGTTGCGAGAATACCATGTATACCTCATGGACTGTGTACTTTGTACATACCTTACTGTTTGGGGTTTTGTTTTCTTGTTTTGTTGTACTTTGTTTGTCGTAATAAGAAGTGTCGAAGAGCAATTTAATGTGAATTATTGTTGGCAATACTAACTTGACAGAATCATGAGCATTAAGAGCAGGGCGCTACAGCTCTCCGTTGCACTAAACCTCTCATGATTGCTTGACATTTGTATCTGTGATACAGTTTAACCCTTCTATGAAAAACAGTACATTTGTATATATTGGTAGAAAACTCTGCCAGAAAAGCTAAAAACACTACGTCCACCTTGTAAATATGTATATGTATGTGGAAACCTGGATGATAAAGTCTGACTTGTAGAAAGTTTTAATAAACTTGGTTTCATAATGTTTGTTCCCTTTTCTTGGCGGTGTCTCGGGGGGAACACAGCTGGAGTGTGTTTGGGTTAACCTGAAATATGAGGTTTGGCCTCAGAGAGGATCAGCTCATCCATGGTCCCCATGCGTGCCCCATCGTGCCTGAGCCCTGGGGTTAAACCCCCATGGGGATGGGACAGGGGGTGGAAAGGGCCTGAGACGTCCCCAGAGCTGCGTGAAACGAGGTGTCCTATTCGTCTGACAAACCAGGGGCAGAGGAGTTACAGCTCTGCCTCTGAACTTCAGAAGCCCTGTTGCCTTTCAGCACGTGCATTCGTTTCCACCCGCGTCCCAGGAGTGGAAAATGCTGCGGCACCGCGAGGCTGTCGCCCTGCACCTGTGTGCGTGGCGAGGTGATGCTCAAGCCAGTGGAAAATCACATCTCAGGTGTCTGAAAGTGAGCAGCCAGAAGCTGAGGCAGCGGTCGAGAGCATCGGCTTTCACGGGGAGCCGGAGCCAGTGGGCAGGGGCTTGACCCTGCTGCCGGGAGGCAGAGCAGAGGCCACCCGGTGCTCCCGCTCACAACGAAGGGAAAGATTATTGGAGCTGCTTTTCTTTGTGGCGAGAAGAGAGGAGTATAAATAGCAGCAGTATCGAGGTTGGAGAATGTGCTTTCCTGAAAGAGATCAAGCCACCCTTGTAATCCAGCCGGAGCGGTGAGATCATCGCTCACAAGTGGAGAGGAGGAGGAAGAGAGTCTTGATTTTTATTTATACTTTGCCTCATGTTTAACTTTGTCCTTTTGCTTGAAATCTGTTCACCAGAGCAACTGCTTCCAGGCAGCTCTTCGAGCAAGAGCAGCTTTTAAATCAGCTCTGCTTTTAGAAGGGAAGTGGAAAGGGAAAATGAGGGAACAGGGACCTGGTCAATGATAAAGCGAAGTGCGCTGGCTTTCGTCAGGCACCCTGACTCCCACTCTGAGAAACCGGCAATCTGTGCAGTAAGCATATTTTGTTAGCACTTGCTGAGTGAATGTCAGACACCAAAATATCTCAAGTCACTTTACTGATGTTATTCTTGCGAGACCTGTAAAAATACCTGCACCACATAGCCTGGCCGATTAAATTACCCCCTGCCCTACCACGCTTTCGGGCTTGGACGGAAGCCCTGACGCATCATTTTAAAACAACTGCAGGAGATTTGCGTTTTGGTGAAACCTTGAAAACTTTCAAAACACTTTTTTTTTTTTTTTCACCCCTGCCATGAAGTCACCCTTAGTAGGTGAATGTGTAGGTCATCACATGACTGTATTTCACATGAGCTACGCTGTAGAGCAATTAAAAGAAACGCCAAATTGTAGTAACATCTGCAAACAGCCTCTGTGTTGCTTTAGGGATTATAATGCAACATCCGTTTGTACAGCAGAATAAATTGCTATTGCTTCGTAACCCCATCGTTTGTATTATTGTATACAAAGTTTCAGAGCATGTTGAAAGAACCAGCATATTAAGTGATTAAACTTTGATGGTGGGTGTGAGAACTTTGGTTTATGCAATGCACACATTTCTTTTTGAGAGAGTCATAATTTGTCTATTTTTAAAAGGACCTTTTGGATGAGGGCTTTTTGAATCTCTGCTGTATTCCTCAGAGCTGGCCACCTTTTTCATAGAGAAGTTGCAAGATATTGCTGGCCTCCCTGAAAAGTGCTGGAAGCCTTCAGTCCTCCTCTGTTTGCTGCTGAGAACACAACAAAAGTTGAGGTTTTTCACGACATCCTGGGCACCATCCTATAACGGCATCAAACCACCTCCCAGTCAGGAAAGATCTTGCATCCTATAGATGTATTTTACATATAGCAAGAGATACATATCAAGAGATATATCAAGATATATATAGCAATACATCAAGAGATATATCAAGATATATATTTTAGATGTATCAAGAGTATCAACTCTTGATACTTCAGCTGCATTATAGGCATCAGTTCAAGAATTTTCTTTTTCAAGTAGCACAGCAGATTTCCTAAGCCAGCTTCCTCTTAAAGCGCCAGGTAAAACTGCCAGCTCAGCAAGCTCGGGCTTAAGGTCAGCATCCCTTTGCCAAGCAGGTGCTGCTGCAGAGGTTATTTGCAGATAATGAAGAAGGATTGCTGGAGGTTCAGTTCTGCCCGTGCTAAAAAGTGCCCTGATTTTAGGAGAACACCTTCAAGTCAGTCAAAGGCACTGCTTCATCCATGTATTATTCATGAAAGAAAAGAGGGAAAAGAGCAATTTTTTATAAAGATGTGCAAGACAAAGATTCATTGCACATGGCTGGATCCCAAAGCCAGTGCAATGCTCTTCTCCAGCTCTGCTTTAACGCACTGAGGGTAGGCCTGAGACAACTCGAAAAACACATTTTATTCAACCAGTGCTGAGTGCATTCTGTCAAGCAAATCTCTTCAGATTATCTCTTTACACATAAGCAGATTTTTTCCCCCACTTTTTTCATACTATTGCATTCTGTCAGGGAAAACCCCCCAACATTTAGTGTTCTGGCACTGCCCAGATTTAGCAGCACAAAGAAATATCCTATGCAAATACTTCGTGCAAGTGTAATGTTTTCCTAGCAAGCATGGAGAAGAATAGCTTGCCATACAACCAGGGTCTGAATTCATCCCTTGCAAAAAACGGCTTTGTTAAATGCAGCGTCTCTCAGAACTATTGTTGGTAAAAGTACCGTGAAATTTGCAACAGATCTTACCAGGATTCCTCCATAACTTGCAAAATCCTGGTCTCCAGGTGAAATCCAGAGTCCAGGTTTCAGCCAGGATCGATATTTGTTGCAGCAAAATGACAAATCCTTCAGGATATGAGTTCACAGCAGGAACATTTAAAATTTTTTTTTAATGAAGCCGGCCATTTAGAAAATGCCTTAAAGAAACCTCATTAGTTTTCATTGCGCTGTACGTATTTATTTACAGTATTTAACCAGCTAAACAAGCTAACGTGCAGCACTTCATTTCCTAATTTGGCTTTGAAGCCGGAGCAGTAGAAGTATCAATTACGTTCTGTCAAGTGCAAACATTAACATAACTGTATGAAGCAATCATGTTTCTAACAACAGCCAGCACTGCCCAGAGGACCAAAATAAATAAAATTCATAGAGGAAGAGGTAACGCTTTTCTTTACGGCAGGATTAGGGCTGGCGAGCGCCCGGGCGCTCGCGTCTCGAGGGCCGTTGGTCTCGCAGGGCTGCGGAGGCAGCTCCGGCGCTGAAGCGCGGGTGATTAACGTGGCACTTGCTCACCGAGGGCATGGTCTCGTCACAGCGGGTGTGGATTTCTGCGTGCAACTCACACTGTTATTAATGGTTAATTGACGTGTAATTTGCAGAAAGAGATGAAACTGGGACCTCGGTGGTGTGTTGCGAGCGCACCCGCGGGCTTATCGTTCGAAGAAATATCAGGGTGACACGGAGGGTGGGTGACAGAAAATAAGCGCAGCATGAATCAGCTGCCCCGTGTTTATCATGCGGCGCTGCTGTGGGAAAACATTCACCTCCACCGACTGCCATCTCCTGCCAACAACAAAAGTCGCGTTTGATAAATTATTAGTGGAGATGTTCTCAGTGGCTTTGCTTAGATTTTACTCCTCTTGCGCAAACTGCAGATTAGGAAAGGATTAAGTAACAGCAGTGTGGCTAAAGTATTACACATCGCGCTGGCGATTAGCCAAAGAATGTAGCATGCAAAAGCTGACATTGCCTAAGAAATCAAATATAGCTCCGGTCACCACAGAAAATGACTCTTCCCCACCACCTAAAGTGGTTGCTCAGTTTCTCCTGTGTCAGGCAACGTCTTGCACCAGCAAATTGTTCATTACAGGGCTTTTTTTTTTTTCCTTTTAATTTTATTTTCTTTGCTTAACTTCCAGGTAGTGAACATAAGTCATAAACATTTAGATGAATCACAGAAACCATAAATGTAATTGAGTGTAAAGCCATTGTTGGGCCTTGTGATAACATCCCCATCAAGTCTCGACTTGTCAAATTCGTAGTCTCGCTGAGGTTCAAATACTGCGAGTTTTCTTCGCTGTGCTAGCAACCGGGGGCAAAGTACCAATATCTGGGGCAAAAGGCTGCGCAAGACTCTCGTGTCCGATGACAATGACTTTGCAGATGAGCAGTGGGTTGCCTGGTGTGAGTAAGTGTTTGCTGTGGTGAGTAAAGGCGGCAGAGTAAGGCTCACAAAGGTCAGCCGGCAGCCTTGATGGAAAAGCAGGGGTGCAACAGCCCTCAAGCCCCAGTCAAAAGGGTAAAACCCACCCTGGCACTTGTGTGAAGTTGTTGGCTGACAAGCACGGGGTGAACCCGGCTCCTCCTCGTCCTCATGCCTGTGTCCAGGATGCCCGGATCTGGGTTAAGGCAGGATGCTGTCGGGCCAACAGGTCCACTGGCCCCAGGAGAAGCACCAGCAAGACACCCACAGATGTGCATGGGAGCAGGGCAAGTGCCCTTTGGGCTCCCCCTGTGACATCCACCCTGTGGCAGAGGGACACAGGACTTAAAGGGGGCCTACAGGAAAGATGGGGAGGAACTCTTTATCAGGGAGCGTAGTGATAGGATGAGGGGTAATGGCTTTAAACTGAAAGAGGGTAGATTTAGATCAGATATTAGGAAGAATTTCTTTGCTCCGAGGCTAGTGAGGCCCTGGCACAGGTTGCCCAGAGAAGCTGTGGCTGCCCCCTTGCTGGCAGTTGGCCAGGTTGGATGTGGCTTTGAGCAACCTGGTCTGGTGGAAGATGTCCCTCCCCATGGCAGGGGAGTTGGAACTAGATGATCTATAAAGTCCCTTCCAAGCCAAATCATGCTATGATTCTATGACACCGTAGCCCGCTGATGCCCACCTTGGTGTTTAACCATGCTCTGAGGACCTTCCTATCAAACAGTTGCTTGGCTGCCTTTGACCCTGTCTGTACTTTGGGGTCTTGAAATCCCATGGCAGCGAATTCCAGAGCAGAGTTTGGTGCTGCTCTGTTAAATAGCCTTGCTTGGAAAGAAGATATGCTCCAAAACACAAGCAGAGGACTGGAACCACTGCAGAGAACCGACTGGCCCAGTTTTGGAGGGACTTTGTGCTGCCCTTGCTTCCTGTGGAGACCAGAGGTGACGCAGAGCGGACATGCTCTGTGCAGGGCAGCAGCCTTCGGAGGTGGCTACGGCACCCGGGGTGAGGGGGGCTCGAGCCCAGCAGACAGAAAGGCTTAATCAGTGAACTCGTGGGATTTTTTTACCGTGGGTCTTGTGATCCTTAATGTGCAAGAGCCCTGTCCGCTGAAGTTAATGATCTCTGGGAGATTTCAAACTTTCGTGTGAGGAAGAAGGAGCAAGTGTCCAGTCCTCATTGCTGCAAAGAGGGCTTTGAAAGGAGGTGTCCTGTGAACTCTTTGGACTGCTCCCCGCTCATCGCCGGTGTCTCAGCCAGATGCTCCATGGTGCAAAGACATGCTTGACTGGCTGCCTCATGACAGCAGGCAGAGCTTTGTCATTTTATCTGAGCAGCTGGCAAAACAATAAATTAAAAAATAAGGTTAAGTCAGCAAATAGTTTTCTTTCCCCACGCACGAGGTTAGAGGAACTACTCCCCCTCCTCCAGAATGATTTCCTGAGTTGGTAGCATTTTTCTCAATCTCCTCATCTTCTTTTTTTCTGGGAGCGTGGGGAAAAGAGGGATTTGTGGTTCGGCTGGAGGGGGAACACCTTTTTGTGCTGTGCTGGGGCCCAGGCTCTTTGTGTGCATGTGCCAGCCGCAGCGAAAGCCCTGGGAAAGCTCTCTCCAGCGTGGGGCAAGGGTGGTTTTTCAGGGAAAGTGCTTTTGACACGTCAGGATAGGACCTGGATTCCAGCCATGATGGACTCCCCCTGCCTGCGGACTCATCGGGCAAGCCATGCTTGCGGGAGGCAGCACTGCCTGTAGTAACCATGGCCAAGGGATGGTCCATCCCGAGACGTCTTTCTGTGCTGGAGGGAAGATGCTGGAGTCGCATCTAGCTTCAGTCCCCGGTTCTGGGTATGGCTCGGGGTGGCTGGCAGGGCTCTGGTTGCCGGACGCAGGGCTGCTCCTGTGGGGCGCCGGGGCCGAGCTGGGGACCTGCGGCTGGCCCGTGATGCACATCCTGCTCACGCATGTGGGCATGAGTCAGAGCCCCAGAGGAAGAGGCCTCACCCAGCGGCAGGCAGCGCGGCACGGGCAGCTCGGGCTGTGTGCTGATGGAGGGGATCGCTTCTTGCTGCTGACAGCCTCCAGCGGCGAAGTGCCTGCACCTGCGGCGTGGCGATGGGAGTTTGGAGATAACCAGGTCTCCCACCGCATCGTCAGAGGTTCAGTGGTATGGGTTGGGTTTGCAGAGGCAGCCCAAAGCCTGCCTTTTTTCATCTGTCTACCTTAGAGCTGAAGGAGTTGCTGGGGACTCCCAGCACACATGTCCCAAGCTGCTGCCCGCCTCCCACAGAGAGAAGGCGCAGGAAGGCTGAGCAGATCCACATCCATCCTCCTCTGCTCCACTCTCGTGAGGGCCCACTTGGAGTCCTGTGTCCAGCTCTGGGGCCCCCAGCATAAAGAGACATGGACCTGCTGGTGTGGGTCCAGAGGAGGTCCGTGAAATGATCAGGGGGCTGGAGCACCCCCCTGTGAGGAAAGACTGAGGCAGTTGGGGTTCTTTAGGCTGGAGAAGTGAAGGCTCCATGGAGACATTATTGCAGCTTTCTGATACTTAAAGAGGACCTTGCAGAAAAGATGGGCAGGGACTCTTTATCAGGGAGTGTAGTGATAGGACCAATGGTTTTAAACTTAGAGTAAATATTAAGCAGAAATTCTTTACTGCGAGGGAGGTAAGACAGTGGAACAGGTTGCCCAGAGCAGCTGTGGCTGCCCCCTCCCTGGCAGTGTTCAATGCCTGGACGGGGCTTTGAGCAGCCTGGTCTGGTGGAAGGTGTCCCTGCCCATGGCAGGGGGGTTGGAACTGGGTGATCTTTACGGTCCCTTCCAACCCAAACCATTCTATGCTGGGCAGAGGCCTCTGGAAAAGCTATGCGGTCTTTACCTCTCTTTGTATCGGCTTGACCTCGCTCTTGCTATCTTCAGTGCCCGTCAGCTGGTCTTCACCGAGGTGCCAATCTCGCTCGGGTGCTGGGACAGCTGATAGCTGGTCCAGCCGGCCCCCCCGCTGCCTTGCCAGGAAACAGGTGTCCAGATCTTTTGACCCTTGCAAGTGACTGTATTTAATTATTTCTGGAAATTTCCCACTACGGTCTTAGAGCAATTCTTCCAGAAACTGGGTTCATCTTTGCTAGGAAGCTGTTGCATGTCTCAAGCAAAGGTCAGGGTGAATCATTTTGGAAGGAACTCCAGCTGCGACGGACAGCCAGCACCGGGTGAGTGGAAGCTTGTCCATGGTTTGGCACTTAAACACAAAGCCCTGAACAGCCCCAGCACTTCTCAGAGTCAATGGGATGACTTGCGTAGAGTAACAAATGCTGTGTATGACTGTAGGCAGTTCAAAAGCCAGAGGTCCATGGACGGCGGTCCCACAGCTGTGTCTTCAAAAGGGTTATTGATTCATTTGGAAACAACTAGCAGCAGTCACTTTGTAACAGATAGGATTATTTAGTCTCACCACATGCCAAACAAACACAGAGTGCAGTTCAGCACAGAGATTCTTCCAGTGACCATCACATAAAACATGCAGCAGGATAATGCACCAATGTGCTGGATAAAGCACTTTCTTTAGGTGTGTTTGCAGCCGCCAAAGGACATGTGTAGCCCTCAAAAGCAAAGGGAGAAATTCTTCAGTTAAAGACCTAATAGGGAGGAGATAAGCTGGGAAGCAATCAACCAAGACAAAAAAAGTATGCGGAGAATGATCCAGCCATGATCCAGGCTGCTGCAGCAGTTCAAAGCAAGGAGAAATAAATCACTCTCTATGTGTATAGAAAATGCATGCTCTGAAAACACACAAGAACTGCTTCTCATCTTGTACGTGTTTGGTGTGCTGGGCAGCCTAAGGGAGCTGGAATTTTCCTTTATGGGCCAGCTGAGGATGCTCCTGGTGACAAGGACACACAGCATGATACCCGTGGAGACATCTCATACCCCAGTTGCTCCTCCTTTGCTAGCAAAGTGTCAAAAAACGCCAGGGAGTTGCAGAGGCAAAGACAACAGGGGATGGGAATGGCCAGCACGTCACTGAGTTGTCTGCTGGGAGCCCTGGTGGGTGCTAGCCCCTCGGTGCAAGTGAGAAAGGCTTCACTCGAACCAGATGCCTCTGAGAACACAACGAGCTGCAATTGAGCCCTGGCAGTCCCACCACGTCTTCTGCGGGGATGAGCCAGTTTCCGCGTGTGGGGCATCTGGTCCCACAGATCCCACATGCAGAAAATCCCCCGCCGGATCACAAGGGTATAGCCAGAAGTTGTGCTCTGAGGTGAACTATAATGCAGCTACATTCAGGACATACTCAGGAGCTTTGCTCTGGCATAGATTGTAACGCAACTGCTGTAATCTGGAGCAAACTCCGGCTTGGTGTGCCCCGCAGCCCACTCCGTTGCTGTCCTGCTACTGTGTGCTGGGTCAGACCTAGAGATTCTAACTCGGCGTTCATCCAGCGAAGCCTGAGCAGCAACCCAGGGAGAAATTCTCCAGTGCATGCAACATTCCAGTGTGAATCAATGGGAACTGTAGGGTCTGGCCTGAAGTCAGGATTTCAGGATTTGACCCAATTTAACCTTGGCATAACTAGTTACCCAACTCCAAAGTTTTTTTTTGTGAAGCTCAACAATTAACTTTCAAAACAGCTTCAAAAAAAAAAAAAAAAAAGAGCGGCTGGGGTTCAGAAGTGCTGTGCTAGCCAGCAGTGTTTTGTTAAAGTTACTTCCACTATTACGGCATTTGCTGGCGTCAGCACTTTGTGCAAAGTAAGTGAAGCGCTGCTCCGGGCTCTCCATCCGGGGCAGAGCTGTACGTGCCCGGGGCAGAAGCTGTGACTCTTCCCATATTGGACACACAGGCACGGTAGCTCCTCTTACCGATTTCAACCTTCGTTTTTTTTTTTTTAATCACTGGAGTGAAATTCAGCCACGTGCAAAATGCAAGGACTGCTCGTTGCTCAGATCCAATGAGTCCCTGTGTGGAAGGTTTATTGGAGGGGCTTTGGGGGAACCGAGGAGTGGGACTGGGAGACGGGAAGAAGCGGGGGACGTTTACACCCTTGCAGAGGGGTGAGCTTTGCCTTGCACCCTCACACCCTCCCTGCCCCTTCTTGCTTCTGTGCAGGGAAAGGGTACCCCTTCCCAGGCTGTTTTCAGGAATCTCGTTGAAAGAGCGGATACAGATATAAAGCTCTTTTTTCTTCTCACCTTCCATCCACAACAAAAGACACCATTTCAGCCTTAAAGATTTTATTGTTTTAATTAGTCCACTGCATCTTGGAGGAGTTTTCTATGCCATTACTTGTTAACATATTCAGCAGACAACCATCAGAGCCTGCCGACATTTTGTTTTGCCTCAGACCCTGACTGGTAACCCAGCACCAGGCAGCCCCACGGCTCTGGATCCAACCCAGGCAGCAGCTGCCAGGGACAAGTGTCCGGCTGCGGTGGCAGCCGCTGCAATGGCAAGGACCAGCCCAGCACTCACAAGTCACTCACAGCCCCGTTGTGCCCGTTAGGCAAAACCAAATGTATTTTCAGGCAAAACTGGTTTTATTTCCCCTGGGGCATATGCATGCTTCATTTCTTTTGGGTTTAGAATAAAATAGGCAGGATGACCAGTTGCAGGGTGTTAACTAGGAGTAGGTTTTAATATGTGTTTAAGTGCTTTGCTTAGTTTTTGTTCAAAACTCCCTTCCCTTCTACTGCAGATGAATCTGCTTGGCTCTCCAGTTCTTCAAAATGGTTTTTGAAATTCAGACTTAGGGTCTGAACTTCTTTTTGCCTCCCAAAGCACCTTCAAAGGTTGGCCCCAGTTTTTTAACACATCCAGCTATGAGACATCCCTCTGGGCTCTGCAGCTGTGCTTTCACCTGGGAAGGACTGTGAAAATAAGAGAAAATGGTGGTTTCAGCAGTAAAACCGGTCCATGGAGGTTTAAGAGGCATGGGGACACCCTGGCTTGGCACCGTGAGATAGTTTGACGCTGGAAGCCTTGCAGTGTGTTGGTGTCTCTGTTGGCACGAGAGATGCTCGGGAACCCACCAGTGCTTCTTCAGGGGGAGGAGGAGTGCAGATGTGGAGAGGAGATCTGGAACTGGAGCAAATGAGAGTGGGAATTTTGCAGGTGACACCAGGGTCTCCTGGGATACTGGTTGTGTGTTAGAATTGTATGGGTGACGCCAGGCCACCGGCCACTTGGGTGCCGCTGCCCTTTGCTTTAGTAAGTGACTGCAGCTCAGGCTCCAGGCTTATTCAGACCAGGGAGGGGAGAAAAGGGGCTGGCGGGGCATGTGTTAGGATGACTCCGAGGTTGCACCCAGCCTACTCAAAGCCAAGAAGCACCCTTTGACTCACTCGCTGGGCTTGCAAGCATGAGTGGAGAATGGGAGGGTTTCAGTATCAGGGAAAATCTCAGATTTGTGTAGGATCTTTTTACTTTTAGCCTTTTAGTACCCCCCCACCCCCCACTCTGCCTGTGACTCAATGCTGTCACTGCCTGGCAGCGTAACTGCAGGCACACCGTTGTCCTCCAGGTATTATAACTGTTGGGCACACAGGTTGCTCACTTCATCCCGTGCTTGGCTGAAAGGGTTACAATATAGATTCGGGTCAGGATTGCCTTCCTAATGTTCTCAGCCTCAAAACAGGTGTAAGGTGAAAACACGTGAGGGAAATTATTTGCCAATGGAGAATCTCTCCAGGAGGAATTGTTGGATAAATACTAACTGGAGATTGGGATCAGGCAGCTGCTGAGCTGGGCTTTTCCCACTCGGAGGTAGCCTGGGAGCAGCATTACGGGCTGCAGGCCCGTGCAAAGCAAAAATGCCGTTGCATACATGCATGACGGTAATTGCCTGTGCACTCACATGCTGTGTCCTCAGAGACTCTCGTAAAACAGTCACAAAATAATGGAAAAAAGAACCGAACACACTCCTTTGCTGGCAAAGTGGACAATGTATGATACCTGCTGTTGGAGGTGGGTTAAAGAACAGAGAGCAAGACTGCAGAGCAAGATCCCGAGGATTTATGCATATGTATAGAGCCTTTTGCTCAGGTAATCCTGCGTATGTTGAGGTTGTTGGAGAACTGCAAATGCAAATAAATAACCACATGTCCAAAGTCAATGCGTAGTACCAAGAGTCTGGCATCTTTGTTACGGGGTATTAACTCTAGCCTGCATGTGTGGTATATCAATTTAGATTCTTTCCTGTAAATATGTCTCTGCTGGAAGGCTCAGATTGGATTCAGCATGTATTTCTCACCTGCTTTTTTCATCTGGATAGGCTTAAGCAAACTGAGATCATGTGACTTGCCAAAACCACCCAGTGAGTCATGGGCTCAGCCCAGATTAGATCTCAGGAGCTTTCTGGCTTTGATCTAGCCACAAGACCACATGGCCTCTTTCTATAGTCTTTGATGAAAGGCTACACAAACACACATAAGGGAGTTTACTAAATTTTTTGGAGATTCTGAAAAAGTTTTGCCCCTGCGGCAAGCAGAATTGGAACGGGCTATAAATGGGTGCCGTGCACGTATCTGCTGGAGTAAAAAAAGTAACAGGGAGAAAAGTATATGTTTGAACACCCGAAAGGAAAACGCTGTGCAAAGGACAACAGGATGCTCTGGATAATCGTGGCATAGATGCTGTACCTGACATATGGGTCTTTCCACAAGAGCTGGTTACCTTAAAGAGACGTTGTTGCGTCATCCTTCAGAAAGTACAAACACATTAAGCAATGTTATTCTCTAAAACATCAACACATGAGCTACTTACAATGGACTAAAAAGTCATTGTTGCTTTGAGGATATATTTGTCCCAAGTGATTCATAACAATCTATGGCACTGAGGCTATGAAGACTTCTAAAGGATGCCTCCGCTTCCAGGCAAGTATCCACGGAAACAAGCCCACAAGTTTGCTTTGTTTGCCTTCTTTTACCTAGGATAACCTTTTAAGCTGCTTTGTAGACAGCCAGGCTTTCCGGCTGAAGCAGATGTCTATCCCCTCCGGATGTGAGGCTTTGCTTTCTGTACCTGCTGCGCTGCTGACCACCACAACCCCTCCGGGAGGAAGAGCAGCGGTGCCTTTGGTGGGACCCGATGAAGACGAGAACATCTCGGTGGCAGCAGCTTGTATAGTACAGTACTAATGTGGTTCCAGAGGCGGCTGCCAAGAATTGCTTGCCCATGCCTGCCTGCGCCAAGAGATGCGTGGAATGACGAAACTGAAGCTAGCGGAGTGCTGAGGCCATGTTGCCGCTACCCAGGGATTTGGAGCGGGACCCAAGAGCAGCTCAGATACCCTCGTGCTCTCAGGATGGGCAGCTCAATTAGGCAAAGTCCATCTTCTGGCAAAGGGGAAGCTTGGTCATGACCACAGATGCCAGAAGACTCTTTAGGCTTGTAAATAATCTTTTTTTTTTCTTTCTTTTTTTTTTTCACCCTGCTCTGGCCTTCCCTGTCTCTCTGAAATTGGCTCTGACATGTAGGGACACATCCTGTAATATTCTGGATCCTGCGTAGCCCCCATAGCTGCCTACAATTTAGGTCTCAGTTTTCAGAGAGACCCACGTCATTAGGGTAAACCAGTGTCTGTGTGTCTGTGTCAACACATAACAAAACACATTGTACGCACCCTAAGCTCAGGTACTAATACGTGCTCTGGCAAGAAGACAGCTGTACCAGCAAGAGGACGGGGTCATAAGCAAAGGCAATATTATCTCCTGTGGGACCAATCAAGCAAAAGACAAAGCAACTGTTTATTGTACTACTGAGGGGCCTGTCTGGGACATTGTACCGGGGAATGCAGCAGCTACTGTCACACGGTCATTAAGCACAGGTAAATGTTCAACCTGGAAAGCATACAGAAACTCAACCCCAGACTGTACAGAGATGTTCTGGGCACTGAGGCAAGTGTGTAGCTGAGGCACGTTGGAGAAGCTTGTCTGCTGTCCTCCTCTCAGACTGCAGTGTATTAGGTCATCCCACCTTCCTGATTGACATCAGTTGAACAGCATCCATATACATTTATGCTTTCTGTCAAGATCAGCTGTAGAGGTGCAGAGTGAGACCCTCTCCAATGTCCTGGGAAACCCAGGACCTCTGTGCTTCTGCAACAGGACTGGGCTCTGTACAACTGCCAATCTCTAAAAGCCTGCACAGCATCTGTGCCCAGTACCAGTGGGAAATGACTTCCTTCTGGTACTGCAAGTAACGAGATATGATTTATGGAGTGAAGTTCTACTTAATAGAACTGGAAATGAGATACTGGTGAGTGGCTGTGAAAAGACCACCTCACTGTACAACAGAACAGGGCGTTGGGTCCTCCAGTCACCTCTTCGTAGCTCAGAGGAGGAAACTCTGCCAGGATTTTAATTCACTGTTGGTTGGTTCACTTCATCCAGCCAACAACGGTTCCCCAGAGTTTAAAAAAATAGAGGTTCATAAACTTAAGACAGCTCTGACTAACTCAAAAGAGAGCCTCCTTCTGACAGAAACGGAAGGGCTAATCACTCAATCTAGAAACTAGAAGTTGTTTTTGTACCACAGATTATAATCAAATTAGATTTATCTCATGCATGTAGATTAAAGCATGAATTATCAGCCTATGTATGCAGTGTGCACACACAGTTCTCTGAAAGTAAACACCCATACATTTCTATGCTCAGAAATACACACAAGGTTGAACCCAAAACCCAAATGGAGGTTATTTCTGCCGTGTGTGTGGAGGAGGATCTCCACATCTGTGGTGCTGGACAACCTCCACTTCATTCAATCTCTTTTTTCACTCCAGACATCTGGGCTTGTCCATAAAGATGGTATCTTGGGGTGGAGGATTTGGCAAAGCTTGTGGTGGTGGTGGAACAACATTCAAGCCATAGACAAGTGTATGGCCTGGTAGGACTGGAAAATATTGCATCGAAGATTGGGTTTCTGCCAGTGAAACATTAGTAGCCATGGGGCAAGTTAAGCCCTCGTAACCTTGTGGTCAAATTTCTAGCTGTAGCCTCTTCAGGAGAAAATCCAAGTGATGCTGATGCCCTTGCTGAAGTCAGCAGACCTGAAGAACATGTATCATTGTCAGAAGCCCAAGCACACACTGACAAACTTTGTCACTTCTTGCAGACACAGGCTGGTACATCACATTACTTCACTGTGACTGATGGAACCGAAACCTCTGCGGAGCAGCAGAGAGCACCAACCTGGAGACAAAGATCACTGACTTTTTTTAGTAATGACATGACTGAAGGCCTGCTCACCATATCGAGGGTGGGTTAAACGCACTCTCTCACTTCGGTGTCATTACAACACATCGCCAAGTCCATTCTTCGGTGTTCCCACTTGAAACAAATTATTGCTAACATGACCATTTTTTTGTGGTCTCCTTGTGTCTGAGTTTTCAAGGTTGCGCTGTTTTTATGTATGCGTGTACGCGTCTGTGTGCGTGCACATATCTGAAGCAGTTGCTGGCATAGTTGACTGGGAACATAAATGTAAAATGAGAAGTGTTAATGAAAATTGGAAATTATCCAAGAAGATTCTACTGGATGTTCAAAAATCCATGATATCATGGAGATGGAAAATAGACATGTGGGGTAAGAAACAGCCTGTTTAAAAAGAGATGTAAAAAGAGCAATATAACATGAAGAAAAGATGTATAAAGCAGGCAAAACCCCCCAGGAAGTAGAATGACGCTGATTGTAAATTACAAGTTAAAACAATGTAAGTGATTGATAAAAGGAAACCAAAGGATTAATAGACTGTCAACAGTCAGCAGAGTGAATGAAATGCAGAAAACATTCAAAAAATCATGTCAGGAACAATGCTACCCCCTCTCCTAAACCCATCCCCATGGCGGTATAGACCAATTGCTAAACGCAGATGGTAAAATCATAAACAGTGGTGTGAAAAAAAAAGGCAGAAATGTTCAATAGCTATTTCTGCTCTGCATTTGGAAAGGAGCGGGATATTCATCCCATATGATGTTGCGGATGGAGTACAGCATCTACCATCTGGAACAAAGGAGGATGTGAGGCAGCATCTGCTAAAATTAAACATTTTTCACATCATCTGGCCTGGCTATCTTTGCTTCTTAAAGGACCCAGCTAAAATGCTCAGTGAAGTTTTATATTTACAAATCTGGGGAAATTCCAAAGGCATGGGAGACTGCCAGGGTAGCTCCGGGACTTAATAGGCATAAAAGGGATACTCTGGGGAGCAATAGCCTGGTTAGTGGGACACTGTCCCTCGACACAATCACCAAAAGTTAATTCAGTCCTCCAACAACAAGACATCAGAGGCTAAAAATAAAACCAATGCTAATCAGCAGGGTTTTGTGGAAGGTAAGTCTTGTCAAAGAAACCTGTTGTCTTTTTCTTCAGACAAGATTAGAGATCTGGTTGACACAGTATTCTTGGCTTTCTCCACCACACGACAGTTTGATTAATGAGCTTGCATTATACAGGATGAACAGTGCACACACTACCTGGATTAAAAGTTGACTGACAGATGTAAAAATGTAGTTATTAATGGGGAAATAGCAGTAGGCCAGGGATATTCAAGGGGGTAAAAGCAACCACATGAATCTCGGTGTTTCTGTAGCTTCGTCAGGGTAAATCAGACATCTCAGTCTTACAGTAAAAGGTTACAGAGCCTAACGCTGCACATTTGTCTTGGCAAGATCAGGTCTGTTTGCACAGCACTAGGATACAGCTGAGCAATTACCTCCATTAGCCAGGTAGAAAAGCAGGGAGGTTACAGAGACGGGCTGCTATTTTAGGAAGCCATGAGAAACACTGGGTGCCAAGGAACCTTCCACTTTCTTAAGGGGCAGTTTGGACAGGTGGTATGAAACCTCTGGCCTGACAAACCCACCACGGCCATCAAGCAAATCAGTAGCAGAGCTGGGAAAAGAGCTCAGCAGCCGCTGGCTCCCGGCCTGACCTGGGATGACTCACTTATCTTACACATGTTGCATCTTTTCCATGCAGGGAGCAGGCATTGACATCAGCAGAGCCCAAACGAACTTCTCCCACTGGCCAGCACGGACAGTTTGCTCTCTTCCCAGCACACGCACCAACTTCCACCATCAAATAACTGGAGCAGCACTTCATTTAGAGCCCTCCCCCCACCGTCCTCCGTTACTAAATGTTTGATAGAAGATTAAAGAATCAAGTTCTCATATGCTAATGTGCTCATCAAGTGTTTGCTCCCAATTTATCACTTCACTTGCTTTGTTGTCTTTCCTGACAACATGACTATTCCCAGGAAATGTCGGCTTGCAGAGTACCACACAGGCTGACATGACTGTTAAACACAGTTGTAGGAAGAAGCCAGGTAAGGCAAACTTTAATAAGTGCATTTATTTTTTGTTTTTATGGCTGGCAGAGCAAAAAGCTTGTGTCTCAAAGCTTGCCAGTACCCCATCAGCAGCAGCTGGTACCTGGCTTTATGCTGAGGGCTGTCTGCGAGGCTGCAAGTAGAGCCCTGTTCTGTCCTGGGAAGGCTGGAGAAGAAAGGAGAAAACCCTCAGGGATGCAACACTTAAGGCAGAGCTGCCCTGCACCCTCCCTCCAAGTGTGCTCCCTGCCAGGCTTGTGCATGACAGGGTGAGAAGCAATAGCTGTTCTGAAGGTGAGGGCGAAATAGTTTTTATAAAAAAAAAAAGAAGCGGGAAATGAAGTAAAATAACTGGCTTGCAAATGTTTTATTATTTGTTGGAAACCAGCAAGATTCATTTTATTTCCTCTGCAGTGCTTGACATCGGATTGCTGCCAGCTATGACATCTCCCCTACGACCAACAACCCGGAGAGCAGGAATAGCCAACAGCTGGACTCCTTTGGGCCTTTCATGAAAAAGAAACCAAAACCACTAAAAAACCTGTGACTAATAAATCAAACACAGGGCAGAAAGCATCATACTGGGGATGCTCCGGGAAGGGCAGGGTGCAGTGCTGGGGTCCTGTGCCTGCCCCCCTGAACAGGCCATTTCCCACCCCTGAGGAAGGCAGGTTCCTCCGAGGCCAGGACATTTGCTGGTGGCGTTAGGGAGAGTGGCAGGAGCAGTGCCAGTGAAGAGGTGGATAGAATTCCCCCCTGGGTGCAGGGGTCCCTAGGGGCAGAGGAACTGAAACTCCGCGCTTGCCTGCACAGCAGCTGAGGTGCCGAGCTCAGAGGGCAACCGGGAAGCTCTGCCTGGCTGCAGCCCTGTAACAGTATGTCCTGGCATTTGTTTTTTATCAGTAGCAGCACTCTCCATGCTGTAATTACAGCCAATCACCATGGAAAATCAGCAGAAACTCTCTCCTCTCCAGTGGTATGACAGCAAAAAAAACCCGGTATGCAGCTGGCACACCCTGCCGCTGCCTCCTGAGGTCCCAGCACAGGACTGAACCCCTGGCTCTCGTTAGAGTGACAAGGGCTTTTTCTGGAGAATCTAGCGTGCACCCACCCAGATCCCAACAGCGAATGCCGAGAGCATGGTCTGGGTAATAACCAAAAGAAATGAGGCCGGGCTGGAAGAGCCTCCTGGGGACCCTCAGGGCTCAGGTGCAGCTCAACATCATGAGTGAGACTCTTCTCCTGGTCATCAGAGACTTCTCCACGGATGTGGGGTGACTGGACAAGGAGACCTTGCCAGCAGCATGCCGGTGACCAGGGCACTTGCTGAGGTGTCCCAATACCCCTGTTTGTTCACTCACCACACCCTTGGGTGAGGAAAGCTTTATTGTTCCTGGTTATCTCAAAATCGCCTGCAATGCCAGTCAGCGTGACATGAGATGCAGGGAAAAGCACTGATGCATGGTAAGAAAAAATAACCAGGACTCATTTCTAAAGGGTGGAAGTGGAGACCCCCCTTGCTTATCTGCTCGTGTCAGGATGAAGCTGCAGAAGTCCCCTGGACACCTTCCATGGCTCTTACACCCCCGGGGCATCCTGGAAATACCTTCCCAGTCTGCCTTCCCAGTGGATTGGGGTAGTTTCAGAGCCTGCCTGCCCCTGGACATCCATGAAGAGGGCCTGGCAGCATCTACCCGTTTTCCCGGACACTGCTCAATTCCTTCCTTATTCAGGGGATGGGCTGATAGTTCTTGGTTGAATTAAGCCCCTCTTCACCTGTGCAGCCTGCTGTAGGTGACCCTGCTTCGGCAGGAGGGTTGGACTAGATGACCCACAGAGGTCCCTTCCAACCCTTACCATTCTGTGATTCTGTGATTCTGTGATTCACCTCAGTGGGGCTCATCTCTGTTGCTGTCGGGCAGGTGATCACACGCTGTCCTTCACAAGCCAATGAAACTCCCTCCTCACAGGGACTTGTCTGCGTGGGAATCTTTCCTTCCTGGAAGCAGTGCACTATAGCCCCTGGCATGTTACTGTACCTGAAATTAAATTTAAACACAATCACTGTGTGTCTCAGTGCTGGCTCCTGACTGAGATCGGTCATTATGAGAGTGGGTAGGGGGTTCTGACTCCAACAGTTATCCTTTAGGCAGAGCTAAACACAAACCTCAGGAGCACCAGATTCCTGGGAGAGTCCCGGAGCGGTGGCATTTCTCTCTCCATCTGCTGCACAGACATCCCAGTATGCTGCATGGTAAGACAACTCCTGCCATATTTGTAAATAATACTAATTACTCTGAGCTCCTTCAGAAACCCTGGAATTAGAAGGAATAGTGAGCAATCTCCAAAGCTGTTCTGAGGTGCTGCAAGCTTGGGTTAATCAGACGGTGTTACTGAGCACAGAAAACTCAGCAGCTGCAGTGGTGCTGCAAAGCCCTGAAGATGAAACACAGCAGTGCCGGTGGGGCAGAGCTGGCAGCCCTCACCTGGGCTCAGTCTCCCTAAAACTCCTCAGCAGCAGAGGACATCAAAAGTCTCAGTTGTGAGCTCAGCTGAGGAGTTAAGACGAAAAGGCTGTTTCTTGTGAAGAAGTAGTGGGAAGGGGAGGCTGCTGGGGAGTCTGTGGGCTGAGCTGCCCTGGGGCTGAGAGCAGCCCCAACACTGCGGCCATGGGAAGGGGCTCAGGTGGATGTGAGCTCCATAGCTGAGCTATGAGATCAGGAGCTTCTCAGGAGCAGTACATCAATGAAATCCCTGAATCAATATGGAGGATGTAGTCAGTGCCTTGCGAGGCTGCAAATAGGCCAGCAGCAGCCGAGGCTGCGATGCTGAACGCAGGAGGCTCTGTTTCTGCTATGACCAGGCTGGGTAATTTTTCTGGATTGTTTGGTGCTACTTTTTTTGTTTATCATAGAGAGAAAAAAATTAATAATTTTCAAAGAGAATGAAAAAAGGTAAAGGTCCTCCTGTTTTTTGTACAAAATGCATATTTTGCAATATTAAAAGAAATCGAATTCTTATGACAAAATACCATTCTCATTCATTCATTGGTCAGGCACAATTCAACCTCATTTGTGCCCAAGTGCCAAGATCAATTTAGATTTGTGCAGCTGCAAACTCGTCACTGACTGCCTCAGCTGCGTGCATTAACCACGGGCTCTCCCCGACACTGACACATGTCTCCACGCTGCGGTCAGTCCTGCGGTGCTGCCCATGGCATGGAAATAGCTGGGTAAACTCCACAGGTGAGTTTCACAGCCTGCACCGAGCTCTGGCTGAAGGCAGGTAGTCTCGCACTCACAGTTTTGCTAATGTGGACATGTCCAGACCGCGGTGGCCAGGAGCTGCACCAGGAGACGGGTGCGGAGCAAGAGCACACCTACGCCATGAAACAGAGTTCAGCGTGGGGCTGCCCGAGGTAGCCGAGACCCAGCTGGCACCCCCACCGGGCACAGCGAGGGTCTGGCTAGCGCCAGGTTGGAGAAGCCAAGCTGTGTTTACACGGCGCTGCCTACGAGCTCCCAAGCCCTGGCTCTTGGCAGCTACAGCCTGATTTGTCTAGACTACATCTGGACTTGGCTCCCGGCCAGCTCGAATGAATCTCTCAACACCGTGCTTCCCACATGTCCAACCCTGGGATTAGCATGGGCAGAGAAAGCTCCCATCTATCTGCAACAGACAAAGCAGTCAGCCCCGTAGATGTCGATAACGTATCCTGGATTTGCTAGAACACTTCCCTCCCCAGACCTTTGAAGTAGACACATCTTGTTTTGTATTTGCAGCTCATGCAAGGGTCCCTGTCCTTGACTGGCATTCCCTGGCAATACTGCAATGTAAATACTAACAATATGATTTATGAATATGTATTTTCTAGCAGCTGAGCCAAAACTGAATAAAGTCCATACAGAGGCGTAGACAGCCTTCACTGGTTTTGCAGTGGGACATTTATTTCTGTTCTGAATGAAAAAAAATAATTACCATCTAACAAAAAGTTTTCAGGTCATAGTTGACTCTCAGGCTCTGTCCATTATTAGCATATTAAGCAGCACACATTCCTGGGCCCTGATGCACAGCCATCCATGCTATTGAACAGTTAAAACGTTCCATTGTGCAGGGCTGGCGGGTGTTAACTAGCAGGCTTCCAAACAATTCCCAGGCACTGTTGTCTGGGAGTCAACACAGGCTATTCAGCTCTCAGCGGGCAGGTTGGATATGGCTACCCTGTTTCGATGGGTAAGCGAATTTAACCATACAGACATGCAGTTCCATGCCAGTTGGCCTCAGGGCCAGAAATGGTCCCAAGTACATTTATTTTACCGGTATAGACAGGGACTTTGGTTGTGACCACTTATTTAAGTGTGTGTAAACAGGTAATTAGGATTGCACAGCTGTTGCTTGGATGAATTCTGTATTCCAGATCTTTAAAAGAGGGTGGGTGCCCAGCACTCAATATGCACCTTTCTGTAAAAAAAGAAGCAGTAATTGTGCATAATAAACACTTGAAAACCTGGCCCCAGGGATCTTCGTAAGGCTGGCATAATTCAATAGGAGTAGTTGACTTCTTTGCCATTTCCATGGTGGTTTGAGTTGGCGTTTTTTGTTTGTTTGTTTTATCTTTATTGCAGTTGCTGAAATTTGTGGCTTATTATAGCTGGTCAGATGGATGTGAGAGTAAAGAAAATTGGATACTCAGTGTTTTTCACAGAGAATTCCCAAACTAGAAAGTGGAATCCTTGAGAGTCCAGGAGGGATGAGGAACAAGAATGATGAAAAATAGAGGCCTGGGGCTATTGGAGCATCATGAGCTCTGGCTGCTGGAGACCTGGTCCACAGTGTTAGAATCTTGGCAGCAGGTGATTTAAATTGATTATTTAAATAATGTTAATTAGTGCTATAACAGAAAACTTTTTTTTCATTGAGGATCATAATAGGATTTTTTTCTATTAGCACAATATATCTTTTTGATACTTCTTCAGCTCATTGCATTACCTTCTGCTTTTTAATTCACATTAGATTAATAGCAAGGAGAATTTCGAATGCAACTTGATGTGATTTAGTGTATTCTCTCTTGATTAGCCTAGTTGGGGATTGCATTTCTCAAACTCTTTCCTGCTGTGCTGGACATTCAGCACATCCCCAGGACTAGGATAAATCCGGGATTACAGTGAGTTTCTGTCAGACTCATGACCCTGCTTGTAGTTGCAGACACTCCAGTTGGGCTTTTGAGCCCTGTTATTTGGAGTCATGGTGTTAGTGTCAAATTTTTGAAAGTGTTCTTTGGTTCTCGTTGGGTCTAGTTTGGGTGTGCAGATAAGGTTGAGGGTTTTCTGATTCAGTTTTTCTGTGTGCAAAATGAATATAACACTAATTAATTAATAACAAAAAAAATCTTGTTCTATGTATATATCCTTTTTTCTCTGCCTTGTAGGATTTCAGAACCTTTCGAAAATCTTACAAATAGTTCCCAGGGGTCACTTTATCTGTTGCTGAAGTACAGCCAGCTTTGGAGTGATCTGTGGCAAATATTTAACATTCCAGAGCAACAATTTAGGCTAGGAAGTGGAAAGGAAAGCCTTGTTCAATTGAAACTAGAGGGAGATTTCAGACAGGCGGGTTGTAAGTACCTCAGTTGTGCTTTGATTAATTATGGCTACCTCCCTGAGGTAGTCATAAGCTCGGTCACCTTTTATAAACAATCATAAGAGGAAAGGAACTACAGAAAGCGAATTTCAGCATCATCCTTTGCAAACATGAATGAGTTAAATGCTATCAGATAAGAAGGCAGTGTTTTGGGTTTTATTTTCAAAACATCCCATGTGTAAATGAGTAATGCAACGTTCAACCTCTTGAGCAAGTGGCCATGTACATAACAAGCTGTTTACTCAAGATACTTCCATCAAACACAATCAGGTTGCCTAACGAAGTTTGCAAGCAAATGTTACAAGACCCCCATTGCAACAGGTACTGACTGCAAAGGCCTCGCACAAAAGTCTAAGAAAGGATTAAAGCTAAATGTGACATGGATAGATAGTGACCATTGACGTACAGAAATGTTATCTCTGGGAAAACAGGGCCAGTGACAGGCAGGCTGCTGGAAAATAAAGCCTGACAGGGAGCCAGTGAGTGTAATACTGGAGGGAAAACCTGCCAGTCAGGGGAAAGATGAGAGAGGGGAAAGGTTTAGTGGGAGATTTTGCCCTTTCCTGTGACTGATGAGATCCTTCACAGCACAGAGCCTGAAGCAGTTTGATTTGATATGACTGCTCAAGGCAGTCTGGCCTGGAAGTACACATGTTCTGCAAGAGTGTGTACGATTTACTTTTAAAACTACATCTGATAAATGAGAGGCATGACATAATATACCAGTTTATCTGAAGAAAGCCATAAAGCAGAGGAGTAATCAGGAAAAGATTCATACCAAAATACCAGGATGTATATATACTATTCTGAAACTAACTACTTTCCGGTACTGGAAGTCTAAGATACCTGCATAATAAAATTCTTGGTCTTTCCCGGTTTGGCACAGGAGCCATCAATTTCTGCTAGTTACACATTATTGTCTCCAAGCACTGACATTTAAAGGTGGACATTTTGAAAGTGTTATTTAAATTTACCCATACATTAGTAGGTAAATGTCCTCTATCTTATGCCAGACAGGAGCCCCAACTCATGGACGGGGAACTTGGAGCTGGAAAAAAAGTCTCACAGGCCTGGCCAGTCCTGAGGTTCCAGTTTGAAGCTCTGACACATCTTCCTGCATCATTTCTTTCTAGACTATTCCATGAAGTAAGCATCCCTTGGGCAGTATTAAGGTTGGCTATATTTCTGAAATAGGGAACAGAGGAGACAAGAAGAGAAGAAAGACGTGGAAGGATGACCACTTTCCAAACCCTAGCAAAATCTGGAAAAAGTATCAAACAAACTGTCTTCAAGCCCCAGAGACGAACAGCAGTCAACAAGGATTTGTTAAATGCAAGTAATGTAAAATGGATCTTTTCTTTTCCCGGTAGGATAAAAGGTTTAAGGGATGGGGAGAAGGTAAGGGTCTTCCATCTTGATTTTTGTCTTGACATAGTCCCACATGACAGGCATACATGCTCTGGAATAAATCATTGTGTAATAGCTAGCAAAATGGCTTGTGCTTGGAAAGTGCACTATTAGTTTAACTACGAGTTAATCACCATCGATATGGAAAACTGTAGCTGGTGGAGTTCTGTAAAGGTCTGCTCCGGGTTGCCATCTTTGAAAATAATCTGCTTGATGACAAAGCTGCATGTATGCTAGATGCCATGGTGAGAATTCAAAATGTGTGGGACAAGTTGCAGAAATGGGATGAAAAAAGGAAGGATTTAGTGATGCAGGTGCAAAATTCTACATGTGGGGCAGAAATAGAGTAATTAGACCAATTTGGGACAGGGAACAATTGTTTAGCTGGCAGTTCTCTTTCGAGAAGAATCTAGGGTTATAGTAGATCACATGCTGAACATGAATCAGCTGTGTCATGGGATTGCAAAAAAGTCAGACATTGTATTGGGTTCTGGTAAGAGGAATGCAGCTTGCGAGACAGATGAAGTCATCCTTCTGCTCTGCTTATCATTGGTGAGGCCTTGGCTGGGGTATTCTGTTGAGTCTGGGGCACTGCAGTAAAGATGTGGGTTAGCTGGTTAGAGCCCAGAAGGGGGAAATAGGAATGATCAGAGGTATGAAAAGAATCACTTTGTCATGCTGCGACTGAAGAAATTGTGGACAGCTTAGAGAAAACTGAAGGGGAACATAACATCATTCTCCAAATACAAAAAGAGTGCTTAAACTTATTTACATGTATAGTGCACCATAAGTGTGGTTTAAATTGCATTAGAAAAGGTTCAGTTTAATCACTGGGGAAAAACCCTAATCATCAAAGATAACGAAACACTAGAATCAATTGTAGAGCTTGAAGGACAAGCTAGGCAAACATGACAGGAATTACATAGGTACGGTTTGTTGTTTTTAAAGGATCTTGTTTTGAAACAATGATCACAGAATCATAGAATGCTTTGGGTTGGAAGGGACATGTAGAGGTCAACTAGCCCACCCCCCCTGAAGTGAGCAGGGACATCTTCAGCTCAATCAGATTGCTCAGAGCCCCGTCCAACCTGGCCTTGAATGTTTCCAGGGATGGGGCTTCCACTACCTCTCTGGACAATCTGTTCCAGTGTTTCACCACCCTTATTGTAAAACATTTCTTCCTTATATCTAGTCTAAATCTACCCTCACTTATTTTAAAGCCATTACTCCTTGTCCTGTCACAACAAGCTCTGATGAAAATATTTTCCCCTTCTTTCCTATAGGTCCCCTTCAGGTACTGAAAGGCTGCTAGAAGGTCTCACTGCAGCCTTCTCTTCTCCAGGCTGAACAGCCCCAACTCTCTCAGACTTTTCTTGTAGCAGAGGTGCTCCAGTCCTCAGATCATGTTTGTGGCCCTCCTCTGGATCAGCTCCAACGGGTCCATGTGCTTCTTGTGCTGGGGTCTCCAGAGCTGGATGTAGGACTCCAGGTGGGATCTCCCCAGTGCAGAGTAGAGGGGCAGAATCACCTGCCTCGACCTGCTGGCCATGCTTCCCTTGATGCAACCCAGGATACAGTTGGCCTTCTGGGCTATAAGCACACATTGTTGGCTCATGTGCAGCTTTTCATCCACCAGTATCCCCAAGTCCTTCTCAGCAGGGCTTCTCTCAAGCCTTTCATCCCCCAGCCTGTATTGATAGCGGGGGTTGCCCCAACTCAGATGCAGAACCTTGCACTTGGCCCTGTTGAAGCTCATGAGGTTCACACAGGCCCACTTCATGAGCTTGTCCAGGTCCCTCTGGATGGCATCCCGTCCTTCTGGTGTGTCAACTGCACCACTCATCTTGGTGTCATCTGAAAACTTGCTGAGTGTGCACTCGATCTTGCTAAGTCATTGATGAAAATGTTAAACAGCACCAGTCCCAGTACAGACCCCTGAGGGAAACCACTTGTCACTGGCATCCATTTGGATATCGAGCCATTGACCACTACCCTCTGGCTGCGACCTTCCAATCAATTCCTTAGCAACCGAACATCAAATCCATATTTCTCCAATTTAGAGAGAAGGATGTTGTGAAGGATTGTGTTGAAGGCTTGACAGAAGTCCAGATAGATCACATCCATAGCTCTTCCCTTGTCCACTGATCCAGCCACACCATCATAGAAAGCTACTAGGTTGGTGAGGCAGGACTTGCCCTTGGTGAAGCCATGCTGGCTGTCTGGAATCACATCCCTGTCCTCCATGTGCATCAGCACAGCTTCTAGGAGGACCTGTTCCATGATCTTCACAGGCACAGAGGTGTAGCTGACAGGTCGGTAGTTCCCAGGGTCTTCCTTCCTACTCTTTTTTAAAATGGGCACAATGTTTCCCTGCTTCCACTAGCCAAGGAGTTCGCCTCACTGCTGTGACCTTTCAAATATCATGGAGAGTGGCTTGGCAACTCCATCAGCCAGTTCCCTCAGGACTCTGGGATGCATCTCATCAGGTAGGGAAGAAGGTGGCATTGGGCAGGTGTCTGTGTTAGGCTTTCAAATCCAGTCCACTATTATCAATCTGACTCACCTTTCCCAGAATCCTCTACCTGGACTAGACAAAGAGAATTATCAGAAACGTCTGCTGGGGCTGTGAAGGGAGGTAAGGTGTCTGGAGAAATGGTGATGATGGGGACTGGAGAGGGCATGAGGGAGGGATAAATGGCAAAAAGAAAGTTAAAATTAAAAAAAGTAGGACAAGAAAACCTTTCTGTGTGTAGAACGTTACCCTGGGATCTGGAAGTCTGATTCAAGTCATACCTCCACAACTGATCTAGAATCTGTCTTTAGTTATGTCCTGTCATTCCTTTGGGTTGTTCTGCCCCCTCACTCCAGCTGCTGGAGTGTTGGGGGCAGGAGAGGGAGGAGGAAGGGTTTGGCCATATCTGTGCCTCCATGCCGCTGAGCCTGCGCACGGTAGGCACGTGTCTCCCATCACATGAGGTTAGCAGTTATGCGGCTGTGTAGCTCTCTTCCCTGTCTGCCTCAACCAGCTGTGTAAGCTTGTCTGCTGCAGGAGCTTTTCCTTGTTCTTCTAATAAGCTTGTGATCTCAGGCCCCAGTGATCTTCTGGCTGAGCATTGGATTTCTACTGCAAAAGGCCAGGGTTGGTCCATCTTTTCCATGTCTGGGAATGGCCTGAGTAAAGTGCTGTGGTGGCCCTTCTTCTCCTGGGTTAGCAGAGAGGGGGGATGTTTGGGAGGGTGGAAATGAATGAGAGCAGTTGGAGGAAATGGAGGTGACTTTGTCAGGGAAATACAATAGGTTGGATTATTGTTCCTCTTTCCAGGGAAATATTTTTTGTTCTCCTAGGGCAGAGAGGAGAGGTTATTCCTCTGCATAGATAGCTGCACTTTGCATCAATTTGTCCAGTGTTTGAGATGGCTGCTCTGAGGTGTAGTGACAGAAATAAAAATAAAAAATCATAGAATCATGGAATCATAGAATGTTTTGGGTTTGAAGTGACCTTATAGATCATCTCTCCCTGCCATGGGCGGTGACACCTTCCACTAGACCACATTGCTCAAAGTCCCATCCAACTTGGCCTTGAACACTGCCAGGGAGCAGGCAGCCACAGCTTCTCTGGGCAACCTGTGCCGGTGCCTCACCACCCTCAGCGTAAAGAATTTCTTCCTAATATTTACTTTAAATATCCCCTCTTTCAGTTTGAAGCCATTACCCCTTGTCCTGTCAAAAACAATGACAGAGTTCCCTTGTTCTGCAAACAAAACATGCAAAATAAAACCTGAACAAGATGTAAAGGAGAGGGGGATGGGCAAAATTATCACCCTGCATAGTCAAATGGCACAGCCCTGAGGAGGGATATGGCTTACACTTGCACAAATAGGCATTACCTTTTGCCCTTGCTAGAAGTGACTCAGCTGCAAATACGACTTGCAATTGATTGTTGCCCTGGAAAAACAAATGATTAAAACTTTGTAGAAGGGCATGTGCAATGCACTGGGGTCCGGCAACAGGACGTGAGAGATCAGCAGTCTGCTTGCAAAAGAGGTCTTGCTAAAGACCACAACAGCCTTTGAAGCCCACTTTAACCCACAGAGTAGCACTACCGGCAGGCAAACAAAATCTGGCTCTCCCTGAAGTTAATGAAAGTATTGCCACTGGCTAACTTCCTGGGGAACAGGCTGGGAACTGTGCTGCAGCCTCTAAGCTGGGATTATATACACTGCAGCAGCACTTACTGGCCTTGGCATGTGAATAAACAGCAGGAACAAGCTTCTTTGCAATGAGCAATGGAGAAATATTTACCTCCCTGAAAAGTCAATATTTTAGCACAAACACCATTGGGAGAGTTTATGAAGGTATTTTGTTTGTAAGCAAACTTCAAAGCTTTTTATGAGTTAGTTTTTTAGCTACTATTATTTACATTTTTTAATGGCGAAACTGTTCCCAGAAGACTGAATAGGATGAACTATGGCTCCAGCAAACCAAGGGAGTGACACACAGGACTTTAGTGCTGGCTGTGCAGTGGGAGTGAGCGTGCTAGGATGCCGGGCCAAGCTGTTTCCCAAGGAGATGTTCAAAGTGATGTCCTCAGCCTGGGCTTCTGGCTCCTGCTAAGCAAAGTGATGTGCAAATACCCTGCAGATTAAAGGGAGCTTTCCAGTGCTCCCCACTTCTGAAAACTCTGCAGGTTGACTCAATTGGCTGTATTTTTTTAATCCTGTCCAATTTAGTCCTTCAGTGTATTCCTCTAAGAGAATACTTTTTGTCTCTTGAGAGCTATTTTAAGGTTCCCAATCCTTCTGTCAAATAAATGGAAGAACTCGAGAGCAGTGACCCTGGACACAGGAGAAATGAGGCCAGGCCACCCAACTTTAATAGCAAGTGTCCCTACAGCTGACAGAGAAATTACCCTAAGTTCTCCATAGCCCCTGAGTTTAGGCAGTAATTCAGCATTATTACCTCTTTCCTTGACAGTAGAGGGAACTGAGGTAACCATTTTCCCAGCTTAGCACAGTACCAACAGCTGCATGATGAAGTGGCTGACCTGATGCTACTTGGCAACCTAAAGACTGCAGTCTTATCCCCCAGCCTGCTTAATGCCTTACTGTGCAGACTCCTTCCTTAGCTCTGTAAAACTGCTTACAGACAAACATTAAGCACCTCTCCCTCTTCCTAACCAAAACCTCTCACTTTACTCTTGAAATGCTGTAAGAAAATGGATTCAGACACATGCTTCATACAAAGCCCTGTGGCTCTAAATAGATAGTTTAAATAAAAGATGAGGTGCAAAACTGAAAGGTCGCAGAAAGATCATTAAGCATGTGGAACTGTAGAGTCGGCAGTTTTTCTCCTACCTCACAAATTATTCATTTCCTGCTTTGACGACTTTAAGCATAACTGTGATATTAGTACGGCCTTCCTGAGCACCTCTGTCCCATAGATTCCAGAGAAAAAATATGCTGTGATTTGCATCGCTTTGCTGCATATGAAAAGATCTATTTCTCACATGTAGTGCTTCAGAGCTGCACCACTTCAAATTATCCTGATAGCTCTGTCTAAGCACATCTCAGCTGTATAGCAGTTGCTGCTGCTGTTGCTATAGCCTGCCTCGTGGATGGCTAACATGACAAAGAAGCCAGGGTTTCCTGGAGCATCTCAGTGGTTAGGATCCTGGCAGATGACTCAGGCACAGAGGGGTTTAATTTAGCTTCTATTCAGTGACCTTGCATAAATCATTTCCCACCCTCAGAAAGTGCTTTGAAAATGGTGGCTGACAAGTGGTATATAAGAGCTTGGTGTTTTAGCAGGACCTGGTAGTCGTTTCAACACAGCCATTTTGTAATCAGAGAGACAATGGTTTATACTGGTGCCAATGTGTTTCATTAGGGCCCTCCAGTACTATGTTGTTCCCAGTGGTACGGCTCACTGCTGTGCCATGAACACCTCAGCTCTCTCCCACTGCCCTGAGCTCCCCATGCCTGGGTTGCTTGGTGAGAGTGATGACTCCAGGTTTATAGGAAAGCTAATATGATTGGTGGGCAAACAGAATTATCAGTTCCCCTGACCAAAGGAAAGTGTGCAGCATGGGAGTATGGCAGACGGTTGGGGAAAGGGAATATGCAGATGGATTTCAGGAGAAAATTTTCTGACAATGAGATTTGAAGGAAGAAGCTCATGCAACAAGGACCCAAACCACGTGGACACTCCAGGCTTAGTTCTGAGTGTTGAATCAGTGGAAACCCTTCTCTGGAATGGAGAGGAAAGGAAACACACGACACTCAGAGGAGTCCCTGCATCTGGGGCAATGAATGCCTCAGCGAATGTCTGCTTCTTACCTAAGCTTCCATCTGTGCAGAGAAAACCCAGCATCTTGTGCTTTCTTCAGCTACTTCATGTTTTGATTACCACTGGATAGTTTTGGCCTTTTTGATTGCCATGAGCTAAGTGTCTATGATTGCATTCTGGAAAAGAGAGAGCTCAGCCAGGATGTTACGTTGAGAATCAGGTGGGCACAAGGAAGATTTATACTTTCCTTTCTGTCACTTGGTCTCGCACGTGGGAGTATTTTCACATGAAGCTGTCCAGATGTTTCTTAATCTGTATCCCTCCCTGTCATCCTTCCTGTTCTTCTTGGTCTTCTCCTTTTTCTTCTGCAATCCTGAGGATTTTTTTTTTTTTTGAAAGGTTTGTTCAGATAAGGGGTCTTGCTTGCAGAAGTCCAGTCATGGGATAGAAAAACATGACCGCTGTATGGTTGTGTCTGTACAGCACCATTGCATCGAGTGCTGGCTGACTGCAGAAAACACGGATCATTAGTTATGAATTAAAGGCTACTCTCTGCTCTAGAAGAAAGGTCAATTTTCCAGTAGAAAGCTGTCTATATGCAAATCACCACCTCTGTTGGCATTAGAGACCAGATTGAATGGATACAGGGGACAAGTCTCTGAAGGACATCCCTCTGAAGGACATCCCTCTGGTTCAGTATCAGGAGACAAAAAGAACTAAGAAGAACATTGGCCTGCTACATCTCTTGTCTCTGTTCTGTGGAGAGTAAGCAAACACGAATTTGGAGCTAGATTACACCAATGTCCTTAACTGACATGACGCTGCATCACCTTGCTAGAAAGGACAGGAAACACTAAAAAGGAGCCTCTTTTCCTGTGTCCTACCTGCCTCTTTCACACCTGAATGCTCTCTGCTGTTGCTCATTGTTTCGTGAGATCCGTGGCCTATGCTTTTACACTGCTGCCTGTTCATGCACTTTGAGAGGCTGTGATCTAATCCTGTAAACTGTTCTGAAACATTGCTGGTGTAAAAGGCACTCAGCCTGATGTGATGGCCCTAGGAATCTCTTTTCAGTGTTTGCATTTCAACTCAATGCTGTGCCCTGATGGTGTCTCTCTGTTTGAGTGCTCCTTTTCACAATGTCTGGAGGCCTAACAGGTATGTCAGGGTTACAGGTAAAGGATCTTCCAGTGTGTTGAGTCTTTGTGCTTGATTGCTTTGGTTTTGTTTTTCTGCATAACTTATGTGTGTCTCTTAGCATCCTCTAACTTGTAGTCCTGAAGAAGCAAACTGTTGGCTCAGTGAGTGATAAGTTGTGCTTAATCTCCTGGGAATCCAACACTGCTTTTTGCTTGTGTTGAGCACCTTGAGCTTTGAAATCTCATTTCCATGCCAGGCTGAAGAATTAGGAAGAATCCCAGAGTGAGAAGGCGAAGGAATGATCTGGCAGCCTCAGACTGCAGTGAGAGTCAAGCAGATATTAGACCATTGTCGCTTACCGTGATAAGGCACCCAAATTTGGTTTGTGTATCACAGATAATTGTACAAGTTGGCCCAGGTCCATCCACTTGTTCTTCAATTCCATTTTGCATGCCTGCCTTGCTGCGAATGCAAAGTGGAACAGTACTCCTTGAGGCTTGATTTCTATAAAGCAGTTTGTCATCTGGGTTTCCTTCTCTGTGCATGACAAACTTTCTGGCAAGAACTTTCTAAAAGCCTGAGTCTACTACTTCTGCACACACAAATGACATTCCACCCCAGTCCCAGCAAATCGGCATTTTGAGAGAGCGCAGCCCCAAAGCCTTGTTTTCCAAATGCGCAGGGCTCTACCAGTTTCAGCTGGATATCAGACAACTTGAAAAGAAACCAGGAATAAATCCAGTCCAATCTGCAGTGCTGAGACTGAACTTTCACACCAGCGCAACTCCATGGATATGTAACAATACAGGTTCAAGTTAATGTGGGAGTGAACAGGAATCCACAGAGTTCTTGTGACAAAGGTGTCCCTGTCCTGATGTCCCGGGCCTGTGGGCTATCCTGTGCATTCCTCACATTATGGAGTAGCTCCTGCACCAAACAACACCCATGGTTTCAAAGGGTCTAGCAGCAGTTCCAGTTTTTTTGCCAGTGTAGAAAAGGGGCTCATCATTTGGCCTTATAGGTTCTGCTGTGAAAGTTTGAAGGGTAGCTATGAACACTGAAATAAAGCCCTTGACCCTACCCAGACCCCCAGGTCTCGTCTCGGTCTGCATTTGCGGTTGTGTGGTGGAAGCGTAGGGCCTGGGCTGGGAAAACCCCTAAGACATGAGGGACAAGGGCCTCACGTGTGAACCACTGCTCAGCAGATGAGATCTGGCAGGTTGCTAGTGTGCAAAAGGGCTAAACCCCACGTCCTTCTGTGTGTTCTGAGCCATCCTTCAGGTGGTCCCCATCAGATATTGATGCGGAAAGGATTGGACAGCATTGGTAGAAAACCGGTGGAAAAACTTATGTTCCCTCATACATTCCAGCCATGCCTTAGCTGCTCAGCTTAAAAGTAAAGAAAAACATCAGCTCTGAAAAATAATAAAAAAGAAGGTCTCTACAGATTTGTCTTCTTTTTTCGTTGAGTTTGCACATTTCACTTCTACAGGGGGAATAACAGCTGCAATCTTTCCTCATCACAGTTGCAAAGAAATGATCATCCCCTTTTGCTGCATTTCCTAACTCCCCCGGTTCCTCTTTCAGGTTTATGCCTTTTCTGTATGAAGTTCTCTTAGTGGCATGGAAATTAATTGAAATGAGTGTGACTAAGAGGGGAAGACCCAATAATGTCAGGATTTCAGTAGTAGCTCCTGAGTTGCGTAAGTACTATTTTTACAGCGATTGCAGACTATCTCATGAATCATTGCAAATCTACACAGCTAAACACAGGCTGTTTCTTTCCAAAGGCTGGGCTGGAGTGGTTAAAGCTTGTAGATGCATGGTGCACGGGTGCTGCATTTAGACATCACTGTGAGGTGGTGTCACTCACAGACTTGATGGGGCTTGACCTACAGAAGTGTAGAGAAACTGCAGCACTCATTGAAACAAATGCACTGCAAGAAACTACAGATTCCTGTAGCCTCCCTGGACTTCCTGCAAAATACCTCACCCACACAGACCATTAAAAATGTCCCTGCCAGGAGTCTAAAGGCAAAACCATGTCCAAACCCTCACCTGCTGTATTACTCCTTTCCTTCCTTTGTCAGTACATTATTTAAGTGTCTTCCCCTTGCCTTCAAGGCCAGCAGTAACCCTTAGAGACCCTTATCTGAGGCAACTTCTGTACTCCACGTACTGCTTGTCCGATTTTCCTGCAGAGGCATATGAACTTTCTTCCGCCTGCGTGTCTCGCTGCCTATAACAGGAACTTCTTCCTGAGCTGAGATCGGCTCATTGTTCAGTGCCCTTCTGCAGAATTATCAGCCTAGGCTATTTCTTTAAAATGAATTAAAAGAGGAAAAGGAGAGAAAAAGCTACTCTCTCTATTACATGACAGGCAGTAATCCTTATTAAGTTGCTCTATAATCTTCATTGCTGTTACTGCTTGCTTCCCTCGCTTCTGCACTGCTTTTTTTGTGCTTTCAGTCTGAGCAAGCTGGGAGTTTTACCCTGGTGTACTTTTTCATTCATGCTGACCTTGAAATGGCATATTTCATTTTGGGAGAGGCAATATTAATCAGTGCGGCTGCATGAGTATCGCTAATGCCTCATGGAGGAGGCTTCCTGTGCTTCCAGTCTCGGCTTCTCTTGGGCCTCTTGGCCCCGTGGCCTCATTACATTACCCTTACTTACCACATTGTAGTGTCCGTGCTGTCTGCGCTGACAGGATGTATCATGGCAATTTGATGACTGCAGTGCATTACAGAGACGGACTCCAGCCACGGAGTCTAGCTCATGCAGCAAGAAGCAAGTGTGAGGCTGGTAAATGGTGGGGACTGGGAAGCAGAAATTACATCAGCTGGGACAGATAGGTACGGAGAGGGATGGGAGACTCACTTTCATGCAAAGTCTATGCTTGGTCCCTTCCATGTTACTGTAAGGGTGGTGCAGGCATTAATGGGGTCAGGGAACCATAAAATACAGGGTCAGAAGAGATTTTGTGTCCATTCCCCAGCTAAAAGGTGGGAATCAGTGACTCAGTGGTGAGGGACAGAGGAATGTCATTCTTGCGCCATTTATATGGCTGCCAGGCCGTAGCTCAGAAAATGAGATTGCTTGGAGTCAGTTTTACAACGTCGTTGTCCTCCTCCAGGCATTGGTGAAGCATCAGGGTGTATGCTCAGAACATTGCAGATTGAGAATGTGGTTCCATTGAGATGCGTATTTACAGTTCGCTGTTGCTCTTAAACCGGATCGGTTTCCTGTTTTTCATCTGGCAGTTCTGGCTTTGGATGGCCAAGTGTGCTGCTCCTCTTTTCACTGCCCGTTTGCCCTTGTGCTGAAGAGCAGCAGAAGTACACACTCTGAAGATCCTTACATCTAAAGGTTAAAGTAGGTTGCAGATTGCTTCTCCTCACCCTATTATTAGGATTAACAGAGAGACTTACCCATAAATCATGACAGATAGGTTTTTTTTCTACAGAAGATGTATAGTTGTATTTATACGGGTTGTGAAGTCACTGCAAGCGTGCTTCCCCAGCCAGAAGCAAAAGATGCTAGAATGTAAATTGGAGTAGGATATTTTATTACTAATAATACTTCTATTTGTGAAAACACTGTACAGCAATGTTGTAAAATATTCTGCTTTTAAGAAGTACATGCATAGCCACAGGGAACACAAAATATTTTACGCCTATGTATGAAGTAGAAATATGATAAAAACAATGCAATAAAGATGTGCATGTATGTTTACTATGATGTGTAACTGTACTAGTCTCAAAGCATTAGACATGTAGTGAATAAAATGTGGGCTACTGGGTTAGAGGACTGGGGCTCTGGGGCTATCTGGGCATTGATACGTATTGACACATTGTCTGATGTGATATGTACATTCAATAAAACTTCTCCAGCTTTCTGCTTCCCTCCGACTGTCTGCACATTTTCTTGAATCATTTTCATTTCTGTGATTTTAAAGAAACCTCAGGATTTTAAATTCCATGAAAAGGGAGGTTGTAAACCTCGTCTCCAAGCTTTTGCCTCTGTGCCTTGCTGTCTCTGAAAGCTGGGTAATACCTTACATAAAGGCGGCTGAGAAATAGGCTGGCAAAGCATGAGTGTTGTTGCAGTGCTTTTAGACATGAGTGTCTCTGACACCCAGCGAGCAAGTTTGTTGAAATTGCTGCTCTAACACATCCCCAAAATACTGAAGACAGTGGAGACAGAGAGGAATGATAGATAGACCTGAACTGTAACGTGCATCAACATTCAGGGCATATTCGTCTTTGAATCCCTGATAAATTAGCTAGTTAGCTTCTCTTTATCTTAATCCTATCTAATGCGAATTATAGCAGCCTGAGCCCTATAGGGACTGGGGATTTGTGACAGGAGCTACACAAGGACAAAACCATGGAAACCAAAGACTTCGCAGTGTAATTAAAAGTAATCTCCTCCTGTTCCTCCTCCACCATGGGGCTGTGCGAGGCAATCGGGAGGTGTTGGAGAGGGGCAGATGAAGCTGGGTGCTTTTGAGGGGAGGTGGGAGCCACCGGCCCGGAGAAGGTCTTACTAGCTGGGAGGGCTGGGCCAGTTCTCTGGGATTAATACCTCAAAACCTTAAAATGCTGTCAGGGGGTCACTGCGGAGCGGAGGATGCTGGTGCCCGTGCCCGGGGTGAGCAGGGTGCTGCCATAGAGTGGGGCGGGCGCCGGTGCGGAGGGAGAGCCGGCTGGCACAGCGGGTGAGTCACCTGCGCTCGCCCTTTGTTGTCCCACCTGGGCGCCAGCAAAGGCACTCAGCCATGTTCTCTGAGGTGATCCGACGAGATCACAGCACAAGGAGGGCAGGCCACCCGCCAGGAGATGGAGACTTCTTTTTCTGGAGATGCCGGTCCCAGTCCTACTCCCGAGGGTAGGTGGCCACTCGGCCCCAGAGCCTGTGTCACCTTCCCATGCGTGACACCAGTGCAGGGGCCTGTCAAGTCTTGTGAGCTGAGTGCTGCCACCATTCTGGCCCTCACCTCGTATCTGTGGCCCGTGGCGGCAGCAGCTTCCGATGGGGGGTCCCTGGCTGGCCCACATCGCAGCCCCGAAGCTGAGCAGGTTGCTGGCTGTAAAGTCCCACCACTGTCATCCAGTCTTTGGCCCGGCAAAGCCGTCAGCCCCACTCCCTCCAAGCCTTAGCCCTCAGTACGCCTCTCCTTCATTGCCTGCCCACAGCTGCAGCATCCTGGGGCTCCTGAAGGTGCCTGGTTGTACAGCTGGGGTTGCGGCTGTGTCTGCTTATCCCAGGAAACATCTACCACTGTCCTTCCTCCCTGCAAATATGCAAAGAGTAACCCATACTGCAATCCAGTCTGTTTCTCCCATCAAGATAGGTGCACATCCCAGCTCTTACTAATCACACTGCCCGCAGCTATTTGCCTAGGTGGCTGTTGTGTACGTGGAGGGTGAGCTGCTCACCTCCCCGTGCTACTCGCACTGATGTCAGGCTGGGCTGCCCCTGCACGCCCTGAAATGCGTGCCTTGATACGCTGAAGGACTCTCAGCACCTGATGAAAGCACCCAGGGATTTGCTGGCTTTATATGGCCCCTGCGTGCTGCCCGAGGCAGAGAGCCAGCCAAGGGCTCTGTCATGATCGTGCTGTGTGGTCGGCTGAGGAAACTCAGCAAGAAAGTAGAGGTACAAGGCCGCAAATGCTGGAGGACTCCTACAACCTCGCGAGGTGGAGCCCAGTGCATTGCAGTGCAGGTTGGGTGGGAGAATTTGACCCGTATCTTTCTCTATTTTTTCACTCCAAACTATAAACACTTAGAGATGTGAAAATTTCATGCTTCTGCAAGTGTGTGTCCCCTGGTTTCAGCTGGGGTAGAGTTAATTTCCCTCCCAGTAGCTGCTGTATTTCAGATTTAGTACAAGAAGAATGTTGATAACACTGATGCTTCTAGTTGCTGCTAAGAAATCAAGGATTTTTTCCAGTCTCCCATGTTCAGCTGATGAGCAGGTGTGCAGGAGCTGGGAGGGAGCACAGCCAGGCAGCCAGCCCAGCTGGCCAGTGGAAATATTCCATACCATGAACATCATGGACAGTTGGGGTTGGCCAGGGGGCAGGAATCTTTTTTCTCTCATTTCTGTGAGTTCAAATCCACTCACGTAGAAGTTAGGACTATTTTGGGAGTTTAGTCTTTTTCTTGGAATTTGTGGAATCCACGAGTTCCAGGTTCTGTGATTGCTGCTTGAGGCCTGACTGTGAGTTGGTTGTTGCGTGGTGAGAAAATTGTATTTTATATAGTTAGTTTTGTGTATTGTTTATTATCATTATTATTATCATTCTTGTTATTAGTATTAGCTTTGGTATTTACTTTGTTTGTCTTCTTAAACTGTCTTTATCTCAGCCCACGAGTTTTACCTTTTGTCCATTCTCCTCCCTCTCCCACTGGGGGAGTAGGGGAAGGATGAGCGAGCGGCTGTCTGGTGCTTAGTTGCTGGCCGCCGTGTTAAGCCATGACAGTGATACAGACCAGATGCTCCAGCCTGTGTGCTATGGTGCCTTTGGTGGCACAGGTGAGCACCAGGAGTGTCTATACATCACATTGCACAGAGTGATGTTTTCTCCCTAATGCCTCTTGTTGACAAAAAAAATGCTTTTGGGGATGTTGAGAAGAGAAACAAACTCTTTACTTGCATGGCTCACAGTTAAATTTAGTTTTCTGGGGAAGCAGATTTTTCTTGCTAGATGAAATCCACCTCTATGCCAAGGTAACATATCATTTTGCTGAGCTGGCACCCAGGGGTGAATGACCTGCTTGGTGAATATAAAAAGAGGGTTTCTAAAATGCTGCTTATTGAGCTGTGGGACAGAATTTATTTCTCTGAATTTAAGGTGAGTGTGTGGTATTGAAGATGTCAGGGGCAATGATACATGGTTAGAGCCTCACAAAGTGAGAAAGAGTGCAAGAGACAGTAACTTAATTTAATGTGTTTAATTTGTGGTATGACAATGTATTTCATTATCCACAGGCATAGTCCACATAGGTTAGAAATCCCCCAGGGACAAGATAAATCAGGAGAGTACTTGCTTAAATGTCATCTTTGGGGACATCCACAAAATGAAGTAACTGGTAATTCCTGGGAAATGCAGCAAAAAGAAAAATGTAAAGTTCACATTTCAAAATGTAAAGTTCTGAATAGTTACTTGGTATCAGTTCCCAACTGATATTACTATGGTGAAGATGGCAGAGCACGAAAAGGGTTACTGGAGCAACCTTCAGTGGAAGACAGCACTGAAATGCCTTGAGTCAGCGCTGAGAAGTTCATTTGTCCTTACTGATGTGCCCTGCCAGGACTCTGCTGTGGTGTGCTCCACCATACCACTCCCTACTTGAATGTGAAACAGTAGGTTTCAACAGGCAGCCGCTTTCTTCACGGGACATTACTCCATTTTGGCGGCTTTATATCGCTATGTACTCTGGAATTTCTGAAATGTTCTGGGGGACAAGGGATGACTGCTTGGAGCTGATGGTGGACAGGCAGGAAGAGAGCAGCTCTTTATGTTTGACTTTGCTTCTGGTACACTTCTGGGTGTGGGAAAGTAGCAGGATTGCCTTTTTCCTGAAGCACCCTTACAAGCATCACGCAGCAGGTTGCCTTCCCATGACACATACTAAGGCAGGTTACAACAGGGTTTGTCGGTTATGTCACACAGTGTGATGTGGTGTGGTAACACAGTGTGACAGCAAGACGAAATGCAAGACCCTGTGTCAAAGAGTCTGCTTTCAAAACATAGCCTGCTGCTTACCGTCGCATGGTGCAAGAAACTTCTCACCCAGATGTCACATGCTCTCTTGTTGGTCTGTCCCGCTGTTAGGATTGTATCTCTAGAGCTGCTTTCCATGGCTGAGCAGGAGCTGAGGAGACATCAAAAAGGCGCAGGGAGAAGATACTGTGTTTTTGCTACTTCCTCCTCCTCTCCTACACCCATGTCACGTTAAGAGGAATAGAAGTGTATTAACAGCTCTGAACATGTTGCTGGCCATTTCTGAACAATCTGCTGGTCCCAATGTTATTGCTCCAAATTCACTGGATTTTGACATGAAACACAGATCAAAGTCTAATGCTTACAGAAAAAAGCCCATAAGTCCCCCAGGGAGTATAGCACAAGTTATTGTCCCCACACTGCTCTGGTCTCTGGTTATGGCCTTAAGCTCTGTCCTGGAGGTATCTATCTCTGTGGGCAGGACCATGGTGCTAATTGTAGTGCCCCGGGAAATATGGTTATTGTGTAATATGTTAATGAACAGTACCCCTCAACCCAATAACCGTTTTCCATTTCATCTGATTACCTTTTCCAGACAGGATCCAGTACTTATGTTTGTGTCTGAAGTGCAGAATATAAGATGCCTTGAACCTAACTGTCCTGCCTGACTACAAGCATTTATATCCATGCGTATAATGGATATAATAGTTTATTTACCTCTTTCTGATGACTTCATTTGTAGTCAGCTCCATTGCTTGCAAAGGTGAATTATGGACACAACAATATCAATATTGCTCCTACTAAACAAACAGAGGTAGTGCAGAAAGGTGTTGAGCTGTTGTAAGTAGAAGTACAGCTATGGTCCTCATGATTTAGAATGATGGAGATAGGCTTGAAAGGAACATTTAAATGCCTAATTGCCAACTTAGACCCTCAGAACATCTGTATCTTTTTTTTTTTTCCTGAGCACTGCCATTTCTGCCAGGAACATCTCCATTGCTTCATTATTTCTGCATCTGTATCTCTGGATGACTCTGTGGAGAAAGCGGGCTGTGGTTTGTTTCTTCATTAACGAGATTCACAAGGTAAGTGTACTTCTACCCATCTTGCTGTGAAGGTCCAGTCTCACTCTGAAAACAGTGTATGAAACCAAATCCCCTCATGTCTGGAGAGGATGAGGGTGTTGGGGAGCAATTAGGACATGTGGGAGGCCATGCCTCAGATCTGCTTTTGGCTGGTGGTAGAGCACAGGGGTATGCATGCAACTAACTCCATGTCTGTCGGGACTTTATAAATCATTATGAATGCCTCTGGGTGGTGGGCTTCTGTTTTACATTTAAAAAAATCATTTGGAACAGTGACTCTCCCAGATGTTGGTATTGAGCTCTTAGTACACCAGCCATTTAGTTATAGTCACAATGAATTCACAGAAAGACTTCAGCATTGAAGTCTCACCCCCAGAGAAGAGCAAGCCCAGACATTAAATGAACTAATCTATTACAAATTAGGAGGTACACAAAGCTAGCAGGCATCAGGTTTTCACCAGCAAACTTCTGGCAGTCCCCAGCATCGCTGCTTCTAGGCATGTCTGCTTGGTTTCTGCTTCTGCTTTGCTTTGAGTAGAGGAGAGCCTACACCCCTACACGATCCACAACCCCTGCTGCTCGTATTTGTCACCTAGGGCTTGAGTGAAAAGGCATCCCAGAGCACACACACGAAATCAGAACTTGCCTCTACAAGTTGCATTCAGATATTCCTGTGTTAAGACCCTCAGCCAGCTCATGGGACACATGACCTCCATATCCTTCTCTACCAGAGAAGGTCCGAACCCCCATCTCCCACGTGGCTCTCCCAATCAGTGGGTCAGAAGGTGTCTCAGGGTGGGACAGTCTTCATTGTTCTGCTGTGCGTGGTGGCTGCAGGATGGGACAGGTGTCCATTGCTCCAGGCAGGGAGCCCCGCTCTGCAAGCAGCATCCATGGCACTGCCTGGCCAGAGGCTGTGGTTCCTGCATGGAACCCTCTGGTGTTGGGGGACTGTGGCCATGCTGGCTGGGCCAGCTGCAGGAGTGGAGCTGGGCCAGACTCATGGCGGGACTGCGGGGCTGGAGTGCGGGCGGTGGGGACCCGGAGAGCTGCTCCCCTGGAGGAGCCCTCGGCATGCTGCTGTCGCAGGGCTGGAGGAGGTCATCTGGTTAGGATGGGCTCCCAGGGAAGCCGGGATGAGATGGGCAGGCTTCCCCCAAACCAACCCTTTAGTGACAGGGACCAGAATAAGAGGATGGACCAAATTCCTGATGCACAGATTAGACTTGCTGATTTTCTTCTTTATAAACACACAGAGGACTATCAGGTGTCCTGCTATTGTTTTGCCATCCAACAGAAAGGTACCTGTGACTCCACATTCCTAAAAGCCTCTTGAGAGATGTCAGAGGTGACCAGCAGAGTTAATTTTACCTTCCTAGAGCCACATTTGGGTGGGAGCACATGCTGTAGTCTTGTTTAGTTAGCCACAAGGACCTCCAAGCTGCCTGAGCAAAGGCATCAGAAGTGCTAAACAGAGAATTTCTCTGCTACACGCGCTGTGAAAGCACTTCTGTGATGTGGGCAATAAATGACCCTTTTGAGAGCAAGGGACAAGGGGATTTTTGCTATGGGGTTCGGCCTTTTCATGCTAGAGAGACTTGGAAGCTGCAGTCACCAGAGGGAAGCCGGGACATTTCGCTGCTGGTAGACCTTCTGGGATGTCATAGCTCAGACTACCCAAGTGGGCAGTCATGCTCTCATTTGTCTGACAAAAATGATAAGTAAGATGATACATTTGATGAGGAAGCAATTTCAGAATGTCTTGATATGAAATCAAGTAGAGCGGTGGTCCAGTTCTTGGGTCAGGTTTTAGTTAGGGATGTCAAGAGGTAGCCGCTGACAAACACTTATGTAGAGGAAGGCTTCCTTGGGAATATGTCAGCCTTGGTGGAATGGAGGAACAGGGACTGTTTTGGGGCTTTTTTCACAGTAGATAGGGTTGAACATATTTTAAATTAAATACATTTTAAAAAACTCTTGTTTGCCTATGGAGTGGAAAGAGCTCATACTCCAGTAAAACCACCAGGTCCTTCAACCTCCAGGGAATCTGAGAAAATAACCAATTAGAAAAACAGCAGAAGGCAGGTTGCTTTTTTTTAATGGGCGAAGTTTCCACCTGTCGTGTAGAAAAATCCAAACCAAAATAGAAAGCTTCTGTGCCAGCATGCCTGAGATTAGATGTTATGGTATCAATTCTGTAAGATGTGGAAATGTGAAGGGAAATACAGAGCTAAACCAGAGTGCATTAATCCCAGTGGTGTCTATAGTGGAAAAATCCATCATACTGTGACCTTTTCAAATCCTGTGAGACAATGGTCTCCTGAGAAATCTCCCCAAAATGTTCCCACCAAATCATTTCACAGTGGCCACTGACAATTTATCAGGTATCTCCTTGGGAAAGTAGGGGTTTGTGCTGGATTAAATCTGGCAGAACAAAGCTCCAGTCCTACAAATTGCCTAATCCTCTCCATTTTACAATCTGAACAGGAAAAAAATCTATGAAAACCAAAAGAAAAGCACCAACAACATGTTTTTAAAACATTGGCAATGTTTCCTTCCTTTCCAATCATAGCATTATCTGGTTATCAGTTTTACAGTGGCTTGAATCTGACCTCTGTGCAGAGAATTACCTTCAAGCAGGCACCATTTGAATGGGTGAATTTTAGTCTGCATAATTTTATTATTCCTCCAACTATCGCAATCAAGGACATTAGCACAGAGGGCACACTTTGAAGAGGTTATTACTGAGCACTCATCATTTGCTTAAATCCTCAGATCTTTTTCATGTAGCTATAGAAAGAACACTTTCATGAGCTTGAAGACTTTTTCTTCTGGCTGTTTTTAATATCCAAGGAAACAAATAAGAATGACTTTGAAGAGCTGATTAGCTTATGAGCTAATTTATGGATTTTTCATAGTCTAGTCCTTTTGAGCCTCTTGCATGGAACTGTTTTTTGTTTGGAGTAAGGCTAGATTTTAGTCAACACAGACAACAATTTTTAAAGTAGCTTAGCACTGGCTGCAGTGTTTTTCTCAAGTTTAATGGGAGCTTTGCTGCTAATTTTAATGAAAACAACAACAAGGGACCTTGAAAATCTGATTTTTTCTGGATTGCTGAACCCTGTGTGTTCACAGAGTTGTTTTATTTAAAGCTTGTTCTATGAAAGAATAGAGCATGTTCCATTAACTGCAAGTTAGCAATATTTGATGGCAAAATCTAGGCCAGGAGATTCAGGGAAAATGCTTTACACTTGGTAGTGGGAAGAGGGAAGGGCAGTGCCGAGGTGATCAGGAAACTCCTGATGCCTTGGTTTCTGCAGGTGAACATAGCCAGAGTTGCCCAAGGACTGATGTATAGTTTGTGTCACAGCCTCTGCTCATGGAGGCACTTCACAGAGTTCTCAGATTTGCCGTTCTGGGATATATTTGACTACACAGCACCTTTGGAAGAGAGCTAGGATCAGGCCTCCTATAAAACACATTTGGAGAAAGCTTATTGGTGTTGTCTAGAAGGTGGCTAGTGAATATTGCACATACATTGGTGCAGCATTACTCTGGCACAGGGGAGCTTTAAATTCAAAGCCATTCCATTCCTATTGACTCAGAAATCTGAATCCAAGAACTATTGGATTGTTGTTGTTGTTGTTGCTTTTTTTGTTTTAATGAGAAAATGCTGGTTTGGGAGCTTCATTCCAGTAACAACTCCTGACCGACAATCCTGGGAGCACATAGGTGTGTTCTTCTAACATGGAATCAGACAGAAAAGTCTGATTTAAACCATCTGGTACTCAACTGATTTCTGCTGAAGATAGGTTTTCATCTATTTAAACCTCGCCTGAGTCCCTGGCAGACTGCTTTGCCTTTGAGAACTTACTGTCTCCATGTTCAGCATGTGAACATTGTGTTGTCCAATATAAGTTTTACCTACTCAAATAATTACAAGAATTTGAACCTTAGCAGGCATTTTAGACTTCCCTGTCCTTCTTTTTCGCCCTGTTTCTTTCTTGTGGATACTAGCAAAGAAGGCAGTCAAGGACCCGTCAGAGCAGAAAATCTGCACTTTTCTTTCTTCTTGGTGTCTTGAGCATTATAATTTTATTTTGAATTCTCTATGTAGAATATAGTATTCTAGAAAACTGTGCATATAGCTCGGAGGTTGTGAGAAAACAGTCCTGGTCCTACCACTGACCTACTGGATGGCCTTATATAATTTGGTCCCCAGTTTCCCATCTACAAAATAGGGAAACTAATTATTTACTGACCTTTCAGGTCTGATGCAAGATGACCCTCTCCACTGTAGTCTATTCAGATAGAGCACTGTGGTATGGCTGGCAGCTTGCTATCTCATTACAGCCTTGGGGTACTTTTACCCTCTTTTTCTCCTCTTGCACGCGGACAGCTGTTTGAGGGTCCGACACAGCAGCAGCTGCTGCCCCTTGTTCCAGTGGCAGCCCTTTTCCCTGCTGGCAATGATGTTAGCTTTTTCCTTTGGTTTGTCTTAGCAGGCCCAAGAGGGGGAATTTGTGTTTGTTTGCCTGGCTAAAGACAACACAGTAGATCTGAAGTCTGTAAATGCCGAAGACCTCAAAAAACAAGAGAAAATGGGAGAATAAGACACATGATTTTTAAGATGATAAAAATGTGGTGCAAAGGAAACATCCTTTGTGGTTTTTAGTTTCCTTAAGTATCCTGGTACGTTGGAACCACAAACTATAATACAGAGAGTGAAACAAAGTCAGCCAAACAAATAAATTGGTGTTATGAATCCAGGACAGGATATGTCTGATTATCCTTTGCAAGTTAACTGATAGGGTTTGGTCTATTTATGACTGAGCCATTCTGTGATCTTACAGGAAATTGCTTCCTGTACACACCATAATAGATTTTTAAATTCATGGCTGCTCTAGGAAAGTGGATTATACTACAACAGATTATGCATTTTTCCACAGCTTTTAAGGAGCAGCCTTAATGATGGTCATTGTTGATGAGGGCATTACAGAGCATTCGTGTAGCAACCACCTTGAATAGCTTAGTGTTGAAAGCTTTAATTTTCCATTTAATAATAGTGAAACTAGTTAATACTGATTTTATACAATCACTTCCTAAGCTTCTTAGAAAGCATGCAGTCATGGATTTAGTCTGTGCCATGGGGGAATGCCATACATCATGAGGCTCAAAAAACCCCAGAGTTATTAGAGCTATGTGTAATATTTTACATCCCAGCTCGGATCCACTTTGTAAGGCCTCTGATTCATGGTCAATGATGACTTACCCAGAGATGGCTGCAGTGATTCCTGCCGCCGGCTGTGTGCCCCACCTCTCCCTCGGAAGTTTTCGTTCACTCTGTGAAGGTGGCTCAGCTGTTTGGGAGGCAGCTGTTGAACCAGCATGGTTCGCAGGCCAGTAATATTAACAGAAAAACTGACACTGGCTTTGGCTTTCCTTAATAGACCAAGCTGTAATTTGCAGTGGTTCAATTACTGCCACACTAGCAGCTGAGCTGTCTGAAAGCAGGGGCAGGGCTTGGAGGTGAGGATGGGAACCCCTGCAGCTATCCACTGCCATCCCTATTCATCAGACAGATACCCAGATCTGGGCTGGGGTTTGTAAACATGCGTGTTGGTTCCTATGTGTATTCAACCAGCTCTTTTCTCAGACTGACTTCCCACCTTGTCCCATGAGACCCCACAGGGGTCTAGAGTCGTGCTGCATCCCATGGGGATTTCTGTAGGGAAGAGGCAGTTCTGCCTTTGGGACAAGGACCTCCGTGGAGGACTGGGGACTCAGGAAGATGAAATATCTTTCTCGCACGGGGCTGGTGCAGGACTAAAGCCCTACGTGTGTCTCGCTGAAACCTGCTTTTGAGGTTTCTGTGGTAACTTCTTCAAAAGCAAATGTCAGAGGGTAATACTGGGTTGGGGATTTCACAATTTACTCTTACCTAAGATGCCCAGCCAAGGGGCAGAGTCAATACCGTGTTATTTAACAAGCTTATGTAGGACATACCAGCCTGTTACTGGTTCATGGGAAAGCCTCCCCCTCCTGTGGCTGTCTTGCTGCGGGTGCCAGATATCAACACCCAAGACTGCCTCGCTGCTGAAAATTACTCACATTTTTTCCCTGCAAGTCACTCATGAGCTTACAATCTTTTGTGAAAAGCTTGTGCTTTCTGCCTGCGTTTGGTCTCAACAGCAGGACAGAGCATTGCGTTTGCCATCCAGTCAGACAATAAATCAGAGCTGCTTTTAGAAAAAAGAGGGAAGAAAATGAGGAATGAAGCCAAGTTTTGAGGGCTTAAATAGATCCTGTTTTTCATTGGACATGTCCTTTTCATCAGACATGTCCTTTTCTTCTCTTTTCAGGTGCCGTTGAGGGAGATGTTTTTGAGAAGCTTGGCAGATGTCCTAAATGTGTCCTTCAGAGAAAGTACTGAAAATTGTTTATGTGGGAAGAGCAGGCCAGGCTTGTACTCGGTTGAGTTAATATCAGCCCTGCCAGCCCCAGTTATAGCCCTCCCCAGGACAAAGTCTGTTGGAGGGGCAGCATCCTCCTCCTATGGACGTGCAACCTATCTGAGCCCTCCACTGCCTCTGAGCAGGGGCAGATCAGAGAACGGAGGAGAGGGGCTTCAGAGGTGGGATGCCTAAGTTGTCAGGATGAGCTGAGATGGGATGTGCAAGTAGAGAGATATGTCTGGCAGAATAAGAGAGCGGGGCTGTTCTGGGGCTGGTGGCTGAGAGTGGTAGGGGCTGCTCCAGTGCTGAGGCTCAGAGGCAGGGGGGCGTGGGGATGGAGAGGCTACAACGGGAGATCCAAATTACGAGGACTTCGAGGTGACAACTATGACACTGAAACAGGACTTAAAGAGCAAAGCACACTGTCTCAGGCAATGTTTGAATTTCATATGGGGCACCCTTGCTTCTTCCCACAGCCTCTGTTCTTCTTGGCCTCGAAGCAGGATGCACACAAAAGCAGACCAAAAAGTTCCCATCCTTTTTTTTTTTTTTTTTCTCCAGGAAGCAGAGCAGTCCTAGTTGCATATTCAGTAGTAATTTGCATGGTTTTGGTTAGTTACACAAGATATGCGGAGTTTCTCTTCCCCTGACTTGAATGTCTTGCGCAACTAGTCAGCATAGTGTGAATTGTCAGTGTGAACTGTCAGCCCTACAATCAGGACTACCAACTGCAGTCTGCCCTGACAATGGAGACAGCAGAAACACAGGGGGGTTGAGAACAGGCAACAAAAATAATTAAGCATGGACAGACTTCCCTCAGGAAGAAACTGAAAAGAATAGGACTACTTTGTTAGAGAGCAGATGACTAAGAGCTATACAAATGAATGAATGGAATAGAGAAAGTCAGAGGAGGGGGTTGTTCCTGTTTACCCTCTTGAGCCATAAAAGAACAAGGCAATGTTCAATTAAAGGGGAAGCAAAATGTATCAGGTGACAAACCCCGCTTAGTTTAGGATGGGACTGAGTTGTGTTTGAGGAGTGTGTCTCACCATGCAGCATGGATGGAGCCTCAAGGACTGCACATCTTCTAGACTCTTAGACTGATGAATCCCAGAGTGTTGGGTATTTTCAAGGAAATACTAGTATACATGCAAAATGACAGTAAAAATAGGAAATGGTGTATGTTTGAAAGCATTAAGATTTATTTCTCTAACTGCTGGTTTCATGAATGCAGGTAAAAATTTCCTTTGTGTACAAATACACCATTTTCGAGCATCTTTCTCTACTGCAGCAGAGTGCATTTTACTGGTTCCAGTAGTCCTTTTCTGCCACTATCTGACAGTTACATGGTCATTTCAGATGACATTTTCCTTTGTGCTAATTTCCTGCTACTGGCCTCCTAATACAGGATGTCTGATTATTGGCTCTTGCTCTCAGCAGGTATAAGCATTTCCATTAGAGGCACTGGGAGCAGAAGATGTAAGAACACAATGAAAGGCTGATAAACACTCAGGAGAAAGACCTTCTCTTCCACAAAGAGACAGTATTCACAAAAAAAGAGACAAAGGGTGAAAAAAGGGAAAAGCTTCTAACTTCTCAGTTATTATTATAATCATGCTTAGAGTTATAGGCTGAAACTGGAGCTATACTGCATACTTCAGATACACAGAAATGTTTTGTCCCAGTGATCTAAAATGGCACCCAAAACTCATCTGAAATTTTGGGTCACAGCAACCAATTCATCTTAAATGCAGCAGATGATATCAAGGCTCTCTGTTACCTGAATCAACTGGAACTCAAATTCTTTGAGTATTCTACAGTGTCTTGCACAAACATGACCTGATGCCTAAAGGCTCCAATTAGGAAAGGGAATACAAAATGAGCTGCTCACCTTACTGAGATGGTGCTCAGCTACCAGAGTAAATATGGGTGAGGTAGAAATGAACTGATTACTAACTACATGGGAAGATAAAGGACTTGGCAGAACTGGACTGGTGCCCAAACCATCCCCTGTAATGAGAGAGGGTAGGTTTTCCTTGCTTGTGTAGTAGTCACATACTGACATGTAATCACCACAGAAACTCACTGTGTGCTTGCAGAGCTCTAGGACAGTTCTTCTGGGGCTAGAGGTCACACCCCAAGTGGGTTACAAGTGGCATCCTGACTCAACAGATACTAAACTGTTTGGATTAATATTTAGAGTCATAAGAATGTCAGAAACTGCGGAGTTATAACAGGGAAGTGTTTAAGAACCGCTGTGTGAAGAGCTTTGCCCTGTAAGATGTTGCATACCTGGCATGCCTGTCCTAGCAAAGTCAATGAAGACATACCTGTGCACTGAGTTGATCATGTTCTTAAGTGCTTTGCAGGGTCATTGCCAGCACACATAGCTGAGAGTCAAGTCTTGGGTAATTTCTGGTCCTTCCTCCCCCTCCATGTCTTGGATCTTTGGATTCAGTGAAGAAAAATACTACCTAAGAAGTTCTATGTGAGAATACGTCTTCCAATAAACACGGATAACTAAGAACGACCTTTGCAGTGATCTGGACATTTCAGACAGCTTACAAGATTTTGAAGCAGGAAACCATGCTATAGCCTGAAATGTCCTGATATTAGGATATGGGGGGTGAAGCAAGTGAAGAGCTAGGTGGAAATGTCAGGGATATATTCTCTTCCTACACTTTCAGTGGGGTTACAATGAAAGTGATATTTGGCCTAAAGAGTCTAAAGACTGTATTTTCAGAGTGGCTGCCTGAATTTTGAAATGTGGTAAGTGTCTTGACTTTCAGAGACAGTGATCCTAACAGCTGTATCTGGAAGGTAGGGCAAGTTTGTAAGGGTCAGGCAGATGATCTCATCTGGTTACTTGAAACGTGCCATACCATTTAACTTAGTAATCTTTTCGGCTGAAGGAATTCTTCTCCTTTGTGTAGGCAACCATGGCAGAGCTCAACAATACATAATAGTTTTTCAGTTCCTTAATGGCTACAGTCAACAGGACTGATTGTCTTGATGGTAAGATTAAAAAGAAGGAGGTAGTTCTTGCCTGATGTTTCTTTCCCCAGTGTGTACAGGCAATGCTCAGCTTTACCGTGTTTTCTTCTATTAACAAGGTACTTTTTTAGTTTCCAGGCTAAGTCCTTCATGTAAACCTTCCTATCTTTTTACTTCCTATGGTGTCTATGCCCAGCTCTCTGTTTCCTATCCCTACTGTAAAGCCCATGAGAAGGAAGTCAAAGAAACAGACTGGCTCTCTTTGGACTTTGTCTTAATTAAATCCAGAAGGAAGCATACTGGGAAATGGTTGTGAGAAACAGGTGAAATTGGACTACTAAGTTCAGCTGGAGTAGAAGAACACAAGGAAGATTTCTTCAGTCAGTAGTTGATGAGAAGGTTACTTTTTTAGGGAAGGACAGAGGATTGGTTGATTATATGCTTATTTTCTACCATTCTTAGGTAAATCACGCCACTTAATTAATACTTCAAAAACACAACTGCTTTTCTGTTTGTTTGCATGCCCATGTTCAACCAAACAGCAACCTTATTTGTTGATCTGACTATTACAACTTCTAAGTGTTGCTCCTATGTGCCTCATATTATAATTCCAAAATTACTTTCATGTTATTCAAATTTCAGTTCCCCTCAGTTTTCTAACAGATCTTCTACTTGGATCGGAACCCTTGCCACAGAATTGGAAGGAGACTCCAATGTGCTGACCAGGGGAAAAAAATCCTACAGCATTGTGAGACTTATTCCCCCTGGCTGCAAAATTAGTGCCCCTTTGATGATTTCTGTTACCTCAATTTACACATCTGGCACATGGCTCAGAAATCTGGCAGAACAAAGATTTTAATATGTACCTGTATTTAGTTGCCAGCCCAAATTTTGTCAGTACAAACAGTGCTCACAAGCAGATGCATACGCTAGGATTTTCTGGGATATATTTTTGAATGCTTGAATTCACAGCATGTTTCCAGTCTTCTGCTGTAAGCTTAAAATTCAGGACTTACCAGTAAAAGAAAAAGATTTTTCATTAGCAAAATGTGCTGCGGCAGACAGATCTTGTAATAAAAAGACCTGTATCAGTGTTGAAAAGCGTGTTCAATGCTGAATCTTTAGATTCACCTTGTGGTTCTCAGCCCTGTCACTGCCCTGATTACGGACCATGAAAATCTAGGTTCTGCCTAAAATTTGATTCTTTTTCTCCAGTTGTGCTCTTTGTGTTGCAATATAGCTACTCCATAAGGAGTCAAAGGAAGGGAACTGTGATTTTTTTTGTGAGGGCACTTTAGGATTATTGTTAGAATTTAAAACCTTTGCCCATTAGTAATCTGAATGTCCCATTTGAATATAACTCTTGAAAGCATTAGCCACACTGAGTACGAAGGCAGTTGTGATCATCTGCACCTCCGTTTATTCATACTGGTGACCCTGCGTGAGAACACTTGAGTTGAGGAGTACGTACACAAGCACCAGAATGAGAAAGGGGTTGTGATGGCCTGGATTCCAACTTCAAGGTTCAGTCTCAAGGATGTGTGACTAAGCCATCACTGGGTGTGTGATGGAGGGTACATAAATTTGTGGCACAGGAAAGACATCTATGTCTGACCTAGTCAACGTTGAATCTTTTGTATTAAGTTGATAGGAAGAAGACAATGGGGTGAAATTGCTTCTGACTCCCCACATAGTGAGCCTAGGGTGATCAGAGCAGACTCTGGTGTTTCATTTTTAGAGAGTGAAGTGAAGGAATCCCACCCATGAGGACTAGCTGCCCATCATGCAAACCTGCCTCACAGATGTAGCAGGATCAGCACTGTCACATTTGCTGATAGCAAAGATGCTGTATTGCATTCTAAGGATTTTTGCTTATCTGGAATATTTCTCAGAGCTGTAGTAACTTATCGCAGCCCACAGTAACAAACTGCTGTTTTCTGAGGAAATCTGAGCTTGTGCAATTCACTTCTAACAGAAAGTGTATTCAAGGTTGAGACAGTGCAGACTTCCCGTGCACCCAGAGAACCTCTTCTGTAGGCCGCTGAGTGTAAAATGATGCTTATTAACTTCTCTGCTTTTCTGGGCATCTCATGTAAACGTGATGATGAGGACTTCACAAAATCATCTGTCTTGGCAGTATACAGGCCTCGTTCTTGAAATCCAGCTACTGCTGGCTGCATTCATACCAGAACTGGAAAATCGAGACATACAAACAAAATGGTAGGAATGATTTCCTGTCTCTCGACATTGCTCCAAAGCTGAAAGAAGCTCCAGCCTGAGGATCATGTTTTAATGTATCATTAGTAGCTGGCTTCTATAAATTCCCCTAGGTGGGCAGTTGCATCATTTAAACATTAAAACTCTCCGTTTTATATCAGGCTTCTTCTAAGCTAAGTAGAAGAGTCCATGCTAATGAGTAGCGGTCTTTCTCTAGAATTTGTCTAACAGGAGCGAGGCATGACAGAGCTGGGGGAGGGAAAAGGATTCCCATGGAGAGGAAGGTCAGGCAGTAAGTCGGTATCAGAGCCAGGACCAGAACCAAGTTCCTAGTGTAACGGGTCAGGCTGCTCTCAGCTGCTCCTGTCAACTGGTGGACTGGAAAGAGGAGTTTGCAAGAGACTGTCAAATGGAGTAAAAGTGCACTTAACTGCTTTGCTGGCTTTACCAATAGAGGTTCTTGAGAGAGGGTTTTCTCTAGCAAGCAAAGTAGTTTCATTAGCAGTAGGGGAAAAGGGTAAAGTATTTACGACATTTTCAGCCTAGTGATGAGGATGTTACATTTTCAAAGCATGTGTAAGTAGAAAGCACAAGATGCCAATGCTTGTGCTCACCAGCAAGTTTCTCACAAAATCATCTGACTTTGCAGTTTCTGAAGGCAAGTGTTGCAATGGTCATAGAATCTGTTTCATTTCTCTGTGAAATACCTCTGCGGCCCTTTGGGCTAACTCCTTATGTGATCATAGACATTGTATTGCCTAACTTTCAGGCACCCTGCTGTCTCGTGGCATCCCCAGCCCTGGGTTAAGCACTTAGACCTCCTTCCCATGCAAAGTCGGGGGAGTGCTACACCTCTAGCGCAGAGTTTAGCTCTTGTTTGCCTTGTAGGAAAAACCCAACAGTTAGGCACCTCAAATGGGGTGCCTTCCTCCAGGACAGTCCTGATACAGGCTGTATGTGATTAAGACCTCTTCTGTTCTTAGAACTTGCTAGCACAGTCCTTCCTTGCTGAGGAAAGGCACATGTCTTCTCACAGGTACCAAAATACTCAGAGTTAGATCTGTCATTTGGGAGACAAGACACCTGTTTTCTAGTGCTTCCGCCTTTTAAGTTGTTGGAAAAGGGAATAAAGTAGATATCTCCCATTCTAAGGGCAATCACCTAGACATAGCTTAAAATGGGACTGTGATAAACATAAAATTGTATTCTCACCTGTGGTCTTACGTATGAGGCCTGTCCATGAAGTTGTGCCCATGTGTAGAGTATACCTAGAATATACCTATTGGTTTGGGACCCTGGAGACAAGTGGGAGAATATTTAGGTTTAATCCTGCCCAGACAGGATTTGGACATTAGTTAAGATAATATCGAAAATCTCAATGGTGTCAGAAGCCACAGGTTGCTTCTGGCATGAACTTGGTTGCCTGTGGCTCTAGATGTCAACCGAGCTGGGTTTTTGAAGATCTTCGTGATAGCAAGATGCCTTCTGAAGCCATACTGAAAGTAGGCCTTCTTTGAGTCACAGCCTCTTTGTCCAGTCTTGCCACTATTTCAGTTCACCTTGCAAATAATAAATATGTCTTACTTGGTACCAGAAAACTCAAAAGGAAAAAATTTTAATGTCCTAATCTGAACACAAATAATTCCCTTCACTAAAGTTTAAAAGGCTGTAGAATTTTTTCCTACAACACTAGGTAAAGGCTAAAACTGTACTTCAAAGCCTGATGGGCTAATTGTAACATGATGCTCTTTGAATGGAGAAAAGTAGTTCTGCACGTGGCACAACAACTGTCTCCTCTGTACTGAGATCTATTTCTTTTGACAAACCAGAATTATTCTGGACTAGATAAGTAAGAATTACCCTGAACTTTTTGTTTACTTCAGAAGTGTTATATACGTTTATGGGCAAAAACTTCTGATTGCAAAGGTTTTGAGGGAACAGGAAAATGCATGAGCCCTCTTTTCTTCCTTTTTGGACAAGAAAGCTGCCTTGCGTGTATAGAAATATACTGTGTACTGTTGCCCTTCAAGGAAACAGACCATTGTCTTTCCATCAACCTCTGCTTTGCATGGTCCTTTGTAGTGCAGAAAGGATGGCCCATCATTTACTTGTGACAGCACAATATCATGCCTCTGTAGCACACAGCTCTAAATGGTAGCATCTGGTCTATGACAACAGAAGGTTGGACAGTCCATGTGGAGTGAGCTGGAGCTGAAGTAATGAACCTTTACTCCATAAGGAGGAGTTAATAAAATGTAGGGTGCAATAGAAGGGAGCTGGTAGAGGAATTATGGAGAAGTTAAAGACCCACCTACCCTACAAATGAACAGTTCTGAGAAGTGATGTTCCAGGCAAGGTGTTGCCTCATGTCCCTGCTATTGTAGAATAGCATCAGTTTATGGTCCTCTAGTAGCTGAAAGCTGAGTGCAAATTCAAGAGATTGGAAACTGGACAGCGTCTCTAATGGGCCAAAAAGTGTAGAAGAAATGTGAAACTGATGAGATGTTACTCCAGAGGTTGGCAAATATAATGTAGGCTGTCTCTGCAGGGTGAAGTACCCATCCTAGTAGGTGTGATGTTAGTTAAAATGAAGGAAGAAGAGCACAAGCTCTGTGACGAAACATACAGGAACACTACTGATCTAGGTATCATTTAGGACTATTTATTAATTAAGATGTACAGATCAAATAATGGTACTCTTGAGGGACAAAACTGCAATATCTGCGCTAGCTTGGCCCACCCAGGCTGGGATCATGGATGTGTTGGGATCATTTTCTCTGCAAAGAGTTTTTCCAGCCCATTTTTCAACTGAAAGAGTAAGACCTATCAAATTCGAGTGTGATTGCCCAAGCCATTCAGCTGGGCAATCAAATATCTGGCAATATCTCCCTAGGATATTCTAGGGAGACTGCTGGTCACCATTTCATACATAGCTTCTTGTCCAATTAATACACCTTTTCCTTAACCACACAAACAAAATTCTGTGCTTGTGGGAATAAACATGCAAATGCAAACTATCCACAAGGAAGCTCTCATTCTATTTCTCTTTTTTTTTGGAAAAAGAAAGAAAGAAATCATCTACTCCTTGCAATCCTAACACTGTAGCATTCAACTAATTTGGAGCAGTTACTTCTGATTTACATCCATATGAATGGGTAAAGAATCAGGCCCTGGTTGAGAAATACATATTTCCACAGCACCATATTACAAGATTCTTTAATTCCCTAATCCTAACCCTGGAATGCAAGGAAGACTCGAAGTTTGGCAAAGGTAGTAGACAAATGCAGTGTGCTTCTATGTTCACACCCTCCCTAATTATTACTCTTCAAATAATAATAATAAAATGCAAATAACTTACACCTGGTAAAGCTGGAAAGGCAAAGAAAATCAGTAAAGAACCCAGAGGTTGTGGGAGTGTTGTTATTAGTATTATTATTATTATTATTATTATTATTATTATTATTTTAAATCAGATGAATACACACCTGTCTAAAAGTTCCTCAAACATTGCCTGCTATTGCTTTGGTATCCCCTGTGAATGCATTGAGGTAATGTCCTTTGGTCATATTACTTAATTGAACAGATGACAGGGGGTAGAGGAAGCTACGCAGGGAAACATGCTAGAGATAGAAAAGAAGAATTCCCACCCACGCAGTAGGCATGTACTGTAATAATGGAATAATTATGTGCAGTTTGTTTATAGCTGTCTTCCCCTAGCATCGACGCCTTGGGCTAGAAGTGAAGCAGGACGGGTCCTGCAATCAGTTTTCACAATCATGTTTTCGCCATGATTTGTATTTTATTCCCCATTAGAAAGCAGAGCATGTCTAGAGTCAATGCAGTGGGTTCTGCGCTTCAGGATACTGCAAATTTGCTCAAATTTGGGGAGAGAGAGGGGGTTCATGGGTGACTGGTTTGGATTTGTCCCATGACCTGTGGACCCAGAAATCTGTAATAATGGTTCTCACAGCACGCTCCAATCTGCCCAGAGTTGCTCAGAGCTGGATAAGTCTTGGCCTGAGACGTCTGCCAGCCTTTCAAATAATGAATGCTGGGCTGTGGATAAAAACCAAAGCCAGACGGCTTTGTGTGGTGGAGATAGCTAAGTAACTGTTGCTGCAATGGGCTGTGCGGTGGGGATCCGCTCTTGGTGTCTTTGAAGCAGGTTAGAAATTGTTCTTGTCTATTTTTCCTGCCACTTGTTAATAAAATTAATCAAGTCCTGGTTTGTGTCTTTCATCATGCACTCTCAAAGTGCTGATGGTAAAATGCTAATGATTTTTCTTCTGCTGCCCCTCTAAATGTGTTAGAGGCTTCTCTAGGCTTCATGCAGCTGCCGTTTTGTGTTTAGTTCAGCTGCAATCTTCCACGGACGTATACACAGCATTTCATTTCCACTGGCATTTAGGAAGACATTTCCAGGCAAACAGAGTATCCACATGATGAACATTATCTTGCTCTTGCAGAAGGCTGCATACCATGCCTGTGTAGTCAAGAAGAGAAACGGGAAGTATTCACAGATTGACTGCACGGAGGTCAATAAACAGACGTTGGACTGGGAAACAACTGGAGAACTCCCAAGATAATTTCTGACAAGATAGCCACCCCTGCTGCATTGCATCTGTCACACAGGTTGTGAACTTTGGCAGCAAAAGGCATATTTCATATGCATTTGTGCAGCATATGATGTGATGAGGGGCTTGATTGGAGGTTTAGTGAAGATAGCTATACCTTGGAAACTCAGAGCAACCTGCAGCTATTAACTCATTAAATACCTCGAGCCCAATTATGCGCAGAGTAGACAAGAATGTGTACACCATGCGCTGGCTTTGGAAATGCCTTGGAAATCCAATAGAGCTGTATTTCAGGGGTCAGAGAAGCAGTAATCATGAGCTGACAATTGTGAGGCAATATTGTGACAATATGTGAGGCAGCTGTTAGCATCACCTTACACGTGTAGCAGACATATCCCTTTCCTGAGGATGTTACAAGCTGGAGTGCTATTTTAATCAGCTAAAACTGTTGAGAGGAATGTAGAAAAGCATGATTTTGTTATAAAAACTGTTCTAAACAAGCTGGAATGAAAAATCAGCTTTGCCACACAAGAAAAAAAAGTTGTCATAGATCTTATTTAAAAAACAGTTCTGGAATATTTGATTTCTAATTGTTTAAACAGCCCTGGTGCTGATGCCTTGGCTTTGGGAGAGGGCTGCTGGAGAGATGGGGCAAATTAAAGCCTGCAGGATTGCACGTAGATGCCAGCCACCGCCGTGGGCATACCTGTTCCCTGGCGTGCTGCTCAAGTGAAGCAGCAGGAATGACCAAGCAATGGCTACACCAGCCACCCTGACCCCCACTAGGGATTCTGATGGAACGAGCGCACTTCTGTTCAACCCTGATCTCAATCAGCCCTTTCTGATAGGCAGCCTTTCTGCTGAAAGGCAGTTGCTGTGTCTCACAGTTCCCTCCCTTGGATCCCATCATGGGTAGGGCCATAAGGTCATTGACAGTGGTCTTCTCTTCCTATTCCCATGACATATGCAGGAAGTTACCTAAAGCAACTGGGTGAATGAAGAATAAATACCAAGGTGTGGTGGGCTAACAGAGATTTAGGAACTAGCATTTCTCTGTTTGACTTACTGTCAATGATTTACCATGGGGCCTCGGGTAAGTCACTTCGTATTTCTATGACTCAGTTTCTGCCTCTGAAACAACAGTCTGCTGATCTCACTGGGTTAGTTTTAAAGCTTAATTTACTTATATTTTATAGCACTTTGAAGATGTGAACTACACCATATTATGGGAAACATCGGGAGTCATAAAAGAAAGAGTCAGTGTTGCAAGAGGAGGTATGATAATGAAACCTAAAGTCAGAGACTTAATGCCTCAGTTCTTTGCTGAATCAAAGCCTGGGACTGCGAGTTCTTTGAAACAGACTCTCCTCAATTAGAGGCCTGCTCAGAGCTAAGCATAATAGGGCTACGACATAGCTGGGGCCTCTGAGCCCTTCTGTAATAAATGATTAGGAACATAAGCTTGAAGATGGCACCAGCTGCAGGACAGCTACAGGTCCCTGTGGGGTCTGTCTCTCTCTCATGGCTTTTAGGTTTTTTATTATCTTCAATCTCTGTACCTTACTGCTTGTTCCATTCTCCAGGTCATTAAAGCATTGTTCATGCTATAAATAAAGAAGATGAAATTACAGGGTACTTATATGCACGCTAGCTAGGAAGCTGAATGGGCATGAAAGGGCTTCCTGGTTTCCTTCCAATTCAAAATGTTATTGAGTTACTATGTAATCAGATAAACGAGTTGTTAATCAAAGTGATGTCAGCTTGGGACATACTATAGAAAAATGATTCCGTTGTAATCAGAACTATATAATTAAGCAATGAGGCATGACAGGGCTTGAATTATAGCACGATAATTTTCACCTCAGCGCTACTGATGAGGGCCATGGCTGTCTGCCATCCAAGTACCCGTCTATGTCTTGCTGTACAACAACCCCAGTGCTGAAACATCTGAGGCAAACCAGAGTAAAAATTATTCTTTCATCCTCACACCCCTCCCCCCCCAGCCCTGCTCCAGGGTAAAGCATTTCTGTGATCAGCTGGATCAGGCTGAGCCCAGTGCGTTTGGGACTCAGTTTGCCTATGTGCCTGTCTGCTATTAGAATATTTATGGCATGTCTGTATTTTGCTTAACATGAGTTTAATGTGACAGCGGGGTATGGGATCCTTCACAGGGCTGATGATTTGATCCACAGCTACTATTAGTTAAATTTCAGTAAAATGCTTGATGTTACAGAAAAAGTCCACAAAAATGGTCCCTATCTAGTGATGCTTAGAGTTTCCTAGAATTAAGCCCCCTTCTCTGAGAAATTTAAATGAGGAATTGGCTTAGACATGCACATTTCTCTCTTCCCCCCCCCTCACCCCCCCGTGGGATAGAGAGAAAACTGGATGGACTTAAAGGAAGAGCTCTGAGGAAACAGCAGAATAACATGGGCTTTGGCAACATCTTCCATGAACAGGAAAGAAGGCATCTTATGAGTTAAAATGACTTTGTATAGAGAGGTGACCAAATCCTGCAGTCATAGTTTGGACAGAACTCCCACTGAAAGCACTGGGTGTTTGTTTGAGTCAGCAGCTGAAAGTTTGTTCCACAGACTCAGTTTGGAGGCGAAAATGCTGGGGCTGAAAAGTTCCCCTTTCTAACGGAGGGAAAAAAACGTCACGTAAGAAAAACAAAACCTTGCCACCTCATTTTTCCCCATCAAGTGCCGGCTTTACTGAGGGGGTGGGAAATATTATGCAATTTGCCCTTTCCCTCAGCGAACTCTCTCGCATCACGTCACCATCAGCCTTGCTCTGCACGGGCATTGCTCCCACTGCTGCTTTAGGAGTGGGATTTGCTGGTGAGCTGATGCACCGCACCGTCAGCTGCCTGGGCAGCACTTCCATGGTCTGCTTGTGGTTTGTGGTCCCTGGGGCTGGAAAAAAAAATGTTATACCCATGTAAAGCATTTTTTGCACCTTCTACAGAGACTTCTCTGAAGTGTCCCCTGCCATGGCAGTGCATGCAGCCTTACAGGCACCTATGTCTTCTTGGAGGTGGAGCTGGGCTGGTCTGCCCTGGTGCTGGCAGGCACTGGCAGCCCATCACAGCTGCCTTCTGCCTCAGGACAGAGAAGGGCAGTGCCAGGCTCCCCTGCTTGGCACACCTGCACCGGACTGCTTGGCTCAGGTCCTCTGCGTGATGGCTGCAAAAGCATTTATGAACTCCAGTCAAGACCAGTGAAGCACATCATTCTCCCAGTGTTGCAAAAATGATGTGCTCTTGGCAATGCTGTCAGGAAACTCTGTTCCTGAGGCTAAATACATGCAAAGCAAAGCTTCCCTTGTGACAAGCAAAATAAAGATAGCCTGATCTTGGCTGTAGCAGCGAAAAAGCTCCTGGCCTATTAAAATTATGTCATTGAAAGAAGTGTCTCTGTGTCTGCTGGTGTACCTGTAAATCAGTTCAAGTGAACGGTCCTTTGAAACTCATTTCAGCTGATATATATGCTCTTGAGGATGAATGAACTTTTGAGCTGCTAATGCTGCCATCTCTCATAAGTCAAACCTCTTCTCAAGATCCTTGAATCACATGATGATAGTAAAAACTGGGAGTTTACAAGATACATCAGCATCACTTTTTTGAGAGCTTTCACCTTGGAAGGCAAGAAGCGTCCTTGGGTTGAGTCGCTGTCAAATGAGTGCAGTTGCGGTAGAGGAAGAGAGGGATTTTTTTTCTCTCTCCTTTCAGTGCTGACAGAAGGAGCTGGCTTGAGAGATCCCCCATTAACAAAAAAAGAGGTACACAGAGGGCAGTCATGATACAAGCTTCTCTCCCATAGTAAGGAGAGCAGCGTATCTGGGGGGAAACCTGAAGCTTCTCTGAACTGATAGCCTGGACAGGAACAAAGTTTTCTGGGCAGGATGTTCCAAAAGCTTATGTGTCCCTGCTAGTTACTGTTCCTTATATCTGATGACAGAAGGAACCCGTGAAACTGAGGGTGATAGGTACTTAATTGGTGCAAGAGGAGGATGTTTTTGTAACATAATGTCTGACACGTGGGATTTCCTGTCACATGGTGCTCTTGAAACAAAGACTTTTTCCAAGACTCTGAGAGCTTATGAATTTTCCTACACTAGTTGAAAATAGAAAAGTATTCTGACCTTCACAGGACAGGTTACATATTAGATATTATGTAGATAGGGTTAGCAGGCAAACCAGCATATGCTGCTGACATTTTAAGCCATGCTTGGACCTGCACAGGACTGTCCTAGTGTTAGCCCATTGCTGAGCCTCTTGCACGGTGATGTGTTTTGAAGGGCAATTCTTGTATCCTCATTCACTGTATGCTGTGTGCAGTGTGATTCTGTTGCATAGGGGTTTGAGATGGGGTGCCCAGGGCTGATGCAGGGTCCGCAGTCCCCAGAGGGATCTATCCTCTGCCCTCCAGACGGCACTTTTTATCCACTGTCACTTTGATTTCTCCATCCACGATTGACTGTTCTGGTTTGCTGCAAATAGCAGAATTTGTCAGTAGGGTTAGAAAAGGAGAAATGGTTCTTCTGCTGGAAAAGGAGCATCTTGGCATCTGCAGTACCCTCACAGCACCATTTGTGAGGACTTTACATTTCTTTTTCCCTTAGACTTTCAGTGAATACAGGATCAGGCATAGCCTCCTTTGTGTCTGTGTGAGGCATGCTGCTGTGACAGGGAAATGACTTGCACGGTTTAGCTTTTCCATTCAGATAAGATTACTAAATAATTGAGAACTTTGTCAGGGTTCACAAAATTCACTTTTGTTAAAAAATTTCGCAGTGCCATCTACAGGAAAGTGCCAGGAAACTCAGCGACTGTCCGGGCAGCTGCAGGACGAGCTGTCCTTCCCTCCCTCCTCCGCGAAAGGAGCCTTCGCTCTCAGCGCGGTGCTCTCCTGGTGAGCAGGTTTCTCAGCGACATCAAAGGGAGATCTGCATGCACAGATAATGCAGAATACCTGAGAACAGAACTTTGTCCAGAAACCGCGGTCTTTGATAACTATTGCCTTTTGATTTTAAGAGTCTCTTTCTTTTTTTTTCCCCGAAGAGCTTTCCCAAACTCTACACATTGCATGTATAAGCTCTGGTCCCTCTCCCAGTGGAAATGATGGCAGCTTTCCATTGAGTGCGATCCAGTCCTTAATGTCTTTCATGTATGCCAATGAAAACTCTTTACATTGCACACTAGCACTCTTTAAAGCCTCTCGAGTAGATAGACAGATTAGATTATTTAGCACTATACAATGCAGCATAAGTGGTGTTGGTGAGTCACTAAATGGCATTCTTCCCTCTGACTCAGTGCAGAGTCAATGCCCAAGCATGTTGCTATTGGGTTCTGTGTTGTTGGAGGTGCTCTTTTTCCAACAAGGTGTAAAAATCAAGGTTTTGACCCACTATTCTTGCTACAGTGCCCTTTGCCTGTGAGCCACTTGGTTGAAATTTGCAAAATTTTTCACCTTAGCAGAAGTTATCCTTAGCTTCCAATAGAAAACTATTGTTCTCGCTGCCAGGAGGGAGCAGAGTTTTGAGCTATCTGGAACAAAATGTTTTTAAAACAAGAATGGGTTATTGCAAATACACTGTGGGGTTTAAATCCTTAATATTGAAGGAAAACCTACATGGTCACTCATTGCACATTAATATTTAGTGTTCTGGTTTTGTTTACCACTTCAATGACTGTTTTCAATTACAGTTCCCTGCATGAAACCACTTTACTCAGGCCTGCTGCATATGCAGAACTGACTTAGAAGATGACTACTCTGTTTTGCAGTAATTTTCAAGGTTTCAGACTTGTTTTTTCTTCCCTATCTTTAAGACACTGGGTGCCTGGAGTGTGAGAGTCTCTTGTTTAAGCCTCATCCATCTTCTCGGTCAAAAGATTTCTCTGCAGCTCTTGCTCAACTGAGCAGACAAAGGAGTTTCACCTGGCTCTTTCACCTCCTGGATGCGGTCCTAACCACCAGGATGTAAATTACATGACTCTCTTGCAAAAAAACTTTCTCAAAACCTGATGTCTTGACAAGAACTCTTGAGTTTTGAAATCTCACTTTGTGGAAAATGTCCTGACCAACTCCGGTACGCAGCCAAGTTTGCTTAACAAATTACATAAGCAGCCCTGAGATGTCCGCACTGCTCCTTCTGAGGAGAACTGCCCAGGCAAAAATCCAGCACGCCTCGGGGCAGCTCTATTCTGTTGGTAATTCCCCAAATTTCCTTCTCTAGGTGATAAATATTCCCTATGTCTGTTCTTGAAAATAAATCGACTGTGGGATAGGGAACGATGAGCATTTGTCAGTGAGGAATTGGCCTTGTTTGAGAGGGTGATGAACAAACCTTAGGTAAGATGCCGTCTATTCCCCTGTGTCCCTTTGCCAGGCTTGCTTCCAGCCTCAGAGAAAGTATTTTAAATCTAAAAATTGAGATTACAAGGAACTACTCTAGATTTGGGCTATTGCAAGCAAGGCGATCCATTGCTCTTCAGTAAGGACTACTGAGATGGAGAGGGCTCCTTAGAGGCAGATCAAAACGGGCAAGATGAAGACCAGGGGCTGAGGCCAGGGAGCAGCAGTAGGAGCAGATCCTTGCTTAAACGTACTTGTTTCACAGTATGGTATTCCAGGCTAGCCCAGAGACTGCCTTTGTCTCTTGTAACTTTTGTGCCAGCCCAGTATGATGAACCACCTGAGCAAGCTTATTTCATCCATGTTCAGTTCTTTATTTTGCAAATTCTTATGTGCTCCCAAAGAAAAACAGATACACATCCCCTCCCCACCCACAAACACTAAAATAATGCTTCATCTGGCACAGGAATCTTAATCATCTCCCTGTGCTGTGATTATTGTCTGCAATGTCAGTTAGCATCCATTAATGAATAGCTATGAAATCCAGAGCATTCAGAAACCCAGACCTTTTGCTAAGAATAATCTAATCAAGGCAGATTAAAGAAATGACGGCAAAATGCTTGGTCTGAAAGCTTGACTTGGAGAACCTATTTTTAAGGGGAAAAAGCTGTATTTGGGACTGCACTCACTGATAGTTTTATGTGACATTTGCAGCAGCTAGAGGAGCTATTTCCTCATTGCTTTTGCTTTGGACTGTCAGCTCAGCTGTGTAGATGCTTTCTCAGAACCTAATTGTTTTCATATGAATTTGGGGACACACACAGTGCTATTGAAATTATTTTGATTGCCTGGGGAAGCATCCAGAAGTTCCAAAGGAAAGTTTTATTGCAAGGTCCTATTGCCAATAACACTTACCTCCTGAAAGTCCTCTTGCTAAAAGGCTTGTAGAAGTAGGCTGATTAATGCTGAGCAAAGCAAGGAGACTGACATTTTTTAATGCCACATTTATGCCATGCAGGGATTAACTTGCATTTATAATATAAAAGCATGCTTAACACAGTACGTTTTTCAACCTATTCAGAGATTTTTAACACCTACTAAGGGGCTGTTCCTGTTATGAAGAGTTGATAAATGAGAGAAGTTGGGAGGAAAGGAATAACCTGTATTTCCAAGAGGAAGAGCTGATTTGGGATCAGGGGAATCAGAGAACAGAGCTTGTGACGGAGCCAGGAGCCCAATGCAGATGCCCAGCCTCAAGGTTAACTGCAGAGCTGCTCGGTGTCCTCAGTGCCTTTTCAGCACTGAGACATTTGCGTTGCAGCTGCTAAATCACAAATACAGCTGGGTGAATTTAGTACTGGAGAGACTTGGGTGTGCTGAGCTGAGTTCCTCTGGATTTATATCATGTTAGATGAGAACAGAATTTCGCCTTGAAGTTTGTGGTTTATGTGATATATGGCACATGCCACTAGTAATGACAAAAAATCCTCTAGTGCCTTCCTCTGAGTTATTTCTGATTTACACTCAAAGACATTAAACTTACTTGATATTTATATTCTGGTAAATGAAAACACTCTGGGGTACGTGATCTGGAAGGGAAGTCTGTCACCGGTTCTGCAAGAGCAGGCCTAAAATTGTTCAGTATTTTGGTGCAAATGTTCTCCCTCTCTAAGCTGACTGTGAAGTATTTGTGGATGAAGCCATAAAGATGCTGCAGAACAGATATGTGGTTAGTTGATTGAAGTTTGCTCTACTGTTCACAAGGGGAGGAAAGTGAGTGTGAGATGACTCACATGCATATCTCCAACAGATCAGGCTTAACTGCTCTGAAAAGCAAACTGCAAATGATCCTTCCCTATGTGCAAATTCTACCCTCTGTCTGCAAACACCTGCTGGTGACTTCAGTGAAAGCCACATATTGGAAGGCAGGATTTATATCTCCAGACTTTATCATGAGGAGAGATTGTTGCAAGAGCAGAAAAAAGGACTGCCTCCTGTGTGAAAGTCCACACACCAGTTCCTGTAATATCTAGACTCCATTTTGGTTCACTGTTTTTAATTTGGACTCTCCCAGATAGAAACAGACCCTACTGAGGGACAAAAATACCATCAGATGAATGAGAGAGTCATTAATTTAAGAAAAATGAAAATACAGTAAGGAAAGCACATGTAGGAAGAACAGGGTCTATTCAGTCCAGCGCTAGCAATGGGGAGGTCGCAGGCATGTATGTGAGTGCATCCTGAGAATGTGCTGCTGCTGAAAGCATTGCCGTTGTGTCTTGCCACTGTTCCTCATGTTCTTTCTTTGGGGAATATCTGTAACCGTAAGAGCAATGCAGTCAAAGCCCGTGATGGCTGCTCTGCCCTGAAAACTGGGAGTTCCTAGGGCTGAAATCCTGCAGTCGTCTCCCCAGGACCTGAAGAGCCATTCTGTCAAACTCTTGCTGCTGCAGGCTTGCCTCCATGCGTTGGGAATGTACCTTCAAACCAGATGTGCGCTGCAGTTTCTTGCTGAAATAGAGAGCTGGGGACTATCTGCTCGCCAGTCACTCAGGCTATGTCTCAGATTTAGTGTTCAAAAAAAGGTGCAAATCTGGGAATGCAGCCTAACTTTCCAGGGCAGAGGACGAAAGGGTTTTATATGAAGACAAGTTTGCTGCTTTTTAAAAGAGGCAATTATATTGTCCTAAGAGAAATGAAGAAGAGTTCTCACAGTTTTTTTCCACAATTGCTGTGAGTAATGTTTCCAGTCGCTTGGTTTATGTTGTGCATAATGAAATATAAATACTGCGTGGAATGCTTTGTCATAGAAAAATATTTATTAATAGCTGATTCGCAATCATCATCTCGTCTTTGATTTGAGCAGGTTTTTTCTTCTCATGAGGTTCTTTCAGGCTGCTGAGCTGTGACTGATGTGTGTTTATTTTGGTTGAGTCATCAGTATCATTAATATTATCTTGTTTACCATTGTTTGTCATTTTATAGCATTTAACTGGTAGGGTGACTCACCTCAGAGAGAAATGAGAACATGAATATAACAGGCTTTTTTCCTTCTTCCCCTTTGGCTTGGGATAGGAACCGAGAATGACACTTCAGGCACAGCCTGAGTCATACAGTTATCATATTTACCTCTACTGTTATGAGATTAATAATTACAAACATCCCTACTCACAAGGAAAAAAAGCTCAAGCTTTTGTCTGCACTTTCGCTTGCCTCTCCACGCCTCACAAGCAGGGAGGCATTTTCAGTAGGCCACGGAGAAGAGGAAGGTCTCGGTGCCTCTTCTCTCCCCTGCATTGGAGCAAGAGGAGACAGCAGAGAGGAGACCAAGAAGGAGCCGAGGAGGAAGGCTCCCTGGAGGATCCATGCTGCTGGCCCTGCTTGAACTCACTGAAATTTGCTCAGGGCACTGTGAAACATTTGCATTTGCTTTTCAGCTCAAGTGTGGGAACTGACTTAGCAGAACTTCAGCCAAACCTCCTTCTTCACAACTAGAAACAACCTTTTTGTCTTCATATCTGCCTGATATTAATTACTGCAGCACACTGCTTGCGTTGTAACAACCCGCGGAGAAAATGTGGGCCTTTTTTCAGCAGGCATTGCAGAAATGGCCTGAGAGTACCGCGAATCACTCCCACTGCTTTGTACCTCCTCATGAGAGGCGGATTAAAAGGGCTTAAACACCTAAAAGTCAAGTGACAAGAGAGACTAGATCAGAGTCCAGAGGCCTCACTGTCTCCAGTGTATAAGAAGGGTTGTAAAAAGGGGCTTACTAAGGGACTCCATAGCATCTCCTTACTGGGGACTTTTCCTCTTACACAGTCCCCTCATGGCTATACTGTCCCTCTAGATGAGGACCGAGGCAAAGAAAAGTTGATTACCCCAAAAAGCTGGTGTATTAAGCAGGGAGTTACCTGCCTACAGCTCATTAGTCTGAGCAGCTGAGAATGGGGGTGGGTGGTAGATCCCAGCCCCAGAAGTCTTAATTTAAGCACCTCCCTATAGACTCATGCCTCAGAAAACCTTGTCTCAAGATGAGGAGGGTGGTAGGGGCAGGAAAGAGGGTGGATGGGAAGTGCACACACCTTCTAATTTTTGAGTGGGATTCTCATTTTTCTGTTCAGTGAAGGGCTCAGAGGGTACCACCTGCCTCTTTGTGCCAGTCCAGCACCTATGGAGCAGTGGTTCTCCCCTGAGCCTCAGGTCTTTCAAATCTGCAAATAACACTTTAGTAAAAAATGTCCTCAGTATGGCAATACAGGCTGCTATGTGGGCTCAGCACCCTTCTTTTCTTGCCACTGAGCAGAAAACAATGCTACACTTGCTGGCTTAAAAAGGGCATAAAGCAGCAATGGTTTTGTGCAAAACTGACTCCAGACTGAAACCCAGCCTGTTCCTTGCAGGCAAACTCCCAAACTATTGGGCTAGAACTGCATTTATACCTCTATTTCAAAGCAAGTGTTTCTGTTTCAGTGTATAACCTTGTAGAGGAGAAACAGGGCTTTTCCTTTCTGCTAGCAAAAGCAATAATTCAGCTTTCAGCTCCCTGCTTATCGGCTGAGGGTGTTAATCATTAGACTGCTACTTTGGAAGAAAAGCATCAGGTGCTGCAGCTTTCCCTGAGGGGCCTGATCCTGTGTGTGAATGAGCTGTTGCTGAACACCTGGATTCTCGGTTTAGGGTTGAACAAGGCCTGAAATTGCTCAAACTCGCAAAAACCTGGCGTTTTGTCAGAAGATGTTGGGTCATGACCTGGGATGCTCATGTGGCAACTGAGCAGGGATGTTCATGTTCAGAACTGTGAACTGAGCTTACAATTATTTCTAATGTGGGTGCTGGACCCAGAATGAAAGTAGCATTTGGTGATGTGCCCAAAACCATACAGGTTGATGAAGCATAGACAGCAGCTTTCCTGTGCCTTAGCTGAATGCTGTGACCCCAGAGACCTTTACGTAAGAGCTGTTTTCTAGGAGTAGGCTATTGCAATCATATTTCCTTGCAAACCTTTGTCCTGTAGATTACTGCAGTGTGTAAGTTAGGTGATAGGATCCTGGGTCCTGAGTTCGTCTTATCGAACAGCCCCACCCTGCTGCTCTACTTTTCAGAGAAATCTCTTGGAAAACAGGCTCTTTTTCGTCAGTGCCTACCTGCTTGCTAATAAATCTGTGTATTTACAGGGCTGACATCTTAAAAGAGTTTCTCTCCAATGTTTTTGTCAAGGGACTGATAACTTGGCAGATTTAAGTAATCTTAATCTTAATGTTACCAAACGAAACTTTCTAATTCTGGAACAAAACTTTGTTTTTGTCCCAGCAGAGAAAGGTGTAATTTCTCCCTCTCTTAATTTTACCATCCAGGCTTACCCAAGGGTTTGAGAAGCCAGAGCTTTGATGCACCACAGTCATCTTCTGCCTGGCTATGACTAACTTTCACAGGTTTCTAAAAATCTTCTACTAGGTTGAGGATACATAGGAAGAAGAAAGGATGGAAGAAATTCTTTGGTTTTATCTGCTCACTTTGGGTGTTTTTCAAAACATGGCTGTGTCTGTTGAAAACTTTCCCTATTACTCAGTGTTGCCTCACACAGGGACAGCAATTTTCTTTGAACATTTTATCAAAATTCACTTAAAGCTGCATGATAAACTGACTCATCCATAACCGCTTGGAGAACTTTTTATTTTCAAATGGTTGAAATCTGGATGTAGTTCAGAGCTGGGTTAGGTTATTAAATAAAGCCTTTGCTATGCTGATGTGATGAGCCAACGAGCTGAGCGTTACTACGCTTTTATTATCATGTGGGAAATAAAATCGCACACCTAGATTCAGCGGGCATGACTCACGCCTGTACACGAGAACAGAGCCGGCTCTGTTCTGGGGTGGTTGCCTAAAGACCTTCTGGCTGGGTGGTTGCAAGCTCTTGGTGTGATGGGCCACAGGGGCAGGTATTTCTGGCTGACTCAAAGCCTCACTGGAAGCTCTCAAGGGAGTGAAAGCCCAGGAGGGCTCGAGCTTTTCTTCGTTCCTGCACTGCCTCTGCAACAGGTTGATACAGAGGACAGAGCAGTGCCATCATTGCTTCCCACCAGCTGCCACCTCGTCAAGGGGGAGAGATGAGCGCGGTTGCTGAAATGCTGAGAGCCCACACCTTGGACGTTTAAGCCTTTGGCTTTTGCTTTCCAACCAGAGAAGGATGTGTCTATGCTAGAGTGTTTTTGCCGCAAATTGACTGAGTTTATCTCCAGACTAGTGTTTGCCGGGCCTAGTCTGGGTGTCTCTTTTCCTAAACCTTTGCACTCTCTGCAAATGTCCACTCTCTCCTTCATTGCCTTTCACCTGCCATATTCCACAGCAGTCCCAGTAATCAATCATAGGGCCTAATTATCCCAATCTGCCTCCTATTCTGACTTATTAAAGCCTAATTGGTTTATAACAACATAGAGGCTGGAGGTAATTTGGAAACTTGGAGGAAAGAAAGCCAGCAACAATTGAATTGCAATAATGAGGCTTCAGGAGAGCCCAAGTCCACAGCTGTGTTTACCCTGTCAGTTCTTCAGAAACCTGGGTGCAATTGCCCAAAGGGTGTAAGGAAAGGACACGGGTGTTGCTCTGGGGCAGGTTAAACAACTTCATGTTAAAAGATGCTACAGGCTTTGCCTGGTGCCTCTATGTGCTGCCAGTGTGCCGTGTGGTGTAGCTGTGTTTATTGGTCTGTTAAAGGTGTGTGATAATGCTGCAATGTGGCCAGGATGCTTAGGACTTGGTTAAGCACCTCTACTGCCTGCTGAGATTGGTGGGTAGGAAAACTGGTGAAGGGAGCCTGTTAGTTTTGAATTAAGGTGTGGTGAGAGAAAACTACCGAGTGTTGTTTGCCATTGTGCTGGAGGAAGGAGCAGGGATGGAAAGATGCTCTTTACCTGATGGTAAAACCAAAGGATTTTGATAGCTGTTAATACAGTGATACTGCTAAATTGATTTGAGAAATACTTGTTGGAGCAGGAGAGATCTGCGGTAGTGGTATATAAGGGGGTAGTTAGAGAGCAGGTAGAAACACAGTGGTAGGGATAAACTTCTGCTTCCTATTTCACCCGGAGTTTGTCACTTGAACAACCGTGGAGCAAAGAAATACTCCTCAGGAACTTGTCCTGAGGAGACAGTTCTCTAGGATCAGAGTGGCTGCTAGCTATCAGTGATGGTAGTACAGGCCTGTCAAACACGGCTCTTCAGTGGTACAGCTTTCGTTTAGCTTTTCAGTATTAGCAGGGTGTCCCACACAGCACCTGTTGTGTATCTGACTGCTTAAAGAGAATTGGAAACCTTTGCATCTCTAAATTATTTTGAATTCTGATGGTGCACATAGTAGTTGAATGATGATTCCTGACTCCTTAGGAAGACATAAATATCTAGCAAACCTTTCCCATGAATATTGTGATCTGGCAGTTGTTTTGGGCTCTCACAGTTCATTTAATTAGGAGGACTGCAGAACAGAGTTCAGCTGCACAGACAGATTTGCGAAACTCTACATTCAGTGGGGCATTGACCTTGTTTTTGTAACAGCTCTCGTTATTTGCAACTCTGATGCTGTAAAAAAAATAAAAATGAGTAGTGGAGAGACTCAAAGTAGTAGGGGAAACATAAACAAAGCAAGCAGTAGCAGTGCGTGGCTGACTCACTCCCTCTGTTACCATCCAGATGCTGTTACAGATTTCAATTTCTCTTGCAGAATATCTCTATTGCAGTAGACAAAATTTAAGAGTTGGAGTTTTTTTTTTCCTCAGCGTCACTAACATTATTGTCTTCAGAAACTGATGCTGATATTCCAGGAATGCAGTGGCCGGGGTAGCCAGGGTGAGATCTCAAGAATACCGACGGTGTCAAGCTGTTGCTTTGGCAGCCCTCATCGATTCAGATATCTCCGTTTGCCGTTTGTACCCGGCTCCTTTCCTGCCGTATATACTTGGAAGCTGGGGATTTTTTCCAAAGAAAACAAGTGCTGTGTGACCTTTCTGCTCATATCACAAAGATGTGTCTAATCTACTAAAACTTTCGAGGAATGACAAGTCTCTCTGCCAAGATGGCTGTGTTGGTGTAAGCACTTTCTGCATCAACAGCGCAGCAGGATTTATGTTAGGTAGCTTCGGATTGCTGCTCTTCGAATTGGAACCCAAATGCAGACAAAACCATACCAAATCCCCCTTAAGAGAGTCATGCATCACTGTGCTGTGATAGAGAAACAAACCAAAGTGCAGAACAGTGCTTTAATTTTTTTTTCTTACTGTTATAGAGCAAGTATTGAATCTCAAACTGTAAGCTCTTTCTCCTTGCATATTCGCACCCAGCTCTTCTGATTGTTAAACTAGCTTGAAAACAGGCCAGACCTTTCACATGTGTTGTTAGGCAAAACCACAAAAAACAACTATGCCAAAACTTGCCTGGAACAAATTCATTAACACAACTTAATGAGACCTGACATACAACCAGAAAAACAGGAAAATATCTTAGCATTTGGAAATCATTACTATTAGAACTTTCCTTTATTTTTCTTTTTTTCTTTTTCTTCCCCCCTTGGGATTAACATCAGTACAAGATATTATTTTTCAAAAGCACCGAATGAGGTGGGGAGATCAAGGACTGGTGCTGAAGGCACCGGTGTGTCTCAGCTGGCCTGGGAACTGCCGTGCTCTCCCCATCTGGGCAGCACGAGGGGCTCTTCCAGAGGGTGATTCAGAACATTTAATTTAGCCTCCTCTGGAGAGCAGTTCAGAGATGTCTGCCTCTTTGATGGGCGAATTAAAAGACTGAGGGCAATGACTAGTTAATCTAAGGGGAATTCATACCACACACTGAGGTGCCAGAGGCGTTTTAATTATGGGGCTTGAAACCCTTGGCTTGTGATAACTGGACTCTGTTCACTTCTGTCAAGGTGAGCATCCCCAAATTGTTGATATACCTAGTGTAGGCCTGCGCCCTGTTGACTTAGAGCTGTTCTGGCAGGGAGACTCAGCTTTTTTCCGACAACCTCCGCTCAGAGTATTTTCACATGTGTAAAGCATATCTTTCCATGGGCAGACTTACTGCTCGCACGCAGGACGTAGTAATTCCAGCGTCACACAGCCTCGGCTCTGGTCCTAGGAGAGTTGCTGGGAATATTGCCTACTATAAAAGGGCTGGATCCACTTCTGGCTGCAGATTAGAGGATGGTTTTAAGTCAACACCTTTTTCGGCTTGCGTAAATGTTCTCCTCTTCTGACTCATACATCAAATAGCTGTTTTTTCGTACGGCTATCTTCCCTCTTTCTGAAAGTAATACTTTCCATATTCGAAGGTGGGACTGCAAGAACAGGCTTTGACTAAAATCTAGCTACTTATTTCTTTCCATGTGGCAGCCTGAGCCAAAAAGTGGGATCCCCAGGGCCTGCCCTTGGCCAGAGAAACTCAAGATTTAGAATTCGTTTATCTCAGCCATACGTCATTTTTTTGCAAACAGCAGGGGGAGCTCAGATTCTGCCTGAATCCTAGCAAAGCAGAGAAAGTACAGTTTGCTAAAATTCTTTCTGTTTTAACGAGGGGAAAAAAAAATACTTGTGAAGTTTTTTTCTAGAAAAATTGCATTTTTTCCTCAGTATGCCATTGGGAGACAATTAGACCATGTAAAACAGATAATATAGTAATTAACATGAACAGTTCTGTAAGAAGAGCATTGCTGGAAGGGTCCTTGTTAACTGGTAAATGTGTGTATTCAATCTTTCTGCTTTCATGGAAGAAGGTCAAAAGTGGTTCTAAAACCTGTTTCATGGAATCAGTGCCCAACAAATTCTGAACTTGGGGAAGGCTGAAATCACTATTATTTTGGTGAAAAGTAATACTTGGGAACAGTAGACAAAATCCATCCCTGAACTCTGAGGTGACTTTGCCTTGGAGGTATTTAATAGTATAAGGCTTCTTTGTTCTCAGAGTGCTGTGCAAGTACTAATTAATCCACTGTGCATCCCCACACTTCTGTAGGCAAATGAGCATTATCAGGCTTTGTTTGGTGCATCAGAAATCTGAACGCATGGATGGCAGTGACTGGCGTAAGACCACACTGTCAGGGCAGGATTGGGAGATTAGGATCTGGCTTCTCGGTGTTTCCCTCAGAAAGGTTGGAACAGTTGTTAAACTCTTTCATCCAGGATCCAAAATCCATTCGTAATTGCTTCCCCACAACCCCCTGAGATCCCACAGCCGTCAGATCTCTGCACAGGCAGGTGGGGAGGCTTGGTGGGGGCTGGCAGAGGATGACAGGAGAATAAACAGGGTTTAGACGGGTGTAGTTTTGGGGAAGATAGGAAGCATGTTAATCCTCCTCCCTGCATCTGCTCCAGCAGGGAACCCTGTGGGAATGTGATGATTTTGCTGTCCTTAATGCCACCTGATGTAACACAGGAGATAATCCCTCATGTCTCTAGTGTGTGCCGTCTGATTTGGAATTTTTCAAGTGAACTAAGTGATCCCCAGTTATGTAGGTTCATGACTGTTCAGGGTTCTGAAGACAAGGTGAGTCTGCTGCTAGGGTTGTAGCAGGGAAACAAATAATCCACAGAGCCAAGAAAAGGGGAGAATAGTCTAGGGTGTCAAGCCCCAGTCATAGTCTTCTCTGTCTTTGTGATATTTCTTTGTGAAATATCTTTGTAATATATCTTTGAGTGACTATATCCTCATGAATGTCTTTGGTAACAGGCCGTGCAAGCTAACGATGGTATCCAATGTAAACAACGCTGACACAGTCTCTAAGGGAGAAAATAAACTCCAACTAACCAGGAAATGCAATGATAAAGATAAAACCTTTGCTTTAGTGCTACTGTTCATCATCTGCTCAACCAATATTCTGTGATCAATTAGTAGGTACCAGAATTTCTTAGACAATCTAAATATAATTTTTTTTTGTTAGAGCTGGCCCAGCTCTTAACTTTTGAATACCAGCTTGGCATTTCAAGGAGTCCTGCCTGTACTGCAGAAATTATAACAAACTTATGGCAATGAAAGCTAGCAGAAGCAAAAGTTTGCTCTAAGAGGCTGAATGGAGAAAGGCAAGGCTGGATAACAACCCACAAGCCTGCATGATAAACTTTTGGCCAGCATCGAGATGCCCCAGGAAGAAGAAAGACCAAAGCGGGACGAGCCCCCTGGGTCCCCAGAGCAGGGGACAGTAAGCGCCAGCCAGCTGGCTTGTGTGAAAAGGCGCTTGCATGGCGTGTGAGTGTGAAGCATGTGCCTCTCCTGCTCTCTGTGGGAAATGTGTCCTTACACACGTTGCCGCATGCAGCCTCCCTATCACATGTAATGAACGCCAGACTGCCAGCTGTGAGTGGGTAATGGTACTTCCCCACCACTTCAAAGTCTATGTATTTCACTATTTTTTTCATTGTGATGTTGAAAGAGATGATTTTTCTCCTCTAAAAACCACAGCCACTGAGAAGTTAATGAAGGGCACTGTTTTTGAAACTCCCAAGGGGCTGATCCTGCCTCTTCCAGCTTTGCTGTGACTTTTGCTTGGGAACCAAGCTCTGGACTGGATCCTCTTTGCTGATTAAGACTCCTAACCGCAAGCACAAGTGGCTGAGAAAGCGCGATGGAAGAGTCAGCACCTGATGTTGTGTTGGCACAAGAAGGAGACACCAGTCTCACCGTAGGTTTGTGTGCTTTGTTGCCCAGAGGTTCAGGGCACCAGAACCCAGGCACCCCTGTTCTTGGGTTGCAACTCGCTCATTTGCATAATGCTGCTGAGAAATATCTGGACCTTTTCTGTGCCAAAGCAGTGAAACAGCAAAGTCTCACTGTCTTAGAGGGGTCATACCGAGACAACTGAGGAGAATGAGGGGGAGTGGGAACCAGATGAGAAAAGAGCCAGGTTAAGTTGTCTTTTTGTTTTTCATTTAATGGCAAGGGAGCTCTAGGACTGCTGACCCTTATAAGAAACATATTAAATATGAGAAACTGAATAAAAAAAGAGGAAAGGAGGTGTGGTCATTGACAAAGGGAAAGGAAAGGAGTTGAAGAAAGGCATCCTGTACATGGTGGGACAGGGCTGCAAAGGGTTGCCATCCCTGGGGAGGCAACATTCCCCTCCAGAGCTGCAGAGAGCAGCCTGGTGTCATCACCCGTGCCTGACTCCTCCGAGAGCAGAGGTTGCTGCCACCTCTTGCACCTTGTGCTTGTTTCCCCAGGGTGCTGGCTGCCAAGCTGGTGTTGCTGGGAGGAGCAGGAGCCCTGTGGCTACGGGGAACTTGTTGCCTCCCTTGTGTGTATGTGGTCTTCCCTACATAAGCCTGGCCCCAAAGGCTTTTGTGGAAAAGGGCAGTCCCTGCTAGGACATGTTTCTGCTGCTTTATCAGTTGCTGTGGCTGTTGCCGGTTGCTTTATTGCAAGCAGATGCCGTTTGCTCAGCTTATTGACTGAAAATTGCATGCAGCTGCACTGGGGAAAAATGAGCCTGAATTATCCTACCTGCAAAGGCTGTTTAAATGGAAAGCTGCAAACTCCTGTTCATCCTCCCGCAACACTATTTAATTTGTAATTGAGACCCAGATTCAGAAAGCTTTTGAAACATGTGCTTATAGGTAGTGGTGAACTGAGATATGGGCAAAACCGATCCTCTCTTAGCGTTGCTTTGCAGTTACTGCCTCACATGTGCAGACAATATGGGATTATAGAACAACTCGTGGTACTGAGGCTGCTGCTGTGAAAGAAGTAATGTACTCCTTTTCATTAACTTCTTCAAACACATCAGGTCTATTAACTACCCCCCTCGAGTCATATCCCTATCTTTGAAATAGTGCTTTGAAAAATATGTGACTGCAGAGAAAGGTTTGCCGTTAATTTAGGGGAAAGCATATAGCTAAAATCACAGTGTGAACCTGACTCACCAATTTTAATAAAGTGAACTATTTTGGGGTTGAAGTTTTCAAGCAGAGGAGAGTTCAACTTATGCAGAAGAACACAGTTTCTTATGACGTGTTGGAAGACCTGGTTTATTGTTTGCTCAAGTTAAAGATTTTAATGAGAAAAGTTAGCTCAGACTGTAGTTACCACATCAGCACTATAACCACATCTGTGTTTTTGTTCTTTCTTTGTTTAGAAAGAAAGAAGCAGAGCATGATTTTGGGGCGGCAGTGGAGGAGACACTGTATAACTTTCCACACCTAATTCAAGGGTCTCTAAGAGAGGAGTCCCAGGCAATCGGTGGAGAGCAATAAATTCCTCCAGAGGGAATTTCAGGGAGGGTGAGCTAGGTCTCTTCCCTGAAAGTGTGAGAGTTCATCCATGGGATGTGCAGGGAAAGAGTAGCCTTCTGCCGTGGGAGTCTGATGTTAGTCTGAAAATCCTCTGTTTGCCTTTTGTGTAAATAGGCTTTTAAAAAAATTTTGACCCTATATTTTACGACCTGTTTTTTTAACATATAGTGTTCATATGAAGTGAAGCAATATGCTAGCAGTCTTTGGTTTTAATGGATCTGCTTAATAAGGATGGTGCAGTTTAGCTTGGTGCTTTCTGCTTAGCAGAAGCAGCAGTTACCTTAAGGCCACGTACATAATAGAAACCATTTCACTTAAACAGGACTTTCCTGGCCATTATAGTAATCATTTCTGTAAGGGAATGTTCATGTTGGAGTACTCTCCTCACTCAAAGATGTGTAATCATGTGAAATTTTGCCTGCCCAGTGGGAAAGCTGGAAACTGAACTTTAAAATATTGAGCCACTTTTCCAAGAAAAATGTTAATCCACTCTCTGTTGCAAAATCAGTTCTCAGCTCGCACTTATATTTCAGACTTCAGGTTAACGCATCACTGAAATGTCAAAGGACACAATGCTTCTAGTACTTACAAGAAGAGAATTACCAATATTACTGGTAAATGCGAAAACTTTGTGTTTAAGCTGTGATTAGATGCATATAGAAAGAGCCTTAAGGGACCTGACAAATAAAAACTAGCAGGAGAGTATTAACACAAAGGCTTATGGAAAGAAGTTAAGGAAAGTATTAACGACTTCTTCTTCCCCAGACATTTCAAAGGAATTCTGACCTATAGTTGGTGAACAGATAAATCCTTGTCATCTTCTTGTTAATGAGAGGGAGAAGGTGGCTGGTTGGAGTAGCCTGGCAAAATTACAAGGATCCATTTTTTTGGCCAGTGCCCACTATGGGACTCCCTTTCTCCTTACTGGGTGCATCAGGCTGATGTACTGCATGCACCAAAACATCTCCAGTGGGAGCCATAATAAAGGTCTGCTCTGAATAGCTCATGGAAAATACTAGGATGGTTCATAGCTGAATATTTGACTAATGTGCCTGTGCAGAGTAGTAAGCAAATATATTTAGCACATTAATCTGTTTCCTTAGAAATTGGTGCTGCCTTACAGGATATGCTGGATTGGGGCCTACTGCAAGCATTTCAAAGAATAGCACAGACCTTGACAAAATAAGCGTAATTACAGCATATGTAAAGTTTTTGGTTTTCAAATGCCGTACATTTGGAACTAGATCTATTTCAACAGAGCAGCACAGAGGAAAGGATTTGCAAAAGGTCACGATATGAAGCTACAGAATTTTTCTAGGATGAGCAAAACTCAGTCTTTACTTGCACCACAGCAACTGTATTAGCATCACCTAGAGTTCTGTGGCTGCAAAAGTAACAAAAAACCAAAGTCGTGGATAACTACCTGGGCAGGCTGCAAAGAAGAGGAAACCAAGACTTGGCAATTACAAATTTCATTTCACTGTAACTGTGCAGTAAATGCAAGGGAAGAATCATGATATTTGGAACTTTTTGCCCAATGGCCAGTAGATACAGCATCCTAAAACCAGGGAAATTCAAACTGCTGTTTTGGAGATGGAAATCGGCTCTAAATGGCTCAGAATTCTAGAGGAAGAAGCGAGTACTGGGGTCGCTTTGGGGAATTCAGATGCTGTGATTCCTTAGGTAGATGTTAAGGTGAGGTTTGTGATGGGAGAACAGAAACCACATAACACCTTCCTTGGGGAAGCAGCCATCCTATAGGATCAAAGGCCTGATGGTCCATCATCAGCTCCGCATCCCCCACAGCTCCTTCTGCCTGGTCCTCCTCCAGCTCCATCCAGGTCAGCGCTGAACCAATAGCGGAGCTGTGAAGGCAGAGCTGCTACAGACTGCTTTTGCGAAGAAGAAGGAATCAGGGCTTTTGGCTATGGAGTGTTCTGAACCTTGGGACTCTGCAGAAGCAGGTCCATCTCAGTGGTCCTTTCCAGGACCAAGGTGAGCATCTGATTCACTCTCTGCTCTCTTCTTAGTACAAGTTATTCAAGCACCATCCCTGTAGTTTGTAATGATTACTACCACATGCTGAAACCGTAGGCATTTAGAAGAGTACTCAGAAATATTCGCAGCTTATTTCAGCTAGAGTCAAGAACAGAAATTACTGGGAACTTTTTTAGGATGTCTGAGACCACTGGATTTCCAGCTGGTTTTCTATTTCAGTGCAATTCTGCTGCTACAACAAGAGGCTGGAGCAGAGTGATGTGTCACCTGGAGAATTCTGGTTTGACTGGGCCGTGGGAGAGATGATTTTGTGTGTCTTCTTCCTACTGCATCCCAGCTAAAAGCTGCTGGGTCCTTGAGCTGTGTGTGAACTGTGCACCAAAGAACTCCGAAGTGCATCATTCAAAGAGAAAAAACCATGAGTGAGCCCCTCATCCCCCCAGGTCATATCATATTTTCTCACATCTCAGTATGTAATAAGACATGAAGCTTGAGGCCGAAGTTTTCCAGCAGGAGTTAAGGATGATTATCTTCCCAAACTCACGTGCCCTTGAAGTTGCGATCCCACTTCCAGTGGCCAAAAAATTACAGGAAGAATAGGTGATTAAAGTAAAGTCTGTATTTTTCAAATAAGCCACCAAGCCATTAGATAGATTTTAGGAAACTGTTGTAAAGGAAGGCTGAACAACAGTAACATTGAAGAAATGGACGTGGGCAGGCTGCTTTTTTAACTTCAGCAGAACAAATTCAGCTATAAGCATGTAGCAGTACATAAGAGTTCGACATCAATAGCAGAACAACACAGAAGTATTATATGATTATATTATTGGGCATTTGTCACACTTTCTGCACCTTGAGCAGAGAAGGTAAGACAGGAGTATCTGTTTGATTTTCAGCTTTGTGATAAGTACATTCATCCCTCCCGAAGCTACTGCTCAGCTCAAATCCTTGTATTTTCAGTTTCTTTAGATCTGATAATTACAATCATTGTACCACATATCATTCAAAATCCCTTGCCTTTAGATTTTTATTTTTAGGCTGATTGCATGAAGAAATGATCACACTCTGAGTTGGTTTCCATTTAAGGAACTTATCTGCAAGGAATGGATGGGTGTTATGGGAAGATTACTTGGAGATGGAGGAAAACATGCATTTCTGTTCTGATACAGTGTTGGATATAAGGAATGCACCTCTGAAGCAGATCGCTTGGGAATGGGATTGGAGCACAGCAAATGATCAGAATGGACCAGTGGATCTTCATCCAATATCAAGAGAGGGGCAGCATCACTTGGGCAGGAGAGTGTCTGGAGGCTGATAGGGCCATCTGTCTTCTCCTTTGGTGAGAGGAAGGTACAGTATATCTCGGTATGTATACACATGTACATGTGCTCACTTCTGATCGAGCACAATCACCCAACAGGAATAGCAGAAACAAGCAACTGCTCGTTTTTCCATGCAAGGCCCAGGTAGTTTGCAGTCATCTGTGGATCCTCACCTTCAGCTTTCCTAACCTGTGCTGCAAAAAGTTTTTCCCCAAGCCAAGAAACACAGGCTTGAACCAGTTCAGAGTTTCTGTCAGCAGCGGCAGCAGCCTGTGCTATCGGCGCTGGGCAGGGAGCTGGCAAGAGGCCAGGGTTGTGGCGCTTTCTGCTCTGCTCCCAGTTGCGATGCCTTGAGTGAGTTCAAACTTGGGCAAAATGCCTTTGGATCGGTGAATACGAGCTTTTGTCTTTTTTCTAAAGCTGATATGTGTTGCTACATAAAAATACTGCAAGTCTGGTGCAAACAGTCCAATCTGTTACTATAATAAATTATTACCATTACACAAAGACCCAGGTAAGTTTATAAGCAATCATCCCCAATCCCAGGCCTGATCTGTGCTGGACGTGTCTATAGGAGCTACTGATGGGGGAGCAAAAGTCATCAGCAATGCTGAGAGCTGCTTGGGAGCAAAAGCCAAGCGCTGTCTCCTTGAACCAGCCCAGCTGAGAATCTTTTTTCCTCACTGATATCACCAATGCTGGAGACCCTCAGCATCCACAAGGACGCTTCCCAGAATAGACTGCAGTTGTTGGTGTGAAATACTTTTATATTTCTCAATAAGGACGATATTATTGCTTGGATCTGATCTTCTCAAACTGAGGAAGACACCATACTGTCAGGCTGATATCTAATCCCCATTCAGCTGTTAGCACAGGCAGTGTAGTTAGGAAAACTAAATGCTATATTTCCTTTCTGCTCTATATTGCAAGTAACAAGATCTTTGCTTTTCTGCTTGAAACTCCAAATGGTCTTCCTTCCAGGACACTGTCTGAAAACCTATCAGAACAATTTCCCAGTCCCATCTGACCTAGGGTGATCACTATCCCTGCGTATTCAAAAGGTGTTTTGTTTTGCAGCAGCTACAAAATAAACACTGGAATTTCACAAACTGAGGTTTGTGGGAATCCCCTGACGTAATGCCTACATATTATGCAGCATTCTTGTGTATTGCAGAGCTGTGAATTTCACCTCTTCCATGAATTCTGCTTCTGTATTTTCAACAAGTGGTATCAGGCCTCAAAGTCTGTCATTTAAGTAGGTTACATCATTTAGAAAGCAGTCTTTAGAGACAGCATTGTGACAAGAAGGAATTATCAACTCTCTAATAAACTACTCCCAGGACCTTCTCACTGATTTTTCCAATTAGGGTGATGATTTGAATCTTATTTTTTCTCCATCATAGTTAAAAATACAGCCATTCCTGGTCAAGAATTGATTTTCCTTTTTAGCATTGTTTTTTAAAATAAACTTTTAGTTTTTCATTTTGTTCTTACACAGTTGCATGCAAACCTGGCACAAACTTGAAATAAACAGAAACATCAAAATAACTGAAAAATAAATTGGGATCTTTGAAAATCTGTTGACAGAGGAACAGTTTTGAACTAGAAGTCTTCCCAGTGTTTGAATTTCTTTCTCTGCAAGGTCCTAAATTCTTGAATGAAAAATGAATAAAACCACCAAGATTTGCTTCTATATTAACGCGTAGTCAAAATTTCCTTAAAGTAAATCTCAGAATAAATTAATTCTGTGCTACGCTTTCATCCAATGTTAATTGAGTGAACACTCAGTGTTAATCTGGAGAGTATGATAGTGATCTACAGGTTGTGAAACAGTATAGAAAACAGCTCTCAGAAGAGCTCTGCTTACCCCCTGGTATATATATAGCTTTTTCTTGGCTTTATCACTTCAGCTGATTTCTTCTTCCTTCTAACTTTAATCAGTTGCTCCAGTGGCTTTTCTTTTATACTGAATTAAATCTCTGAGGTTGTTGAGCACGGTGAGAATGGAGACCTCATGCTGAACTCCGGCAAGTGTTTTCAGAGACTGGGAACTCCACGGAAGGTGAAAGCTGAATCTGGCACTGCCTGAGGAACCCAGCCTGTTTGCTGCGTGCTCGATTCCCGCTGATGTCCAGAGGATGGTGCTACTTGTCTTGCTAAGAATTTCCTGTCTAAGAACTGCAGAAAATCTCTCTAGCATTGCGGCATTGTCTCCTCGGCATCGTCTGTTTGTCAAAACCACCACCCTCATTCCCAGAAATGGAAAGTGAATTACAGCAAATATTGACATGTGTCTGTTCTGGTCAATTACAGATGAGTTTTAGGGGTATCAGTGGGAAATTTGCATTAGGAATAAAGAATAAAATTCAAATGGAGACAAGCCGTTGTAGTGGAAATTTTAATTTGGTGTAGTTTTCTCTTTCTTTCCCACAGGCCAGGATTCTTATGAGAATGTATTTCCAATAATACCATGCATCCCTTCTTTGGCAAGCGACAGCAGCATCTCAGCGTAGCCAGGTCCAGATGCATCTTGTCTTGACCACAGTGTGGTCTTCAAAGATTCTGCTTATAGTGTAGGATGGGGTGTTGTGAAATTAGTTAATAAAACATTATAGAAGTTTTAGGGAAATTTTTTTTTTTAAATTGAAACCTGTTTATTTCACACAAACTTTATTTTGGTAAAAGCTCAAATAGTAACAGCTTTGACAACTTGTTTAAATTCCCCTTCATATTGAATGCAACCCGTGGAGCGAGGAAGTGAGCGAGCCAGCTTTGTCATCCCCCTGGAGCCTACCAGCAAGTGATGAAGGAGAAAACTGGGACATACAAGTTTCCTGCCTCTCCTGAACTTGGACATTAGCTGTCGCTAAACTTAAACAAAATCCATGACTAAAAGCAGTCTGGACACACGAGGCTCTTAAACTTTCAGTGTTTGCAGGGGACAGGTGCTGTGGCCCAAATCCTTCTGTGTGCTCCACCAGGCTTGTGAACGTGCAGTGTTTAGAAATGATGTAAAATGAAATGGATGGATATTTCAATATATCCACTGCCAGTGAGAAATGCCTCCTTGCCAGCAGCGCCTTTATCTGAGGGAGCTTTTGGCCCCTGGGATCTATCTGAGCAGGATCCCCGGGACCACAGAGCTGTGGCGGGGGACCAGGAGCACGGGATGCCAGCGGCTTCCCCCTCCCTCCTGCCTGGCTTGTAAGCCTCGTGCTTCAGCAGGGACTCAGTAACCGACCTTAGGACTCTTTTGCATTAACTGCTCTTAGTGGGGAACCCGACAACTGTGTTTTGGGTTCCGTTCTTTCACTCTCATATGATTGTCCTGGAAATCCTTAGGAACCACTAAGCTCTCCCTGAGCTGTAAGGAGATCAGAGGTGAATGCAGTCATCGCATCCCAGAACTCCTCCATCCCTGCTGATTCCCTGCATACAGTTTTCTCTTTTCCTCCAATTTCAGGAGCATATGTAAATAATTAACTTACAAATTATACAAGCTTATCACACTATATCCCAACAGATGGAGAAACACCATTAAGTTGATTTGTTCAGGCAGCCACATGCTAGACACAGACCCAGAAAAAAATGAGGAAATGAGAAGTTACCACTCTTAATGGTATGTAACTGATCTCACGGCTGCTATTGTCACTTGTGACATTACAGCCCATTTACTGTAATCTTAACTCTGACCCACCCAGCCCTTTCATCATATTCTTTCCCCTGTCAAATAGCTGTTGTGAAAGTTTATTCCTACTGCAACACGGTGATATGGTTGCAGCATGTATCCGAACCATGTGTAACCTAGCTGGTTCACGTCACCCCAGCAATAGCACTGAGATGTGGACACTGGTCCAGTCTTGCTCTCAGTAGCTATTTTAGCAGCATGGCCAGGGATCATGACTCATCTCCTTGATTTCTTGGCCTCCTGAACTCACATACAAACCTTGCCCGCTAACAATAAGAGTGGTAGGCACAAGACAAAGGTGTTTTAATCCTGGGAAATGCTCTAGCACTGCGGTGTTCAGAGAAAGGGTTATGTAAAATGTGGATGTCACTCAGGTTAGGAAGAGCTGTCAACTAGAACAGAAAAAAAATGTGTTTAATTTTTTCAGACCAGCTTGTGAAGAATAGCTCTTGCTAAAGCAACAGAAATATTGAAGCTGGGACTTTAATGAAAGCAAATCCATTTGCTGTTGCGTGTGATATAAGCAATGGCCAGATGAGAAGTGTATGCTACGCCAGGCACAGTTCTTATGGAGCATTAACATTTCTCTTCATTTCATTTGCCAAGGGAAATAAGTGCAGCACTCAGGTAATCTACTCAATCACATGTAAATTTGAAACCTGTCTCTCTTGCTTGACAGTGAATAGAAGCCTAATGCAACTCTTGGAAACTGAGAAATTCTTGCTTTTTAGCAAAAGGACACTATGCTGCTGGGCGTCCACTGTTTTTCTGTGGAAGTTGTGCCAGGACATCACAGCAGCATCTTGCGGAGATGCCCAATGGCGTTTCACTTGCTGATTTTGGTATCAGTTGTAAACAGGCTCCAGCAGACCACGGCTCAGGCGTATATGCCATACCTCTTCAAATGGGTTGCAAAAGCTACTTTGACACTGTTACTGCAGCTAAGCTGCCCCAGACTGTCCCTGGATGCCCACAGCACAAGTGAGCACTGACGGGAATGGTGACCTTTGCTTTCACTGTGGCCATTGAGCCAAACTTGAGAATCTTCTCATAGCTTACCAGTGCCACTGCTCTGTACTTGCGTTGAGTGCTGGGATGCTTATTTTGTGTAATAAGCTTTGTATCTTTGTTTTGGGGGCAAAGCTAAATTTGTAAATATCTGTCTGTAAATATCTGTAAATATTTGTAAATATCTGTAATAATGATAAATATTTGTAAATAAAAATGTAAATGCTTGTAAATATCTGTAAATATTTGTAAATACACTGCCCTGGTGAGGCCTCATCTGGAGTACTGTGTCCAGTTCTGGGCTCCCCAGTTCAAGAAAGATGAAGAGCTACTGGCGAGAGTCCAGCGGAGGGCTACAAGGATGGTGAGGGGACTGGAGCATCTCCACTACGAGGAGAGGTTGAGGGAACTGGGCTTGTTCAGCCTGAAGAAGAGAAGGCTGCGAGGGGACCTTATAAATGCCTACAAATATCTGAAGGGTGGGTGTCAGGAGGATGGGGCCAAGCTCTTTTCAGTGGTGCCCAGTGACAGGGCAAGGGGCAATGAGCACAAACTGAGGCACAGGAAGTTCCGTCTGAACATGAGGAAGAGCTTCTTCCCTCTGAGTGTGACGGAGCACTGAAACAGGCTGCCCAGGGAGGTTGTGGAGTCTCCTTCTCTGGAGATATTCAAGACCCGCCTGGACAAGGTCCTGTGCAGCCTGCTGTAGGTGACCCTGCTTCGGCAGGGGGGTTGGACTAGATGACCCACAGAGGTCCCTTCCAACCCCGAACATTCTGTGATTCTGTGATTCTGTCTTATGGAGGAAATTTGTGCTTCGATACTAGGAATTTTCTTTTTTGAGTGCTGAGACTTTTTGGAGTACTGGTGTCACCGAAAATCCAGGAATAAACCTTGTAACACCAATGTAGTGTTAAAAGGCAGGCATTCTTTATTGCAGCGCTGGATGCACGGGGGATAATTCCACCGAACGTGCATACCCCATACCTTTTCCGTATAGTTTATATAGATCAAAATATACATATTTATTAGGTTACATAACTTATCCCTTTCATAGTAAAATTAGTTCATTTTCATACCTTCCTCCCACCCGCGCTTGTGCAGTGCCTCCTAGTGGTGGTCGTCGGGGGTCCCAAGATGAAGGCTCATCCTCTTCATCACAGTGTCCGCTGGTTGACCCCAGCTTCTCCACATGCGCAGTCCTCTTCTGGCTATTGTCCCGTAGTTAGGTTGCTGTAACTAGGTCGCTGTAGCTAGGTCGCCGTGACCGGCTCTAGGCGACCGCTAACATTCCAGGTGGGAAACATGGGACTTTTTGTTTCAGTTAATTTAGACAATAGATAAAAACCACAAACACACCCGCAACCATAGTAATGCTATTTTTATTAAAAATCCCCTTTTACCATTATTGTTTAACATTGATAATTACCTAGAGACCAAACTTTCTGTTCCTGGACCTAATGTCCAGATGGGCAGGGGCTATACAAGGGACATAACTAGCAACATGGTTTATGTTTATGGTTAACAGATTTCATCACTCTGGTTACACTGGGAGTGGCTTTTCTGCTCTCTGTTCCCTGCTGGAGTGGTCCATGTAGTTGCACTGCCTCCGGAAGGCAGCGATGTCCTGGCAGGAGAGATGATGGGACTCCGAAAGCACTTTTTGTGCAAACATGTGGGCAGTGTGTGCAGTCTGTGGCTGTTTTCTGACATGGGAAAGCTGCTTATCAAAGTCTTTGCTTGGCTTTACACTACTGCTGTTAACAAAAAGCCAAGCCAGTGAAGGGGTTCATTGCTTTGGAGATAACTTATGTATTCATAAAGAGTCTTTGATCGGGATTTTGAAGCCCTCCACAGTTTTAGACTCTAGGCTACTCTCTTTTGGTCTCCTCAGGGTTTTACCCAAGGGTTTTCACCCTGACAACGTGTGAGAAATACTTGTGTACTATTTACTTCTTTTCTTCCTCACTTCACATTGAGGCCTATATAAATCTGAAGCAAGTATTGCCAGATGACTCTCTGATACCTCAGTTCTAATTCATCCAAAGATTTGCTGTTTCCTGTACCTGCTGCTACGTCCTTAATTCCACAGCTTTTGTGTTCAGTTGACATAGATTTTCTCACATCTCCTCCAGACTACTTTTCTGATATGAAAGCTTCCCTCCAGTTTCTATTAGAATAGAATCATTTAGTTTGTAAAAGACCTTAAAGATCATCAAGTCCAACTGTAAACCTAACACTGCCAAGTCCACCACAAAACCATGCCCCTAAGCACCACGTCTATGTGTCTTTTAAATACCTCCAGGGATGGTGACTCAGCCACTTCCTTGGGCAGCCTGTTCCAGTGCTCAATAACCCTTTCAGTGAAGAAATTTTTCCTAATGACCGACCTAAACCTCCTTTGGAGCAACTTGAGGCCTTTTCCTCAGTTCTGCTGCTGAAACTCGGCTTTGACATTCAAGGGCCATCCAGAGGGATGAAGAACTGGGTTTCGCCCCATCCTCCCAGCTGTCTTATTTTCACACCTCCATCCCAGCACGCAGCACTTCAGGTCACATCCCTGAAACTTCACAAAATGCCCCTTTTGTTTTCTCTGCTCACCTGGGGAAATGGGAGGCTGGGTTTTTCTTGTGTACTGTTTCTCTGAGTCCTGTGCAACAGTGCAAATGTGAGCCAGCCAAGCTGGGGCTGGGCGCAGCCGGGAGGTCTTGCAGCTCCTGCATGGAGCCAGCCCTGCCTGCAGCCCTTTCTGCAGGAGCTGAAACACTGCTGATGCCCATGTACATGTTCAATGCCAAATCAAGTGTGCGTTCGGGCTTGGCCTATTTGGAGTGCAATCGCCTCAATTTAGCTTTATGAGGAAAGGCTGTGTTATTTGCTGATAATTAATATGCTAAGCACCATGCTGAAATGCCACTGAAATATCAGTTGTCGCTGGGCATCTCTGCTCTGCTTTTGTCCATCAGGGTTGTAACGAGGTGATTCAAACACTGTGTCATCCTGTGCCGGGCGGTGCTCAGCCTACCTTCTCAGTGAGACCTGTCATAGACACTCGCTTGTGCAATGCCTGGGTTTTGCTGCTACTGTTACTGTTTGAGTTACTCTGTCATTACTCCGTGCAACTGGGATAGTGACTTTATTGAGATGTATTCCAGGCAATATTTCCAATATAAATATTTATGGGTAGAATTTTCAAATATTATCTAGGAGCACAAATCCCGCTGAATGTCAGTGTGATTCATATTCCTAGAAGAACATTGGGAAATGCAGCTCCTCACATTAATAATGACAAAAACCTGGCTATTACTGTAGAAACACCTTTAGCCTCAGCTAGGGCTGTATCCCTGTGTGCTGTATTTGGCTGAGACTAAAGTAGAGTTTTGAATTCTAAATTCTGAAGTTGCAAAGCAGCATTTAGAAAAGAAAAAAAATGTATTATTATTCCCAGCTTTTATTCAGTACAAAACCCTACTGCTTTTGAGATTTTTCCAAAGCTTTCTTTTTAGTGAAAGGTACTACCACTTTCTTAAGCCTTTAAGCTTTCTTTTCAAATGGTCTCATGATTGCCATTCTAACTAGGAAGGCAAGTATTTGCAAATCAAAAAAAAAAAAAAAGTGTGAGTGATGGTTGCTCACAGTGTCTGCTTCCACAGCAGAAGGATGAGAAAGGAAAAAGTATTTTTCCTAACTCGCTATTTGAATGATAAAATGTCCATTAATAGGATCATATTATAGAATTATAATTCTAACCTTTTCAAAGGGTTTCCATCATTGCAGATGTTACAGCTGGTGCAATTACAGTGTGGCATAAACATTTTGTTGGAGAGTTTGATTTAATTATAGGAAGACTTTTTGTAATGTCAGTGCTGTGGTACAGAACTTATGTTCATCAGACATTCACTTTAATTACAGTTGTGTTTTTGATGCAGGGCCTGACTGATCTTCATGTCACATGTGGAGTTACTCCTGTGCTGTATCAGTGTTAGAGAGATCACTCACTGCTTAAAAATAATGAATCTAGGATCTAGTTTTATCTCAGGGGCAGCTGCTTGCTTGCATTTTAGCATGTTTTTTGTCTCCTCTGTGGGTGAGACATTGTGTGCCTGGTCATTCAGTGGGGGATGTTGGGTTGGAGGTGGCAGTACCATGTGGTAGAGGTGTTACACATGTAGAAAGACTCAACTAGATGGCATATCCGGGGTTCTGCCTCCCTCCTGCACTGTGACCCTGCATGCTCATTTGAGTTGCTTGGTGTTTCTGGGTCACCAGCTGAATTTCAAGTGAGAGGGCCACAATGAGGAATAGAAGCCATATAGCTGTTCTGTTCATATATAAGGTGAAGGTCAAGCATCTGGTAGGAGTGAGCTCCGAATCTTGCTGCCTGGTGGGTGAGATTTTGGCAGAACTTTGCAGGCCTATAGGCATGATTTTGTGCTTGAAGTCTTCCCCTCTGTCCTGTAGCTCTGTGCAACACCATCCGCTCCCCTGCTAGTGCTGGCTTTGATAAGTCCCTTCTAGATCCTAATGAAGACAGTGCATCAGACTGACCTCGCAGCACTACCTACAAATTTTTACCCCTTTTTATTTATCTTTCTCTTTTTAGGGGCTTCACATGACAGAACTTGTTATTTGGCCCAATCCAGAATAATTATTTCCAGAAAGGTTTTGCGGAGTACTAAAAATGCAGGAAGAAGAATGTTTTTAAAAGGAACAAGTTGTGCTAGACAATCTCAGTTCTTTTTTCCTGTATAACAACAAAATTTGATGCTGTTGGGAGCAGAATGGGCAGGATTGCTGATGTGTCAATATAGTGTGTGTGTTCTAGAGGCAAAGTAAAAGAGAGCTGGGAGGAAAGAAAAGGATTTGGGGGGCATGGACATTGCGAAGCAGAGGGAAGGGACATACTGCGGTACATTTGCTTTGTGTCCTGTCTTCTCAACCATGCACACTGTGCTTGGCAGTGCTAATAGCTCAATACAAATATCTTGCTTTGCATCTCATCTACTCACCCCTTCCACAGCAGAAAATCCCCACGAAAGCCATCTAATGCCCCGCCAACAAGCACTTTGTGTCCAGGAGTAACAGTTACTTCTTGCCATTGAAGGACTGTTCGCTACAGTGTATTTCCTACTTCTTCCTGCCTAACATGACATCTGTTTTAAACGTTTCAATTAACTGGACTTCTGGCACTCCCTCAGGAGACTATTCCAGTCTTGCTCTAAAGAAAGCAGCATTAGAATTTCCTCTTCTATAGGCAGCAAAATTTTTCCTTCACTAAGCCAGGGAACAGTGCTGTAGGAGAGGGCCAGTAATGGCAGGGGAAGAAAGGGTGAAGTAAGGGGAGAAAAGTAAAGAGATGAGGAATAAAAAGAGCAAGAAGGAAGAGATACTGATGACTGTCTGGACAGCTGGGGTCCTGGTGAAATTCAATATTTAATCTTTGTTTCTCGTGTCCCCTACTTTTCATAGCAGCATGAAGGAAGAGAATGTCCTTCCTTTAAAAAAAGAAAATTGAAACTCTGTTCATGTTCTTTTCTGGTGCTGAAGAACTCTGCAGTGTGAGGGTAGAAAAGGGAAATGTGTTAGTATCCAGTATTTTAGAAGGTACCGAGAGAACTTTGGTGCTGATCTCTCCCTAAAGCCCTGGCAGAGTGGAGTGACAAGCAATATCATAAGCTCTTTTTCAAAGTCCTCTCCTTAAAAGCCACATTAAAGCAGAGGTGGAAAGCAGAATGCAGACATAGTGGTACAGATATCCATGTAGTGATTAGTCCTGAGGGTGGCAGAAGTAATAATCAATTATTTGTTCTGCAGCTTTGTCTATGACCTGCATGTTTATGCCAGGGCCCCACTGGGCAAGCAAACAGGGAAAAGCATGTCCCAAGGAGCTTGCTTAAATGATTTATTCATAGCATTAATTTTTGCCTGAAGAGGTTTTCTTCCTTCGGGATGGGGGACTTAAGATGTGGTTCAAAGGAGCATGTGGGACTTAGCCAAGAAGCTGTCCCTGAAATTAATGACAGAGTTGGACTAAACCCTTTGTACCATTTGGATATCAGCCACTGGCACTCGGATAGGTTTGCCCCATGGTAAAAACCTTTTGCTTCCTAATGATTGAATTGGCCTTTTGGGTTTACCCGAAAGGGTAAACATACCCCACAGTGCTCTTTATTACTGCATGCGTATGGCAGGCAGGAGGGAGAACCCAGCAGCTTGAAGAAATATGAAGTACTATGGCCTTTTATATAAAATGAAGCTGTGAGCAGCGTTTGGCTTGTAGAGGTTGGTCCTGCCCTTCAAGTTTAGACACAGCAGTGCAAAAACTTAGATTTCAGAACAGTACTGGTGACTGAATTGCAGCTCAGGACTGGGAGCTGCTGCTGTTTCTATTCAGGGAGCGTAAAAATTTTCAGAAATGTTTAAAAGATCAACCAGGAAAATGGCTGTTTGAAAACAATACAAGGTGGATTTAAAGTCCAGGTAATGCTGTTGCTTCAGTCTGCTTTTGCTGGCATGCCCAGAACAGCTGCGTTTGGTAGCTCCCCACAGGCAGGATGGCTTTGAAAATCAAGTAATGTGGTTCTGTAGTGTAAGCCTTCCTAGCATGTCTGGAGGATATGGCTGGGATTATGGGGAATGCAAGAGCCTGCTAGCAGAGCTGGGGAACTGTGGGGATAGACAGGAGAGGGGGAGGAGGAAGCGGGAGTGCACTTCGATGTGTCTGCTAGCTTTCAGGGCACCGCTTTGGTGGATGTTTCTCATCTTGAAGCAAAGCCCCACTGCTAACTAATGAAAGTTGTGTGTGGGGTAGTATCAATTCACACGTTGCTCAGGAAAGCCTTGTGGATGTCAAGATGACAGCAGGACAAACCAATTAGGTAGAAAGCAGGCAACTGGGGGGCGCAGTCCCATGGCCCACGGCCCAGAAGCTATAGGTTCTTCATTGTGTGCATTTTCCTGTGTGAGACTGTGAGCCAGGTGAGTCAGAAAGGTCCATGCTTGGCCATGACCCAAAGCACGAGACATTTGTCACTGTACTTGTGCTGGGGAAGAGCAAAGGAGATAGAGCTGGGGCTAGGCAATTGTGGATGGCAGAAACCATCCTTCCCCTCTACACTGCCCTGGTGAGGCCTCATCTGGAGTACTCTGTCCAGTTCTGGGCTTCCCAGTTCAAGAAAGATGCAGAGCTACTGGAGAGAGTCCAGCGGAGGGCTACAAGGATGATGAGGGGACTGGAACATCTCCCCTGCGAGGAGAGGCTGAGGGAGCTGGGCTTGTTCAGCCTGAAGAAGAGAAGGCTGAGAGGGGACCTAATAAATGCTTATAAATATCTGAAGGGTGGGTGTCAGGAGGATGGGGCCAAGCTCTTTTCAGTGGTGCCCAGTGACAGGGCAAGGGGCAATGGGCACAAACTGAAGCACGGGAAGTTCCGTCTGAACATGAGGAAGAACTTCTTCCGTCTGAGGGTGACGGAGCACTGGAACAGGCTGCCCAGGGAGGTAGTGGAGTCTCCTTCTCTGGAGATATTCCAAGGTCCTGTGCAGCCTGCTGTAGATGACCCTGCTTCGGCAGGGGGGTTGGACTAGATGACCCACAGAGGTCCCTTCCAACCCCTACTATTCTGTGATTCTGTGATTCTGTGAAACCTCACTGCAGTCAAGCATGGGGACCTCACTCCTGTTTCTTGATGTTGCACTCCAGACATTGTTAGTCAGTAGAGAACAAGAGGACTTGATGGGCTACATACTGTAATTTGGGCCAAGGAGCAAGAGCAAGACTCCATCCAGGCCCTACAAACAGTTGAGAGAAGGCACCTGCACTGGAAAGGGGGATAATTCGGCACGTTGCTGTGTGTCTAACTTGTTAACGGATATATCATGTACAGCCTAGCCAGGCTCCAGGCTCTGCTGCAGTGTAGGCTGCAGGCTCCTTCCTGGCTCCTTGAGGGCTGACTGCCTACGTCATCCAAAATCTACCTACTTTCTTAGGTTGCTCTGAAATTTGACAGGGCTTGCAGAGGGCCAGCACAAGGGTATTTTCCCATTTTATACTCACTTAAGCAGAGATCCTGAGATACCGCCCTCTTCTCCCCATCCTTGTCCTTTCTTTCTCCATATCCCTGTTGCTTGTCTCAAAAGACAAACAAAGGGAATCAGCTCCGCTTCTTTGATTCTTTCCTTATTATATGTTTGAGAATCAGACCTTTGGCTTAAATGTTCAGACCTACTACTCTGCATGTCCTGGAGGAAAACACTACAGGATTTCAAGCCTGACTGCCCTTGCATAAGCTGAGAGGATTCCTGCAGACTCTGCCTATGCTAGCATTGGTCGTGTCAACTCAAAGCCCGCATGAGCAGAAATCTAGGAGGGGGAAATAAGATTTTTGCTGTGCTTCTCCCTCACCAAGGCTTTTTTCATGTTTGATTTTTTTAGATTGCATTCTGTGAGAAGTCCAGAAAGCCTGAAATCTGTTCTCAAAAAGAAAAAGGCTAGGGCTTTCTGACATGGGAAAGATGAAAGTTTGCATAGAGCAGGAAAGCAGAACAGTGGAGAAGATTACACTGAGGGAGCTCTGGTTAGTCTCTCAGACTACTTCAGAAGTAAGCTAAAAGATTGGAGATGGGAAGAGAAGGAATGAGAAAGAAGGACTATGGAGGCATTTGAATACCTTTCCTGCCTGCTCCTTAGGATAAAATGAGATTGGAGTTTTCAGAGATTAGTTCCACCACCCTCCCTGTTTCTCTTATGAGCAGAGATCCAGGGGTCTGGTCGTAGTTCTGTGAGACAGGGATCACCTCCATGTAGTACTTGAGGTAGTGAAGGAACGTGGTGGGTGAGTTCTCCCCTTTGCTCCATCACGTGGTGGGATGTGGGTGACACTGAAGCCCACCTGCCCCTTTGTCCCCAAGAAGGGCTGCTCTTCTGTGAGGAGAGCAGGTCTGCCAGGTACCTACAGGGGACACCTGGTCCCATCTCATGCCTTTTTACAAAGCCAGTGACACAAAAAGTCCAACTTAGAAAACAAAGCCTGAAGGGCCACCCTCTGGAGATATTAATCTTCCTCTTTTTATGTGGCATCTCCATCTATCCTGATGCCACTTTGCCCTTGTACTAGGCGGCATATGTTGCCACCTACTACAGAATTGATGGACTCCTGCTTTTTCTTCAAAGAACTGGTCTTCACCAGACAAGGAAGCCATCTTAAGAAGATTTACAATCTCTTTGTCTGGAGAAACATGAGGCCACAGGATGCCCTTTCCCTTTCTTGGTGTTAGACCCCTGCTCTCTACCTCTCTCCTGTTAAACTGCCACAGGTGCTGGCATCTCTTAAATACTACCTCACTGTACACAGAGAGCAGACAAATGGACATGGCCAGCTTAGATCTTCCTGACTCTGGACAAGCTGGACCAGGTTGATATGCGATGAGCTGGAAGGCTGGCAGATCAACTCCATTAGCAGCTCTTGAGTCACAGGGCTAGTCTTACAATTTCCTTTGCTGCTAAGATTTGCTGTTATACTTGTCATGTTTGCACCCGAATTCTTGGTAGTTTCACTGTTTGCATGGGCAGGTGGGAATATCCACTGACCCTTACTGGTGGGTCTTTTCTAATGAAATATATATTTCCCACAGTATTCTGGTGAGTCAGATTTCTTTCAGGATCAGGCTGTGCTTGCAAAACTTCACACATTGTTCCATGCAGCAGGACAGACCTTCCCTCTCGATCTGATGCTTCAGCATTTTACAGTGGTGTATCACTCTGCAGTGAACACCCATGGGCTGAGTCACCGTATTAACACTCTCAGTGTTTATTTTTAATCAGATGGACCCAGTACCACTTTCATAGCCAGCCCTTTGTCAAAGATGGCAAAACGTAGGTCTGAATATTTTTGAATATTTTTTGAATGATTTTTTTTACTGATTTTCTCTGTTCTCTTTGCCTTCCAGATAAACAGCTGCCCCACTGTTCTCTCACTCAAAGCAATATAACTCCTTAGCATGTGGCATGCCAAAATTAACCCCATGGCAACAAAACGATAGGAAACAAAGGGTTGTTTGTTAAACAAAAATCTATTTATGCAGGATCAGACATCTAGACATGGCAAAATAAGTTCCCGTATTTGTCAGTGGTTGTGTAATCCTACTTTGAAGCTACAATAATGAACCTATAAAGATGAATGCATTTTTTGTGCAAAAAAATGATCTGCCTTTGAAACAGATGATTTTGCAATCAGGACCGCAGGTAAAAGCCGAGCCAGATGTTCAGCAGATGAAAGTCAGTGTAATTCCCTTCAAAAGTTCTGGTTACGTCTGCACCCACTGTGAATCTAGCTCAGAGTGTTTTAAACTTAAAGCACTGGCCCGATTTGAAGAAAGTGATTCTTTATGACCAAGCCTGACTTTCTTCATTTCGTTCTAAGGTTCTCTGCATTGGAAATGATGGAGTGAGCTTTGATATGTTTTGTCATTACCTTACATACGGAGTCAAGCTGCAAGCTGAAGGGAGATGATTTTCATGGTTTTTTTTTTTTTTTCTGTGAAAATGCTGGCAGAGCATCAGTGAGCAGTAGGACCAGCAGAATCAGCCCTCCCTGCCTTCCTCATTGTCTCAAGCTGAAAAGTCTTGTTGTGTTACATTTTATAAACTGCTCAGTAAGACCTTGAAGTGCAGTTACTGAACACACTGGTGAGAAAGTTTCTCTCTCCCACTGTTTTTTATTTCCCTGTGCCTGCTCAAGAGGTCCACTTTTTAAAATCTGACAGCTGATCCAGCTTGAAGGAATTCCCATTTTTCTGGGAGAGAATTCATCCTTCTGAATCTGCCTATAACAGGTAAAGTCTCCTGGCCGTTGCATTAGTCTGGGTGTCCTCTGAGTGTTCAGAGCTCCTTGAGGATTACATGGATATAATCATATATATGAAGAGGAGAAGTCCCATAACACTTCGAAAATAAACAGCAAATTTCATGGTGCTATTTTATGCTGGAAAATGGAAAGAAAGTGATGGCTTAATTATACGTGACCATGCCTTGATGGATTAAGTGACCTCTTAAAGTCCTTGTCATCTCTGTTTTCACTTAGTCTGTGATAAACACATGTTGTGACACACATGCATTATCTATATATTTTACCTCTATGTCCTCCTGCAAGTCTTCTCCATTAAGGTCTCTCTCTTGCCTACTTTTTCTTGAGCACAGACTCTCTGATGGGGAAAAAAGGAATGTTCAAGTCTGTCCTGCATGTCACTACTGTCCCCTCTCCTCTCTCACTCATTGAACTTGAAATGGCTGGTAAGAAAAGGCTGAAGGTATTAGATTAGGGTGTCTCACACTTCAGTGAGCTGCCTTGATCTGAAAGGGAGTGAAAAGGCAGAGGGACTTGCGGTCAGAGATGATGAACCTGATATGGAAGTATCATATTGGTGTTTTGCAGGTCACGCCACAGAGAAGTCTAAAAAATGAATTGATCAAATGGATGAGCTTTCTTTGTGGTGAAGGAACTTCTAAGCAAGAGTTTTTGAAAGGTGCATTGAGGGGCCCAGGGAAATGCTCAGTAAGTTAAATACAGACAGCTCTATTCATTACTTGACTTGACTTATACTGTGCAGTTCTTAGAGATGTGCAAAGTTAGGACCTGCTGTGCTTGGTGCCATATAGAGCAAGGAAAATTGAACATTGCCCTTGAAAAGACCTTGAAATTGCAATGCGTAAGGAGCAAATGTGCCTGTAGTTTTGGGGTCATGGAGCTTTGCTGTGAGGGAATAAAGGAGAAGCAAGAACAGCTTTAACCTGTTAAAATGAATTGATGAGATATGCTGATGGGGTGAATGGTGAGGATTCATTTCTGAAGACAGAAAGTAAGGGTGGGATACAGCTTTTGAAAGTTGTAAAAATTCAGCAGGATGCAGTCTGTACTGATGATGAGACACTTGTGGTAAGAAGCTTTTGGCTCTAGAAATTAATCATCATCTCCTGTCCAAGAGTTGGGGGGATTATTTAGGAGGTGGAGACTGGAGGGAGATGTACAGATAACATTGCACACAGTTGCATATCTGGCATTTATAAGATTTTCACACTGAAGGAAGCAGTTCTTCAGTGATGTTTGGTGAGATTTTGCAGCTCTTGGGGTTGCTGCAGAGCTTAAAGCAGCTTGTGAAAGAAAATTGCACAGTGTGAAGGGAAGGAAGAAGTTCTGAGCAGGCAGAGACCAAAGTACACATCTCCCGCACAATGGGGGGGAAAGATATTTCTCCAGAAAAAGAAAGGTGACGTGTGAGAAATCTTTGTAGTTAGCTGGTGAGAACTGGAATAGAAAGAAGCTATGTGACCAGGGAGAGAAATCAGACTGTGACAAGGCTTCTGAATGTGCCACAGCAAGAAAGGACTATAAAGATGAAAAGACAGTAGTCACCAACAATATTAGAGAGACCAGGGTGCTGAGAACTCACAGCATAGATATCTTTACAGACATTTCTGCCTGAAGAAGAGCAATGAGGATCTTTGGAAGATAACAGGCTGACGCCTTGTTGGAAGAGAGAAGTTGCTATACATAGTCTCTAAAAGTGGAAGAACCATTGCTCGGGAGAATGTGAACTGGAAAGACAGATAATTTGAGTTTCATTGCCGGTGGTACTATGCCTGTGGTGTGAGCCTCTGGAGATTTTGGAACTCAGGCTATCCTGAATTATAAAAGGATAACATTTGAAGTATCAACAATACTGATACACGACCTCACAGTCTCCTTATTGTGACTAAAGAGAGGCTAATGAGTTCATGTATCTGTTTGACAAGTTGCTATTAATTCTTCCAGTGTAAATCATCTTGTTCTTTTACTACCTTTATTGGTTTTGCTTGGTCACTTTTAGCTTTGTTTCGCTCCCCTAGTCTTCAGTACAGTTACATGCATAATTTTCTGTCAGCAACTGATTTTGCCGCAAAGCAGATCCCAAAATTGAAAGCCATAACTCTTTTGGGGAAGGGTCAGGAGTGGTAAGTCAGATACAGTATGTGCATTTAAAGGCTATGGTAGTATGTGACAAAACTTCCTGACTAAGTTACAACAGAAGAAACAAAGGTGGAAGACTGGAAACTGGCATTTCTCCCATGCTGAGAGGCTAGCTAAAAAGTCAGAGGTAGTCACAGCAGGAACATGGGAAGAGCATGATTATGATGGATTGTGGTGATAGCCTGTGCACAGCCACGCGTTTCACCTGCTTGTTTTTCCCAGCAGCTCTTAAAATATTTTACACAGCTTGCAGTTTTGTTCAGGTAGAGACCAAATTGGGAACTAGCAGAGTGCAAAGTCCATTTTGATTGCTTGACTGGGCTTTACCCTCCTACTGTCCTTTTATTTCCAACTTGGTCTCATACTCATAGGGGATGCTGGACTTGCTGCAGTAATCCTTTGTACAGCACAGACCTACTGAGGTGACGCATGAGGGTATTCAGTGAAGATCATTGACTTGAGCGTGCTTCCATTGAACTGCAAACACTCCAAACTATGGGCTTGCTTCTGCTCAGGAGAGAAGAAAAGTGCTTTTTGTGTGAGAAATGACCTGGCAACTAAGTCCCTTATTAGAGGGCACTTGTTGCCCATTGGAGCTGGTCATCTGAGAAAGAGGGCTGTGACTGCATTTGGCGGAAGCTTCTCCGAATGCTTGGTTGGATATTCTAAGAGGGGAGGGAGGAATCTCCTTCAACTCCACCTAGGGATATCCAGAAGCATGAAATGGAGGAAAGAAATTTTGTCTTGAATGCAAATGGTTCCTCGAGGGCTTAATAGATCAGAAGCCTCAAAATACTTGTTCTGCAAAGGTAAGTGCAGCAGCGTGCTCAGAACCCCTGCACAAAGTCTGTGGTTTGCTTACACGGGATGAGAAGCAGCCTGTAACCTGTAACCTTGCTCATAAAACTGACCCAATTTTGTCTTAAAATGCCTTGTTTGGTGTTTTGGGATGGGGGAAGGAGGACGTTGCCACTCTTATTCCTATCATTTCTGTGTTTCTGGAGAGATTGCATCCCCAGACTGGTGTGAAGGTGGAAGAGTATTAAATTGCAGAGAAGCCTGAGGGGGAGAGGTTGTTGGACCACAGATCCCAGTCTGGAAGCAAGGGTCCTCATCCAGATGTAGTGAATGGATGGGACATGGAGAAGACTATATCTACCACACCAGCTCTCTGCATCGGCTCTCAGTTGCCCATGCTCCATACCCAAGCAGTGACTTGTCTGTGCCAAGAAGGAAGGGTATGCTTGGATCTGGCAGGGTTACTCAACTGAGGTGCAGCACTTGACCAATCAGAAATGCTGTTTGTCTAATTCAGCTTCCAATACATCACCAAGACTAATAAACAAATGCTTCTGGAACCAATTCAGGTCTCTCTGCATCGTATTTCTAGAACAGGAGTGCAGCCAAGGCTGCTCGGCATCTAAAGCTGATTTTAGCTGAGTTTTCTCATCACTAGCTGTATAGGATCTGAGGTAGTTTCCACCAGAAGCTGTGCCTCTGCACCTGCTCCCCAGCTCTTGGCTTGGAAAGTGTCTTGGTTGATGTGCGCTGTTGCTGAAGGCAAGCAGTGAGCTTTTGGGTTGGCCTGCACCAGATCCCACACCTGAGCACTGGGGGGGAGGGAGAGGGGGTGTTGTAGAGAGGCTCTAACCACAAAGCAGCAACCAGCAGGACCAAGTGAAGTGAAGAAGCCTGGCAAAACAGATCCTTTGTGGGGACCTTGCTAGATTTCTTAACTTATTTTAAAATACCCAACAGATTTCCCACTATTTGGGATGTTCCAGCCCACTTCATGACTATGAATTACAAAATGATGTTCTGTCCATTTGAACTGCAACACCAGCCTAGTCAGTGTACCAACCCTGACAAAACTTGAGCCCTGTAAAAGTGACTAATATACGAAGCATCCACAGTTTCCACTGCTCAAGTCTGTGGCTGACCTGCACTTCTGAAAATGAGGCCAGCTTGAACTAAAAAAGAAAAGCAACCAAACCTTCGGCAACTTTTAAAATATCTTCACATTAATCTCTTTGCACTCAATTTCTTCAGAAGCTAATGAGGTTAGTATCCGAAGGAGTGTTGTGATACTTCATACTGACAATGTTCTGAGATCCTTAAATGGAAAATGCTAGAGAAACGGCCAGTTGTGTAATTTTTCTAGAACAGAGAGGGAAATTGCAGTGCAACCGTGCCTGGACAAAGGTGGGAAATAATAATTCAATGTGTAATGATTGAGCCATCTGTAAGATACAGTGTAAAAATGCTTATTAGCAACACTTTTCAAAAGACCTCTCATTTGAATTGCTTTGCAATATAAAGAACTTGATAAGCTGCTAAAGAAATAAAGAATATTCTGCACAGGCTTCTCTAATTATGCCTAACTGTAAGTTTTAACTGAGCAAGCAGCTCCATCTGCTTCAACAATACAATTTATGATACAGTAGCTTGGCATCCTCCAAGTGCCTCAGAACAGTGAAATGCAGTAGCATATCTAAATAATTCCTAATTATGCACCGAAATGGGAATTCACAGATGGGTAATGCCACCATCTACCACAGACCTGCTACCTATAAATCCTCCTTGAAACAGCCTTGTATTACAATGGACTCTGGTAGTTTTTGGGATGGATTGTTAAGATTCCATTATCTAAATTGCGCTTCAGGCGTGAGTGGGCTTGAGCTTGCTTTTATAGGAGATGTATTGTAGATGATGGCATGAAGTACTGAACTGCACAGCAGAATACGGCTGCTACCCTGTTGCTGCAAAAGCAATGTTTGCTTTGTGGTGATGGAAATAGGAACTTTCACAGATGCAATAGTGCTGTGTTTAGACAAAGAAGCTAGTTTAATGGGTCCATTTCTTTCTCCTGTAATAGGGTGAAATACCAATGAATTTTCACTCAGTTGGCTGTCAGATATTCCTGAGATAATTAGGGGTGAGTACAGAAGTTGGGTTAATATCAGTGAGTCAGGGCAGCCAGTTCATCCTGTAGTGAACAGGAAATAGTGGAACTGGATTTCAGCAGGTAAACTCTTCTGAATTAAAGCCTTCTCAGCAACCTCAGCTTCAGAGACTGTTACCTTTTAGTCTGACTAAATCTGTCCTTTGAATAATTTCTCAGTAAAAGTATAGCTGAACAAAAAGCATCTAAATTGTCAAAAATCTAAAAGGATTTGGAAAATCCTGGACCTTAGAAGCATTCATGAAAAGTCAGTGTTATTTTCCAGCAGCAGCACAGCAATGACTTTGTGTACAGACCACCTTGTTACTTCCTGGTTTTTAAAGATATGGCCCTGGTGATTAAGTTAGGAGGGGACAAACTCTATCCCCCTGCCTGCCCTGCCCCCTTCCTTCCCCCTTAAGCTTTTGAAGAATAGTAAGGGGGTGAGTTTAGGACTTCAGTGTTCCAGGGATATGGAAGAAAATATTTAATAAACAGCAAAAATAACCACCAGAGGAGGATTTTTTGTTCTTAAGTGCAATAATCAAGCTTTGGCACAGTGGTATGACATAACAGCATTTGCAGTGGATTTACCAGAGGATGTATGGTCATCTGAGAGTATTTTAGGAATAGATATCTGTAATCAGGCCCTTGATCCACTAGCTGAGGGGAAGGCATCTTCAGAACTGCCTTGCAGTCCCCTTGATGAGAGTAATACGTACAATCAGTTCTCGCTCTTAAGCTCTGAAGACATGACCAAGACAAACTAAGAGAACCAGAAGCACAACTACACAGGTACAAGTCCTGCCCCCTGTCTTGGTCATTGTCTGATAACAAATGGTTAGCGCAAGTATGTAAGTAAAACAACTGCATTCAAGGAGTTCCTGCCTCTGTGTCATTTGTGTTTGGTGGATTATCTCTTAATTTGTCTCATCCTTATTTGAACTTGATTATAAACCACCATATCCTATGGCAATGAGTTGTATAATTTAATTATTGCTTTGTGTGTTTTTCTTGGAGATGGTGAACTTCTTTTCATCTATTCTCAGCTTATCACCTGCTAACTTCATTAGCTGATCCTAAATTTTGTATAGTAAGAAACAGTAGGTAATCACTCCTTGCTTCTCCTGCTCACTCCAACTGTGATAATATAGACGTATATTCTACTTTCTTCCCAGTTGTTTCTTTCTTAAGTTGAGGAATTTGCATCTAATTGATTTTTACATGGAGCTACGTACTGAGAGTAAATCAGATTCTATGGCCACTGAGTGGAAACCATCAGGCCATTCACTTCATTGGGCCCCCCAAAATGGGGAGGAAATTCAGTGATGTCAACTACTGCTACCTCATGCAGAACACAGATTATTTAAAATGTGTTGTGTCTTTGCAGCTTTTTAGTTGGGGCAGCTTGTATTTTCAGCAATTGATTAGCCCATTCACATGCCAATGCAGTGCTTTGACGCTTGCCAAAGACAAATCATGTTCACGGAGTGAATGAGCTTGTCTCCAAAACTTCCACTAGCAATAAAGACTATTAAAATAAAAGTAAGAAGGTCTATGCAGTCCTAGTATATCTTTCCCAGAGGTTACTGAATTGCTCCCACAGCATTTGAGGGATCTATTATAGTGTCTACTTTTTAGTATTTTGGAGGCTACTGTTTGATGTAAGTAAACCAAGGATAAATGTTGCATCTCAAAGTGAGTCAGCAAATCAATAGGGGAAGAAGGAAAAGGTCTATATTTTAGCCAGTGTCTTCTGTTCAGGGGGATCTACTTCTGCTTCTCAAATTTGTTATTTTCCTGAAATGCGATCAGTTTGACACTTGGTTACTAGATAAAAATGACCATTGATTTGCAATGTTGACACAAGGCTAGGCAGAAAACCACAGCCATATCTGAAGCCACTTTACTGAAAACAGGACAAGATAAAATGAGGCATCTCTTTCAGTATAACCTTGTTATTTTTTCTTTTCAGTTGACAGGCTCCAGTATTTCTTTCTTCTTGGATTTCATGGGTGTTATTAAACACAGTGAAACAAACCCTCTATGGAGATCAGATTTCGTTACAGTCAATTTGCCTGCGGCCATTTAACAGAAGACTTTTGCTTGGCTTTTACTTGTTAAAGCTACTCTGTCTTCTCTCTCTTATCTATAGAAGTGACATTCTAAAGGAACAGTTTCTTCTTGAAGATTGATTATGAAATGCAAAGAGCTTGATTTAGGTTAACAAATGATCAAACATTGACTCTATCATAAAATGTTCTGAGGAATTCTAGTATGATTGGAGGCACCTGAAGTTAGCCTACATTAGGAGGCTCACTTTGCCCTGGCTCTTTTTATACAGATGACCCTGAATTGCCTTCTCCTGCATCTAAATTTCAACAGTTGATTTGAATCATCTTCAGGAGGGATCTGTGTCTCTGCATGAACTAGATAAGGAGCCCAGGACTACTAATCATCTTTCTTTAAATACTGAAACAAGTGTCAGTACTCCCTGCCCTGTCTGACTCCAGGGATGGGCAGGTTTTTTTCCCTGAACAGTCTGGTAATGAACATTAAATTGGTCAGAGTCAGAGAACACACAGCCCTAGAGGATAAAGTAGCCTTCTCAGGCTCCTGTGGAGTCCCTTCAGTTCAGGTCTGATCAATATCGATGTGAGGAAGTTTTGTGAGGCATAGATGGAGACTAGCAGCCAGATGTCATGGAGATCTGAACCTGTTGCTCTGCATGATCCAATACATGTGGGCTTCAGATTAAACCTTCTGCCTTGGAGGCCACTCTCGTACTAAAAAATTGTGTTCGGGTCTGTGTCCATGCTATTAAATGCCTTTGGTCTCCAAAACAGAGTAGCCACATCCAAACTGTGCGCTGGTAAAAGTCCTGGATCTGTGTCAGCTCCCGAGCTGTGCTTGGGACATGCCTCAGAATTTAACACTTCTATGATTGAGTCCTGCTTCCTGAGATTAGTCCCAGACACTGGTCAGCTTACTTGTGTAGTCACACCCAGAAGCTCTGGTCCATGCCTTGCTCATTGTCATCCACCTGGAAGTTCTTGCACCAGAATTACCTTTCCATAATCAGCTGTAGGTATGGGAAAAAAAGTATCATAACTGAGAGGCTTTTGGTCCAATAGCCTTAGCCTTTCACTGTTCTGGTGCTTCTGCATCACATTTTGACCACAGCAGATGCCTACTCAGCTGGGGAAAAAGAGTGTGAAGTGACTGAATGTGTCTGTGGTCATGTAGTGGACTCTATGACAAATGTGCGGGTTCAGGATCCTTCAGGCATTAGTCATGGAATGTGATAAAACAGTACAAACATGGTCAGGGATTTGAGAGTTCACTAAACCAAATGGTCAGTTGCAAGTCTTGGGAACACAGTTTTACATGGAGGTTTAGTTCAGCTTTTCCTATGGCACGTGGCTGTAGGAGTTATGGTACAGCAACAGGACAAATAATGAAGGTGTGGGGTTCATTCCTCCTTGTTTTGTTTCCTGCGTATTCTTGTTTCTATGAGCCATCACCGTGCTGCTCCACAGAGATTTTGATCCTTTGTAATGTCAGTGGCAGAACTTTGCTGTTTTCTCTCTCACTTTTGGGAATGGCACCTCCTTAACATGAAGTGTAACCCCTCACATTCGATTACAGCAGTGGTAGGAAGTGTGTGATCAAACATTTACATGACTCTCCCTCTTGGTTACATAAAAGAAAATGAATGTAATTTTCACCTACCCATTTTTATCTTTTTATGAGTGGAACTGCTCATAAGCCAAATAAGCCAGAAGGCAAACTGCAACATATTAAGGTGAGAGAGAAAAACAACCTCAATATTTTCAGAGTAATGAGTTAAATTTGAATACATTTAAAACTTAGTGATACATATAATTAGTGCTGGTTTCCGTGGTTACAGAGTCAAAAATACATAAGTTACAGCTCCATTTCTTGCTACTGAAAACTCTACTTGAGTCAGAAATGGAGTCGATCCAGGTGGCAAATATTCATATGCTACAACTGGCATCACCCATCTTGTGTCCAATCTGTTACTCAAACTCAAGTAAGTTAAAAAGAGTCAAGATTTGTGGTTTCTAATTAATATATTTGGTAAGTAAGAACATAACCACCACTGAAGATGAAAGAGGAACCATTTTGTGTTTCTAAAATGGCCCCCATGAGAGAGATCCTCCAGTTCAGATTTAGCTCCAATATATTTGACTGTGTATTCACCAAGTGACTTAAAATGACCAGCTACAGAAAGGTTCCTAGATATAGGACCCTTCGGGCTTACGGCTCATTTGGGGTAGGGCTGTGTTTCGTTGGAAGATTCCTGTTTCAGTTGTTCTTACTTTTCTGTTCCTAATCTGTTGGGACCTGCTTCATTTCAGGAGTCAATATTGTCTCATTACCTGTGACTGTCCTAGCAAATACAAAAGGATCCTGAGAAGGGGCTGGGCACTGGTCCAGAACCACCCATGCTGTTTGATTTCTTGTGTGCTCCCTGGATGTGCTGGGTGGCATCAGCCAGCAATTCCCCAGCCAGATCTCAGGCACAGTTCAGGGAACAGCAGGCTGGGGAGAATTTATGGGATATGCTTACCCACGTTCTGACTTTGAGTACCTCGTGTAGGAGGGAAGGGGAGTCTTCCCAGGCAGACACACAGCCCAGGCACTAGATACGTGCTCACTGTTTGATACCTCGCCTGCTGTGAATTTCTCCCAAGACACACATTTCTGTTCTGGCAATAAAGGAGGGCTGTGAGATCAGGCGGGTGTTTTGCAGGCTGTGTTTCCTGGTCACTTCCCTGCCTCCCTTGCGCTGTTTCCCCTCAACATATTTTTCCCTGTTTTCCACTTTCCAATGCCCCTTCCCAGCTTCTTTGCCTCTGCATTTATGTTTCCAAAATGTTCAGACTCTCCTGGCACAAAAGGGAAGAGGAGTTTTTTTTCTGTCCAAAACTCTTCATAGCTTGCAAACTTTTGTTAATCCATAGTCTCTTTTTCTTTTTTACCCTTCTCTTGCTCTCTGTATTTGGAGCAACCGAGTGACTCAATTGTATGACCTTCTTGTCTGAGCCACCATCAACACATGGTTCCTTCCTGCTTGTTTTACTCTGTTGATGGGTCTTTTCTTAAACTGGCAGGAGGCTCCTCAGGGACTGGGACAGTTGCTTCCCCTGTGTTTTTCAGATGCCTAGCACAGCAGAGATTTGTTGGAGTCTGGATTTCTGAGCACAGTGATGGCACCTATAAAACAAATGTATTCATTGTGATCTTCCAGGCATGTTCATTAGTTGTATGAAAGGCATGTGTGTGTGTATTTCATATTTATTTGCTGGAGACGTTCTGTTTCAAAGAAATAAATACCTTTTATTTCTTACTTGAATGCTATTACTTGATTTACTTTATAACACGAAGATCTGAAGAGGTAATTCAGTTAAATGTAAGTATTCCAATTTGAGATTTAAATGGATTATTTTACCTTGCCAAAATGAGTTTTTTGCTGAAATCAGCATTTCCCCATGCAAGCTCAGGATTATACAAAATGGTATATTCCACTACAAGAACGTCCTGTGGGGAAATCTTTAACCTGCTATGTTAGGTTATAACTCCGACTCTTCTCTCCAGCACATCTCATATACCATCACTGCTCTGTATATGGGATAGGACAGGAGCATATTATCATCAGTTTTGGCCTGAGGGTGAATTGCACCAACCCCCCAAATTTTATATCTGGCTGATCAGAAACACAACCAGCTAGAGGACCTCCAAGGCTGCTGTTTGGTCTGCAGACCTGGTAGATGGATTCACTGTTGGCCCAAGCATCCCTAGTCCTGAAGTCACAAAGAATCTGGGAAGATGCAGACACAGCTTGTTGATCAGAGGATCTTTAAACAAGACAGATTTTTTCAGTACAATATAAAAAAGCAGAAAGTTTTCTGTCACTTCAGTCTTCTCCAGTGTGGGATAGACACCTGTCACTCAGAATTTGGTTCTTCAGCTTGCAACCGAGAGCAGATACTTAGAGTACTCACATAAAAAAAAAAAAAAAAAAAGAATGAGCAGTGGCAACTGGGCACCAAGAAAAGACAAGTACCCAACTTGTCACATGAATGTGGGCTTTTTATTTACAAAATCTCTTCTTATTTTTTACTTTAATATTAGCATGAAAAAGAGAACCTGCAGTCTTCAGGCAATATGGCAAAATACACAAAGACCAGAATTTTTCTTACTTTACATAATGGATAAAGGTTAAAGAAAAACAGCTTTGAAGTTGCGTAATTTCAGGACTTTTTACATAATTATTAAATAATTTAATGCACAAATAACAGTCATAATCATATACTGGGCTGGTGTTGCAATTAAAAATACACTCCATTTTTCAGAATATTTATTTTTGTGATGAATAAGCTATTAGTCCAGTCCCCTTTTTTTGTCCTGTTCTCATGCAGTTATTTAAATAAACTAAGCACCATATTGTACCATAAGAACTGATAGCAGTAGATTTGATAAGATGTACAGAATAAACTCATCAAAGTCTTGCCAGGCTCAGTGTATCTTCCTTCACAAAACCCTTCTGATAAACGTACAGATAATTCTTTAAAATCGGAAGTATATTTGTATTCAGATGAATTCCTAATACTTAAAATGTTATTTTAGCTTAGAAAGACCTTTAGTAATGCTTTTTAAGCATGCTTCTCTCTTTGCAAGGAGCACTAGCCCATTCGGTGAAGGCTGCTAGCGGAATGCTTTGGGGTCATGTCATTGCTGGAATTAATAGACATTGGAATTTCAGGAACAGGCTGACTGATAGTGCAAATGAGTATTCTTTGGAGGATTCACTTTGAGTTTTTCCACCGAAAAAAAAAAAAATAGTGTAAAGTACAGCAAAAGAACAACAAGTAAAATATCTATTTGCTTTTTGTATTTTTAGGGCAGTCAGAAGTTGTGGACCAGTGAACTTTCACTTCACAAACCAGCTCATTCAAAGATGCAATTTTACTAAACAGTAATCCTGTGTTGTTTTCTTAGACTGCTAGTCAGAAATACGTTAGTGCTTGATGCCTTGCAGAAATGATTACAAGCATTGATTTAGTGCCCATCACTGTGATAACTGAATTTCAACTCAAGATGGAACATACAAGAGATCAGTAAAAGATGAGTCTAAATTTGTTGCCTGTTGCTTTCTTGTGACACAGGAAAAGGGGGCTAAACCCAATAAGGGAGCGCTGGGCAGAAAATCTCTTATTACAAGCAGCGGGGTTGTGTCTCACTGTATTTCTCTGAGCCTGGGCCTTGCTGTTGAGAAGGCTCTGCCATCAACATATATTTAGATAATGGAGTTTTAGACAGGCGCTTTTTGACTTTAGCAAAATTATACCAATATTGGAAGGCACAGCCAGATAGGGCTATTTATCATATTTGTATTACATTGCCTTGTGAAAAATACTTGTAAATATGCTGGGAATAACACTTAGCGAGATATTTTCAAATGCTCCAAATGCGAAATCTGAAAAATAGTAGTGGATGCCTAAGAGGTCCATTGTGTAAGCTTAAACATTTTTTTGAAATATGATCTCTTTATTTCTGCTGGAATGATGTGTTGTTTGGTGGGGTTTTTTTCCAGCTATTATGTTCAAACCATTCAAAATGTATTCAGTCCCTTTCATTGAAATGTTCATGCTTAGGCTATGTAGCAAAATATATAACAAAAATATTAGATACAACTCCAGTACAGGAGACATTTTATAATTAATTATTATTTTTTAAATAGTGAAATCATAAAGATTATCTGTATTGTTTTTTCCTCCCCTGTCATAAAATAAGCTTTGTATGTCTGCAAAATCATGTACTTTTTAAAAAATTTGTAAGTTTTAGCCAAAAGCAGGGCTTTTTTCACTGATGAGTTCTAAAAGTTAGGTTTATAGTGGAAACCCTGTCACTTGCTTAACTACAGAGGTTCAGAAACCGCTATAATTAGCCCAATGACAACAGCAGATGAGGTGAGTCTGGCATTTCAGCATCTATCTAGGTATTTTGCATCAATTCTTTTACAGCAATGAACTGAGGCATTTTTTTTGCAACGGGGTGCTAGCTTTCTATTTGAATATGTTTTGTATTCTTTTAAAAAAAACTTCTTTCGTATTTTCATCACGTAGTTCAGATTCCTCCAGGGATTCAGACTTGAGCCATTAATGCAATGGTGATAAAGTGGTAGGATAATGACCCTGCTGTGGCCAGCCTGTGGAGATGGGCTTGTCTCACACTCTCTCAAATGCCACAAAAGTCTTCCTTTTTGCTTCAGTCCTGTAGAAGCTGCTTTGAGGATGGCTTGTATGTTCCTGCTCCAACCCCTGCTTCCCTTGGCCCAAACTTCTTTTACTCTTAGTAGTGGAAAAATTTAAAGATCCTTTAAGTTGCTCCTATTCGGAGGTTCCTTAAAAAATAGATGCGTAGAAATATGGGTGATTTTTTTTTTTCCAGTAGAAATCCCTTGGAACCAGCAGAAACAAAATTTACAGCTGAAATGTTGAAGTCTTCAATGAGGGAGCTGAAGAAGTTATTTCACAACTAGTCGCAGACACAGGTGCAGCTTTGCATTGCTGAAATTATCTTTATAGCATGAGCAGCAGTAGATCCTCCAGCCTGAATGGCACTGTGGAAATAAACGGGTACCTGCAGTGATGTGGGGTCCACAGGCAGGACATGTGGCAGGAACTGTGAGGATGTTGGTCTCAGCTGTCGACAGCTGCTAAGAATCAACACTTAATAAAAGGCAAAGATGCTACAGAAGAATAACAACAGACTGGGTGATGTTTTCAGAGGACTGTGTGGTGTCTTTCAAGATACACTGGCGTTGGGTTGAAAAGAGAACTGAACTTTTCTAGAATTATCTTCTGGATGTTCTGGCAGAGGTGTTACAGAAAATATGTACTCAGACCATCCCCCAAAGCATATGCTCATGCAGTGCTGCATGGGAGCTCCCATAAGCCAAACTCTCCTCTCAATTTTGCACAAACTTGGAGAAAATGGGACTGATGCCAGTCTCTAGCATAAAGACAACTTGAATTGAGTTCATATGGTCTGGGATTTATGGAAAAAAAAAGGAAAGACAAACAGATTTCCCCAGCATGGAATGTGGCCTTTGGTGAAATAATCTGCAGATAAGTCAGCAATTTCAGACTGAATATGGAAGGTGGAATTGTGTTTTTCTTATTTTGTAATCTGAAGATTTGCGGCAACACAAAGATGCTTTCTAAAAAATAAACTGACTCAAACCCTATGTGAATGTCTGTAGTAATTAGTCCAGTACCTACTGTGGTGGGACCACAATGAGATTGCCAATGTAGGCTGGCAATTAAGGCTCTTTAAACAGTGGGAACTCAACTTCACATGAACTGCTCAGGGCCACAGGGAAAAAAAAATTACCAGCTATTGTTCTTAACCCCAGCTAGTTCCTTGTAGCTTGAGGTTAGAAACCGGGAGGGTAGAGAGAGGTCTGGAAGTTTTCTCTGAAAATGTGGGCAATGTGACTCAAGAAAAGCACCACCGCTAATAGCAGTAATAGTGCTGTAATGCACAGATTCAGCCCCTACTTTGTTTTAGGAAGAAATGGAAGCTGTTTTGGTTTTAAGGAACAAAGTGAGATGCATTGCCTCCTCAATTCACTCTGTTTTTCTGCATAGATATAGAAGGCAGAGGAGATGTCCCCTACTTTGATATAGATTAATAAAGAGATGGAGATAAAATAAAGAATTAGAACAGCAAACCATTGTCTCTAAAACCAGGACAGATGCTCTTTTTGCTGTTTAGCCTGAAGGCAGACTGTGGACTGCAGCATTTGTTATTGTCTTCTGATGACAGAATAAAATGCGACAAAACAAATGCTTTTCTTTTCTGAAGTGGATTGAAGACTATACCAGATATTTCACTGCAACAGTTCAAAGAATGCTTGGAGAGCTGCAGTTTGTCAGCAGAGTGGCCAGAGAGTTATTTATTGCCAGCACTATAGTAAAGCCAAAAAAAATCCACCCCACCCCACTGAAGGTTGGTCCTCCCTCCAACGTCTGCTAATTGTGCATGGAAACCAGAGAATTATAGTTCAGGCTGTGACACAGAAGTTTTGGGGTTTGAATCTGCCCCAGAGGAGGACAGCTGGTCCACTCATCAGGTGACTTCTCTGAGGCACAGTGTTGCTCAGCTTTTTCCTCTCCCAACCTCCTGGTGTCATGTTAGACAACTGAGCTACCCCAATGCCATACAGTGGGATGGGGCTGGAAGGCTTTCAGCTGAAAAGGTCATCCTCAAAAATTCAGCTGCAGCCTAGCTTGATAGACTCCATCCTTATGATTTATTGATCAGTTGATCGATTGATCCATCCATCCATCCATCCATCCATCCACATGTACAGACATAAATCCAGACATCCTTCTAAAAGTCAAATGGATCTTGTCTGGGAATGTCTTTGTCTTGTCAGAGCTGAAGAGTTCATTGCTTTTGCTTGTCTCCCACCTTAGTGCCACGGGAAGCCATAAACTCTTTTCTTATTTCTCTGTGTTAGCTGGAGGACTTCACCCAGGAAGTACATTCTCAGAAATTGCCTCTCACAGAACACGGAGGGTCATATGGTGGGGTTAACACCACTCCTGCTTTTGTTTGCTAGCAGAGAAGTTAGAGCACTCTTTTATTTGGGAGGGTAACTCCCTGGGGGAATTAAAATCTACATTTCCCATGTGAGGACAGTGCCTAGGTAATGCAGTGACAGGGAACAGACCAAGATACCTAGATGATGAATCTGGCCAAGACCAAGGTACAAGAACTAGGACAACATGAAATTTATTGGTTGGAGGTGCTTTACAGGAACGGAGAATTCTTGAGTCCAGTCCCTGCTACAGAAGCTGTTCTCATATTCTGTCCAGTGATTCTTTAATGCACTGTCCTTAGAGCAAAGATCTGAAGCCAGCTTCCCTTCAGAAAGCAACAGCTCTGGCTGTGATAAACACATTTAGTCTCTTGCTCTCTGTGAGTGGCCTAATGAAACACTTGTCTCTGCCATGCAAAGAAGAAGAGCTTCTTCAGAGCAACCAGGAAACAAACTCTGGTCTCCTGCTAGCTGGGCAAGTGATCCTACATGCTTGTAGAAAATAGTGACTGCCTCCACCACCATTGACAGTAGGGTCTTAGGAAAAATAATTACCTCCATGAACAAGTGCTAGGCCCCTACTCCCTAGCTAATGGGGGCTGAAGCATAGGAATGCTTGAGAATGAGATCTGATGCACGTTTTACCTAGCGTTGTCTCCTACATGCACAGAGTTGGCTCTCTGCTCAGCATATATGGATTGTACTTCCTTGTGGCAGTGTCTAACTGCCCCCGTAGACTATGCAAGAAGTCTGAGCACCTTAGAGTGGTGCTTGGGTCAGTCTCTGAAGTGCAGGTTTCCTAGCAGGGCCGTAAGGCCTAAGTTGCTTCTCTTATAGTAAAAATTCTGACTCTTCCTCAGGTCTCTTTGGAGCAAGACCATATTCTCTTTGTTGCCTACTGCATCCTAACTTGCTGCTTAGAGCTCACACCCTCCCTTAAGGGGAAATGGACACCTCTTGTAGGCATGAACTGCACTAAGCCGCTATAGATTCCAGTGCAGTGGGTGACTACAGCCTGGAGTCCTTAGAGACCTGTTAAACCCAAAGAGCCCATGCCTATGTCTAGGATTTGATATCCTTCCCAAGCCTTGCTGAATTGTGCTTTAAATGTCTCTGTAGTGAACTTGAAGGATATCTGCTCTGAAGTTCTATTTAAAGTAGTGTTGCTGTTCACTTTTTTTTTAGAGAGAAATAAGAACGTTGTCAGTCAATTAATTAGACCTGCACTTGTTGCCCTTTCTTTTAGAAGCTGGGGGGTAGGCAAGGAGACATCAGGCTATGCAACTGATATGACTTCTTCCTCAAATGGGAAGGAGCACAGATACATAATTTTACATGCTTTTTCTCCTTGGAAGGAGGAAGCAGAATTCACTGTGCAGCTCTACTGCTAATCACACACCTGTGGGAGAGAGAAAGAGACGGAGAGAGAGTGGAAGCTCTTTGGCAGCTTGGCACACAGATTTAACAATTTCTGGATAAGCTTCTGCTTGAGGAGAGAGAAGTTGAGCTTGAATGTTTCGACACACAGAGCCATGTCCCCATATGTTGTGCTAAGGGGTAGCTGCTGACTGACTTTAGGCTGTTTCTTGCCTCTGTTGAATTGGTAGAGGAACTGTTGGGAGAAAAGATCAACCCACTTAGTCCAGCAATTAAAAACATTCTTTAGCTAGTATAAAAATTCTGTGTCTCAATGAGTGCTGCAATGATTTTCATTAGCATTTAACAATCAAATGAGGTCTAGGTACAGTCGAATAAATTGTCTGAATTAGCATATTCTGAATTCATAAAGTGTTTTTCATTTGGAATGGGCCTGTAGTGTCTGATCTTTGGTCCATTTGTCTAACAGATCACTTTTGGTTGGGAAATAAAGGAACAAGGCCTGGACAGTGCAGGAGCTACAGGATCTCAGGAGAAATTTCTTCGGGTTAGAACCACAAATGGGGTTAGAGGCTTAAAAGCCACTTTGAGTACCTAAATGGAGTGCTTTGACATTGTTGAAAGCCTCAAAGCTCCTGCAGCTACAAACTGGTCTTTAACATCCCAAGACATCCACAGTCCCATTAGGGTAACCAGAAGCACCCAGCTATGGCTCTTTTGGGCTTTCTGATCAGCTGTCCCATTTGTTTCTCTCCTCTGTGGTCTTCTGTAGCCTGGTTTAGTAGTTGTTATTGGATTAATCTTTACATCTAAATCTACCAGGCACAAACCACCCAAGAACTTTGGAGGGTGGACAGATAAGTGCTTGGCTGTACAGGCCTGATGGGTTTTAAAAGCCTCAGGTTTGAAACTGTGATCTGAAACTCAACCTTGAGTCTTGCTGCTGGTGGAGGAATGCTACGGAGTATCTCATGATGAATCTCGTTTGCTGAAGCTATTTTACTTCTCTTAAAGAATTCATTATCCCTTGGAACATGGTCTTGAATCATCCTTTCCCAGCCACCTAATTTTCTTTCCTTTCTGGCTCAGACAATAATTTTCTGGTGAGGTGTAATAGCTTCAGCAGAGCTTTAGAACTCCTTGCCTTGGAATGCTTAAATGACTAGTGAGAAGAGACCCCTTTGGGTCCAATGTGTTTTTCCAGCCTGGGTGCAGCAAAGACTTGTTTACGAGTCTCATTGCTATAGTTCAGGGCTCTAAGATATTAGGGCAAACAGAGTAGGCTTTCTGTGGTACCAAAAGATAGGACTGCTTTGCAGGTAACTGGGAGATTGGGACAGCATGGAAATGAGGCAAGGTTGTTGTCTGCAGTATAGGCTTGAGTTAAACTTCTGAAAACATCATGACATCAAAGCTTTGGTGCTTTAGTCCACAGGTTTATGAGGGGCCTGAGGCATTTAAAGCTAGCCATGTCTGAACATCTGAGTGGCTGCACTCTGTCAGAGTGAAGGACAGATCCATGACTGGGTGTTTCAGGTTCCTAAACTGCTCTGGGTGTTGTGTTTATGAGCCTAAGGAATCAGGGTTCTTTTCTAAATGCTATATCCCTCAAATCATGAAGATAAAGGTCCCCTGATACTTCAGATTATTCTCTGCTCTTCTAAAAAACTCATGTGTTTTCTTATGCCAAAATGACAGAGATAAATATAACAAATAAAATGAGAAGTCCTGAAGGAATCCTGATCACAACAGACTGATGCTAAATTAGGGAGTGATCCCATTCCCTCCTGTGTTCATCAGTGCTTCCGTGCTGTTACTTGTGATTTATGACTGTATGAGTGAACCAGACGTACTGCAGGTCTCTTGACCTTCCCTGCAGTAAATCTCAGCAGTGTTCTTTTTTAAAATGTGCATGGAAAGGTAGAAATCCCAGAGCTGGGGTTTAGGTGACAGATCACCTGCACCCTTGGATGTGCAGTTAGAGCAACTTCTGTGTCCACGGCAGTGTCAAAGTTGCTATCTGCTGGAGGGACAGAGTAATATATGAGGTGGAAAAAACTCCCCAAATACCTGACATCAGGTTCTGCTCATTCAGGCACAAGGTGCTATTTAAAAAAAAACACAAAGAATTATTTTTACATTATTTTTTTTCAGAAGTGAGCCCGTGGGATATAAGCTCTCTGAGGCAAGAATTCCTACCTGCTTCGGGTCTTAGTTGTTAATGTCTGGTGACAGTGTAATAAAAGTAACTACTGAGATTGCATCCTTTGGGATCTTCGCTTGACACTTGCGGCTTATTGTCTTTTGGGAAAGGTGGGGGGATCAGATGGAGTCATCACTATCAGTTCATTAGCTTGTTGTTTATCAAGATAGAAAGAGTATAACTCAACAGCAAGGCAAAACTTTCTCAGATGTCTTGAAGGAGCACTGCAGATGGCGGCTGGCCCTATGCACAAAGTTTAGCTGAGTTTCATGTTGTTGGTATCCATGGTCTGCTTGCTTACAGTGACTCATTTCCCTCATTCTGCTCAGATTTTTGCTGTTGCTGCATTCTTTGTGCATGCTCTGATACTGGCAAACTCACAGGGCCTTTTGCAGCTTTTTGTGATGTTTTCTTTTATGCATGCAAAGCCAAGAATTTGTGTTTTTGTTAGGTCTTGCAATCGGTATAAAATAAATTAAATTGTTTAAGAAAGCCATTACCACTGGCTTCTTATCAAAGTATACCAAACATTCTGCACAACAGGACTACAGTTTTATATACTAAATTCTTAATATGAAATAGCTTTGCTAGACAGCAATAAAGCTTTCATTTTATTGCTTCTTTTTGATTTACTTCTGTACTCAGCAGGAAAATCATCTATTTCCATTCTCACTCAGCATACCACCAAGAGTTCTGGGGATATGGTTATGGAGTTCAGCATAAATATGAATCTTTGACTAACAGTGCAAAGCTCTGGCTGTTAAAGAGCTGGCTGAGCCCTGATCCTGACTTTGAGAGCAGCCACACGATGTGCAGATACTACAGAATTAGGCTACATTTTTTCTATTTTTAATCAGATCTTCATCTTGGAAAGTTACCACAGAAATGTAGAGATAATGGTGAGAACTCAGAATTTCTGAAACCAGATTGATTTTAGTCGGACAGTTAAGGTGTCAAGGAATAAAAAATCAGCACTGAAAGTTAAGTTTTCCTCAGTTCACCTACTTGCAGGACATGTCTAAGACCCTTGCTTTTCTGCATCGCTTTCCAAGTATGAGGGCTGCCTATCTGAATAGTGCATTTGGATTCTATTATGAAAATCAGGAAATGAACACAGAAAGATTTTTTCTTAATCACACATAAAAACACAGCCTGCGATATTTCTGGAAGGTGACTGCAAGTCTGAACACTTTACATTTTATTTCAGTCATTGCTATTTGCAGCTTCAGAGAACACCCTTAGGAAAAGGTAATTATTAAGTTTTTTAGAATGCTTCCATCAGATACATGGATCATCCTTCAGGCTAGGTTTCCACTGCTCTGGGACACATGGTTTGAAATACAGGGTACTGCAAGTTACAGATGGATGGAGTAACTCATAATCTCATACTCTTCACTTAATTTGGAGAAGAAGGATGTCTCTGAGGTGTGACCCTGGACAGTTGACTGTATTTCAGTTTTCCTTTTCAGTACAGAGTTAGTATGTTCCCTTGGGAAATTTCTGTACAGCAGCGGGGATCACAGTCTTGGCACTCGCAAGATGCTCTGTTTGAGCCTTATATGCTGTGTTCACAGACTTTAAATTTCTGTCAACATATATCATTCAGAATACAGGATTTTAATTTCCCCTTGTCACCTTCTTGCTCACGTGTTGTTTCATCTCCTCTGCTTATTCCTTCTATTTTTGTTTTTAAACCTGAATCTGCCATCCAGGACCATCACTCTGAGCCTGGGCAAGCAACACTTTACGGAGTCTGATACTGCAACAATTCTGCCAAGTCTCTGCTTGGCCTGCAAAACTGAGTGCTGTGCTCAAACTTCTTAAAAAAAGTGAGGTGCAAGAAAGAGCCGTTATCTGAAATAAACACAGCATTGATCTTTTCTTTTCTTCCTGCTTTTATATAGTTTGTCTTGTTATATCTTCAAGGAAATGGGATCAGATTTTAACAAGAGCAACAACAACACCACCAGACATTTACTCTTTTTTCCAAAAAGGACACTTATTACCATTTTTGGTATCATTTAAAAGCTTCCAGGAGTGGTCTTACTTTACAAGGCTTCTCTTCAGCCAAAAAAAAATGAGAGTAATCTGTGAATACTTTACTTTCCAAGTGTTCATAACAAACTCCTTAAGAAATGCTGGTAAAGATTTCTAGTAAATGCTGTTGCTTTAAAGTCCCTGCACTCAAAATATTACATGGTGTTGATTATTTTTTTAAATCAATGACACATCAATATTTTCCAGTCCCTGAGAGTTTATCTTCCATTATAATTAGCACACTATTTTTCAAGCCACATAAGCATCTCTTTGGAGGCTGGACCCTGCTTTGTTGATGTATATGCACAACATCAATGGGGCTATTTAGGTCAGTGAAACGAGCAATGTTTTGCCCCTAGTAGTGAAATAAACCTCAATTACACATACGAGACTTGACTCAGTAGAATTATCTTACTGCTTTACCTCTTTTTTTATTATTATTCCTCATCTTATTTAATAGCTTGAAGCATTTGAAAAATAAACTGTAATACACTGACCATAAAGGATAAATGGATAATGCTTTAATTGTCTGGTGTCATAAAGCCAAGTCTGCAATTACCTTGTGTGAACATCTTTGGTTCATTCCTAACAACTGTGAATCTTATCCAATAATCATATGTTCTGATTACTTGCCAAGTTTATCCAGCATATGCTATGACCTGACAGGGCTTGTGGCTAATATAAGAGCAGTGTTATCATAAATTAATAGATTTCCATGCTAGAGAGTCCTTTCTGATTATATGACATGACCCCTTGCATTTCACAGACCGTGGTTTGTTAACCTCTCATACCTGTTGCAAGCTCATCTTTTGTGGCAGGCACTGAGCCTCCACTTGCTCAGCCTGCTGCTGAGGAACACATGAAGAGTTACCTAAACATCGTGGCTGTGACGTAGCTCCGTTGCAGTACTTTCAGATCACGCTCGGCTATGGTTTAATCTTGAAACAGAGCTCTGTGTTAATGTTAGACACCCTTCATTGAACACACTGGTAAGTAACATTTTTTTCATAGTCTTCTTCAGTTCATGAAGATTTCAGTCTGCTCATGAACTGAATCAAAGAGGCTGTTGTTAGTGTTTGTGAGTGAATGTCTTCACAGAAGTGAATGTCTTCACTTACAGACAAAAAAGGAAAAACACAATTCAGTCTCAAGAAAGATTTTTCTGCTAATTGGCTTCCTTTTTTTCCCTTCCCCAACTATGTATAACACATAAAATCCAATTCAGAAAAAGCGCTATGTGGAACCTGAGGAGAGGATGGAGTTTAGCTCTCATCCTTTAACATTTATTTGTACTGCTTCTGAAGGAATATTGCAGACAAGACAAGCATTTACTTAGAATCATAGAATCATTAAGGTTTGAAAAGACCTCTAAGATCATCAAGTCCAACTGTCATCCCAACACCACCATGCCTGCTAAACCATGTCCCGAAGCACCATATCTACATGTTTTTTGAAGCTCTAGAGATGGTGACTCAGCCACTTCCCTGGGCAGCCTGTTCCAAGATACTTAGAAATTTCAGGGCTCTGACTGAGCATTTGCTCATACTGGTGTTGCGTCAGTTTGCAGGTGAGCAGGTATCTTGCAGTCATGCAGGAGCAAAAGTGAGCCAGACCTGGTTCTAGCTGGGTTTACTCACTAGTGCCATAGCGTGGGGTGCTAGTATGACCTACCCTTGGCAAAATGGCCTGGAGAACAGGATGCATTGAGATGATCCAGTCAACCCAGTCTGCTTGTGAAGCCTAGTTTAAAGCAAACAGCAGCTTCAACAGCTGTGGTGGTGGTAAAACTTGCTGATGAATGAAAGACAAGGGTTTTTTGGGGGTTAGGAAGAGGAACTACCCTAGGAAAGGGTAAGGAAGAGTCACTTTCTCTTTGGTTCAGCAATTTGTTTGAAAACTTTGTATCTGACACTGGGGCTTCTGATTAGATGACATCTCCTATGCAGTTTTAAAGGAATCCCCTGGTTGGCCATGGGAAGTGCTTCAAATGGGCATGATCATCATGAGGACAGAATTGTTTTACGCTCTGCTGTTTGTACTGCTTGGTCACCAATCTGGGCTGGCATTCCCTGAGCAATCACAGCCAGCTCGAAATGAGCAAAGGCATCCGGTGGGGTCATCTCCCCTCCCTTGGAGGCCCAGCATCCTGTGAGCTTAGTATATCGCCAGAGAATAATTTCTCTCAGGAAAGCGGATCTAACCAGGCTCTATGACTCCATAAGTTGTACGGTTTAAGCAAAGGCAATGCCCAGCTGAATAGTCATAGATTGGCTGCTAGTAGATTGCCAGAGGAATGACTTTGTACACATGGTATTGCTCTATATGTTTTCGCAGTTCAGGCAAACACCAGCAGTAGGAGGAGACACAGGGTGTGAAACAGGGAATCACTCAGACTCCAGAGAAAAGCCACCGTTTAGTATTCGCAATGAAAATCCAGGGTAAGTTTGCCACTAGCAGAACGGTATGGAGTAACACACAGTATGTTGTCCTTGTCACCCAGGTGACAGTGTGTGCTGGAGAAACTATGACGAGAAGCATCTTAAATGTGGTGGAACTTGCTCCAAGGCAATATCTGATCTGGTAATGAGCCATCATGAAAGCTCTCATATCTTTTCTTGTCCTGATCTTCTCGAAATTGCAATTCCAGCTTCAGTGCAGAATTGAGCTCAGCTGGGGTAGCTGCATCTGTGAAACAAACAGATCTCAGGAAGATGTCACGGGAAAAAGAGAAAATTGCTATATGCTTTTGTGTTATCAGGCAGCTGAGCAGTCACAGAAGGAAGTGTCTCTCTCTTCTTGCAAGGTGTTACTCTGGGTGTTTGCTCTGTTTTCTAGGTGGAGAACAGGGCTTGCACAGTGTCTCTGTCTCTGCACCTGGGCTGGGCTGTTCATTATTTTTCAGGAGTTCTATGGAGCTTATTAATCTCTGCATCTCCTGCTCCTGTTCTTCTCTGGGGGAAAATGCACTTATTCCTCAGTTCTTTGGCTGAATCCCTTCCTTCCATCCCAACAGGGACACCAGAGATATTAGCGAAAGCTACAGAGAAAAAACAAAATTTCTCCCTTGAAATGCAGCAGATTGCAGCAAGTGTCAAGCAGTTTACAAACCTATTTCAGGAAAAGAGATACCTGTTCTTCAGGCTCTGTGTTTGTCCATGTAACCTTCACCAGACACTGCAGAAGATGTGAGTCTGTCCTGTATTACTCGAACAGGTGACTCTGCAAGGCGGTGCACACACCCGGTCTTGTCTCCTTCCCTCCGTCTCCATCAGAAGTAGAGATAAATTCTCTCAGTCAGTATATGCATTATTTAGATCTTTTGCCAAGTCGCACTCTGTTTTGATTCTTTTTGATTCTTTTTCCAGATTTTTTGTTTTTTGGTAGTTGCTATTTGTCTCCTATCACTGGGGGAAAACTGAGAATGGATTCCTGCTCTGCTGTTTAAGCTTTTGGCTGGTTCATTAATCTGATTGGTTTGGGTATTGACTTGGGAGTGCTCAGTAGTTCTAACCACGTATTTAATTCCTCATGGACTGACCAGGACTAACCAGTAAATGTGGGCAGGCAGTGTTTTTTGGGTGAGCCCATTGATGCAACAAGCACAGCATGTTTTTGAGGTTGGAACTATGTTGTTCTCATATTTCTGGCTTGCATGGTGTTTGCAGAATGACTCTCCCAGGGCTACTAATTTCCCTGGAAGAAGCTGTAGTGGTGAGAAGTCTTTTCTCTGCTTTAGTTCACACAACACAGCATGCTGCTTCTATGAGGACGAAACAAAAGGCATGCAGCACCTCCTCCTCTGGGAGTATTCACCTCCTCTGGTTTCCACATTTCCAGTTTGCAAGGGATGCTATCCTGGTTTTGGCTGGGATAGAGTTAATTTTCTTCCTGGTAGTTGGTGGAGTGCTGTGTTTCGGATTTGGGCTGAAAATAATGTTGATGATAACACATTGATTGTTTTAGTTGTTGCTAAGTAATCAAGGACTTTTCGGCTTCTAATGTTGGCCTGCCAGGTGCACGGGAAGCTGGGAGGGGGCACAGCTAGGACAGCTGACTCAGACTGGCCAAAGGGGATATTCCATACCATATGACATCATGCTCAGTATATAAGCTGAAGGAATAGGCTTTGAGGGCAGTGATTGATGCTCAGGGATGGGCTGGGTATCGTTCATTGGGTGGTGAGAAATTGCATTGTGCATCACTTGTTTTGTATATTTTTCTTCTTCTTCTTCTCATCATCATCATCTTTGTCTCGTTCTTTGCTTTTCTATTAAACTGTCTTTACCTCAACCCACAACTTCTACTTTTTTTTTCATTCTCCTCCCCATCCCACTGGGTGGGAAAGGTAAGCAAGCAGCTGCATGGTGCTAGTTGCCAGCTGGGGTTAAACCGTGATACATGGTTTTGTGTTGGCAGATGCTAAGTGCACCTTGGCCTCCTCCTTCACCTTTGTCACTTCTCATCTGCAGAAGCACTGATGAAGACAGTGTGGCTTTTATGGGGCAGAGCAAAGAGAGATCTGCAGAGCCTTTATAGTTAAATAACACACCATGAAAGACACTACTATCTTACAGTTTGTCCTAGAGCCTGTAAGAATTTTTTTCACTGCTAGTAACAGATTTGGTTTCAGACTTTGTTTCAGCAGCTGGGCTCACAAGGTGGGATCTTTGCTTTGTTATCTGGGTTTTCACCTCTGAGGTCTCATAAAAGATTCTTCACACAGTCAGATACCGTATTTATACCGTAGGCTACTGATGACTGTAAATGAAGCAGAAGAGCATTGCATTATTAGTGGGAGCTTTATCTAATATAATGATAAATATTTGAATGCACGATCTTCCAAGTTACCTTCTTGCTTGCAGTGTTCACTATACAGTAAACAAGTTTTTTGAGCAAGATTTTATATTAAAAAAAACCCAATAAATGTCTTCAGGCCAAATATCCCTAGAACATAGAACAATACTATTACAAGTGAACTTTTATTTCTTCTCAGGCATTTGGTCCTCCTATATCAAAGGAGGTATTTGATCATACTTATGAGGCCCATGTGCAGAGAGAGCTCATATGCAAAGTCTTTCTTTGTCTGCAGCAGCAGAGATCTCAGCCTTCTCAGAACTCCTTGAATGGCTTTGCACAGTTTGAGGGATTTATGGGCATACTGCGAAAGCAAAGACTGGACCTGAGAGCTTGCTAACTTCCTCCCCATCTCTTCGAGAAGAACTGCTTCTTGACATTGCAGATCAAGGAAATGGAGCTTGCTGGTGTCTTATCTTTTATCCATCTGGCTCTCTCAGGTGCTTGCATGCTTATTCCTAGAGGGCAGGAATAATTCCAGTCTTTCATGGAATTTCATGTGTATTCTTACAAGCTTCCCCTCTGTGTAAGGTAAGTACAATGTCATAATCCTCAGGTATAGGCCCCAGGAGACAAGAGAATCTGAGATGCCCCATTGAAAAGGCAGGAGAAAAGGTCATGGCTGAGCCTGGGGCTCCACTCACTTCTCTTCCTGTGTCCACTGATGTGACTGATTTAAGAGGTGCAGTTACTGCAGCTATAGAGAGGAAAATGGAAGACTAAGGTCATTTAGGGGCTGGGCAGGCAGAATGATGGATGGAATCACACCTAGTTTTCTGAACTTCCACACCGACATACTCATCACTGGTCCGTGGGATTTTTAGGGGTTTTTTTCCCAGAATCCCAGTGAAGCAAGTAACATTTCGGTTATCTTCATACTTCCTACAACTAAATCCATACAACACCATGTCTTTCCCAGCACAAACTATGCTCCTGTAGCTCTAGAGCCTCCAGCCTGTCTGTAGCATCCTGTGTTACTTGATTATATTGAACAATTCTTTTTCTTTTCTGCTGTCTGAAAGCATAGTTCATACTAAATCTCTGCATGCAGAACATGACTTACTTGAGAGCACTGGTGTTTTAATGCTGATAATCAATTCTATGCCTTCAAATACAATGCCGTGCCAAGATAATTTGTGATTTCCAATGACTCTAGAATCTCATAAGTTAATTTCATCTTTTATGCTTTGAAGCAAACTCAGAAGAAAAAAGGAGGGTAAACAGAAAGGTTTGTTTTCCCTCTCTGGCTTTCATCTGTTCTTCTTACAATATGAAGTGGGATCATGTCAGGAATGTTTGGAAGGCAGAAAATGTTGCTGCTAAAGAGTGAGTTGGATTATGTGACTTTTCCTTGTCTCCTGAGTCTAATGTTTTAGAAAACTCAAGAAACAATTAGTGAAAGTGACCGTACTGAATTTCTGAAAAGCCCTGCTGTGGATCATTTTGTATATTGGCTAAATATTTTGGCTTTTTAATGTTTTTTTTTATTTTTCCATTGCAAACCACTGCTATTAAGGATTAGTGACAGAAACACTTCCTAGTCCTCAACCTGCAGAAGCAAGGGTGGTGCAGAAGTAATGCTGGTCTGTAATTCAGGATTTGTGAGGCATCACCATCAGTAATATTCTGCAAGTATTTGCGTGATGGGAAGGGTGCAAGTAAACTGACATATTTACCTAAGAAACAGATTTGTTTCTAGTTAATTGTAGCAGTGATCAGATGTACATTAGAGAAGGAGGTAGTGGGTAGATGGCTCTGAATAACCCTGGAAATGTGCTTGGTTAATTGTGTAGCCAGCTGTGCTGGTGCAGATGGCAATATCTGTGCTGCAGCTGTAACGTGCACCAAAGCTCTGCTATCCCTGGCAGGAGCAGCTGCAGCCTTCGGAGAGGGGCGAACGGGAACAGCTTGAGCTGGTCTCACTTTTGGATTCCAAGTTACCAGCCGCTGCTCCCTTAAACTAGCTCTAACGTTTCACGCTGTTCTTCTAGGCTTACAGTGTTTTTGTAGCTGTAACAGGCAATAGCAAAAGAACAGCTAAAATATTTAAATCAGAAGAAGCTGCTGAGCCCAAATGAACAGAACTGAGGCAGTAGGGAGTAGTCAGCGCCTGCTGTGACATGGGATGTTTTGAGTCCTTTGTTTCTTCTCCTGTCTTCTGTATTTATGTGAAGATGCATTAGATTTTATTTCAGAGGTAAGGAAAATCTGTGAGTTTTGAGTTCGCAGGTTCCCTGGTATTCTAAAGCCTTGGTATTTTGTGTCTTCTGCCAAAAAGGAGTGGCATCCATAGCCATGTGATTGCTGGGGTCAGCTGGCTCCAAACATAAAGGCATTTTGGATTTGATCTAGAAATGTGATATTAGTTTCTCCTGAATTTCTGCTGGAGTTTTTATTTCAAGGGAAACATATCTGGCTGATTAGAACCTTAACTGAGGAATGCTTAAAATGTGCATCTCCTCCAAGTCCTATGTTCGTTTCCTCAGCTTCATTCTCTGCTCTAAGCCTTCAGTTTCTATTCTGTGTTTGTTGCTTGTTTTGCAGGAAAATGCAAGTGATCAGAGCTGTGCAAACACAATAAATTAGCTTTTCTTGTAATGCAGGGTAATGCTGAAGTGCTGCATTTTGAGGAAGGCTGCTCATATACTGGGAATATGAGTTACAGGCCAATTATTGGAAGGACAGGACGTGCAACACATCCTTCCCTCTTTTGTGCATGCGAAATATTTGGATGGTGTAAAAGTGCAGTTTAGAGTTTCTCTTCTTGGCCTTCTCCATAAAGGGTACTTCTAGGAAGCCGCTGTCACGTCCATGTTGTTCCTGAGACCTTGTAATAAAAAAATGGCAGAAGAAGGGACATCAAGACGGATGGGAATTCAAACACATGCCATATGAGGACAAGCTGAGGGAGCTGGTCTTGGTGACTCTGAAGAAGTGAAGGCTTTGGGGGAAGCTAACAGAAGTCCTTTGGTACCTAGGGGGAGGTTATTAAGAAGATGGAGTCAGGCTCTTCACAGCAATGCATGATGGGAAGATGGAGACAACAAGCATAAGCTGAAAGAGAAGAGGTTCGTACTGGTTATAAGTGAGAAACCTTTTCCTCATGAGGGTAGTCAAGCAGTGGAGCAGGTAGTCCAGAGATGTTGTGCAGCCTCTGTGCCTAGAGGTTTTCAAGACACGACTGCATAAAGCGCTGACAACTTGGTCTGATCTCAAAGCTAACCCTGGTTTGAGATAAAGGTTAGACAAGGAACCCCATAAGGTCCCTTTCAGCCTGAATCATTTTATGATCATGTGATTCTATGAATTTTTCTCTGGCACATTTTTTGAATGAAGTATGAATTTTGAGGCAAAACCATTTGTGGGTCTTAGCACCAGCATCAGTGAAATGAGAAGTCACAGAAGAGCCACTATGGCTTCCTGTTTTACATCAGCAGTTTACACAGTCTGGAGAACATAGGCTTTTGATGGGTCCCCAGCCACAGTAAAAATTACACAGATATTACCACTGAGCATTCAGGAGAACACGGGACAGGAAGAAAATGCAGAAATTTCTGACCATTGACCTCTGTTATTGCAGGCAGCCATGACATATCGTATCCTTCTAATTTAAATCAGTTAATGTTTTACTGCTGCTACTCCCGTGGCAAGACTGTTCCAGAATGTCTACTTTCCATTTGTTAGAAAACGTCTAACTTATAGCTTAAATTTATTCATGACCTGTATATACCCTTTTGTTCTGCTGCCACCTTTTCCCAATGTTTTAAATAGCTCTTCTGGCACTGATTTCGTGGATAGGTCTGTAGAAAGCAATCCTATCCATCTCAGCTTTCATGTGGGAAGTTAAACAAACCAAACTTTCTCAGGCTTCTCTCATCAGACAAGCTTTACATTCCCCTCATCATCCTGCACTGCTTCAGTTTGAATTAATTGACCTGAGACTGAATTACCACTACAGCACATATTACTCCAAATAAGATCTTTCTAATGCCTCATACAATGCTGTTAATATTTGCCCATCTCCACTGGAAATACTGCAGCTAATGCATCCTATCATTGCTTTTGCTTTTTTTTGTGACCACCTTGACTTCTTTGGCAACAACTGCATTTAAAACAACTTATAACTCATTGCTAATTCATCTTCCTGTAAATTATTTTTCTACCTTGTATGATAATTTAACCTTTTAACTAGTTCTCAAGGTAGCCCACTTGTCTTGCTGACAATGTCCTCCACCTTTATGTTGTCAGTGTCTCCTCTTTTCATCCTTTATAACTGGTGGCATGGATCCATTCCTGAAGAACTTTCATAGGATGCTTTCTTCCAGCCTTGTAGTTCTCCTTTTCACTACAACAGTTTCTACTTTTGATAGGTCTTTACCTGCAAGGGTGGATGCTTGTGCTTAGTCTCTGTCTTCACAAATTTAATATGTAGTTCTTTACAGAGGTCAAGATGGGTGAGAGCTACTGCATTTTCCCTAAGAAATCAGTTATTGGAAATCTTAGGTTTGGCTGGAACAGCATGACCTTCCTTATTCTTCTCTGAAACCCTGATGCTGCTGGAGTCAAGCCCAGCTGCTGCTGAGTTGTACACAGCAGAACAACAAAAAGTAGACAGGTAAGAACAAAAAGTCATGTGACCAGTTAACACCATGGGAGAGAATTCACCAACTACCTTGCACTTACGTGACTTGGGCTATGTCCAAGATGTACTGTTATCATCCCCTGTCTTTCCCTTGTCGTTAACAACCAGTGAAGGCCTCTCAATTTTGCATCCACATCCACTCACTTCATAGTCAACGTGAAGGTGCCAGCCAATACATTGACTGATGGACATTGATTTGACATTGACTGATGGATAACTTCTAGCTCTTTCTGCTAGTCAAGCTTGTTAAAAGGCACTCCTGCTTAATAACAAGCATAGCAGCTCACAGGCAGGTGATGCACGTGTAGAAGAAATCTTGGCAGCTAAGTTTTCCTCCTGAGACTCCATTTCATAGGGCACCAGATGTGTAATTTATGTGTTGCTAATATTTTTTAGATTGCAAGTAATCCCTGCATAATAATTCCTGTGAAGGAACAGAACTAGGTATCATTAAAACATCATGGGTTGCAAGAAAAGAATGATCCAGGGCTGGAGGTACTGGAGCTTTGTTCTCTATCAATTTTTCTGAAGGATAATAAAAGAAATGAGGCTTCCAAAAAAATAAATTATTTCTCCCAAAGGTGTGGTACTTGCTCCTGCTGTAGCTTCACACTGCTCTTTGCCAAGTAATCCTAAAGTTTGCTTTAGTGGTCAGAGCTGGTGGAGAAGGTAGTCAGCTGTACAAAGCTTCCAGGGGCTGAATGGGAAAAGGTTCCACAGAACTTGAGAACTCACTTAATCCTTAGCTGATGTACAAATTGACATGATAATATTGAGCTTATCTGGCTCCCGTGGTTAAGATCCTGTTAGGTACAAGATCAATGATTTCTGAGAAGTGTTAGTGATGTGAAGCACTAGGGATGTCTTAAGCTCTAGTGACTCCCTTGACATTCCATTTGCTTTTTGACTGAATATTTCACTCACCCGTTGCAAATGCCTGCAGGTAGGCTGGATTCTCCCTTTGATGGAAGATCCCACTGGAGTTAGCCAGAAACTGTGCCAGTTTGAAACTACATGCTTATGCTTAATGCTGCTTTAAAAATTGCCACAGGTTTTTTCCAGCAAAATCCAACACCACAGAGACAAAAAGTAAACTTTTCCCTGCTTTTGTTGCGTTGTAGAACAGAGAACTTTGGAAATTTTGGCTTTCAACAAAAAAAGTGGGTTTAGATACAAACTTGGACAACATAAATGAAAACATTTTCCTAAAAAGTTACATTTTTATTAAAAAAGCAAAATTTCAACAGAAAGTGCAATAGCAACTCTGCACCCCTTTATTCTCTAAAACAACTATCAGTCATGAGTTTATGGAGGGCGTGGGAGGAAGGAAGAGGAGGGCTGGGTGAAGGCTTGTCCTTTTGGCTCTCTCTATGTACTGTATATGTGGCTGTTGTGTGACGTGGCTATGCCTATGTGGCTCAGAGGCTGATGCCACTGTGCCCTGGACATTTGATACCTCCTACCATAACACAGAGATGACAGAGGTGCTGCTGCACTGCCTCTCCTGGTATGAGCTTGAGTCAAGAAGTTGTACGGTGGAGAGGGGGGGCGGGGGGGGAGGGGGTGTGTGCTGCGGCCTCCTGCAAGTCTCCAAGATCCTGCCAATGAAGATGCAGTTGATTCAGGACTTTACACTGGTGACTTCAGTGAAGCTACAATGACATGACAACCATGACAGAACAATTGTGTGTGCTGTACCCAGGGTTTCTAATAGGAATAGAACTGAAAATCATAATGCTTTAAAATTGTGCTGCTTTTTCCCCCCAGGAGCCACCTTTAACTAGAGTTTAATGAGCTCTCAGCAGTAGGCAGAAGTAGGAGTAAATGGCTCACACAGCCCACTATGCCGATTAGTTTGAACAAGGTGACAATGAGGGCACTTTTTATCAAGATTTTCATGAAAACACTTCAGATACCTTTCCTTCCAGATTCTGAGAGGAGATAATAAAATTGTGCAATGGAAATAATTCTGAGATTGTAGAATCTGTACAGTGTTTGATGTCCTTTTTGTTTTCTAGCCAGATAATGGTTTTTCAGCTTGTTAATATCAAAATAGTGATCTTGGTGGATCGGTAACAGAATGATTCTGTGCTTGAAGGGGCAGAGAAAATCCTCATTAGGAAGGAGCTTCTGTTGCACGTGTCTAAATTGTGTTACAGAATGGTGATGCTGCCATTACTGTTTTAATCTCAACCTTGTATCAACAAAACAATGAAAAAAGAAAGAGTTCAATTTGCTCATTTTTGAAGGAGAAAAGAAACCAATTGTATTATTAGAAAAGCAATTACATAAACACGGTGTATGTGGTATAGCGAGCTATTTAGAAACTCTAGTAGAAGATCTAGCCAACAACAAAACTGACTCTTTAAATGTCACCCTGTATAAATATTTGAATGTGTTTATACGAACATCCATGTGTTTGTGGGTGTGTGTGACAAAGAGAGCACTTTCCAAAATCAAAACTTTTGAATGATGAGGGATCTCTAGGAGTTCAGTGTTCTTATGTGTAAGCAGCAAGTGTAAAACTTGTTTCTAGAGAGAAAGCCAGAACACTTGCTATACACACAACTCACATCCCTTTTGTATAGATTCCAATGGCACATAGATAGAAAATATCCTTTTTCAGCCCCTTTTTGCAGAGATAATTCTCATTTTAAGTCCCAGTCTTGCAGTCACAGAAGTTAGAATTTCATTATCAAGCAGTGTGGCGCAATATGAACAGATCTGTAGAATGAAATACTGGATGCCAAAGACCTGATGTTCCACCTGTATGTTCTTCAGGGTGCAGAGGCTATTTTGGACTAGTTCCAGCCTGTTTCCATGGACTGAACGCCCATAGAAGGTTGGAGTGCATTGGGTGTACTCTTAAAGCACAACTTCCACTTCAGTTTCATCAGGAACCCAGTTTATTTGCTCTGTAACAACTCTGCATTGCAGTGAAAGTAACGAAATGGGACTGATCTGGAGACACACTGCATGAACCAGCTTCTGATTCAAATTAAAATGTTCACACAGACTCACACTTTGATATGTCTATTCAGGTTCATGAAGCCCCATGGATATTCATGCCTAGGTCCCTACAGGACTGAGTGTCTGCAATAAGAAGTCCTTTATAATGACAGGTTTCTACTAACACACATTTAATTGTTTCTTACCCAGTAAATATGATGGCTCCATATTACATTACTAAAAGTTACAGTAATAAAATGTTTTATAATTAGTAAAAACAAAGGGCCCATTGCAATCACTCAGATAAAACACGAGTGTAAATATCGTATCTAATTAAGCTCATGATCTTGTTTACAATAAGATAAAAATAAAAATGTGTAAACAAGTAATTTGTGAGCAATAGACTAATGAAGCCAGATTTTGGAACAGATTTGTATCACTCAGAGGAGTGACTTGGTAACTGACTCACACTAACATTTGTTTGTAATCTTTGCAACTGCCTTTGCATTTTTTTAATCTCATCCCTTATGACCATCATTTCTAGGACTGTTTTGTTGCGGATGCACAGCTGATTGCATTTGATCATAGAAATTAGCTGAGGGATTTAAAAAATTGTTGGGGTGAATCTGTGAATATTCCACCTGTTTCTGTTGAGCTGCCTTGTTTTTTAAACCTTGTAGGAACATAGTTAACAGTGACGGGTCCATTACTTACCCAAGCATGGTGGAATTTAATCAGCAGGTTTCTAATTCCTCTGTGCTATAAGAAATCTGGCTAAACACAGCGGGTCTGCTTCTCCTCCTGGCTTTACTTTAGGAGTAAACCATGGTGTTCACTTTTGTTCACCTACTTTAAATATATACTGGTGTGACTTTGACATCGAGCCTTTTGATCTACTTGACTTATGTGAAGGGTCATGTCTGTAGCAGGGGGTAGTCTTGCCACTGATTTTAATGACAGCAGGAGTAGATTACCAGAGTGTCTGCTAAATGAAAGTTGAATAGGCCTGATGGATTTCTTCTTTAGATTATAGTGAAACCATCTGATTAAGTGTTCTTTGTTATTCGTTGAAAAGAAATAACCCTCTCCAAACAATATTTTGTATTCAAACACTGAGAGTAGTACACGGAGCTTTCAAAACTCTGGTTATATTGTGACTCACATAATCACAGAATGGTTGAGGTTGGAAGGGACCTCTGAAGGCCATCTGGTCTAACCTCTCCTGCTCAAGCAGGAACTCATAAAGCCAGTTGCCCATGGCTATGTTCAGAAGGTTTTCGAATGTCTCCAAGGAGGGAGACTCCACTACCTTTCTGGGCAACCTGTTCCAGTACTCTGTCACCCTCACAGTATAAAGGTGGTAGCTGATGTGCAGGGGGAAACTCTCTTTTTCTCCGAAAGGATCTAGGGTTTTTCCCATAGTAGTGCCTTGCAGGTGCTTCCTTGCTTACATGCAAATGTTTGAGGTGACCCAACTTTAGCCCTGTTTTGTTGATATTTATTTTCTCTTTTTTTCATATCACTCCAGGCCTTTACTTGTCAAGCCTGTGCATCACTGCCCCACAGGGCTGCTGGAAACTCTCTTTCCCCAGTTACTCCTAGTTTAAAGTTGTTCTTACCATGTCAGCCATCCTACTGGCAAAGAGACCTATCCCTACTTAGTGAGGTGGATCCCACCTTTCCTAGGCAGATGATGGTCATCAAACAGGGTCCCATGGCAGTAGAAGTCAAATTCCTTTTGTCAATATCAGCTCTACAACCAGTTGTTGATACGCAGCATTAATCCTTCCTCCTCACACCCTTTCCCCTCATTGGAAGGACTGAGGAGAACACCACCAGGATCCCCATACCCTTGACTATCATCCCCACAACTCCGTAGTCATGTTAGATTATCATTGGTGCCTTTGCGGAGTAACAACAGGGGGTAATAGTCAGAGGTTTGAACAAACTTCAGTAGTCTCTCCACATCATCTCTGATCCAGGCCCTGGCAAGTACCACTTTTCTCTAGATGACAGGTCAGGTCAGCAGAGGCATCCTCTGTCCCCCATAGCAGGGATTCAGCCACAATATTCCTCCTGGTGCTTCTGCACAGCTCTGAGTCAGCTGGCCCAGATGTTTCACTTTAAAGTACACCTGGCTCCTTCTCAGCTTTGAGGAACACAAACTTATTCCATAGGTGCAGACCTTCAGGTGGTGGAGCAGAAGCCTTCCTCTTGGTGCCAGAAGTCACCAGCTTTCAGCTGTCACCCACCTCAGATTTTGCACTTACTGTCCTGCTGGGGAAACTCTGCCTGTGTATTCACTGCAGCTGGAGTCTGGGGCTCTTGAAGCCACAAGGTCTCCAAGAAGATCATGTCTACCTCTCTCATCATCTCTGATGCTGACTTCTTTCCATAACTCCTCCACTTGGCAGTACAGCTCTGCAGCAGCAGCACACTGGAAAGAAGACCATCTCTCCTAGCCTCAGGAAGAGACACCAGGCACTCCCTGCAGCCGGAGATTTCCAGGACTGTGTCCACCACCAGAAGCTCTCTCTGGGTTGACACCTCCAGGAGGGCAGAGACAGCTTCTCCCACACCTGGATGTCTTGAGGGCTTGGAAACACTTTCATACAGAAATGCTGCTTGCTCTTTGTTTGAACAGCACCAGTAAGACTCCAGGAGTATGTATGCTTTAGTAGTCCTTTGCACTTCGCCACTAAGATAATAAGTAGGGTGAACCATCTGGCTTTTAGACTGGTTGTAGTTCTGTTTTGTGCTGTGCTTACTGCATAAAGAGGCAATTTCACAACTTGTGCTGACTAAAGCCTTTGGCCAAAGTCCATCTTCCCTTGACTTCACTATTCCAGAAAAGAAAGAAAAATCCTGTGTGTGGTACTGACAGCCTCACTGACACAAACCAAAGCCACTGTCGAAATTTCAGATTCCTGTTTAGGTGTGCAAGTGGGGACAATGGTTGACTGCTGTTCTACCATCCATTCCTTTCACTCTATCAGCTGTAGCCTGAGACCTAGAACTTACCAAGCTGGGAACAGAATTCCTCTCTTGCTCTGCTTAGAAAGGCTTAAAACATGAAATCTAACTGAGGCTGCTTTTTGAGTGCCCTTACAACCCTGGGTTGGGAATAGATGAAGCTTTGGAGAAGGAAAAATTCTCCAGAAGGCAACTCTGGCTGTTTGCTACAACTGAGATACACCTTAGAGGATACAGACAGTTTGTTAGAAGACTTTCAGTATCTGGAGTAAACCCTGGTCTGCAGAGTGCAGAGGTGGCCTAATGACATCTATAGTCTCCTCTTCTTTGGGGCTATGAGATTTATGCTTTGCCTCTGAGTGGTCTTTAGCAAGAGCTAAGGGAATTGCCAGTGGGTCACAAGGTTTTTATCTCTCCTGGCATATGCCTTCCTTTGCCACATTAAAGGACACATAAGCTTGGCTGCAGATCCACAGCACATTCAAGCGCACATGGAGGCAAGAGGTTTTGCAGAAAGGTGTGGGACTATAAGAGATTCCTTTAGGAGACAAGTATAGAAGCTTAACGAAAGCAAGAGCAAGCCTAACTCTGGGTTTCTGTACCTAGGGAATTATGAATTCTCTGTTCATACTGCATTTAAGATAATGGTGCCATGCTCCTTGTTGCAAACTGTCAGTGCTACTTGGACATGAGCGACGACTCTTCCACACGCTTATACACCTGTTCTCTGGCAACAGACTCCAGTTCTTCATTTCAGTGACAGCTGTACCCACAGCTTCAGTTTGGAATGACCTTTCAGTGAGTATTGTGTTGTTTCTCTGACTGGGGATGTTCCCTGATCCAGGAAATCCTTGGCAGAGCTGTTATTTTTCTCCAGTTACCAGTAACTACAGTGAAAGCACAATAACTAAAATGAAGTCGAGTAATGATAATAACAAAATCAATGGACAATATTTCCCTTTTCTTGTGCTGTACCATACCTCAGCAATAATGCACATGGTTATAGCTGAACAAGAAAATGTGTACGGTGAAGAAGTCCCTCTAACTACTTTTTTTGCTTCACTCAGGAATTCCAGGCAAGATGACTGTTTTATCACAAGTACCCAAACAACAGACTGAAGTCAAAGATTTGGTAATCAGGAAACAGACTTCCAGTTCTGCTATGGTAATTATAATTTGTATTTTAAATGTAAAGTTAATTTGGTATTGCCTTTTTTTTTTTTTGTCTGGTAGACTTCCCTTTTGCCTTTCATAGTTGTCATTTACCTGATGGCTTGCTCCCTAACTTCACAACTCACTGAACTGGATTAACTGATGTAGTGGAAAATATGCCAAGTCATGCTAAAAGGGTTGCATTGGGGGTGAAACTCTAGGAATTAATTGTTGGGAAAAACGCTGCACCACAAAGAGATGAGGAACAAAGTGATTTTAACAGAGAGAATGACTGTGAGTTCTGCTCTCTGGGATCCTTTTGGCTTAAAGCTATGTTACTCCAAGCAGCTGCCTGCCTGCAGTTAAACACTTCCCCACCATTTTATGGCACCTTCTGGTCGTATACCTTTGAACATCACTTACAGACATTGCAGGGTTTCAAAGCTATGAAACGTTGGGGGAGAATTCATAATCACTTGTCTTGAGTGTATTTTCTGTAGAAAACTACGGCCACTGAAAATGGCTTTGTTCTTTTTCCAGCAGTATCTTCAATAACACTAGCCAGCTTTGGCCAGTGAGAAATGAAGGGGGAGAATCTGCTTTAGGAAAGGTGTTTAAAAGGTTAGATGTTGTGGTTTTGCCTCAATTCGCAACAAAGAACCACGCAGTTACTCTCTCACTCCTTGCGCCTCCCCAGTGGGATGAGGAGGAGAATCAGAAGGAAAAAAGGCAAAACTCATGGGTTGGGATGAGAACAGTTTAACAGAATGGTAAAGGGAGGAGAAAACAACAATCAACAACACTGATAAAAAGCATATACAACATGCAGTGTTCTCACCACCCCACGCTCAGCTTGCTCCTGAGTAGCAGAAGCCCCACCTCCAGCCAGCTCCCCACTTAAATACTGAGCATGACACCACATGGCATAGAATATCCCATCTGAATGGCTGTTTGGGTCAGCCCAACCAGCTTGTTGTGAAAATTAATTCTATCCCAGCTGAAGCCGGGACAGAAGATAAGGTTTGTTGGGTGAAAAATGAGCTGGAGCAACAGAAAAGTGGGCAGCTGAGACTTCAGACACTTTTGGTAACATTTGGATTGTGAATGAAGCTTGTTCAAGAAAGAAGCTAACTAATGAATCTATGACGAAGGTATGAACATTCATACCAGCAGCTTGGTGAAGGAGAATCACAGAATCACAGAATCACAGAATCACAGAATAGTAGGGGTTGGAAGGGACCTCTGTGGGTCATCTAGTCCAACCCCCCTGCCGAAGCAGGGTCACCTACAGCAGGCCGCACAGGACCCCGTCCAGGCGGGTCTTGAATATCTCCAGAGAAGGAGACTCCACAACCTCCCTGGGCAGCCTGTTCCAGTGCTCCGTCACCCTCAGAGGGAAGAAGTTCCTCCTCATGTTCAGACGGAACTTCCTGTGCCTCAGAATAGGAGCATTTCAGGCTAGGCAGCAGCAGTATATCTTGCAGACTGTGGAGAGGCTAGGAAGTCTCCACTGCCTGCCCACAGTTCCAGATTTCTGCAGCTTTCCCAGGCCCAGTCCATTGCTGGTAGCATCCCTATGCCAAAGTAAGTAGGAGAGAGAGGAGAGGTTTTGAATGTATGGTTTTAACCCAGGCCACCCTGGACAACAGGCAAAACTTCTTTCAGAAGTGTCACTCAATGAGACCAAAAGTTTCTTGGGGAGGCAGTATATTAAATCAATAATAGGTAAGAAAATCTTAACTGTTCATTCTCTAGTCTCACCATTCCTCGGACTGGGACAGGCCCAGTGTTTCTTGCTCTTGACGCAGTGTTTGTCTATAATCTGGTCTCCCTAGCAAACAACTGTGGGTTCCCTTTTTGTCTCCTGGCAAGCTCACTGATGCTTCTTGCTATACGCTCCTAAGATTTGCAACCACCTGGAGGTAGGAAGTGCAGTGCTTGAAACAAAGAACTTGTTCATTCCCTTTTGAATGTTTACAAAAAGCAAAACATATTTTCACTAGATCTTTTCTGTAGCTTTCTGATTTTCCTCTTACCTGTTAAGTTAGGCCAGACAATATTCTAAAATTCTTATAAGTAAGTACACAATAATTATGCCAGGGTACAGATTCTTTATAATTTTTCTAATATCGTTATGTGTCACAGTTAATGAACTATAGGTTCTATTCTAGTGTGTTTCTGCTGTACCTGCTGTTCCATGAAGAGTCGTAAGCAAATGAAAAAATGAAAATTATCTTAGATTTGGTTATTGCTATTGATTTTTTGTGGAGGTTGTCCATCCACTGCTTAATCTTAGAAAGAAAAAAAACCCCAACTATTAACTGAAGGATACTTGCTTCTTGAAAAAAAAATGTCTGGAGATACTTAGTACAGGGTTATATTCAATGTTCCCTGCACATTAGATAATTTCAACACAAGGCAGAATCATAAGCCTTGAATAAATGCATTTTTGAAGTAATTATCCACTGCTAAGTATTTGCATATGAGCGCACACATACATGCGTGTACGCACACATGCAGCAAAAGCAGCTCATTGCATTAAGAAATGAATTACTATTTCTAATTGTTTTTAGTAGTTAATTACTTCTAATTATTACATTGAGTAATAAATTGCTACTTCTAATTATACTGTGGGTACAGTCAAAGTAGTTAGAAATGCAATTTACATGGTTGTTTACATCACAAGCGTGTTTAAGTAATTGTACTCCCTTAATTATATGGATGGTCGGTGTTAAATAACATAACACGTTTTGCAGCTTCATCTGCAGTGTCATTTGTTTACCATTTATGGTGGTTGGGTTTCAGAGAACTGGGGAATAGATGCTGTGTGTCACTGGGGAATAGCTATTTTTATTTGAAGCCTCCAAGAGCTGCTGAGTATCTATGACTTGACAGGCATTTCTGGGAATGTGCACTGTGTTGTTAAACTTACACTACAGCTCTAGCTTCTCAATCTAAGCAAATCTGAACCACTTGGAGACAAAGACCAAATCCCCTTGTCCTAAATCACAGTCTCATTTTCCACTCCCCAGGTTTCGTCAGCATGAGGGTCTTCACTTGCCACACCCCTGGGAGTGGGCACTCTTACCTCAGGTAAATTTTTTCCTCAAGTTCACACAAGCATCGATACTGATAAATACGATCTCTGTTCAGAAAGATGCCCATTAGGAGCCTGCTGCAGGTAAGATTGCAGTCGGGAATTCCCAACAAAAGCTGTATTCCCTTCCCAGATAATCTCTGTGGGTTTGGAGTGTCCCTCTGCGCTCTGGGACTTTCCAAACTTGGGTGTTACACATTGCAATTTAGGGATAATCTTAACTCTTCCCACACAGCAGAGGAGACTGTCCTTTTGGAGGAAGTAAATGTATGCTTTCTTGACATGGCTTTGAAAGTGTAACCAGGACTTGAGTGCTTCTTCAGGCCTTCATCCTCTATGTAAGTTCACAGGAGTTTGCTGGGACTTAGGACTTGCAGGACTTTGCTTTTTCCTGTGTCAAGTGTGTTTATTTTCTCCTGTTCTCCATTTTCTATCTCAATTTATAATAAAACGCAATGATATCAGAGTTGATTGTAGAGGGAAATAGCTATGTCCCAGCGGAGGTGGACAGCCTGCCATCAAGCAAGAGCAAAACAAGCAAGAAAAAATAAGCTATTTTTACTCGAAAACTCAAAAAATGTTATTTGGCATTCACATGTCCTTGGAGAGCAAAAGAATACAGGAAATTTTGGACACAAAGAATACACTGTTGTTAACATCATTTTTCAAAGTTTTATGTGGGACACTAGTGGGACACAAAGTTAAAGAGCTGGAAAGTTCGCTCACCACATAAACACATGATAGATTTGGAAGAGTGGGTTTTGCTCTCTGAGGCATATTCTTGGTGCTGGTAAAAGCAGTCCCCAGCTGACACAAGGGGTTTGTTTTCCAGGTAGATTCTGTTTCAGTATAATAACGTGAAAAAATTTTGGGGGGTAAAGCATTGTGGCTGCTTTGGAGGGAAGGGAGCTTTAAAGCAGAGAACAGCACTAGAAATGGGGCTTGCTAGAAAATGGACTATAAACCAGTTCACGAGATATGAAAGCTGGCATGTGGCAAGGACTGTGAGAGGACTGGCAGTGTCAAATATAGCGTTTAATAACTTTGAGGAGTGAAATGAAAACCTTCATCTTAGAGGACACACCTCAGTAGTAAAAAAACATCAAAATCATAGAATCATAGAACCATAGAATGATTTGGGTTGGAAGGGACCTTTAAAGGTCATCTCATCCAACTCCCCTGCAATGAACAGGGACACCTTCCACTAGACCACATTACTCAAAGCCCCTACCAACCTGGCCTTGAACACTGCCAGGGAGGGGGCAGCCACATCTTCTCTGGGCAACCTGTGCTAGTGCATAACTATGTTCATAGTAGAGAATTTCTTTCTTATATCTAATCTAAATCTACCCTCTTTCAGTTTGAAGACATTACCCCTTGTCCTATCACTGCATGCCCTTATAAAAATTCCCTCTCCAGCTTTCTTGTAGACCCCTTCAGGTACTGGAAGGCTGCAGTAAAGTCTCCCCGCAACCTTCTCTTCTCCAGGCTGAACAGCCCCAACTCTCTCAGATTTTCCTCACAGGAGAGGTGCTCCATCCCTCTGACCATTTTTGTGGCCTCCTCTGGACCCACTCCAAAGGGCCCATGTCTTTTCTGTGCTGAGGGCTCCAGAGCTGGACTCCAGGTGAGGTCTCACCAGAGTGGAGCAGAGGGACAGAATCACCTCCCTCAACCTGCTGGCCATGCTGCTTTTGATGCAGCCTAGAATATGGCTGGCTAGTTTTAAGAAGATCTACTGTCCCTTGTTGCCTCTGAGAGGAACTGTTTCTGGCTCAAGTAGGGTTGATGAGGATTAAGAACTTGATTTTCACTGAAAATGGTTATCATCTTAGAGCCAGACCCTGCAAACGCTGCCAGAGACCCTGCAGGATTGGGCCCTGCATGGGCCCTGTGCTTGCTACATAGCACTGTAACAACTGTAATAGAGAAAGAACTGAAACGTTGTTAACAATTTGCCTTACTAAATTACTGTTTTGTTCTGCCCTTTATGCTCTGTGGGACTCAAATTCTAATCAAGGTGTTTGACTCCATTTCTCAGGAAGCCGGGATGCAGAGTAAAGTAGGTGGTTATAAGATTGTGACTATTGTACTCCCAGGTGGGGAATGGAGAGCTGTAATTCTGCTAATTATAACTAATTAGTTGCATTCAGAAGTGAAAAATCAGAAGGGCTAGATCACCGCCTCCAACTGTTAATAATGGGTTATTGAATTGCAGTACATGAGACCAGAGGGACTGCTATTACTACCAGTGATGAGCCCGGGATGTGTTCCCAACACCATAAAATAATTCAGCCCTGGATTTTCAGAGTGCTTTCACAGGGTGAAAATACATGCCATTCCTGGAGTGCAAAAAGATGAAGTTCAACACCATGAATTCAGTCATCAAGCTGGGACTCCATAAAATAGTACAGGCACTCGTGTGCATGGAGAGAGTTCACCGCGACCCCCTCGGACATGAGCTCTGCTGGCTGGCAAGCCGGGCATATGGCCCTGTCTCCTCAAGCCTGGCATCCGCTTGGAAGTGAGGACGTTTCTGCAGGACAGGGCTATGCTGTGCTATGAGCTAGCAAAGGGCAAACTGGAAGCAATCTTGGTGTAAAACTGGGCCTGAATTAATTAGCATGTTGCACTGGCTCTTGCCACATCTGGTGCATGAACTGTGCTTAGAGCTGCACAATGCCGTGCAGGTACGTGCTTTAGGTTGAAATTTTACAGTCATTATAAGAACCTCATGCTGTTGAGCAGCATGAAATGGATGGCTAAAAAGGAAAATTAAGGAGGTACAAAAGTCAGCAGGGCAGAGCCCCACCTGTGTGCTCCCAGAAATCTGAAGCTATAGAAAGACATGCAGGCTGCGTTTTGATAGAATAACTGAACCACTTGGAATCAAGTGGCAATTTGAGCTGAAACAATCCCATTTTGGCTTGAATAATTTCAGTATGGCTCCCCTTGAGATAAACTAGGCTCTTATTAACCCAGCTGTGAACATTAATGTGGCCAGCTCTGGAGAAATTCCAGTGCAAGGGAGAAGTCTTTTAATGAGATGCACATAGCACAGCTGGAATTGATGGTGTAAGGGATCTGGGAATAGTAACTGCTGACTGGTACACCCAGTAATTGTCAGGATTATAGGCAATTGCCAATTATTGTTGGGACCTCTAGAACTATGTTGTTATTATATATGGATTTCTGAAGGGTTATGGAAGACTTTTAAGGTATCACAAATTTCACGATTTGTATGTAGCTAAGCCACCTGACCAGGTGACCCTAGTGGACGAGGGAAAGGCTGTGGATGTCATCTACCCGGACTTCAGTAAGGCCTTTGACACTGTTCCCCACAGTATCCTCCCAGAGAAACTAGCTGGCCATGGTTTGGATGGGTGTACTCTTCGCTGGGTAAAAAACTAGCTGGATGGCCAAGCACAGAGAGTGGTGGTGAACGCAATTAAATCCAGCTGGTGGCCAGTCACGAGTGGTGTTCCCCAGGGCTCAGTTTTGGGTCCAGTCTTGTTTAACATCTTTATCAATGATCTGGATGATGGGATTGAGTGTACCCCAGTAAGTTTGCAGATGAAACCAAGTTGGACGGGAATGTCAATCTTCTTGAGGTTAAGCAGGTACTGCAGAGGGATCTGGACAGGCTGGATTGATGGGCCAAGGCCAACTGTATGAGGTTCAACAAGGCCAAATGCTGGGTCCTGGACTTCGGTCAAAACAACCCCATGCAACACTACAGGCTTGGGGAGGAGTGGCTGGAAAGCTGCCCGGTGGAAAAGGACCTTGGGGTGTTGGTTGACAGCCGGCTGAACATGAGCCAGCAGTGTGCCCAGGTGGCCAAGGCGGCCAACAGCATCCTGGCTGGTATCAGGAATAGTGTGGCCAGCAGGAGTAGGGAGGTGATCGTGACCCTGTACTCGGCACTGGTGAGGCTGCACCTCGAGTACTGTGTTTAGTTTTGGGCCCCTCACTACAAGCAAGACATTAAGGTGCTGGAGCATGTCCAGAGAAGGGCAACAAAGCTGGTGAGGGGTCTGGAGAACAAGTCTTATGACAATTGGCTGAGAGAACTGGGGTTGTTTAGTCTGGAGAAGAGGAGGCTGAGGGGGGACCATATTGCTCTCTACAACTACCTGAAAGGAGGTTGTAGTAAGGCGGGTGTTGGTCTTTTCTCCCAGCTAACTAGTGATAGGACGAGAGGCAATGGCCTCAAGTTGCATCAGGGGAGGTTTAGATTGGATACTAGGAAAAATTTCTTTACTGAAAGAGTGGTCAGACACTGGAACAGGCTGCCCAGGGAGGTGGTGGAGTCACCATTCCTGGAGCTGTTTAAAAAATGTGTAGATATGGCAATTCGAGATATGGCTTAGTAGGCATGGTGGTGTTGGGAGGGTGGTTGGACTTGATGATCTTAGAGGTCTTTTCCAACCTATAACTGATTCTATGATTCTATGATTCTAAGCAAACTACATGCACCCCTTCTTCACCTGTATGAGGGCAAGAGCCTTCCGCCATCACAAGGATGCACTTTAATGAGAGCACACAGAGACTGGCAAAAGATCACAGCACTCTGAAAACCTTTTTGGCTGAGCTTGGACAGAATTCTGATTTCACACTAATGATCTGGTATTAGGTGGGACAGAGTTCTATGCAATGGTTATTTTAAAAATCCAAATATATGCTTTTTCAGTGTTTTTGTAGTGCGATATTTGACTGATGTTGGTAAGTTGATGATGAATCAGTCATTAATCAAAACAGTATGGCTATGAAAATAAACCCTGGACACAGGATTGATCTCTGGAATGCTAGAAAAAATAAATAGTCATTGTAATTAAGCAAATGAAATTTCAGTAAGTATTATGCTGACTTGAGATCTTAAGGAGGCACGCTTAGATCACTCACAGCTCTCTCTTAAAATTTCTCACTGGCTGGTGTGACTGCACTTTCTGATGTTAAGATCTCCCCCCATTTCTCTATCTGACATGCTGGTGCTTACTGTTCTATTGCCTAGAATTAAATTATGGCGGTGCATAATTCGCAGCCTCATGGAGCGCTGCGATAGGGGCCATACATGCAATAATGCCTTTACATAAGAGGACCGAGTTAGAAGTGCCAGCCAGGCCTTTAATGTTATTTTCTTAATCTTGAGCAGCTGTTGTTTGAGATATAGGGCTAGAGAACCAAAACGGTGAGCTTCGAACACAGTCCCGTGCTCTGTGCCAGGAGAGCCCATGGCTGTCACTCCAGAGCGATCCAATCTATGCTTCGGAAACAAGTCAGGCTCCACACTGGTAATCACTGGGCATCTCACAGCCTCTTAACAGAGTACAGCAGGTCCACCAAATGATGTGACTGAGCAGGAAGATGCTCCAGGGTTGCACAGTACTGGCATTTTGTGCATTCAGTGTGAGATTTGAGTGCCTTCAGTCACATAATGAATCTATTGATGGCCCAAGGCCTGGTCCAGGACACCAGGTTGTGCTTGGAAAATGATGTAAATGGAATAAAAGCAGGAAAAGCAAGGATTTTGAACTCTCTGCTTGGGTCTGTGCGGCAGTTACCACTACTACATCCCTGCTACAGCCGCTGAACTGGGGATCTCTTTCTCGCAGGGCCGAGCCGTTCTTGTTGCAATACCAGGTTAATGCGGCACCTTTCAGCAGTGGCTTTCCAAAAAAAGATGCACAGGTACTGTTGCTCTTACTCTGGACATAAGAAAAAGAAAAAACAGAAAAGGGCCAAACCCAGCAATTACCATAATCATGAGCATAACCACTGTCAAATATTTGAAATTATTGGTATCTATTAATTTGTTGAAGTTTGCAAAAATGTCACATAGGTGAAGTTTGTCTGGACTCCCTTGGTGAAACAGGGACTCTGTTTTTCTGCCCTGGAAGCCGTTCTCCTAGCCATTTCACAATAGAAAGAGAAATAAAAAATGAATTTAACATATGTAGTCTGACTACCAACATGTCCTACCCAGGGATGGAGCTGGATGGGAAACCTTCCTACAAGCAAGTTAATAGAAAACATCCCAGTCTGACACACTGTATTGTGCTTGTACAGGTCTTTGATGTGTTGTAGAGATGTGAGGCTGTGTGGAGGGTGAAGCTGTGGTTACAGAGAGTTGAATTGTGCATACAATTCCCTCTAAGTTCAGAAAACCAATGAAGTTCGCACTCTTGCTCCTTAGAGCTGCCAGGTTGTGATGCCTACAGTCATGAAGGAAAGGAATTGCAACACTTCAGTAAGCCACCTTTGCTAGGTTGTGTGAAGATGGCTCCTACTTCCTTCCATGGTCTGCACCTTCTGCTGGACCTCGATAACATCTTGATCTTTGGAAGCCAAAGAATTCAAGACAAATACATTTTGTGCTCCGTATAAACATAGTAGTGCCCAACATAGCTCATTCATGGGGGTCTTTTAGGACATGTTTATTCTCACCAACGGAGTGAAATACAAGCTGGGAGTGATTAAGGTTCCTTTGTTCCTGCACTTCAGCCTTTGCAGGCTGAAGGAGTGTGTGTGGTGGCTCGTCCTTGCAAAAAGCACATGACAAGCCTTCAAAACTGGTCTGAGGAAGCTGCTGAGGATGAGAAAGGTTTCCAAGCTGAACATACAAGATGCAGGAATATTTCTGAGGACGGACTGTAGAGGTGAAATCATCCCTCTCTTGATCCAGGAGGACTCTGACAGTACCCACGGTGCCTGCAGGTTGCCTGCAAATAGAAACCCTTCTGACAGCCTCAAGTTTATTATTTCACCTTGGACCCAAAACTATGCCAGACTGGGTCCTGCAATAGCAGAAGTGTGCTTATGAAAGAGATAAGGTGATGGGTGGGACCTGGAAAGTGGTTTTGGCGGACTTCTTTCAGGATGGGGATATGAGGCACTTCCTCAGCTGAGGCCAGCTCTGCCATCTTGCTTCCTCTCAATCACCACACAAGCACAACAGGGATTCTCCACCAGATGCAGGAGGGGTGACTGTGGAGAAGCGCCTCAGAGGATCCAGCTGAGTTACTCACTGCGGGTTTTGCCTGTCGTTCCTCAAAACACTCCTCTGCTGTCCTCCTTCGTGCAGATGCGGAGCTGGCTGTGATATTTCTTCCACAGCACACAGAAAGGGTCACATCACCCCTGTCTTTCTCCACCCTACCCAGCTGGGTATCACATTGTGGTACATGTTAAACAGTGTGGTGTGACCTTTGTTGGTCTTCTTAAGCAAATATCCCTCCATGAAATGCAAGCATATGCTAGGAACAGAGAAACCAGGTTGGTGGCTCTGACAGAGAGGGGAAGTAACAGTGGAGTGTCAGAGATTTGAGGATACTACTGCTAAAACACAGAAGAAAAAGCTGCTGCCTTCACAGGAAAGCAAAATCAGCCGGAGACTGGGTGGGAGTTGGCAAAGCCGTACTTCGGCTGGTGGTGTTTGTGCTAGTCCTAGGTAACCATCTGCTGAGCTGTCAGACCCAACTGGGCTTTTTTTTATTTGTTTGGGTTTTATATTATTTGTTTTTCTGTTCTTTTTAAATTAACTTTACTGAAGGAAACAAAATCATCTCACCGCTTCAGAAGAAAAACATCTGAAAGATGATATAGGCTGCTCATGGGGAACTTCCTTCCAGGAGGCCTGGCTGCCTGGCACGCGCGCAGCTGCAACACAGCCCCTCGGCCTCCCTCCCTCTCAATGACTGTCTGCCAAGTGCAAATTAAAGGATCCACTGACCAACAAGCTGTGTCTATTCTAGTATTTCCCTGGCTCCTGGCATGTTTTGGATCTGCTCTCTACCGACTAGCAAGCCTTTGTGTTGCTCTGACTTCATTCCTTCTGCATGGGCTGTGGTCGTTTCTTTCTAAGTGTTTCTGTCTTTCTGTTTGCTGTTGCGCAAGGATTTACTCAACCCTTGCGTTTAACGTGAACCATCCTACGGTTTGCTTTCGTTTATGTGAACACACCAGCATGTCACAAACATTGAAAGACAGAATTGACTTAATGAGCCAATTTTGAACCTGAAAAGCTGCAGCTAATAAAAGTAATAAGGAGGAGGCAAAAGGAGTTGGCCTGAGAAAAAACCTGCACACAGGTCAGATAATACAGATAGCCCAGGAGGACCCCAGCGTTCTCATGGGGTTATGGAACTGCTGGGTCCCCCAGAGACAGAGAAGCATCAAGCACTGCCTCGTCTCAGTCAGAGTGCAATCCCTTTCTCAACAATTTCTCTCTGGATGCAGTTATCAAGGCTGCAGTGCTTTTGTCTTATTTATTAGTTCAATATGATTTTATCAGGTGTATCTGTCAGTCACCACTCTGTGCCTTGGAAATACAGCTGTATTTCAGCTGCTGCGATGTTTCACAGGCTGACACCTGGGCATTAATCACACACAGGGAACTAATATGACAAAATAGAACTCAAATTTGTCCAACATGGAAAGAAAGAATGCAAGATTAAATAACCTAATTTGAAAAGCACTGCCCATACGTTGCCTGCTCGAGCTGTTAATAACGGTTCAGATGACTGAAACTGAAGTAATTACTGAAATGTAATTAGTTTACACTGTTGGCGCATTTTGTTTGTTTTTGGCACCTCTCTTGGCCTGAAGCATTTTCAATGCACCAGTCATACTAAGGCCTGACTTGTGATTAAGACGTGGAGCTGATGTTCCTGGAACCTGGGTTCAGTTCCTGGCTGTACGATAAAATTCCTGTGTGGCTTTGCTTGGTCTTATCAGTTCTCTGTGCCTCAGTTCCTCGTCAGTAGAACAGACATGAGATAGAAATGCATCCTTTGTCTGGCTGCTTGCTCTGTTTAAACTAAAAGCCCTTTAGGTTGTGGATTGTCTTTTAATGTGTTTATACAGTGTAAGATAACAAGGACTTGATCTTGTTTGAACAACAAAGTGCAAACCAGTAGACCACTGTGTTGATACATCAATCCAAAGAGAATTTTTTCATGCTGCTTCTTGCTTGACAAAGAATTATAAAATATTTTTTGAACACCGATGTTATGACGTGTAATATTCCCTAGAAGAGAAAACAGGTAATAAAGGAGTAGGAGGAAGGTTTTGGATGTCAGCAGATAATTTCTTAACAATCTTTGTGAGCAAAAATAGTGCCTTGGAATAAAACAAAAAGAAGCCCATTGTTTTCCCACTGCATTACATATGTACCAAGTCCCACATTAAGATCCATAAATGGAGGAAAGGAGTTGACCACATCTCCCCTGATGACTGATTGATGCACACAGGTATTTTGCCACAGATGCTGATTGCGATTCCCCTGGCTACATTCGGGGCCCCATGAACAGGGAGTGCACAGGCAGCTCACCGCAGCAATCACCCAGCAGCCGCTGAAGTCTTGACTCAGGGAAAGGGCTTACAGCACGAGTTGCAGAGCCAGGGATTCCAAAGAGGCTTTGAGCACGTGCCTAGGTTAGCAACGTGATGAAGCTTCCTTCCTGAATAAAGTCAGTTTTCCTGTCCTGGGTTTTATGTACTGTTTGACTTCCCTTTTAATGAAAGGCACAGCAATGTTTTCTGGTCATGGCAAAGATCTTGCTCTGATCCCTGTACCTGCATTTCCAGCTCCAACCCTGGCAGCACTTACGTTAGTTAAGAAAATGGGGCTGGAGTGCCACTTTGAGCACAGACTCTGCATATGCCCAGTTTTCTTTAGTACTAACACCCTCCCCAGCACGATTTTTACTTGTGCCAGGTAGTGGTGTCCAGACAGTACCTGTGCACAGTTTGGGGAATAGCCCAGGCCTGCGGGATTCACAAAAGACAGTCAGGGCAAGGCTGCAATAGGTTTGGCTCCCTCTGTGGTGTGCAGTCTTCAAGTTTTATCCTACCAGGGCTTTGCATCCTCCTCACACTTCCAGAAGCCCTAACACCACACTGGTATGTCCTCAGTTGTAGGACACAAAAATGCTGCCTTGCTGGGTGGCAGCACAGGGTTCACGATATTTCAGACACTGGAAAAAGAAGAAAAGAGCATAGACTTTATAATATTTTAAGGCTTTTCATTTTAAGAAACAATATCTACTCAAGTAACACAGAACAATCCTTCATCATGTTTTCTTTAGTGGTTTATGTACAGCATACGGCCTGCGTGACCACTTGCTTCCAATCTTCCAGTTTTGCTTGTATCTTCTGCTGCTGAAGTGGTATCAAATCTAGTGCAAATCAATGGTCATCTGCTACTTTTATTGTAGATGGAACTACTTGAAACTTTTAGAGTGCATTTTTTTTTTTAAAGCAAAATAACTTCAAACGAAATGGAGGTCCTTGCAAGAGAAATGTCAATTTTGCTGAATTATTTTTCACAAAGGCCAAATCTAAAAACTTTCGATTTAATTACAATTCCACCTTGTTGGAAAGGAGTCCTTTTTCCGAAATAGAATTTAATTTATTTCTAGAAAATTATGGTCATGGTACATTTTGAAACACAAATATTTTATCTGAAGTTTCCTATGAAATTTAAGTAGGATTTTGTTTGTCTCTTCTACCAAGCTTTCCTCAGATTGTTTTACTTTGTTGTGAATATTCACTCAGCCTTGTGCATACGAAGCTACTTAGTTATCACCTGCCTGTTTTTTAAAACTTAACAAAACCTAATAATTATTGCATCGCTGAGAAACCCTAATGATTAAAGAGTGATGATGAATTAATGATATAGTAGTAGTAGTAATTTGCAAGTAATTTGATCTTTAACCTAGCCATGCAAAAATACAGTTATGTTACAGAAGTACAGGTTGGTTTTTTTCCCTCAAGGAGCATAAGAAATACGTTTGCTGCTCAAAATATGCAGGTTACACCAGCCCCGCTATTGCGAAATGTCTTGAATTTGCAGAGCTACATTTTATTGCAAGCCAGGATGCTAAGACTTGAAAAGAGAACACCAATAAAACCTCGTCACTATATAATGGAGGAGAGGGGCAATATGTGGCCTTCAGCGTCTGTTGGAGAAAATCTACTAAGAATAATATTGGGGAGCGGGAATATATACCTTAGAGAGGTGCCCCTCTTCTCACCATTTCCATTAGCTGTTGAGGTCTCTCCCTAGCTGTATCCCTGCCAGTCCCTGTGTCTAGTCCCTGCATTCCCACGCTGTAGGAGAGCCCTGTGTCCTTATTTCAGGGCTGCTGAAAAGTGGCCATGTGTCAGAGACTTAGGTGTTGAAGGGCACCGAGTCCTTTACAGATTTTAGACAAAGGCCTAATGGTGTGGAGTGCTGGATGTGCCTTTTCCATGTCCCTGCCTGAAATGCCCATCGGGAGCAAGACACCTGCCCTTTCTCCCGAAGTGGGACATCAGTAAGCTTTAATTGACCTCAGCACTCAGGATCCAGGAATTTGGCAGAATCCAGCAAGGAAGCAAAAGCACCTTGAGTATTACAGTGGAACAAGTGGCAAATATCAGTCTGTTTTGCTGCAAAGGCAAATGAGCAGTTTCAGCTCTATGATGCAGTGTCATCTACATCTTAATAGCCGTAATGCACTAGGAGAGTGTTAGGACTAATCTAATTTACCCTATTTTTATTAAAATGCTTTATAATAATTTCACCTACCTATAGCTACATCTTGCATATAGATGGTGTTGTTTTCAATGCAGTGCACTGGGTGCTCCAACAGAGTTATTTATAATGAATAAGAATCTGCATGCTGGCATGATCTATAAATAAGAGGTACAGTCCAGCAGCAGACCCTGAAATAGCTAATAATTCTGATGAGTAAAGAGTTGCTGAATGCTAGCATAAAAATAAATGCTTTTTAAGCCGTAATATTTAGTGAAGAATCAAAGCCACAAAATTCATATTCCACTTCCAAGGTTTAAAAGGCTTTTTTTCTTTTTAATGTGGAATTTTGGCCTAGCAAAACATAAAAAAAAAATAATCATTTTAAAAAGATTGATTTCAGCTCCAGTTCTGGGCCAGCCCTTGAATTTGGAGATGTTAAGTACAGTGCTTCATAAAGTACATCATCCTCATAATCAAGCGTGTTTTCTTCCAGTGAGTAAAATAGCATTCTGGCAGTAGACTAGCAGAAAGTGGACGAGGAGAGGCTGAGGGAGCTGGGCTTGTTTAGCCTGAAGAAGAGAAGGCTGCGAGGGGACCTAATATATACTTACAAATATCTGAAGGGTGGGTGTCATGAGGATGGGGCCAAGCTCTTTTCAGTAGTGCCCAGTGACAGGACAAGGGGCAATGGGCACAAACTGAAGCACAGGAAGTTCCGTCTGAACATGAGGAAGAACTTCTTCCCTCTGAGGGTGACGGAGCACTGGAACAGGCTGCCCAGGCAGGTTGTGGATTCTCCTTCTCTGGAGATATTCAAGATCCGCCTGGACGTGGTCCTGTGCAGCCTGCTGTAGGTGACCCTGCTTCGGCAGGAGGGTTGGACTGGATGACCCACAGAGGTCCCTTCCAACCCCTACCATTCTATGATTCTGTGATTCTGTGATTCTGTGATTCTGTGATTCTGTGAAAGTGCAAGACTGAGATTCCTGGTCTGACAAGTGGCTGCAAGATAATCTCGGGATTCAAGTGAACACATGAACCTGTTTCTCCTATGAGTTTTCTCATAATGTGCACTCTTCCACCAGCACTGGAAGGAAAGCTGCCACTTCTCAATTTCAGCTCTATCTCAAAGCTATGTCTCAGGGTCATCCATTAAATAAATACACAAAAGGACACTGAGGAAAAATAAAAAATGAAACCCAGGCTCATATTTTATCAGGCTATCAATGTTATAATCCATGTTTGGTTTTACTTTCACCTCATACGGTATCATGTCACCAATGTTTCAACTCAAGCAGAAGAAAAGAGTCCAATTTTTCTGCTGCACTCCTTTTGGATGGAAGTTAAACTGTCTAATTAATGCTTACTTCAAAAATTGGGTTTCTTGAATTATTCATTGGCCTGGTGATACAGGGCAAGGTTAGCAGAGCCTCAGTTATTCCGTAACTTTCATTGGAGAAGTTCTTCTGAAAAGCAGCAGAAAAATGTCTGTTCTACCCAGAAAACATAAAGAAGAGTAATAACAAAAGCTTTTCTTAATTCAGATTTATGTAATGTATCTAAAGGTTTAGGATGCTCTGAATGACGCTATTGTGGTAGAATCAGATGCGGCTGTATTGCTCTTTGAAAAGACACCAAGAGAGGAGATCTACCTACACTTGCTGAGAGCAGTCAGGTAGAACTCCCTCTGCCTCCTGTTTACAAAATTTCTGCCCTCCTCGTCTTGTCACTTCAAATCTTAACAATATTAACCCAGGGCTGCCCAAGGGACATATAGAAGTTAAAATGTTAATTGTGAGGATATTTTTCCCCCCCAATTTGCTTAAGATTGCGTGTGAGAACAGAGAATAAGTTGTGGAAAACTATTCCACTACCAGTGCCATTTTGTGATGTTTATGGACCCTTTAAAACTAAATAACAAATATCAGCTGGCTATCAGACACTAGGGTGATGTGAGCTGCTGGATATTCTTACTGTGTCTTCAGGTATTGCTGATGGGCAAAAACTTCTCTAAAGTAGCTGCCTATTTTGTGTTTATTGCAAAGTGTTTGTCAGTTTTTAGAGATCAGAAGCTCTTTGCCTTTATCTGCTAGTGAGCCAGAGGATAAGACAAAATGAATAAGACTGTATTTGCATTATGCTGTGCACCACTCCTATATGAATATTAGGTTATTTTCCTAAACTTCAGTTTTGTGTGCAATGGATTGCTGCTGTCCTTGTAGCAAAATTGTATCTTTATGGAAAATTCGTGTAAAGGTACTTTTAATGTTCCCTGGACAGGGAGTCAACATCACATAGATGGAAGTTATGAATATATGCAAAAGAAGTAGCTGGAGATGAACTTCCCACGAGTCACTCAGAAGTTGTGAATCTGTCATTGGAGCGGCTGTGGAAGATGGAAGAGATAAGCTAAATCATACTTGGAGAATCATCTGTCTATTGAACAGTCCTATTGGCAAATGAGAACATTGAGGCAAAGGGCTTCCGGGGGCGGTATTTTGAGTTAGTTTTTTTAATAGCTATATACCATGACATATCCCACAAAAAGCAATGCCTGTATTTGCTTTTCATGAGCTTTTCTGCCCCAAATGCAGAAAAATGGGCTAAAGAACAAAAATGGCGTGAGGACAGATGACAGATAGTGCAATCTGCCAGCCTTTTTCCCCGGGGAGGGGTCCTTCACAACCTGTGGAGAAGCCACTCAGGCGATCCAGAGGGGAAAGAATAAACCAGGGAGGTGGCTGAGCTGAGGAGTGAGATATGTCTTTATCTCTGACCTAGCAGACCTTCTCTTTTGTAGACCCCTAGACGTGATCTCTCATCTGGTGTGAGGGGCCAGGAGTTTTGCTGCCTATGGGAAAAACCAAAGCACACTTATCTTAGACTGCACTGTAACACATCTGAGAATGACATATACTCATATCTTTGCTCTGTCTGCCTTGAAGCAGGAAAGCTCCAAGGGTGAAAGTCAGATCCGGATAAGACACCTGTACTGAGATATCTACCTGCAGGTGTTTAAGGTCTCAGCGTACCCAATGGAGAGCTACTCAGCACAGCCAGCAGAAAGTAGAAAGTTTGACCGTCAGGCTGCAGGGAATCAGGTAATGGCTACACACGGAAACAGTGAATGAACCTTTCTTCTCTAATGGCTGCCTTAAATCCTGGTGAAACAGGGGTGGTTTTGGCCTATCATAAGGGACCAGCTCTGGTTTAGCTTGAATGAGAATTGAATGGTTGACCTGGAGGGTCCAAGAGGCAGAGGGAGAACTTGTCACCTTGAGTCATTAAAGCGCATTGGTCAGGAGGATTAAATGTTATGGATTATTGTAGTGGAAAGTGGTGGCCATTTGTTAATCACTTGTCTATTTTATGCTACTGTCAGTACCTAGTACTGCAATGGATTAAAAAGGACTAAGTGATTGTTCTAAAGCCCAGTTTAAGGAACAATCAGAGAACGATCAGTTTCATTCAACATGGGATACAAAAAATTTCCAGCCATGGTGAATAGTGTCTAGCAGTTTAGTGAGTGAGCGAAAATGTGAAAGAAGCTCTTGCATGCCACACTTCAGGGAACAATCATATCACTATAGCACGTACTCTGAACGTGGATTTTCCAGGAACACAAAGACTTTTTTTTCTTCCACTAGATGATTATGAGAAGGGACAGGCAGCCTCAAGGATCTGTAATTTTTATAAGGTAACATTTTGTTGTAGTGCTGCATAATAGGTTTATCTTGATGAATATAAATGAAAAGACATAATTTCTTGATCCATGAGACTAAATGATTACATATGACAGTTCCCTACCCTCACCCCTTCTCATTTTCACTACAGTTCTTCTGTATTACAGCATAACAAATTGGGTTTCAGCAGTGGGCAAACTATGATTCATTCAATCTACAGTCTTCTGTATCTCTGCCTTTTTTAGCTGAGAGGTTTATCAGCTTCACAATCATTGCCTTTTATACCTCTGAGATGAACCAGGTGAGATCTATTCTAAGTGGCTGAGAGAGAATTTTATTAATCAAGATGTACCAAAGCCAGTGGTACAATCTGTAAAGGCACAATTTTCCCTTGGATGACCACAGTTCCTACTGATCTCTCAGCATGGTCAGCCTTAAAAGGTTGAAAGGATTGATTCTGTTAATGGGTTGGTATGAACAAAAATACACTGTGAGATATTCAGTAAAACATGCCTTTTGCTTTGCTTCCCTTGTCTTACAAAACTCCCTGTGGGCCAGGGGAACACACATTGAGCTTTGAGGTTTTATGCTGTTTCCCTGAGCTGCCCTTTCCGATCCCAGCAAACTCTCCTTGTCTGCCTGAGTCCACTGGAGTCACACGACAGAGGAAAACCTAAGAGACATGCTGTTAGAAAGCAGTTAGGTAGCACGGAAATTGTCATGAATGCCAAGGCTGAAATCGCCAAAATATTTCAGTTACCTACCCCCTATACCATAGCACTCTGGGGCTTTTGAGATTGTAGCATAAAAATTCCTGTGTTGAAGATCCTGCCTGCACCTTTGATGGTTCCTTTGGGAACCAATTTACAGGTGTAAATTTCATGTTGCAGGGAAAATTCAGCACATTGAACGCCCAGAGCATTTCCCTGCATTGCTGTTGTCTGTGTTGTAAGGACCTTAGGTCTTGGACCTACATCATTTCAAAACAGCTCCAGAGATTTTCACAGACATGCCCTTCTACAGCTGAAGTTCAAACCAGTTGCTTGAAGCTTCCTTGAAAGTCATTGCCTTAAGCTTTCTAAAACATAAATTATGATGTGCTTTTATCTCTATTCCTGGACTGGACTGGATTACAGAACTAAGTGTTCAAAAAACTTCTCTTTGGATTATTGCTATCATGCAGATAACTGTTCACCTGGTCCACTTGCAAATGTCACTCATGGGACAGTGATGGGGACGATCAGCCCACTGAACCAGAAGAACTCAGTTCTGAGATGTTTAATGGATACGTGCAGTCCATGAACATGAAAACTTTTTGTGTCAGAATGAAAGGTGTAAGATGAACTAATCTGTCAAGAAAAGCCTCATGGTCTCAGGTCATTCCTGTGTTGTAGGCAGTTCACAGCAAGTTCAGTCGCAGGCCCACACTGGCACAAATGGGGCAGTGGATCAGAGAGATGGGGCTAATGCTGTACCTGCTGGGACATTTAGTCCTCAGCTGAAGGAAGAAATGAAGCAGCCTGAATCATTGTGCAAGGCCTGGATGAATCCAGCACCATGCTTCAACAGAACAGGGGAGCTACTTGTTGAATTCCCTGAGAGCCACTTCAGTATCTGCTTCAGTATGTTCTTCTTCTTTTGTCTTTCTAAGATATGTAGTTTATAACTCGTGGCTTTTGGCAACTCTTTTGGTATGTGACTCAGAGCTACAGGACAGTCCGATATCCCAGCAGCAAGACTTGTATTGCCTCCATGTTTCCAGAGGACTTGGAGCCCACGTTGATCCTTAGCATAGCTGGCTCACCAAGCTTGTAAAAATGAAAGGTATAATGTCATTCCTCTTGGCACCAGCTATCAAGGCTAAGCGGGAAAGCGTAGGACAGGCATGTCAGTTGAAATCCACTTACCTGATAATAAAACCAGAGCCAAAGTGAAAAGCAACAGATTTTTAGGCTTGTTTTCAAGCTAGACTAAAGAAGCCCAATGGCACCTGCCAGCAGCAGCAGTGAAATATCTGGATCTCTTGTCCTTGGAAATTTCAGCATGCAAGATAGCATACAAAACCACTGCTGGCTCAAGCTGCACAATTACCATCATCATGAATCTGTGTTTTGACTGGAGTGCCAGGACTGAGGGACGCCCAGAGACATCACCCTCAGCTGTCTTGCTGTGCACAGCGTGCAACTATGGAGCAAGGTGAAGACCAATGCTAAAGATATTTTGAATCTGTACTGTCTGTCTAGGCTGTGTGACAGTGTCCACCCACATTGCTTTATTCACAGCTGGAAGAACTCAAATGCTCTGTGGATAAGCCTGCAGAGAAACCTCTACTGAAGATAACAAAACTTCTCCTCTCCAGGGATGGCAAATACTCCAGCCTCATGTTTCCACTTTGCCTTTCCCATGCATGTTCAACGAATGCTCTGCTTTCAGCCACCCTGTAAAACTCTCTCAGTTCTGATTCTGTAAAGCAGAGACATACAGAGCTGGTTTGGGCAGGTTCAGATTCCTACCTAGTGGTGGCTCTAGAACATTTGAGCTGCAACATGTCTTTGCTGGCCATATGATCATTAATGAAAGAGCAGCTCTGAAGACATCCATCTGCACCCTGTTGTGGCTGCCAGGCTGTTTCATGCAGTTGCTGCCACTCTTGAGCCTTTTAGTGGAAAGTGCACAAGGGTGTTACACATCCTAAGACACAGAGAGAGACATGCACAGGGGTTAGGTAGTGTGAGGTTTGGTCTCCTTTCTAAGCGACCCAGCTAGGAAACATTTGCAGCCCTGAGAGGCACAAACGTCACCAGTCATGTGGAAACCAGCCATGCACGCTGCTCTGCAATTACACCATGGCACAATGTGATTGGTACATGGGAGGTGAAGCAATTTGTCCCTGTGTCTTAGCTGTGCTCTGGTGAGGTGAAGAACTCCAATTTCTATTCCTGGAAGTAAAATTTAATGAAGACTTTTCATTAGCTGAGATTAATCATAAGAAATAAAAAGACTGTGTGGTTACTTCTTCAGTTTAAGTGTCAGTTGAACAGCATAAAGAATTTCTAAAAGTGTCACTAAAAAGGAAGCAGAATCAATCATGGGGCATCTATTACTTAGTGCCACAAAACAGCATCTCCCACTATGTCTCATTTACTGCAATTTTGAAGACAAAATCTAGGAGGTCTTTTTGCACATGCTATAAGCTTCCATGGAGTTTCTGATTACTGTTTATGTTACAAAAAATATATGTCGTTCTTTCCATTTTAGTGAATGTTTCAAGTGTCATATGAACACTAAAATACCCAATTTGATTTAAGCTCGTTTTAGTGAAACAGAAAAAATAATCTATTTAACTCGGTGTTAACCAAATCAAGATGTTTTCTGAGCAGAAGGGAGGCAGGAGAGTAAAGGACATGTATGAGAGGGTCATAAGTTTGGCTTAGATAGAAGGTTCAACTGTGAAATGTGGGTCTTGGTTGAAATTTTAAATTCCTCTAAAGGGACAAATTTTTCCCAACAGAAATGTTAGAGGACCTCATTTTCACTAGTTGTTCTGTTCCTTAGAAACAGCTTCTTCAACAGAAGCAGACTGCTCAGTATTTGTATTTCATACTTGTAACTAATCAGCTCATCTTAGTTTCCAGCATCCTCAGTAAAATCAAAGGGAATATAATTTTGCTTTTTATTTGCTTTTAGAGTTAGAGGAAACTGATGTTGAATTATCTTTTGTTAATATTGAAGTTGAATTTTAAAACATATTTTGAACTCACCTTAGCCTGCCTCCATGAAAAAGTTAAGGGGAATTTTTAGTAATATAGCGTGTAATTCGTGCTTTTGTTGTGACTGCTCAGTCTTTCTTAGACTATAGGAATAATATTGGGTATCATGACATGAGGTTACACAAAGAGGCTTTAAAAATATGCTAGACAGCTAGAGGGAATAACAGATTTTTATCCAAGTGGGGACTTTCCCAGGGAAGAGAACGAGGGAAATGGCTAGAGGGGCAGAACTGGTCAAAGGAAGCATTAGCATCACTCTCAGCGGTGTGTGCATTATATCACACAAGAGTATGCAGCTGCCTGACCGCAAGTTCTCCTTTCCATCCACATTATGGATGCATTTGGCCCTGTTTTCCTCTACATCCAGAGCAAAACACATCAGTTATAATCCATAGAATCACAGAATCATTTGGGTTGCAAGGGACCTTAAAGATCATCTAGTTCCAACCCCCCCGCCATGGGCAGGGACACCTTCCACTAGACCAGGTTGCTCAAAGCCCCATCCAACCTGGCCTTCTCTGGGCAACCTGTTCCAGTCCCTCACCACCCTCATAGTAAAGAATTTCTTCCTTATATCCGGCCTAAAACTAAATCTACCCTTTTTCAGTTTGAAGCCATTACCCCTTGTCCTATCACTACAGGCCCTTGTAAAATGTTCCTCTCCAGCACTCTTGTAGCCCCTCTTCAGGTACTGGAGTTGACATTATAAATGATAATGATATATATATATATATATATGATAATTGGTAGATAATAATAATATATATGATAACTGATAATGATAATTGATGATAGCTCAGTAATCTCACTGCACTGAAGGACACTATCCACACTGTTCACTGGCTAAATCCACAATGCTCTGAATTCTTCAAACTGACCATGTCTCTGGCATGCTCAGAACCCTAGTTGCATTCTTGCCATTTTCTGCCCCCAGACTGCCTGCAGACAGGGTTTTAATGCAGATTTACTGATGGAGTCAGGGCCATGGGTCTGAAGTCTGCATGCAACATTTTATGTCACACAGGTAGGTCTTATTTATAGCTTAATCTCCTGCACATAACTGTGAATTAATAAGAATTGTTTCAAAGTAATGGAGTTGAATGAAATGGATGTATGTGAAAAATCAACCCCTTTATCCACCCTTAAAGATGCCATGCGAGATGATCTCTGCTTGTCTTTTAACACAGAGTGGGAATATTTTCCTGTGATTAGTCAGTATTTGACAATGTAACCAACCTGATGGAAGCTCTTACAGGTTTCTCATATGGAATAGGAACTTACTCCATGAATATTGTCTTACAAGTCGATGGGACCAGTTGTAGCATAAACATTTTCTCCTGTAAGAGATCAAAGTCTGGACCTACATTTCAGCCACTTTCATCTTCTTCTGTTGTTTTTCATTGTGACTTCATTCCTTTTTCTCCTTGCACTGTAGACATGCACTCCCATTCCTCTGGTGGAAAATATTCCAGTATTTCAGCTGAAGATGTTATTTGCCACAGCTCACACCTGTGAGCTTAATTCTATAGCAACAGTGAACCTCATAGTGTATCTTGCCCCCAGTTCATTGCCTCATTTGGTGATGCTTGATTAGCTTTCTTAATAGACTTCGTGTGGTAAATTGTTTGACTTGACTAGCCTCAGGTTCTAATGGTGCTGTACTTTTAAGGTGAAGCCCTGATTATGTAGCAAGCCCCTTAAATCTTTGTCCCTGAAAAGGTCAGATCTCTCTATTTTCATTATCTGAGGAATTCTGCAAAATAACTTACTCAACGGAGGGACCTTATAAAACAGACTGTTTTTCATTGTGGTCATTGGGCATTCACTGCAATCCATATTGCATCCTTAGCCTCTGAGGTTTCCTCATTCCCAGTTTAGTGGGGAAACAAATTGAATTCAGCCTTTATTCTTCTTGCGCAAAAATACACTGGACCTTTATAGTGTCTTCAGTGATCCCTCAGTGCTAAATATGTGCATGCTGGACCCCTTGAAGCAACACGTAAGTGGAGGCACAGCTGGACACCTGAGTTTCAGTGTTAGCAGTTTTATTAGTTCTTGCTGTTGCTTTTTTCTCACCATTATGAAAAGAAAAAAAAGAAAAGGCTACAAATGCTTGGTACTTTGATTTTGCTCAAGTCAAGGGCCTGCTTTCCAAAGGATAGGCAGAAGGTGAACACTTGGAACTGAATAGCTTGACTCATTTATTATTTCAAAAAATGCGTATGTTACATTTTCTGTTGCTCTAGCTGGTTTAGCAGATGATTATACAGATGTGGCCTGCTGAACCTCCGGTATCAACTGAACTTTTCTCTTATGAACTCTCCTTCTACAAGTCATTTTCTCTGACAAACTCTTACACATAAAACCTCAGGCTGATCATACACAAATCTCTAGGAAAAAAACAAATGAGGCAGACTCTTATATACCAAAAGCAAAAACTCCTGGAATTTTCCATGCTTGTAGGACATAACCTAAACTTCCAGTGGTCCCTTGACAAACGGAATGAAGCAACGAACTCATATAATAGAGAATGTAATGATTTGGGGTAATATATAACATACTTCTGAAAGCTTTCTTGAGGGGAGAAGTCATTCTGTGAAGGGGCATTTTGCCTTACATATATAACAGCATGACAGGGAGACAGAATACTTCAAAGAATATTGGAGGGCAAAATGCTATTACCTGTGAGATAACCTACCTGATGGCTCTGCTATGTTTCCTGTGATGTTGAAGCATGCTGGGGAAAAGTTTGAGCAGATGCCTCGTGACCTGATGACTTCTGGATGCAGAGAACGTGATGCTGTGAGTTTTCTGAACTATCCCATGATGGTATTCCAGGATGCAAGATTGTGGGACTGCTTTTCCCTTAAATCCCCCAGCCCAGGATAGCCCACCAGACTTGCATACCAGATCTTGTTTGTTCCCTGTGAGAGATCTCTGCGGAAGAAAAACCTTTCTGTATGTTTCCTTCTTCCAGTAACTGGAGAAAGGTGTAATTGAGCTCTGACAATACAAAAATGGAAACAAGCAATGCAATGCAATTAATATTTTGCAGCCTTGCATGAGCCGTCACAGCTCTGAAGCACACCTACAAACCACTGCAAGTCATGAATGGATAAGCACAGACTCCATGAACAGCATGGAAATTGTGCACACCTCCTCTGAGCATGTCTTTTGACATTGAACATGCACACAACATAGGTTAGAGTGTGTATCCTTTACGTGATGTGCAACATCCACCCAATCTGGAACAGAAGATGCTCTCTTTACATGGTTATCTATACTGTCAGAAAAAAGGTGTGGTTGTCAGGTTTAACCCTGTATCACTGCTTGTCCTTGTGGCCTGTTGCATTGCTCGATGGCTCTGTCCTAGGCTGCTATTTCCAAGACGAAGTTTAGGTGTCCTTCAATGAATGGTTTACTCCAGGGACCACTCTGGCAAGGGAATAGTAGATGAGAAAGGATCAGGTTTGCATCCTTCCATCATACAAACACTGCAGTACTGTTGCAGCAGGCTTGGAACTCTCAGTCAGCCCTCACAGTCACCGTGGGAGCTAAAATACGTACTGTGCTTCATGTCCTACAACTGCCATGCAAGTGGTCTCACTACAGCCTTCACAGTACTTAGACTCATAGAACGGTTTGGGTTGGAAGGGACATTTAAAGGTCCACCCCCCCTGCCATGGGCAGGTACACCACGTTGCTCAAAGTCCCATCCAACCTGGCCTTGAACACTGCCAAGGAGGGGGCGTCCACAGCTTCTCTGGGCAACATGATCCAGTGCCTCACCACTCTCCGAGTAAAGCATTTCCTCCTTATATCTAATTTAAATCTGCCCTCATTTAGTTTAAAGCTGTTACCCCTCATCCCATCACTACGTGCTCTTGTAAAAAGTCCCTCTTCATCTTTCTTGCAGGCCCCCTTGAGGTACTGGAAGGCTGCTAGAAGGTATCCCTGGAGCCTTCTCTTCTCCAGGCTGAAAAGCCCCAGCTTTGTCAGCCTGTCTTCATAAGAGAATTGTTCCATCCCTCTGATCATCTTCATGGTCCTCCTCTGGACCTGCTTCTGATCTTTTCAACAAAGAAATCCCATGTTCAGAGCAGCAGAAACTCATGGCCAAGAGCTGTGTGATGAGGTCCTGGCTGGTTTCCTCTGCAAGAACCTAGTTCTAAACAACACAGACACAAGTAGGTCTGTACCTCTTGACCCCAGAGCCAGGGATCACTACCTGGCCCTCTTTTGTTTAGCAGTGCAGGATTACTGCACCATACTCAGGGAGAGAAAAAGGCGAGACCAAAATACAGGAAAAACAGCAACCCAATGTGGTAGCTCGCATTGGAGTTGGCAAGGAGAAGTGAGCATATCACAGTGGGTTGCAGTCAGTGACAGTCCATAGCCCTCTTGGATGAGCATGAAACCCCTCAAAGTAGCCTAAGCAGAGTTTGCAGGAGAGGTAAGAGTTGCTGGTGAAGCAGCTGGTAATGCCAGTGTGGACTCCAAGCCCAACCCAGCAGGCACTGGATGCTAAAAATAAATGATCCATTGACAATGAGCCCAAGGCCAAAAACAAATTTGCTGGAGTGAGAACCATCCAAGCCCAGTGGGTGGACAAACACAGCCCTGTTCATCAGAGTCCACACAGTGTGTGAACACATGCCTGGGTCACATTAGGAGAACCACCACTCGGTAGCCCTGGTCCTGGCATGGCTAGTATTGCTTCTCTCTGGGAGAAGGAAAGGTAGTGTCAGAGTCATTGTAAAAAGCTTCACCTTGTAGGAAGGAGAAGTGAAGTGAGCTGCTGGAGCTTGATATCAAGCGGACCAATGGTTTCGCTTACTGAATGAAATTCAAGCACGAGCTTGTTTGATCGCCTTCAGACTGTGGACGCAGTTGCCGCTAGCCTTAGCCCCACTGCAATGCCCCTCTGGCGCAGCTCTGTGCACCTACAAGTCTGGCCCTTGCAAGGAGAATCTCAGCTGTGGTTTCTGTCATTGCTTTGACCTTTGCTTTTCATGAAGTGTGTACCTTTAAACTCCTACCACAGTCCTAATGTGGGACGTATCTTGTTCAGAGTCCTGAGTAGGCACATACAAGGACTCATCTCTGAGGAAATTTGTTTTCGTTCTCCCCTGGTCTGTTAGTCTATTAATTCAAAATATTAATTATTTTAGCTACAAGTATCTGCTTTAGTCTTTATGACTGTAAAGTTGTAATGGCAATCAACGTGGAAAAGGAATCTATTTCAGGTATTTCTTAAAGTTTGTTGATATTCCTTTAATAGTTCTGTATCTTTAATTCCCAGCTGATCTTCAGAGCATCTACCAGGGCATGTCAATAAAGCTGGATTTAGTTTGCCCTTAGGCAAAATGTAACCTTTCTCTAGCTGCATTAGCAGCCACGTGTACATGTCAGGAGCCAGTAGTATCTTTTTAAGATCCAGTAACTCAGCACAGCTGTTACATAGATTAGTTAGCAAAAGGAATGAAAGCAGATTGTATTTGTCAAATGATTTATTATCTACATGCAGTCTGTCTTGTCAAGCTCTTGTCGCTTTGCTGTCAGGTTATTTTCTTACAACAGATGGTTATACTGAATGATATCATTAAATTATGATTAATTTTAGTATTGCTTTAGTTTCCTCAGTATCTTCATATGTTATGCTGTAAAAATACATTAAAATTTTCCTTTCCTTCCCTTAGACCTAATGTTTGAAATTGAACGATAACAGAAACCGATGGATGAAGATTGTTGCATGAAATAGTGAGCTGTCAAAACTGGTACTGCTTCAGCCAGTAAACAATCTGACATGGTAATGAACAAATAGAATGTGAATAAAGTTTGTAGTCCTTTCTCCCAAGCATGCACAGGTTTGGAATTAAAGTACCACTAACAAAGTGCCTTAAACTATAAGAATACTTGCGTCCTGGTCCAGCTTCACAGCTCTCTAGCTCTTCCCCATCTCCAGTAATAAAGATGCTACCATCTCTTGCAAAAATGTCTAACTGACTTGTAATGCTCTCTCTCTCTCACAGTGCTTATTTCCAAGTCCTGCAGGCTTTCTACTGATGCCTTCTCAGCACTTCTTAATGTATTGAACATGACAGCAGAAGAACATGTTGCATGATTTGATTGCTATCTTTCTGTCAAGAGAACTGCAGGCTTATTCATGCCTTGCATGTATACTGCGATTAACTAAATAACTGCCTTGGTGAAAAATATAATTATTGGTTCATTTTCTTGTTGTTATTTTTAGAATAGCACTTTCTACTCCATGTTTTTCCTTTGATTAATTTCCACATTAATATATAGACACAGGACTCTCTGTTTCTGACAGTGTTGTAAACACAGTTCCAGCTTTCATTAATAGAATTATCATCTCCACTTTGCTTACTCAGAAACAGCGAGACAAATTACACCTGAGCATTCCCACTGACACTAATGACACTTCATAGCTGAAATGTAGTTAAGTTCTGCTATTAAAAATCCAGTCTCTGCTCTGATGAGCCTTCTGAAATGTTACTTTAAGATCAAATTAAGCTCTTGACTGTACTTCTGTGTAGTTGACATAACTACTGAAATCCATTGTGTTTATAGCTAACCTGAACCCTGGCCATCATAGGCTTGTCGATTGATGTTTCACATCCAATTCTCCTCTCCCTTGTTTTAAGACTATTTAAACATAGTTGAAGAATAACTGTGCTAATCTAGCTGGTACTTCAATGGTTAAAGACCAGGAAATGAGTGGAGAACAAGCCATAGTTTGCTTTAAAATCTTCTCTTCTTCTGAATGTACTAGAACATGATACTGTAAAGCGAAGTGAAAAACTGCAGCAAAATCCAGATGTTAAGAGCAATACTCCCACTTATATTGAAAGTGACACAGCCACAGGCCAAATAATTTGTGACATTGTTATTGGTAGTAATGTCTAGGAAGGCCCAGAGGTCTTTGTGAGGGATTAAGACCTTAAGATGATGGTGAAAGAGCAGGTGAAATAGTCCTTTCAGCCAATGAATTTACTATTACACTGGCTCACTGGGGTGCACATGCTCTATACTATGAATAGTTTGACTATAACAGACAGAGATCAAGAGTGGTTGTATTGGATTTGCAATACCAATACAGTGGAAATGACAGAATCATATCAAACCATCATGTTCAGTCTGTGAGGCAGCAGAGAGAGTAGACTGATGTGCTCATCCATGGCTGTGCTGCTTTACAAGCACCCTGGCTGAAGAGCCACTCACAAGATGAAAATATTGAAGCTTTGCAGATTTTACAGGGAGTTCCTCTTTTGACGATGGGCAGCCTGGGAGGAAGGCGATGGTTCTTGAGCATAAATTGGATTAATGGACAGTGAAGGCTGGCCTTTTTCGCACTGCAGAGACTGGAGCTGACAGTTTGAGAGCAGAAGAATTAAATTACGACAAGTTTAAATTAAATAACTGTTTAAAGCAGCAGCAGAGGATCTTGCTAACTCACAGAAGCTGGTACATACAGTCGCTCTCCCAGGTTTTCTGAGCTGGTATACAACTCCGTATGGCATTACTGAGCATCCTGTAATAAACAGTTACTTAAGGAAATGGTCCTGTTGCACCCACTGGATACCTGGCCACTGATATAACCTGCCTTGTCCCAGGAATGTTGGGCATGGGGGACAGAAAGGAGGTGTTTCCTACCTCTCTCCCATTTTCTCCAGCCCCAAATGCTAGGGTTTTTGTGTTATCACAAGTGGTTTGTTATCCTAATCAGTCACATCTCTATAGGATTCCCCTGCTTGCCTCTCTGCTTATGTTAACCTTACCCAACAATCTGCCAAGAAAATGTCTGTAATGCGGAGTTCAGACATTTTCCTGTGTCATGTGGTTTCACAGTAGTGCTCTGGGGTGACTTGACCGCAGGAGCTACTGATGGTCTCTCAACCACAAGTTTTCCTCAAAACACATTTTCCAGAGGTCTCTGCTCCACAAGAGGGAAACCAAAATATGTCAGAACTTTGAGAAGGCTCTTGTAACCATTTTGAGACCTACGTCCCACTCATCCAGCTCCACCATCTGCCTATCCTTGTCCTGCCCCTGTTGCGGCAGGGCCTCAACATCTGCCAGATGGGTCAGTTTGCCTTCACCACACACCACACTACAGATGGGGAACCAAGGCGTTGCTCGACAGTGCGTGGTGATGCAGGAAGATTTTCAGAACAAAGCAGTGCTCTGTTTGCCGAGTGCAAAACCACTGACCATTTCTCCTTCTGTGTCTTTTCAAAGCGCTTCCCCACGGCGCTGGCCACAGCTCCTGCTCTGCTCCCATGAATATGCCCTGACTTACTCCCAGCCTTGCTCAAGGCAGTCTCTTCCAAATTCCAGGCAGCCCTGTATTTTAAGTAACTAGAAGTATGCCTGGAATACGTGTAGACACACTGAACACAAACCGTTATCAACAAAAGGGTAGCTGTGGCAGCACAGTCTGGGAACACACTGAAGAGGTTAGCCTGAGCTGAAATGAGCTAGATTAAAGCTAGCCTGGGTACGCCTGCACGTTTTGAACTCTTCTCTCTGATTTTCAAGTTAGCCAGAGTCATCTGTACAGCCAAAGTAAAGAAACGGGTGTTGTTAGATCTGTATTCAAGAGCTGGTTCACTTTACATTTTTCAGGGACAATCAGTGTGATTGTGTGAGCAAAATTGATGTGTTTCAGCACAACATAAATTTCACCCTACGAGAGACTTACTGCACAGTGTGTGGGTGGTTGCAGCTGGTGTTGAGCTGGGCTTTGCTTGATCTGCCTTGAATAGGGGTTAATGGCAGGATGGAAAGAATTAGTCACATACGTACAGCCTGAACGTCAGAGCTCCTGGTCTGTCACGGCTCTTCTTTCAGCCCTGAAACTGGAGCGGTACAGCATGGAGAATTAGTGAGACAGTCTCATACTCTAAAAAATTGCACTATAGCACCTGTATAGTTTTCCCACCTGAAAGCTGTTTCTGGTACTCTATGTGGTTATCGGGAGGGTGGACAGAACACTTCACAGGAGAGTGCCAGGCAGGTTAAATGGGCCCCCAGTGAACAATCTGATTGCTGTTGTTCTGCCTCCATGTTATATGTCTGACTTTAAATGGTTAATATCATCCTTGCTGGAACAAAAATATTTGCAGCAAAAAGCCCATGCTCTATCTAATCAGCCTCAATAAAAGTGCTATCATCAGTGACCCTCTTTCCAAACACAATGAAATTGCTCAGAGACCTTGTTATTTTCAAATGAACTCTTGCTTGTTTATTATTATTTTTAATGCAAACAATCCAAGTTTCTAGGGATAGTGTTGAAGGCAGCACGAAATGCTTTCATAAATAAAAATGAAATTCGTGAAATGCTTCATAAACACACAAATAAAAGTGCTAATGAATGTAAAAATGTTATTTTCCTAAAAGGTTTGGAATAAAAGATGATCCCCACAAAAAAAGCTCACAAAAACAATCATTATTGCAGCTGTGCCACATCTCCTCTCTCTGGGCAAGACACTCTTCAACAGGAGGGAAAATTTAATCTCTGGCCCAGCTCATGAAAAGTCATGGACGTGCATATACCACTTTGGAATAGCATTACATCTGTGTAAATTGTTGTGGAAAGAAAAGTTTCCACAAGAGGGGCTCATCCTCTCTGACTCTGTGTGTGCACATCTCTAAGTGACCTAGTCACAGCTCCTTTTCCAGCCAGTAGAATGGATATGTAAATTTAGGGAGCAATTCATCTGATACTTTCTGGAGAGCTACTTCAGGATAAGAAGAACTGAGTGAATGAGCCCTGGGTGACTACTTTACACCTAAGCCCAGGCAAAAGATGCTTGCCTTTGATCAGATGAATCTCATCCCTTATGTCAGTTACTCAGTTGTTGTCCTCCTCTTGACTTTATCACATGGTCCTCTTCAATAAGCCCAGGGAGGTTCAGCCTTTTTTTGTTTAAGGGCTAAAATTCTTCAGATTACCTTGTGTTTATTGAAGGGTGTCAGTAAGGAGGAACATGTACAGGGACAATTATTGCAAAGCAAGTGATTTGCAGCTACTTTTGATCCCAGAGTAACTGGTTTGTGCATCATAACCCCAAACCTTGTGGGCCACACCGGGTATTTTTTTCCCTTTGGATTCAGGTGAGTTTTGGGGCATGGGTTTAATCATTGCTCTGAATCTGTCAGAAGGGAAATGTGAATATGAATTTCCTGCATATGAATCATTTTCTGGATATTGCTTGCAACGCCCTTTGGTGATGGTGGTACATGTAGCTTGGAGGGGCAATTCATCGGAGAAGTTATGGCTTTGAGCAATGCAGGCGCACTTCTGAGCAAGCCATGCTGGCATTCCCTTATGAGTGAATGAACAGCCAGCTGAGATAGCCAGTGGAGTCGAGATTATGATTCCTCTCATTCCACAGTAGATGTCTGCCTTTGGTCAGATAGACCTCACCCAGGTCTCACCGACTGCATTGATGGTATTTCTGTTGAGTATCATGGGAGCTGGCTAGCTCAGACACTGACCTTTGCATCGGAGACGGAGTCAGATGTGAGGAACTGCAACCTAGAACCTCAGTTTCAGACACTGACCTTTGCATCGGAGATGAAGTCAGATGTGAGGAACTGCAACCTAGAACCTCAGTTAAGCAGTAAAAGAAAGGTGAGATGAATCTAGCCAAGAATGGGAATTCAGGATAAATAATATGAACATCATGCACTGCCTGTCTCCCACCATGAGGTCTCCCCACACATAGCTGCTTCTCTGTGGTTTGTAGAGAAAGGTACTCTGCCTACTGGAAGAAAAAGCAGGCACAAACCAAATTCCAAATGAATCCATTACTCTTGGGTAACTTTTGAAAATAACCCTCTTTTAAAGACATGGCAGTATCTCTTAGGGACATTTGTCTCTCTTTGTGAGGGAGTGACATATATTTAATAAACTAACCCAGAGAAGTTTAAGATGTTTGTTACATTATGTTCTGTGTTCTATTCTTGTATTTTCTTGCAATTATCGCAGTGTACTATACCTGTGTTATCTCATGCAACCATGTTTCCTGGTATACATATCAAAAAAACCTTTTGACTAGAAATCTGGAGAAGAGCTAGAAGAATTATCAGACATGTTGAGAGTGGCTGATGTGGGACAGGGAGTACTGAAATGTTTGTACTATCTGTTTCTTAAGGTGTCTGCTGACCAGGTCCTGGTAAACATAGACAAGGTGAGGTAAGCAGTTGACACAGAATCACAGAATTACAGAATGTTTGGGGTTGGAAGGGACCTCTGTGGGTCATCTAGTCCAATCCCCCTGCTGAAGCAGGGTCACCTACAGCAGGCTGCACAGGACCTTGTCCAGGTGTGTCTTGAATATCTCCAGAGACGGAGACTCCACAACCTCCCTGGGCAGCCTGTTCCAGTGCTCCGTCACCCTCAGAGGGAAGAAGTTCTTCCTCCTGTTCAGACGGAACCTCCCACGCTTCAGTTTGTGCCCATTGCCCCTTGTCCTGTCACTGGGCACTACTGAAAAGAGTCTGGCCCCATCCTCTTGACATCCACCCTTCAGATATTTATGGGCATTTATAAGGTCCCCTCTCAGCCTTCTCTTCTTCAGGCTGAATGAGCCCAGCTCCCTCAGCCTTTCCTCATAGGAGAGATGCTCCAGTCCCCTCATCATCTTTGTAGCCCTCCGCTAGACTCTCTCCAGTAGCTCCTCATCTTTCTTGAACTGGGGAGCCCAGAACTGGACACTGAAGTATAATTTCCAGAAAGCAACAGTCTCCAATTAATAAGGTCCTGAGGAGCTGCCCTGCAACATGAGGATATCTTCCATCTTGACAGAAAAGCAGCCCTATCATTTTCAAAGAAGTATGGTATAAAATGATGCAAATAACAAAGAAGCATTTAGAAATGTTAAGAGTTTTCCTAGTGCTATGAGTGCAAATGAGAGAAAGAAAATATTGGTGGCCTCAGGGATAAGGTTCTGTGTGTGACTGAACCTGCTTCAGCAGAAATAAATAATTTTTTCCGTGCTACGCCAAGATTTAATACACAGATGTTTTTTTTTTTTCCAAAAGGAACAGAAGAAGGTTTGCCTGACCTTCTGAAAGTCGTTGATCCTCTACAATATTGTTACATTCATAATGACATTTTGCCCTAAGGGCATGAATGTACCACAGGGACTCCTTCAAACTGTTTCAGGGACAGTTGGAGATGAAGAGTTATTTTCTCCAATTGGAGTAGTTTAAAAAACAGCTGACCAGGCAAAAGAAAACTCCTATTTAAAACTGCCCCAGAACTTATATTTCAATATGATCTGTGACTGAGTGGCGTTGTCAGTAGATCAGAAAACCTCTTTTTCAGTTGAAACTGAGAATGCTGGGGTTTGATTAAAGTATCTGCACTGACTCAGCTAAGGAGAGAACAACTGCAAGTGAGATGCTGGTCCAATAAAAACAGAACTAGCTCCAAAAGTGACGTGTCTAAATGCTTGCTGCCCAAATAAGTGCTTCTGCCGAGCAGCTTAGCTGTATGGTCTAGCACGCACCAGTATGCTGTGGCAAATACGGAAGACTCTGAAACTCATTTACTGATGGTGTACTGTCCACAATTTTTAAAACAGAGAGTCCTGGACATGCTAATTTTTCTCTTTCCTTACAGTTGAAAATTAGGTTACTCACCTGGTTTTTTGCGACCTTTTGCAACTCCTTGAAGACAGTTTGTCAAGCTCAAAATGAGAAAGGATTTACTGGGGGACACCGGTAAACATGTGGGAAATACATGGAGCTATATACCTACTCTCAATGCAAATGATGAATCCTTACCCTTGACAGACACAACAGACTTCCCCATCAAAACTGCAATCATTTCCAGCCCTAGATATCCCCAGCATGAAGGGACAGCCCCTAAATTCAAATACAGAGGGTCTGAACACAGACTCTATGAGTGTGATACAGAGATAATCACATCGACAAATTTTAACCATCAGAGTTGCAAAAAAGATTTTCAAAGATGCAGTAGGTAAGGTTGAAAAGGTTTCTGGTAAGGCACATCAGTAAAATTAGGAACATTCTGCAGGCAGGTGCTGATCTAGCTAGAAGATCAACCATTTGCCTCAAAATAGGTGGTATTTCACTGTGATTATCTTGTGCTGATTCTTATTTGAACACTTAACTAAAAATCTAAATATATCTTCATAATTTTTCTTTAACATTATGAAATATTTTTATACAACAAAACAAAAAATTTTAATATGATCATTCTACTACAGAAAGAAATATGGGATGTCCATTTTGTGATATAATCTGAACTGCTGCCCTTCTGAAAAATATTTCTGAAATACAGGCATTCTGCTTGACAGAAATTGTTTCTTCATGCTACTCCAAAAAGTAACACTAAAGAGGAAGATCAGAGCTATGGAAGAGTTACAGAAATGATGGTGAACCTCACTTGATTGTGCAATACACTGTTTTGATTCAAGTTGTTTTGGGAATCTTCTTCCACAGCTGCAACCTCAGTATGAATGGGCAGTCATGCGCAGTTGACTGAATCTAGGTCTTGCAGGCAAAGACTTAAGATTCATGGCCTATGTTGGTTACTATCTGCTTGAAACCAGAGTTTTAAAGCTAGGCCTTTGTTGTTAAAGAAGATTTAGAGCAAATAGTAATAGCAGGAGTTCTCTATGATCTGACTGGATCAATGTCTTACGAACATGCTAACAGTTCTTGGACACAATAAAATCACTGCTTCCTAGAACAATTAGTCTTAGTGCACTGAAGAAATGACGCCATTCTGAATTTGGTCCAGAAGGACCAAGTTTCAGACATAGACAGGGAGAGGCAGCCTAACAGTGATCACAATATGAATAGATATACCGCTGTGGAGAGAGAGAGAAGGTCAAATGCAGCATATATTGAAATACATAAAAATGAGGCAATTAGCAAAACAACAACAACAAAAAAATTAAATAAAAATCTACCAAGCAATAAGCCTATAAGCAATCTGATGTCTGTTCAAAGTACTTTTGGAAGTCCAGATGAATTCACTAGCACAATTCAAAAAGGAAACAAAGCAGTCTGAGAAAAGTGCTGAACAGCTTCAAAGCAAATATAAGGAGGCTCTCCCATGGATAAGGCTGGTATTTAAAAATGGTAAATTTAACTAAAGAATGAGAGAAGTAATGGCAGGTCAAAAGAGAGCTAAAAAAAGAATATGAAGAGCACCTTGCAAATGGTGCTTCATCTGAGAGCAAAATTTTGAATACAAGACAAAAAAGAAACCAGATGGGAAATGGGTGGGCTTGCTTGATGGCCATGGTGTCAGATGGGCACTGAGAGTTGATAAGGCTAGGGCAGAAAATCTTGACAAATTTTTTGTATTCTTCTTAACAGTGAAAGTTATTCTGTCACAGAAACATTGAATCTTAGAATCATTGAGGTTGGAAATGACCTTTGAATCATTGAGTCCAACCGTAAAAGTAACACTGCCAAGTCCACCACTAAGCCATGTCCCTACGTGTCAAATCTACACATCTTTTAAATACCTTCAGGGGTGGCTCTTGGGCAAGTTCCTATACTGAATGTATTCTTCATAGCAGATCAGTCAGAGGAGCTACACTTATTTTAGGTAAACATGCATGAAGTATTAGACAAAAAAGATAAGTCAAGATTTCCAGCGTGACTCTTATTTACACGGACTTCTATCACCAGTAAGATGTAGGAGTTGGAAGGAAAGAAGAAGATCATGGAGTGCACAGCATATTGGGAAGGGGTCAGCAGAGCTCCTGTAATGGGAAATGCTGCCTCATTGGCCTGCTACTGCACTACCACCATTCCAACAAGCTTATGGGTGAAAGAGTGCCAATGAACACAGGAAAAGTGAGTTTTCAAAAAACCTTTGACAAGATTCTATAGCAAAAGTTTGTAATATTACAAAGTTTTTATGAGTTTGGAAGAAAGGTCCCTCTATGAGTTTTAACTGGTTAAAGGGTAAGAAGAGCAGAGTAGGAGTTAGTGGCTTTCAGGCTTGATAATACTCCGCAATGGGCTCTACTGTGGATCAATGTTGAGACCAGTTTTATCTGATATCTCACTAAAGATCCAAAAAGGGGAGCAAGTGGTGAAATCTCCAAATGTGAGCATGGTGTTAAAATCTTTCGGGAAGGCAAACACTGCAGCAACATCAAGGAATTACATCAGGATTTCACAAGACTGAGTGGTCAAAAAGGTGACAGAGCTTCGGTGTAGATAAACTTAAGGTAAAGTATCCAGAGAAAAATAATCTAAACCAAGATTACATAGTGCTGAACTCTAAAAAAACTGACAGGCAGAGAAAAAACTAAATGCAGAACTGCTACCCTGCAAATCCTGCAAAGCTAGAACTAGGAAGCACTTGCTGAAACTAGCAGGATATTGACTTCAAACCTGTTAAAAAAAAAAAAGAGTACAAGTTCACAGCATCACAGAATCACAGAATAGTAGGGGTTGGAAGGCACCTCCGTGGGTCATCTAGTCCAACCCTCCTGCCGAAGCAGGGTCACCTACAGCAGGCTGCACAGGACTGCGTCCAGGCGGGTCTTGAATATCTCCAGAGAAGGAGACTCCACAACCTCCCTGGGCAGCCTGTTCCAGTGCTCCGTCACCCTCAGAGGGAAGAAGTTCTTCCTCATGTTCAGACGGAACTTCCTGTGCTTCAGTTTGTGCCCATTGCCCCTTGTCCTGTCACTGGGCACTACTGAAAAGAGCTTGGCCTCATCCTCCTGACACCCACCCTTCAGACATTTATGGGCATTTATAAGGTCCCCTCACAGCCTTCTCTTCTTCAGGCTGAACAAGCCCAGCTCCCTTGGCCTCTCCTCGTAGGGGAGATGTTCCAGTCCCCTCATCATCCTTGTAGCCCTCCGCTGGACTCTCTCCAGTAGCTCTTCATCTTTCTTGAAGTGGGGAGCCCAGAACTGGACACAGTCTCCAGATGGGGCCTCACCAGGGCAGTGTAGAGGGGAAGGAGAACTTCCCTCGTCCTGCTGGCCACACTCTTCTTGATGCACCCCAGGATCCCATTGGCCTTCTTGGCAGCCAGGGCACACTGCTGGCTCATGGTTAACCTGTCGTCCACCAGGACGCCCAGGTCCCTCTCCGCAGAGCTGCTCTCCAGTAGGTCCACCCCAAGCCTGTACTGATGCATGGGGTTGTTCCTCCCCAGGTGCAGGACCCTGCATTTGCCCTTGTTGAACCTCATCAGGTTCCTCTCTGCCCAACTTTCCAGCCTATCCAGGTCACGCTGAATGGCAGAACAGCCTTCCGGTGTGTCTACCACACCTCCCAGTTTGGTGTCATCAGCAAACTTGCTGAGGGTACATTCTAACTCTTCATCCAGGTCGTTGATGAAGAAGTTAAACAAGACTGGGCCCAGTACTGACCCCTGGGGGACAGCACTAGTTACCAGCCTCCAACTAGACTCAGCACCGCTGATGACAACCCTCTGAGTTCTGCCATTCAGCCAGATCTCTATCCACTTCACCGACCACTCATCCAGCCCACACTTCCTCAGCTTCCCTAGGAGGATATCATGGGAGACTGTGTTGAAAGCCTTGCTGAAGTCGAGGTAGACAACATCCACGGCTCTCCCTTCGTCTACCCAGCCAGTCATGTCATCGTAGAAAGCTATTAGATTGGTCAGGCATGATTTCCCCTTGGTGAATCCATGCTGACTACTCCTGATAACCTTCTTTTCTTCCACTTGTTTGATGATGGCCTCCAGGCTAACGTGCTCCATCACCTTTCCCAGGATGGAGGTGAGGCTGACCAGCCTGTAGTTCCCTGGGTCCTCCTTCTTGCCCTTTTTGAAGATTGGAGTGACACTGGCCTTTCTCCCGTCCTCAGGCACCTCTCCTGTCCTCCAGGACCTCTCAAAAATGATGGAGAGTGGCTCAGCAATGACATCCGCCAGCTCCCTCAGCACTCGTGGGTGCATTTCTTCGGGGCCCATGGATTTGTGGGCGTCCAGATCGCTTAAGCGATCCCTGACACAGTCCTTCTCGACCAAGGGAAAGTCGTCCTCTTTGTAGGCTTCTTCTCTTACCTCTGGGGCCTGGGATTCATGAGGGCCAGCCTTAGCACTGAAGACTGAAGCAAAGAAGGCATTCAGTAGGTCTGCCTTCTCCGCATCCTCCGTCACCTGGACACCCGCCTCATTCAGCAGCGGTCCCACATTGTCCCTAGCCTTCCTTTTGCTGCTGATGTAGTTGAAGAAGCCCTTCTTGTTGTTTTTGACATCCCTTGCCAGCTTCAATTCCAGGTGGGCTTTGGCCTTCCTCGTCGCATCCCTGCATGCTCTCACCACTTTTCTGTACTCTTCCCAAGTGGCCTGCCCCTCTTTCCACATTCCATGGACCTTTCTCTTCTGCCTGATCTCTGCTAGAAGCTCCTTGTTTAACCATGCAGGTCTCCTGCCTCCTTTGCTCGATTTCTTTCTCAGGGGAATGCATTGCTCCTGTGCATGGAAGAAGTGTCTTTTAAAGAGCAACCAGCACTCATGGACCCCCCTGCCTTCGAGAGCCCTGTCCCACAGGATTCCTCCCAGTAGCTCCTTGAAGAGGGCAAAGTCAGCCCTCCTGAGGTCCAAGGTTTTGATCCTGCTTATCGCCCTGCTTCCTCCATGCAGGATCCTGAACTCCACCATTTCATGGTCACTGCAGCTGAGTCTCCCTCCAACCTTCACATCCTCCACCAGTCCCTTCTTGTTTGTTAATAAAAGTTCCAGCAGCGCGCCTTTCCTTCTTGGTTCCTCCACCACTTGCATCAGAAAGTTATCATCGATGCACTGTAGGAACCTCCTGGATTGCGCCTGCCTAGCTGTATGGTCTTCCCAGCTGATGTCAGGTTGGTTGAAGTCCCCTATGAGAACCAGGGCCTGTGACTGTGAGGCTGCTTGCAGCTGCCTGTAGAAGGCCTCATCAACCTTCTCCTTCTGGCCAGGTGGCCTGTAGTACACACCCACCGTAATGTCACCCTTATGAGCCTGTCCCTTTATTCTAACCCACAAGCTTTCAACTTGTTCCTCATTTGCCCCCAGGCCAAGCTCAATGCATTCCAGTTGCTCCCTCACATATAGAGCAACTCCCCTTGTTGGTCTGTCTTTCCTAAAGAGTCTGTAGCCATCTATGACAGCATGCCAGTCATGCGAGTTGTCCCACCATGTTTCTGTGATGGCGACCAAGTCGTAGCCGTCCTGCTGTATAATGGCTTCCAGCTCCTCCTGTTTATTGCCCATGCTACGTGCATTGGTGTAAACACGCTTGAGCTGGGCTGTCAATCTCACCCCTGGCCTTGGCACGCCAAGCCTAGGCCCATCCCTAGTGAGCTGGGCAATATCCCCTTCCCCCTTCGAACCTAGTTTAAAGCCCTCTCAATGAGCCCCGCCAGCTCGTGGCCAAGAATTCTTTTTCCCCTTTGAGACAGATGAGTTCCACCTTTCGCCAGCAGGCCCGGTGCTGTGTACACCTCCCCATGATCAAAGAAGCCAAAATTTGACCGATGGCACCAGTCCCTGAGCCACCTGTTAACCAGGTGAGTTTTCCTGCCCCTTTCAGTGCTGTTCCCTGCCAGTGATGGGATGGAGGAAAACACCACCTGCACCCCTGATCCCTCAACCAGTCGCCCCAATGCCCTGAAGTCCCTTTTGATGGCTTTGGGACTTCTCCCTGCGATCTCGTCCCTGCCAACCTGCATTACCAAGAGGGGGTAGTAATCAGAAGGCCGCACCAGACCAGGGAGTTCCTTAGCAACATCCCTAACCCGGGCCCCAGGGAGGCAGCAGACTTCCCTGTGGGATGTGTTCGGTCGGCAGATCGGGCCCTCTGTTCCCCTCAGAAGGGAATCACCTATGACAATGACCCTTCTTTTTTTCTTAGTTGAGGCAGTTGTAATACGTGGGGCTGTCTGACTCGTTCTAGGCAACCCCCCGGATGGAGCCTCACCTTCACCCACATCCTCTGTGGCCAGTCCCTCAGATTCCAGAGCCCCATATCTGTTGCTTAAGGGCAACTGGGTGGGTTAGGGAGGCCGGGGGGAGATTCACTTGCCACCCCGAGCAGGGACCCGTTTCCATTCCCCCCTGTCTCTTAGGGCCCCTCTTTCTGCTCGGTGGCAAGAGGGTAGGGGGTTCTCTGCTTTCTGTGGAGCCGCCTCCTGCTGCCTCTGCCTCAGGGAGGGCAGGGTGCTGCCCCACTAGTCGATCTCCCTCTCACACTCCCTGATGCTCCTCAGCCTCTCCACTTCCTCCTTCAGCTCTGCCACCAGGCTGAGCAGGTCAATCACCTGCTCGCACCAAACACAGCAGTTGTCTCTGCTGTCTGCCAGTACGAGCGCCTGGCTCAGGCACTCCCTGCAGCCAGAGACCTGGACACCTGCGTTCTTGCGTGTGGCCTCCATCTGGGTCCCCATACTCCTTCGAGCAACAGCTTTACCACGGGTGGTAACCATGGCTAGAATATCTCCTGGAAGAGCGATGCCCACTACTTGAGTTGCTAGGACTTGAAGTTCTGGGACTTGATGCCACAGGAGGCTTTGGAGGCAAACTAAACTATACCAGAATATTAAAATTGCAAATTCATCGACAATTCATCCTGCCCAGCGACAGGACAAGGGGCAATGGGCACAAACTGAAGCACAGGAAGTTCCGTCTGAACATGAGGAAGAACTTCTTCCCTCTGAGGGTGACGGAGCACTGGAACAGGCTGCCCAGGGAGGTTGTGGAGTCTCTGTCTCTGGAGATATTCAAGACCCGCCTGGACAAGGTCCTCTAAAGCCTACTGTAGGAGACCCTGCTTTGGCAGGAGGATTGGACTAGATGACCCAGAGAGGTCCCTTCCAACCCCTAGCATTCTGTGATTCTGTGATTCTGTAATAGATGCAAACCAAATACTAAATGAGGGAGATGGAGATGAGCCCCTAACATGCCAGCAGAACCATTTGAAATGCTGAAGGAAACCATGGAGAGAGGCCAGGCTTTTGTCTTCTCCTCAAAAAATACCTCTTTCTGTCAGTGGCATAGACAGATCTAGTATTGACCTATGTGTGTATGGCTGGCATTTCTTACATTCTTAGTTCTCATAATCCAGTATTTTAAGGATTGATTGAACCCAAGAACAACAAAAAGGTACGCAGGTGGATAAGGAAAAAGAGATGATAAGTGCTCTTTTGGCAGCAGGGGGGAAACCTTGAGCTCTAAAAATGTGAAATGCCAATGAGTACATTAAATATACTCATTTAATTACATATTGTCTCTGAAATTTATCCACTAAGGCCCTACTTGAATGATGGAAAAGATGTTATGTGATGTCCCTTCGTATTCTCTCTCTCTCTTTTATCTGTGAGTTAAGTTATGTAATTACTGACCACTTCAAAAGCTAAAATTTCTGAATAATTCATAAAACACGGCAACAAGAGGCGAGGTTAGAGGATCCTGTGGATATCTCTACATATCCAAAAACAGGAATGGAATTCTGACAAATAAAGGGATGACATTATATCTCAAAAAACACGAGAGGAAGGTAAAATACATAGCTAGAAAAGGGAAAAAACTGTGTACAACTAGCATTGCCTGGAAATCACTGCGCTCTCAAGGATTTGGCACCATGGTAATTGGTAAAAACATAAGACGTGCAATTATTTTCAAGTCACATAATTTTTAATTGTTTGACATGGCTAAATACTTGAGAGAATAATGAATTAAAGCCAAAAGTATTCTTTGTCTGTCCTTTTGATTGCACACCCTTAATAGCAAAATGATCTCACTGCCACAGTTTTAGAAATACATACAAAATTGTTCTCAAAGTTAAAGCTTCACCTTTTTTTTTTCAGCCTTTCAATATTTAAAGCACCACTAAATGCCAGGTGTATTCAGCTGCTGCAGATCTGGTGCTTTTGCTATCAAAATACAGGGCGCTTAGCAACAACTGAATGTTCTGGACACAGGACTGGGAGATGGGAAACTCATTCAACTATTTTCTTCCGTATCAAATCATTCCGGTCTTAAAAGTCACCCAGAGCCTTGACTGCTGCAACCAATGGCACAACCTTCACAATGGCATAAAATACAGATCTGAACTATTTTGCATTTGTAATTCAGAAATAAAAACGATACCTTTACAAACAACTCATCAAGAAGAATCAGAAAATACTTGGTCACAAATTTTATTTTTAATATTAAGAAATTATAACATTGATGACATAATTTGGGGGTATGATTCTTTCTTTTTAATTTTATATCACCATTTAAGAAGTAAACATCAGGTAGTGAGCTGCTGAAGGAAAAATTAAGAGAACTGAATTATTTTAAAGCTGCTGCACACAGGGAGTACTGGGTTGCTTTGCCTTTAATTTGTTGCCATGTTCATAAACTCAACAGTCTAATGATCCTACGAAGCAGATGAGTGGATTTTATACAATAGCTAAATGGGTAGAGGGAGACTTCCAGTTTTACCCCCGAGATGCATGTGCTTATGCCACCCAATACTGAGTACCAGAAACGGGAAAGGACCTACATGAGCTTGGTTAGGTTAAGTCCTCTTCCTCAGTGAGGAAATCTCTAGCTGGTTTTGTATGGACACTGGCTCAGAGCCTCTGCATTCTGTTTCTCAGTAATGAAGATGAGTGCTTACAGTTGAGAAAGAAAGAAAAGCTCACATGCTTCCGTCATGGGACTCATCATGTGCAAATCTACATGGAAGATGAAGTTCTCTCATATGCCTCTTGCTCTGCAAGTTCTTCAGAGACGTAGAAAACAACAGTGCTATTATTTTTGCTTTAGAAGTCTTCCATGATGCTCAGAAGCCGTGTATATGGAGGACCCAGACTGACTTTTGTTTTGTTTTCTTTTGCGCCATCTTCTTGATAAAAAAGAGATTGGACTGTGGTGACCAAACACTAGTATGATAGCTATCATTGATGTCACCTAAGATTTCTGTATTTGATCAAAGTTTGGTATTTTAAAGAGGGAAGAATAAAGAAACACCAGCCAGAAGCACTATCTTGAACCACACTTTAAGACCCTGGACCTTTCACGGCTGGAGAAAAGTTTGCTACAAATGTTGGCTGTAAAGAGGCTGCTCATAGGATTTCAGTTCAGATTCTGACCTTTCTTCCCTTACATGTCTTTAAAGGCATTGTTTCCCCTTCTCTGGGGAAAAGAGACTTGCTTTTTTAATCTGAAAAGCCCTGGATGAAAGTCAAGCTGATGGGTCTCAGAGTCACGTCATTAGAAAGCTTATTACAGAATTTAACACTGATGTTAGCCTAAAATTACTTTCCTTCTTGTCACTAGAGAACAAAAGATTAATCCCATGACAGGCTTAGAGATGAAGAAAATGTTAACTATGCTAGTATTCCTACAGGATTGACAGATAAACTTTGGTCAGGTCTATTGTAAATACTCTGAAGTCAGAGTTGTTCACATGCTACTGTAAGATATCTGCAAAGATAAAAGGAGAAACAAAGCTGTGTTATTGAGAGTTTTGTCTCATTTTCTTACTCTGATAAAACATGAACCTCCAGCTACAAATCTTCATTGATTTTAATTAGGTTTTACAGGTAACAGTCAGCTAAGCAATTGCATCAGCAGTGTATAACCGAGCAGTACATTATATTGCAGTTGGAGCTCAGATTTCGAAGTGTCTAGGTGCAAAATATTAGCCTGGGGCAATAAAGTCAGACTGCAGTGGGAGACACACAAGGAAAATAAAAGCTCTCTTCTGTCTTGTCTTTAATCTGTCATTCACAGGAAAACACCAGACTTCCCTCGTCTTCACATCATTACAGTGAATCTTCTGCCACTTCCTTGACAGGCTCTTTCAGTCCTTTCAGAGACAAAATAAGCAGTAAAGCAGCTGTTGCTGTGGGTCTCTTCCAGTAGAAGTCAGATTTCCTGTGATGGCTTGAAGATTCTTTCCCCCAGATAATTCCCCCGTTTTTTTATTTGATATTTTGTTTTACTTTTCCACCCTACATTGAACATCAAGGAGGACAGGTTTTGTTTTCCTTCACTGCTGTTCTCTTTCCTGCTGTGCATGAGTTGAAATGTAATTTTTCTTGCTACAAGCTGAGTGGGGCAGGACCATGTAGCCTGGTCGATCCAAGTGGAGCTGACCCAGTGCAGGGATCAGAATTCGGTTGGCAGAAGCTACATGACATGTTTGTGTTTCTGGAATTCCCTTTGCCATAACCTTGTCTTGACTGCACAAGCCTTTGCTGCTCAGGCTGTTCTTCAGAATGTCCTCCACCTCCATTTATTCCCTTTTAGATTTCCCTGCTTTGGGAGCTCCAGAAACACCACATATTGAGTGCCATACTGGCTGCTGCAGTACCCAAGGACATTCAGGCCAAGCTCAGGAGTGACCATTCCTGTGCAGCCCAAACCATCTCTCAGTCAGAATTTCTAAAGCTGTCAGCACAGTAACTGTTAATATCTTCTCTGATATCTTTCCCTCTGCAAGAAAAGGGCAGCTCATATATACAGGCTCATCACTACCGTATCTGAACAGTATTTGAAGAATTTTCTCTGAAAGACTTTGTTAGGTCAGAGCAGGATGGGTGGTGGTAGTGCAACATGTAGATCCACATGGGTGGGATTTCTTCTGTGGGAAGTCCTACAAACTGTCATTTGGGACTATTTGCTCGTTCTAGACTATAGAGAGCTGTTCTGTAGCTCTACAGACTACATTTAGCAGCAGGACCATCTTACCAGGATTTTGACCATTATTATTTTTTTCTTTTTTCTTCCCCAATCCTATAGTTGCTAGATTTCTTCACTGGTGTTATTCAGATGTTTCCTTACACATAACAGACATTTTTAATGGATTAATTTTTACTCACCTGAGGCTTTAAGTAGGAACTCAGTGTAAGAAGTATCTATGAAATGCTGTTAGCTAGAGGGGTAGGAGATGTGCAGATGCTTTGATCTAATCCATCTTGGACTGTGTGCCACAGAGGTCCTTGCCAGAGGTTATCTTGTCTGTCTGTTCAAACATTTGGAGCTACCTGCCCGTCCTCCTTCTCACATCCCTCTCCAGCCAACATATACAACTTTCATGGATTCTGGGTTTGTCTGGGTATGGTACACCCGTTTGAGAGCTCACATATAATTTTTAGGTTTGATTGCAGATGAAACTGAAAGGCAGTGTCTCCCCAAAGAATCTGTAAATAAGGGTCTATCTGGACTAAATTATGCTAACTAACCTGATTAGATTTACTCATGCCAACTATAGATACTTTTCTAAAGCTCTCAGGATGCTTCTCTGAACCTCCAAAATTTTCAGGGCAGGTATATGCAAATTAAGAAAAAACCCTTATGCTTTCCTCTGTAACATGCCAAGGCTTAAGTGTCCTTCGGCAAAACTGTTCTGAAGTTATCATTTAAATACACTGTGACCAACCATTTTGTCCCAGCAAGGTGAGTGTTGGTCCATCACTGCAAATAGAACATATCATGGCAATTACTCAAAAAAGAAAAAAAAACCTGTTGCTTGTACTGACAAGTGTGTTCACCGCACATAATCTATACACAGCACGTTCTGCTCAAATCCTTTAGCAGACTAGATTCTGCGCTGGCAAAGACTCTAGAGTAAGACTGGGCAGCCTCATCATTTAGGTTCTTAAGCAAAGAGATAGTGTGTTGCTCAAGTCTCAAAAAATGATTATGTACCTTGACTGAAATAGCACTGTATTAACTAGAATAATTATATTTCTCAATTTCATGCTAGTGGAAAAACAGATATTGGGATCAATCGGTAGAAACCAGTGATTTCAAACTGAGTATGCTCAATTCAAGCAGTATTGCTCAATATCAAACAATTCACCTCATTCTAAATTAAACAATATCCCTTTTTTAATAGATGAATAGCACCCCAGGATCATGGTGATGGAAGCCTGGATAACTCAGATACCAGCTAGAGAGCAGATGCTTAAATTTAGGTGATCTGAATCTAATCTTTACTTTCATGTAATGTTTTCTTCCATGGACCAGCAATGCTCTCCTAGGAAGGATTATTGCTGAGAAAGTGGCAGGACCTACACATTTGGCATAATTTTCTGTCTCTTATCTCCAGTACTGATTCAGGGTAGAATTTTTTTTTCTACCCCACGATCTTCAGCTGCAGCATCATAAACAAATGAGGTTGAAACATAGATTAAATCCTTATGTCTCGTTATCCCATCAATAGATATCCTTGAGCAAGTGAGAGGTATTGTGTACACTGCAGAGGAATACGAGAGGAAGCCTTGAGGATCTTAAGGGGTGAGGACAACAAGAAAGACCTTTCTTTATGTAATTATTTTCAGTAAATAAATAATTTCTATTACTTGGCGCACTTGACACCAGTATTATCAAGATTCTGGAGGTCAGTGTGCCCGTCTATTTAAATCTCATACCATGAAATCAGTGACAATAATATCCTAGTGGATAACTTCATGTAAAACAGTAATACTCAACAGAACAATATACTTGCCTTTATGATCAGAAAGTTTAGTGAATCGGATCAGCAAATCTTATCACATCTGACCTTTGGTTTGTCTTCTTTAAATACTAATACTAATTATAAATAAAATAATCTTTATTCTTCAGCCAGACATTCTTAAGAATGGTCATACCAAGGGACTTCTTTTATTTAATTTGGATCAAAATCTGGAGGAAACTAGTTCTTTTCTTGCACTTGACTGATAGTAAGTTGGAGTCATGCTTTTTAGCCGCCAGAGACATTTGCACACCTTCACTTTGTATCGTACAGGATCGTACTACTTCTTTAATGTATTCAAACTTGCATTCCCTGGCTGATCATATTCTTCTCATGTACAAAGACACTCAAGCCTGCTGCCACTACATTTATTTTCCTCTACGGATTTTCTTTGATAATGCTTCTTTTGCACTATACTACTTGTTTATTTTCCCAGTGATTCATACTTTAGACTACACATAAAATATCTTCCCACACTGCATATATGGCCTGTCAAAAGCTATCATTTGTGTCTTTACTTCAACATGCAGCATACCTTTTGATGGTCTTTAATTCTAAAGGTCTGTGTGAAGTTTTGTGACAACTGAAATATAAACATATGTTTAACGTTGTTTACTTGGTTGGTTAAGCCTTGCTTCCATCTTCTGATAGAGCTTTCAGCTGGTCTCAAGCCAGCAGCCTGTCTCTGGGGAGGAAATAATCGACTAAATTAGAGTCTGCTCCCAGTAAATTAACTGTATTTTATGTTGAACAGCAAACCTACATCGGTTATTAATTATCATTGTCTAAATTGAAACATATTTTGGAAAGGTCCGAATGACTTCCAGTTCTTTTGTATTATTAAAGTTCCCTTCATTTCATACAATATCTGCTTCCTTTTCAGTCACAGAAAAATACAGAGTAGATTTAGCTTGGCTCTCTCTTAAACACCTCCTTTAAAACTTTGCTTAGAAGGGATCCCTAGAAAGAGAAAGTAGCCATCATTGAAGGATATATATCCTCACCTTTGAATGACTACGTATACGCAATGTTTGTCAAGTACACATAAAACAGAAGATTTTGTGGCAGCAAAGATTTCTGCAATTCCTTACTAGCAGCTTGGTAGCTGCATCATATTTATGCTTATAATCCTTGGCCAAAGAATCAAACCCAGATAACCTGCCTTGTGGCGCAAAAGACCAAAATGTCCTAAGAAGAATATTATTTTCTGCCTTCTTTGATTACAGCAGCAATAACATCTTCCATGTTCTGAGCCAGCTGTAGGAGCTGCATCCTCCTGTGGCTGGTACCAGGATGCTCAGACCCCCTCTGCTTCCCAGAGTTATCTTGTCTCTATTGTCCTTTCTGGCTGCCAGACCCATTGGCCATGCCAGCCTTACAGCTACAGGTATACCAGGGACTGTGGCCTTTTCTCAGAGGTTGTTTCTAGTCACACTGCTTCGTGGGACTGGATGCATTCAACTACAAGGAAAATGTTGGGAGAAAATTTCATCAAATTTTGTGTCTCTTTTCATCGTTCCTTCACAAACCAAAATGGAGATTTAATGATTCTTTACATGAACAGCCATGTGGGGTCCTGAATTACACCAGCAGGCTAAGAAACAGATCTGAAAAATAATTGTATTTGAACAGATGGCTTCTGATGTGTAATTATCACTATATGTAATGTGCAGTTCTTGTGCAAGGCCTGGTTATCTGGCTCGTCCTAGCTGTTTACGTGTATCATGCATTTCCCGGGTGCCTGTAACTACTATGACTCAAAAGGCAGAGAACGCTATAAATGTCTGTTTAAGAGCGTAGCCACTCCAGACACTAATGGGCCTATGAGAGCCTTTGGCAGGCGCATCTATCCAGCACTGAGAGCACCAAAAACGAGCATAGATGAAGAGAATGGATTTAGCTGCCAGCTACGTTTTACAAAGCCATTCATTCTTGCAAACACCTAAGACTTGTAACATGGTTTCCAGCTGTGCAAAGTAATTAATTACAATAGAACACAAATAATCTGTCGCTCTTCACTCACAGTAATTTTCACTTTCTAAAACCCATGTGCACCCAGTTTGTGTGGGTACTGCAAACGATGTTTAATATCCAACAGCGTGATTTAGATGAACAAACAAAGTAAACAAATAAGCAGTTTAATTGAAGGGGTGGTAGATGATGGTGTGTTATGCAGAGTAAGAATTTCAGGACAGCCCACGTCCAGCCTGCTAGTACAAATATTAAGGTGCCTCTGCACAGGCTGCTTTACAGGCAGGGACAAGGCAAGGGAGCCCAGCCAGGCACTGAATGCTCCATGATATTGCAGGGAGCAATAACAAAAGATATTCATATGTGAGGTGCTTCAAACAAAACTTCTTCTCTGAGCCTTAGGGCATTGAGTGAGTAGTTTTAAAGCTGCCCTCTAGTACCTGGTGCTGGCACAACACAAGACGCTACTGCAAGGGAAGGAAAAGTCCCTTTGCAGGGGCAGAGAGTCACCAGAAACATGAAGAGCTCACCTCTGCCAGTCACAGCTGCTGGCTCTTGGCAATTATCTATCTGTTTTCTTTGTAACTGCAGCAGGAGCAAGAAACTCACAACTCACAGCAATGCTAGGAAGGGAAAAAAACCCAACAAAAATCTCAAACCCCTCCGAACCTGCAGGAGGTATTTGAGAAAGTGAAGTGAATGTGACACAAAAGACAACTTAAAGCCAAGAAAAGACAAGATTTATGACTGTACTGAGAGAGGTCATACGGTTACAAGCCTCAGGCATTATGGTTCTGTGTAAAGAATATGGATCTGTCTGAGGAATACCATGAAAGTGTAATAAAACAAAGAAAAAGAAAAGAAACAACCACCAAACTGATCATCAAACATTACAGTTTGGATCTGTGCTTACTTCACCATGGCTGAGCAATTCAGCATCTCACAGCAGGCTTATTGTCATATTTCCTCCGTAAGGGAGCTGCAGCAAATCTGATTTCCGAAATGTAGTTTTGGTCTGATTTGTTTTAACAAACAGAAGAGGATTATGTGTTTCACTGACCCAAGACGCAGGCTTTCCCTTTCTGATGAGGTCCCTACTGCTTCAGCTCTTCTTTTCACACTGATATCTTATCCAACAGCTTCTGCAAGCCCTGCTGTGAAGCTACAAGGTCTTCTCTTCGGGCTTTTCCCTGTGTAATTTTTGATATTGTAAGTTTAGAAAAACTGAACTCAGACCCCTCTTTCCTCAGTCAGTGGTGTCTCTCCCTTGAAAGGACACATGCTGTTGCAGAAAGTGTAGTCCTTAAAGGTTGCACCAAGCTTTGGAACACAACTGAATTAAAAAAATCAGTCCTTCTGTAAAGACAATGTGAGCAAAGTACAAGGGGTCATTCTGAATGGCACAGTGTTTAGCAGTTGATTCAGGAAGACAACAAAGTTGCGTGTGTGAAATAATCTGTAGAAAAATGACAGTATAATAATTATCAGTCAAACTTCTGGGAAAGTTGGATTTAAAGTTCAGGACTGCTATTTTCTTTCTCTCCGAGCAGACCTTTACTGAGACTTTGTAAATATACATATTAACTCCTGCTATAGGCTGATCTCTTCACTGGAGGTTTCCCCAGGCAACTTCATATGAAGTGTCATCAGGAGCTTCACTGGCTTCACTTCTTCACAGTCCTTCATGTTTTCAGATTAAACTTTGAAGTCCTTTTTGACAAGAGCCTTTGGGAATAAATGTATCTGTCCTTAGGGCTGTGTTTCAGTTCTATAGATACAGTGAACCACCTTCATTGACCATGACTTCTGGGGCAGATAACGGTTTTCAGTGGCCAGAGGGATGGAAACCCAGGCCACAGAGTATTTTTTTTCTCTCTGGTGTACTTCCTGCTCTCTCAGTTTTGGTATCATACATGAATGTGATCCATAGAAGATCTGTCTCCACCTTCATCTTTTTTACTGGGGCTCATGTGATCTGTCTGGACTTCTTTAAAGCCTTCAACACAGTCCCTCTCAACATCCTTCTTTCTAAATTGGAGAGATATGGATTTGATGGGTGGACTGTCTGGTGGATAAGGACTTGGTTGGAAGATCACCACCAGAGGGTAGTGGTCAACAGCTCGACATCCAAATGGACGCCGGTGACAAGTTGTGTCCCTGAGGGGTCCATATTGGGACCAGTACTGTTTAACATTTTAGTCAATGACTTAGCAAGACCGAGTGCACCCTCAGCAAGTCTGCAGAGGACACCAAGCTGAGTGGCGCAGTTGACACACCAGAAGGACGGGATGCCATCCAGAGGGACCTGGACAAGCTTGAGAAGTGGGCCTGTGTGAACCTCATGAGCTTTAACAAGGCCAAGTGCAAGGTCTTGCACCTGGGTCAGGGCAACCACCACTATCAATACAGGCTGGGGGATGCAGGGATTGAGAGCAGCCCTGCCGAGAAGGACTTGGGGATACTGGTGAATGAAAAGCTTAAAGTGAGCCACCAGTGTGCTCTCGCAGCCCAGAATGCCAACCATATCCTGGGCTGCCTCAAGGGAAGTGTGGTCAGCAGGTCGAGGGAGGTGATTCTGCCCCTCTACTCCACTCTGGTGAGACCTCACCTGGAGTCCTACGTCCAGCTCTGGAGACCCCAGCACAGAAAAGACATGGAGCTGTTGGAGCAGGTCCAGAGGAGGGCCACAAAGATGATCCAAGGGATGAAGCAGCTCTCCTACAAGGAAAGGCTGAGAGAGTTGGGGTTGTTCAGCGTGAAGAAGAGAAGGTTGTGGTGAGACTTCATTGCGGCCTTTCAGTACCTGAAAGGGACCTATAGGAAAGATGGGGACAATATTTTTAGCAAGGCCTGTTGTGACAGGACAAGGAGTAATGACTTCAAACTAAGGGAGGGTAGGTATAGACTAGATATAAGGAAGAAACTTCTTACCATGAGGGAGGTGAAACACTGGAACGGGCTGCTGAGAGAGGTAGTGGAGGCCCCATCCCTGGAAGCATTCAAGGCCAGGTTGGACAGGCCTCTGAGAAATCTGATTGAGTTGAAGATGTCCCTGCTCACTCGGGGGGGGGGGGGCGGTTGGGCTAGATGACCTCTAAATTCCCCTTCCAATCCAAAGCACTCTATGACTCTATCCTATGATTCTATTCTATGATTCTCATACATAGCTGCAGTAGGATCATTTGCAGCTTTATGAAGGAGTTCTCACTTTCCTGCTCTTTATTTGAGTTCTGGTAGGGATGTGAACCTCTTTTATTTACTTGCTGCAGAGTTTTATGGAATGAATTGTTATTCCAATCAACAGACCCACTTTGCCCCTGTATGTCGGAAAGGTTAAGCTATTAGTGTCACCCTTTACTCCTGCCATTATACTGTATCTCCAGTGCATTTTCCCCCTTTCTTTTTACTTATCTTAAACAACAATATGAATATGTCTGTTCCTTTAAAAAAATATATTGCTAGTACTTTGCAGATTAATTATCCCTTTGCCTTTTCTTCAGATTTCGAACTCCTCTCCTGAATTCATGACAGGACATCAGGAAAATGTGGCTGCCAGAGCATTTTGATGACTACACAGCACGTGTGCTGTAGTGTGCACGTGGCACTGCCCCCCTCACCCCTTTTCTTGGGTTCCCTTCCTTTGCTTCTCAGCTGAGGATAAATGCTTTTCTGTATCTTCAGGGTAAGTGACGTCTTCTGATGATATTCAGCACATTAATCCTGGTTTTTAGGATCTTGACACTGAACTAAACAAGGGTTATTTCTTTTCCTCTAATACAGGCAAAAAAATGTCTTTCCCTGCAGAAAACAGGAATACACTCTAAAACTAAGTATCTCTGGCACATTGACAGAGCGGTGACCACCTGATGCGAGCTTGCAGAGCTGTTACATTCCCAGTTGCCCTTCCATAGCAGCTGAGATGCAGAAGAGGCAACCTGGAGCACTATTCCCTATTTACAACACATCCATTGCTACCAGGGAAGCGAACATACTCTGCAGGTCTTTTGGCGTTACCACCATGCAAAACCAAACCTAGCTGGGTGTTCCTGCTGCAGGTGTGTATTCCCTTACTTGCCAGACCGATTTGGTGAAGTTGCATGTATTAAAATGCCAAATAAATCAGTGTGATTACTGCTTTGTTTCTATGTGTGCTAGAAATGTCAGCTTCCTATGAACATTGCTGTGAACACTAGTAGCAGTTTTAATGCCCATGGAAACATTTCTGCATTATCCAAGCCAGTATCAGTGAAAGGTGGCTGGCTCAAGGGGTCTGTGCACATAAGATGACTGCAGGATCCCTCTGTTCTGCTCTGTGAATATTGCCTTTACTTTCTGAACCTTCAGAGTTGGTAGCCTTCAAAGACCCAGTATAAAAAACATGAAGAAATGATTTTAGTATATTGATATTCTCATTAACAATAAAAAATTGGGGAAAATCACTTCATTGCCCTAGTTTCTTTTTTTCCTTCTTCCATATCATGCCACAGTTCCTCTCCTACCTTTTTCACTCTATAGAAGTCAATCTGAGATCTCGATGTCAAAGTCAGGTAGCTTAAGCTGAAGACCAGTTCAACTTTAGGTATTGCACTTGATTCTTTACATTAAGTTACTAATTTCCAGAACACGATTGTTCCAGTAGACCCTGCCTGTCCACATCATGTCAAAAAGTGAAGGGAGTCTTTGGGGCATGTGGCACTGATCTGGGCTCTAGTGTCTGCGAGGAAGAGCTGTACTTGTTCACTGGTATTTCAGGTGCTAGTCTACTGTATAGAACCTCCATAATGCTTAAAGTGTTTGCCTTTTCTTGGCTGTAGAAGCAGACCCTTACAGATATCCAAACTACTGGTCAGCTATGTAAAATTATGTAGTTCTGCTTTATAGCTCAAATCTCTCATTTATATTAAAATATTGCCTGCTTCATTCTATAAAACCCAATACTGAGCTGGACTAGGGTGATATTTGTTTTTCAGCAATGACAGAGAAGAGTGCTTACTTCTGTTCTAGAACCAGTTTAACCTGGCAAGCACCTGGAGCTTTGGTATGGTTATTTTAAAAAGCTTTTCATAAAGTGCAGCAACATGGAGAGAAGGTATTTCACTATGTATTATTATTAGCCTGGATCATACTTTTGTGAATCACAGAGGAAAACAGAAACACAGCTGGCTAAGAATTGCCCTTTAAATGTCAGGACAGTGTGTGTGTGTGGGTGTGCGTGTATATATTTATCAGGATTTAAGTTTTAATACTCTAATGTTTTCTTCACACTGTGGATTTCAGATAAGTTTATTTATAATATGCCCAACCCATGGAAAGTCAGGAATTATTCCAGAACAGCTAGCTGGGCACTTAACTGTTTTGGGTTCTCTGAAGTATTTTTCTGGGTTTTGCTGCTTGCCTGCCTCACATGTAAGATCAGGTAGACTTTTATGTTGGGAACTTTAATCTCTGAAATATCTGCTTGGGATTCACCCCTGAGCTTTGTGTGTTGACAAAAAACTCCTGCCTGTTTGAGTACTTGATCTGAACTTTTTGCCATCTTCCCTAACAGCTTCCAATATATTATTGCTTCATAAGTTTAGGTTAGGATGGATGATCATTTACCTTGGAGCTTTCATAAACTTCTGGTTGTGAAAGCTTCTGTCTTTCTATACAACAGAGACTTTCCGTAATGGCCTTTGGAGACATGACGCTTTCAGTGAGCCTGCTGAGGTCTCTTGTACAATAGGGTTTCCAGGTCTGCAATATGAGTGAAACACGCATGCCACAGATGGGCATACTCTGCAATCCCAATCACCAGATCAAGGATTTTAGAGCATCGCAGACTCTGCATTCCCCACCAACTACAATTACTAGCTGGTTAGACTGTCAGACCAGCAGCTGGCCTGCTTTCACAGTATTTCATGGAGAAAAAACCTCCATTATCTTGTGCCAAAGATAATTATTTTCCTTAAGACTGAGTACTTGATATCACTATTGGAAAAACATCTCCTTTGCCTTTAGTGTGATGCTTTAGCAACTTGAAGCCTTTTCTGTATCTCTCACAGATCAGCAATAGATGGGCAGGTAGGTATTTTATGACAAAATTGTACAATTGCTTCCATGTAGCACTGAAGAAATTTTTACTTCAACTATACAGGAAAATGACAGAATCATTTACACTGAAAGGGACATCCTGAGGTCATCTAGTCCAACCATATGCTCAGGAAGCATCAGCTAGAGCAGGATGCCTAGTACCATATCCAGATGTGTTTTGAAAATTGGGTTTCTTCAGATGGAAACTCCACAACAAATAAAGAATTAAAACTAGAAGCAGCAAGTTAGACCAGAATCTAACTCCTTCATCTTCTGTCAGACTTTCTACACTATGACACATCAAAGACAGAGAGATTTCCTCTATGGATTCATTTAAGATGAAGTAATTTTCTTTGTTTCCTTACTTACATATTGCGGTTTATGAAAGTTATCTGTTTCAGCAGTGGAATAAGTTGTTTTCTGTATATAAATCTGTGTCGATATTTAAACTTGCCAAGTGTTTCAGCATTCTTTGGGATGAAAGGTGCTATATAAATGTAAAATACTTGGTTATTATTTACTATTTCTTTACACATGTTTAGTGCTACTGGGATGTTCTGTTTGTTGTACTTGTTGTGATGGTGTTACGTGACCTGGCATTACACCTTGCCACAGCACACAAAGATTTATTTCAGAAGAAATTAGATTAACATCTGTTCTTCAGTTTTACACACACAGAGTATTTTACATTAGGTATATGCAACTCTTTTCTTTCCCATCCTTATTTTGTGAGGCGTGTGGAACTAATATTCTCAGTGAAATTAATTTGTCCTCTGTGTTCTCCCTCAGAGTTGTTGAAGTCAGTCATATTGAAAAAAAGGTCTGGTAATTCCAAATATTACACTTCTGCTGCGTTTTGCTTGGGGATCCACACAGATGCACTAGTTTCTTGCAAAGCGAAGGAATAAAAGGAACAATAGATATTTTTACCTGGGAAGCAGTAAACACATTGAGATATATTCTGGGTTTTATCATCTCTGGTGCACATTAAGCAGTCAGTCCCAATGCCTGCATGCACGTGCTACAGAGGAAACCTTGCCCACACTGGTTTGTATTCTCATCCCACCTGTAGACTGCTGCTGTTCTTTTCATTTTCTGTGAAAGCATAGAAAGATCTTCCATTTGTTCAGTCTTGCCTATCATCTGAGTAAAGCAGTAAATGGGATAAATTGCCAACACATTCTTCTTTTCTTGCTGTAAGCTTCTCCTCTCTCTTAAGCCCATTTTCGATGTTTCACAGGGTATTTTAAAAATATTTAGAGAACTACTATTTATCTACCAAATAGTGCCTGCCTACCCCCCCCTTGCAGCATATGTATCATGCTTGGAAGCCCACTGGATTAAATGGTTAAGTACTCTGCCAGGGCTTGCTCTGACACTGAAATTTTCCACCAGCATCTGTAGAAAGCAATGAGGTACTTGGCTTTCTTTATCAGTCCAGAAGCAGTGAAGAAAAGACTACGAACACCAACACATTTTAAGATACGGTCATAAATGAGTTGCAAGGGTAGATTATAGTCTTTTTTGTTGAAAAGTACAATTTTGATGATTCCTAGAACTCCAGACAAAAGCGATCTTCTGATTTTTCCTTCTTTCAGTGAGCTTTAGGCTTCTGTTTATTTTAAAAGCACTACAAAACTCCATTTTCTTTATCCTGCAATTTTCAGAGAAAGTAGGTGAGGTAAAAAACTGGTTCTCTTCCAAGCAATTAGAGGTGTTCAGATTTTGCAGTAGTATAAATACCAGAATAGAACCAGTTTTCTATTTGGTGGACTGGTGACATTTATAAAAAAAACAGTAATTCAAGAAGGAATTGAAGGTGAATTGTTACTATTTCACAATGTATACATGGGGGTTGTGGTAGGCTTTTAATTTCTTTTTCAAGCACTGTTGTTACTCCAGTTTGGAGCTGAACTGTGACGTTTGGGTAGAAGATGGTTCACGAGAGATGTTCTCCATATAAGTATGAGACCTACTGACACAGAAAAAACCCAAATCTACATTAGAAAGAAATGAATCTTTGGAGGAAAAATTATTATGTGCAGAGTGTGTAAACATCTCTTGTAAAGCTTCCAGAATAGAAATTTTTTGCTAGATTTCTTTTCATAGGCAGTAGCTTGTGGAACTTGTCAGAAGTTTTCTACAGAAGTTTCTCCAGGAGAAAATGCTGTTTTATGGAAATTAAGAACAATCCCTGATAATTTGTTGGTTTGCAAGATTTGATTTCATAAATAATTCAAAAGAATCATTCAGAAATTGCAAGACTGTGACTTTTTCTTAGAAAGGAACACAACATTTTTATTTTTAAAATATGATTTTGATTATATTAGTATTATTGTGCAAGCATAAAATTATTTTTTTTGTTTAGATCTCATTCAGAAAGCTCAGATTTCAAAAAAAACCCCAGGAAATATCATTCATATACACGTCAGGAGCATCCTAACTGTTTTTCTATTTAAGAGGTGCTTCTAAAGAAAATGAACATTTTTATCCACCAGACAGGACATTTAATTTGACAATATTAAATCAACCTATCATTTTAAAATTAAATGTAACACTATCACTTTTTAACACTGCATTTTGGATCATGCAGTAGTTTTATTCATCTGTTGGGGAGCTCTTTAAAATATTTAAGCAGGAGTCTTCCCATCAGACACAGGGCAGTAATGACAAAATATCTCAGTCTCAGTGAGAATGCAGTCTTAATTCAGGAGAATTTAGATTCCAAAACACAATTTTCAGTAGCTGAGCCCTGAACAACTACATCGATGGAATTTCCTGAATCTGCATTTTCCAGACAAAGAAGATGCCTTTATTTCACCATGCGAAGAACACCCTAAGAGCATTACTCAACTGAGATGTTACCATTTCCATAGTGAATTTTTGTGACTTATCACATAAGTGTCATTATTATGGCAGGACATTCTGCATCTATGATTTACATATATAAGTGATGGTTACAGTTCTACTGAAAAAAATAAAAAGGCTTGAAAATGAGGCCTCAAAATCTAAAAATGGGTACTGGTGTGTGTGGGGGGTTGCAGGAAGTCCTATATATGCTGTCCTATAAGGATTTTTACAGATCAGAAATACATGTGACACCCGTATAGCTCATTATCAAATGCAGTCCAATGGAGTTGGTCTACATGGATTGATGGAAAGAATAAATGGAGTACTGTGACCAGAACTAGGTGAATGTAGAGCTGTTTAAGGGCAGAATTTGCTCCTCATAGATAAAGTGAAGGAAAAAGGAAAATGCTGAGTGCCATCCAGGAGGGGTCTTCCCTAGGAGGTGTGAACCGTAATACCACCAGAGCAACAGTCTGGAATAAGCAACTTAAGAGCTCTTTGAAGGACTCATTGGAAGTCCTGTAAATCTTCAAGTGCAGGAGCTAATAGGGATATGGGTCAGGTGCTGTGTTGCCAATTCTTTCTATAAATACTGCTCAGGGCAGTACCCTTTATGTCACACACATTATAAAAAAGAAGTGTGTGTGTCCATGCCTGCTTTATGCTCAGAGAAAGAACATGAAAGTCATGGTGGAGAATGCATTATGAGATTCAAAGAGTACTTAATGCTGGGCATTTACTAAAATTATATTTCTGAAGGGTGTTTTTCTTATCATTTTCTTCACATGCGCTGTCATAAGCTCTAAAACTATGAACAGAGGAATAATTATTTCAGGGCTAGAGCTGCTTGCAAATACTGAGGGGAATCCATTTATTTTTGGTTAAAATTACCTAAAAAGGAGCGAGGTGCTCTGTAGTGTCAGATCAGCCTGTCACAGCCCAATCTGAGTTTGCGTTCAAGGGGAATCCTCCAACACTGAATGTAAACACCATCTGCCACTTTGCTATTATTACTATACAAAAATTCAAGCCAGTTACTCTGTAGCTGCTTGAGGCCACAGCTCTCCTGATTGCCAGCCAATGAACTGGTTAAGGCTTATTAATGTGTTTATATTTGTTGTTAATGTCCTTCTGATTTGCCCTGTGTGCAAATTAGTCCAAGAGTTATGAAGTCTGATCTCTTTGCGATAAGGCTGCAGCAAAAATACAATCCACCTACGCATGTGAATAACTTGAAAAATGTGGTGATCTTGATTTGCTTTTGTAAGGTATTGTGTATACTAAATAATCTGGCCTCTTGTGTGTTAAAAGTGCTCTGTCATTCTCGATAAGCTTCACACTTTATAAAAAAGTTTGAGGATGAGAAAAAGCGGGAAAACTGCATAGCCTTTTAGTCTTGATTAAAAAGCACCTTTCAGACAAAACCTCCATCCCTTGGTCCTCATCCTAAACCATTTTCTTATTCTGCATTTAAAAATCCATATTCCCTTTCACAGTGAAAAAAAATTGTATTGAAAATGTGTAACAAAATCCTATTTAAAATGAAAGGCACACATAGTCACCTATCTGGAATCACAGCTGAACAAAAATTTACACGTTCTTATAAGAATTTGGCTGCAGAAATGTTTAAAGGGAATTAGCATTTTAAACACAGGTTTATTCCGACTTTTATACCACAGACTGTTAAGGAACTGCAGTTCAATACCATGATAGAGGATAGCTATGATAATTGCCTTAAAATCAAAATAGCTGATATCAATATTTATTAAAAATACACTGTTGATGCTGTCAGCGTATAGGACTTCTAGCTCCTATGGCAGCTCTAAGCTGAACTCAAGCAAAAGAGCTTAGTAGCTTTCAGAATGGTAAGAAATGTGAAAACCCACAAATTTCTTAATGACAAAGCTTGATGGCAAGGCTGGATAGAAACACCTTTGCAGGGGAGGAACCTAGTGCACTGAAGTGCTACAAAAATCTTTAAAACTGGAAAATCCAACCCTGTGCAAAATTTTTTGTCATGTTTCTCCACTTTTGCCTTGTGTGACAATGCCTATCCCTGGGTTGCCTCTGAGCGACGATAGGGTGTTCTGAAACTTGTTCCAGCTTTGGACTGTGGCACCTACGACCTTTTCAAAAGTGATCAAGAAGGTTTCGCTGTGCCTGTAGTGTTTTCTCTTGCTTACCTGTATTGGACTATTCAGTCTACATGATGATACTCAAAAGTATCACTTTCTCTAGGTCTTGGTGAGATGATACTTCAACTGTTGTCCAGTTGTATTAAGTTCTCAGACTACAGGACCATTACCTTTTTGAAGCTGAATGCTGCCTGACATTTTTTTGTCATTCGAAATTACTTTTAGGATCCTCTTAGTCTCTCCATTGTCAGCATCAATGAGATCAACTTTGTTCTGGTTATGAAAGCCTAAATTAGAAATCTCAATGCTCTCTCAGTCTGAAAACTCTAGTAGAGAAATGTGCTGGTAGCATGACTGAAAAGCAGAACTTACCGGTTAAACAACTGTTTCCGTTGTTTCACTGGCTTCCATGAATATGATAATTCTGAAAAATGTAGACTATAGTAATCGATTTCTACTGTTTATTTTCCTGACAGTTTCACAAAGTAGGAAGTTTTCATTCCTCACACATTTTTTAGTGAAGACTTGAAACTTTCTGCAACTGGTATACTGTTCGCTGTTCGCCTTTTGTCTAAAAAAATTATCTTGCTATTTTTTCTATGAAATCACATCTTAGCATTGATCTGACACAAAATTTGAGATGCTCACTCCCATTTACAGTGCTCTAATTCCCAAACTGCAGAAGCACATGCAGTCAGCACGAATCTGGAGCATCACACAGAGTTCCTGTCTCAGGCAAAGAGCAAAGAAAGCGAGGCAAGACAGTGAAACTACTGACTAGTGTATCTGAGGTCTTAATCAGGTAAAGAAATAAAGATGATGAAGTCTCCTGGGGTTTTGATCGCTCTTTTTCCATAAAACTCAGCTATCAAGGTGCAGGAAAACCTGATGTTTTTTCCTATCATGCCTTCCCTAGTATGTGTTCATGACAATAAAATGACACATGGACCAGTGTGTGGATGTAATGATGTATTTGGAGTTCAGGATTATCATATTGCTGGTACTAGATGGCTGAGGAGGGACAGAAAATCTGCTGTCTGCTTCTTTTTTTTTTGTGAAATCGCTTTTGATAATCATTTTTATAGCCTTATTGGGCTTCTCAGGAACATCACAACAACTAGACTAGGAGAAGACGAAAATTATTTCTTCTACTTTCCTGTGTTCAGATTTATTTTACTGTTGCAAGATTGCAAGTGTCTGGAGCTCTTCATTGTAAGCAGTGGACCCAGATTATCTGGGGTAGCCTCTGCATTGGTGAACCCAGTTTCCTTCCCAAATTGCTCACAAATAAATAGATTACAGGAAAGAAGCACTGTTCTTCTAATTTTGCATGTGGGGAGCTAAGACACATTGCAATCATATAATCTACCAAAGTAGCTCTGTGGTAGAGATAGGAATGTTAAAAGTCACAGTCACAAGAATTTTATTAGTAGGTTAATTACACAGATGTGTAAATTCACACAAAAATTCCTTCATGGGTTTATCAGTTGACTTAGGACTTTCTGAACTTTGAGAATTTTATTTCGAGAGCTATTGAAACACAGCCGCCTGTTAAGGAAAACCTGGGCCTCATGAACACTCTGATTTCAAATTCCAGCCCTGATTTCCAACTCCTACTTGTTTCTTTTCTTCTTCCATATCCTCACTTACACTTCATATTTGCTTCACAGAAATTCTGGGGATGGGAGGAAGGGGAAATGTCATAGAAGTTACTCATGCTAATATGCTTTCTGCCATATGTTTAAGAAAAATTTCCTATGAATGTTCTCTGTGGAGCACTCTTCTTGAATGTTTCGCAGTGGATTTTTAAAATACGTATACGGTGCTAAAGTCAGTCCAATCCTGCCAGAAAGTCTGGTGAAATAGATAGTTTCTTCCTACAGGAATACAGTTGCAGTCTTTACAGTTATACTCTACCTAGCGACACATCTCAGTGCTAAGACCTCAGAAATCTTTATTGTACATGCGTGACTAGTGGCCTGTGATGCAAAGGAGGATGACAGAGATTCAGTTTACGGACTGTCAAACCTTCTTCTTTGACTTTCCCACTGGTAAAAATGATGTCAGAATTTCTAAGCAGTTTGCAAGGGCTCCAAACTATATCTCTTTCCAACCACAATGTGGTCCAAGTGCTTGTCCAGTCATAGCATTTATGGAGCATATCAGTACCTATGCTGGATTAGTTTAGAAGCATTTCCAAAACCGGCAGTCTTTTAAAAATCCTGTCTCCTACTAGCAAATGCAGAATAAATCCTGAGTATCTGTCAGTTTTACCTGTACACCTGAGTGAAAAATGACTTCAGTACTTGTGGCTCTTGATAGAGAACCAATTCCAGACCCTTTCACAGTGAGTGTTAAATGCAAAAAACCCCATGTACAGTCCATCCTAGTCAAAGGAAAGGGAGTAACAAAAAAGGTGGGAATAGGAAGGTAGTTTGTGTTTCATCGTCATCATTACTTCAATAATATTCAACATATTTTGTATTACTGACAGTTTCTATGCAATTCTTCTTTGTTGTTGTTATAATTATTGTTTATATCTCTAACACTTTCTCATTTTTATGTTTATTTGGTTACTTGCTCCCATTTGATGTCTTAAATATGGGGTTTATGGGTGTCTGAACACATGAGTAACTAGTTAATTTGTTTGGCTGTTTCAGCTCCTTTTGAAATGCTGTAAATTTGCTCTTATACCATTTTCTTAGTTCATACTGAGCCTTGGCCAGTAATTACTGTCTGAAGGTGAGAGGAGGTATCAAGCTGAAATTTGAAAGTGTGACCTGTAAAGTATTTTTTCCTAATATACAGTCTTTTTTCCTTTCCAAAAACCAGTCTCTAATCCTAAGCTATGCCCTATCACATGTCATTTCAGAACAGCCAATCTGTCCTAAAATCATTACAAGTCATTACAACCTATGCATCCTCTCCTTTTCTCCATTCTTTCTTGGCTGGTCTATGTTCAAACCAACTGTTCATACATAGCTCTCTCCAGATACTCCTCCTTGTTATCATTGACCTGTACCCCACCTTCTCATCACTCCCTTTTGACTGGAAACTTTTGGAGTGCACTGAGCTTATCAAAGAGGGATAAATCGGTCCATGGTTAAAAAAGAAAATTGCGAAAACTTTTGAGACACAGTCTATTGAGAATTGTTTAAGGATATAGTGAATTCTGATACTCATAAGAATTACTTCTTTTTAGGCTTTTACTTCCTGGGGTCCACAGACTTTTTCAAAAAGAAAGGTTTATGTTTAGCATTAAGTTATAGCTTCTGAAAGAGAAGCATCAAGAAGTTTTAAATAGTAGAGTACATAGGAAAGGAAAAGGAGCATCTTTTTGTTTGGAAGTTATTACTTACTTCTTGGAGAGAGCTAAAGAGAAAACCTGAGGAGCTGACAAATTTTTAAGCAGCAATAATTAAAGTTATGGATGGCAATGCATTGACGGGAAGGATCTCGGGTAGGGTACTCCAAAATGGTCAGTATTTAGAACTACACAGCATGACAAAATGAGTTCTGGGGGCAGCTGGAACTAATTGCCTATTTTCCTTTCAGATCCTTTGGCACTCTTTGATGCTTCAAAACTTGTAGGTTTGAAGTTAGGAGAGGGAAGGAACAAATTTGTGGTTATGTTTTGTGCAGAATGAAAAATGAAACTATTGCTGAGGTTGGTCATTGTGACGGGATCATCTAAGGTTCTGTGGAAACTTTCCAACTAGGGAGGATAGCTGTAACTTTAAGAAAAGAATGGAAGAAAGGTCTGGGTCTATTGGTGTCTTGTAAGTAGACCCTCAGAACAAAATGATTGATGGCATAGACTGACAGCCTAGTGTTACTACTCCCTTCAAGAACAGACTTTTAGCTCAGTCTGGAGATCACAAGATGGATGAAGTTTTGGTTAGAGTCAGGTTTGGGAAAAAAAAGACTTGACACTTATCTGTGCTGGGGGCTGTGTGTGTAGTACAATCCAGAATGATGAGTGTACTGGAAAGAGCATTGATGTTGCTATTCCTTTATTTTGTCTGATTACTCCAGGGTGACTGTGCAGCTTTTTAAATATCACAGTTTCAGGGGTTAAATAAGGGTTAATGTCTCAATGGGAAGGGAAGAGTGGCTGGAAAGCTGCCCAGCAGAAAAGGACCTTGGGGTGTTGGTTGACAGCCAGCTGAACATGAGCCAGCAGTGTGCCCAGGTGGCCAAGAAGGCCAACGGTATCCTGGCCAGCAGGAGTAGGGAACAGATGGTGCCACTGTACTCGGCACTGGTGAGGCCACACCTGGAGTATTGTGTTCATTTTTGGGCCCCTCACTACAATAAAGACATTGAGTTGCTGGAGCGTGTCCAGAAAAGGGCAATGAGGTTGGTGAGGGGTCTAGAGAACAAGTCTTATGAGGAGCGACTGAGGGAGCTGGGGCTGTTTAGTTTGGAGAAGAGGAGGCTGAGAGGGGAGCCTATAGCGCTCTATGAGTACCTGAAAGGAGGTTGTAGTGAGGCGGGTGTTGGTCTCTTCTCCTGGGTAACTAGCGATAGGACGAGAGGCAATGGCCTCAAGTTGCATCAGAGGAGGTTTAGATTGGATATTAGGAAAAATTTCTTTACTGAGAGAGTGGCGAGACATTGGAACAGGCTGCCCAGGGAGGTGGTGGAGTCCCCATCCCTGGAGATGTTCAAAAAATATGTAGATGTGACACTTCGGGTTATGGTTTAGTAGGCATGGTGGTGTTGGGCAGATGCTTGGACTTGATCTTAGAGGTCTTTTCCAACCTATGATTGATTCTATGATTCTGAATTCTATGATTAGGATTGGAGGAAATGCCAATAACTTTTTTTTGTGGTAGTACTGAGTATTACCAGGAGTTAAGCTGAATATAGGTGTTCATGAAAACATGGGGTGGAGAATGTCTGTTTTTTGTGACAACTTCCATGGGTTCATGAAAATATTTTACAAGTTTATTGAGTAAGAAAATGAATAAGATAAATGTTATAATATGGTTACACCTTATATAAGAAAAGTAATATTCATGCTTGTGTCTTTCTGAGATAATGGCTTATCTTCAGTTACTTTTAGATGTGACTGAGAAGCACAGTAGGGTTAGGGTTAGAGTTATGGGAATGAGTGAGATAAGTGGTATAATTATAGTTGTATATTGCAGACAGTGCTTTCATAAGAACAACTTCTTTATAATTATATTTTTCTTTCAAGTTATGCCTGAGGATTGCAAAATAGCTATAGCAAGCAATAATTGTATAGACATGTAAAGGCGTTGAAAGTAAAATCAAAGTTGATGGTATGTGGGACCAGAGGTTTGTGTTTGAATACGTGTGTGTATGGTCTTGTGGATTTGCTGTGTTCTTTACTATCATGCCATGAATTTTATCCACTCCTGTAATAAGCAGTCCTTCCCATCCCTTCCCTTCTTAGACTTAGAGGATTCTGTCCACTCTCTTTAACTGTCATGCCATCATTTTAACAGAAGAGGGTTAAATGAGCAAAGTCCATCTTGGATAGAAGACCTTCATGCAAACTGCAATGACCGCTACTATAGACTTTCAGGCTTGCATTATCAAAGAGTTTTTATTCCATTCTTCCTTTACCCTACTGTTATACTAATCCTACGTTTAATAACAGCTTTGTAACTCTACCCAGAACTAATTGCATATGCTGTAGTCCATGCAGCACTATCCCTTGTAACCATTCCATCCTTGGTAACCTATAGTTTCAGTCATACTCCTAACCCTAACTGTGCCTGTAAAACTGGTTTTCTCCTCAGCCCTGTGGCCTGGTCCATAAACGGATGTGCAATAGCATTAAATTCTGGACACTGAGTCCACCCTAACATTGAAATTCTTGGAGAATCCAGGAATAAGTCACCTTCTTAAGTTCATACTGCTCCGACCAATATTTTGGTCTCAGCCCTAACTGTAGTCCACTCAAATAGCTCAGTTATCCTTAAGTATGACATGCCTTTAATCCTATGCCTCACCTCAGGCTTAATCCAGCATACCATATTCCAGTAGTCATTTGGGGTTGACCTTTTGGGGAAGGCAGAGAGCAGCAATCAGCCTCCTCCATTCTCCTGTCCACCTATATAAGAAGAGCTGTGATACATTTACAGACCTGCTTATAAAGGGCTAAGAGCTCACACAAGAGTTTAGGCAGGATTCTTGCTCCTTCCCACACTCATTATGCCTTAATTGCAACTTAATTCTGTTTTATACCAATCTACAGACCTCTTTAAAAAAATAACTTTGTAAATCTTGATTCTTGAACTGAGATTCATAAGATTCTCATGGGCTGAAGTGGGTTCTGGAGCAAGCTGAAATTACAATAAATTCTTTATTTTGTCTTATAAATATAATTATGATTCCTATAAATAACTTTACGATGTTCGTTGATCTTACTGTTTCAAGGGCAACAGTTATACTACCTCTAATAACTGATGCTGTCTCAGAAATTACATTAAGCATGGGATTCAACATACATTTAGACACCTACATCTGAGTATCTGAAAAGTGTAATTTGGTTAATGTGTGCGTGCTATCTGAACTCTTGTTATGGTCAGTGAAGATGCAGGGAGTCTGATTGGTGGAGTCTCACAGGTATTCAGCTGACCCACCAATGTGTAGTTCATTAGAGTGAACCAAATCACTCCAGAGATGCCATCCACTGAGATAACCAATGGCTTGATACACTTTCGTAAAAATAGAAATTACCCATCATTTGACACAGGGTAAGGCATTTCACCTTGTCAGAGACCACAGGCCTCCCACAGACCCTGTGTCATATCTGCCCATCCCACCTGTATGTCTTGGCTACTCTTCAGCATTAGAAATGGCACCAGATGCCTATATTTAAACAGTGGACTTTCAGCTTAGCCCTGCATTGATTAGACAGGGAGCTTGCACACTTAGTCCATATGTAGGCAGCTACATACAGACACCTACATTTAAGTGTCCTAATCTGGATCTCAGCCTCGCACAAAGGGGGAGAGTTGGTTGCATGAACAGCATTGTGGATTGCTGTTCTGGAGGCTGTAGGTTACAGGGCTGTGAGCTGCCCTAGTCTACAGGCCCAGTTTTATCTCTCTCAAAAGCAGGTAGGTATATCAGGTACTTTAGCACACCAGGAATATCTCCAGACTCTTGTGTATTGGGCAACTGAAGTATGACAGAAGGGTCAGAGAGTTTTTGATGGTAATCTTCAAGATAAAGCTCTTAGGATTTTGCTGCCTTGCCAGAAATATTTATTCTAAGAGAATTAGCGTGCTTATTCAGTTTGGAAGTATGTTTGGGTAATATAAAGGCATAAAAAACATTACAAGGCTGTAATAATTATCCCCCCAGAATGTATTGCATTATAGGAAATCTGGAATTGCTTATGTTTTATAGGAATCCAAAGGTATCATGGTATGAAAATACACAAGTAAGGCATGCACACTAATTATCATACCTTTGGCTTGTTTTCAGTAATATTTCCAGTTTCTCATCAGCTGGCAAAAGGATATACTTTGTGAGATAGATGCATGCAACCCAGAAAAATCATGAAATCATAGAAGAATTTTCATTGCAAGAGTCCTCTGGAGATGATCTACTCCAATACCCTGCTCAAAGAAGGGCTAACTCCAAAAATCAGAGTGGACTTAAAGTGTGGTGAGCGGGTTCAGAAAACATGTCAAAGGACTCAGCAGGGACTCTCAGGTATTTTCTCAAGACAAAAAAAGGTCCAGTCCTTTGTCTTGGGTGGAGATGATAAAACAGACAGGTAGCAGAAGCAGATAGCTACACAAGTACAGGGTCCACATTCACAGAGACAGATCCTGCCTCACTGAAGCAATGGGGATTTTTAATACTGATTTAATTACAAGAGGAGTTGGACCTTACTTCAAGTGTTGTCTTTCAGGATTAGGCAGCTTGGGAGCTGCTGGGACATTTAAGGTTGCAATTGACAGCTGTGATCTTACTGATATTTTTTAATAAAATATATGTGAAGATTGCAACTATTTTAGCATCTCCATGGCCTGAACAACCATCAAAAAGATATGAGAGTATTTTTAGCTACATGTTTTTTCCTAAACCAGAGGGTATTGATGTCTTCAGAAAGATGGAATAAAACAATTTATTTAGTGGTCTGATGTTATTCAGCATTTGCTTGAGCCTCTTGATACAGAAATTAAAGACTCAAGTAAACGTGAATTCTTTCAAAAGGTTAAGGCAGTAAAACACACCAGCCCAAATATGCACATATTTAAGATAATTTTCAGAGATCATTTTTCTTTTAGCTGCTACCATGCTAGATGGTATGTATCTGTGGAGAATTACAAGCATGTGTTTTAAAGCCTACTTCTATATTCCTCTGGCAGACCAGGAATATGAACAGTAGGAAAACTTCTTTTACTCTTTGCTTTTCATTCTGACCACAAAGAAGGAAACAGAAAGAGCTTAACAGAAGAGAAAAAGATTAATTTTCTACTGACCTATTGTGTATCTATTTTAAACACTTGCCAATAGGGAAATCACTGAAATTAAACATTTGAAAAGCAGTTGCTTGTGCATTATCCCTTTTTATCAAAATGTTAATTTTCTGTCCTAAACAAATAATTGCATTTTAATCTTTCACACAGTTAATACATCAAAATTTTTACTAACAAGTGGAGGTCAGAATTAATATTGGATTATCAAAGAGTGAATCACCAACTCAAGAAAAGATTTTCCACCATTCAAATATAAAGAAATAAACGCACATAATGTCATCCTTACTTTAAAAGACCACTGAAGTCCAGTTTTGGATTAATATACTATTCTGTATAAATGGATGTACTGTAGCTCTGTTGCTAATATCTGGCAAATGCTCATCATCAGTATTGTCGTTTAACATTAATAAAGCTCTTCTGGATCTGCATTAGATATGTGTACACTCATGGCATAAGAAGATTTGGGAGCTGTAAAATATTAAATCAGTATGAGCTTGTATTATGCAAGTGTAGGACCTGTGAGCTTTCAGATATGAGACAATAAGATAATTACATAAAGTTTTAGCATGATGTAGTCTGTAACTGTCATGCCAATTACAAGTCACTGAAATCCTTAGGAGAGTGAATTATAGTCCTGATAGAGGGTAACCAGAAATTATGACCACCTGAGATGTCTTCAGTTCTCAGTCAAAGGTCTCTGTCCCATTTTAATGGGACATAATTCATTACTGCTGGCACCACATTGTGTTTTTGCTGGCATTTTTCTGTGAAGACTGAAAACACTGGTAGTTAAGCTATCCTCCCTGGGTTTAGGATGAAGTAGATTGCTGGAAACACTATAAAAACTTGGATGTCTGCTATCTGGCTTAATTTCTGCAGAAAGTAACCCTGCAACTCACCAGACTAAGATCCCAAAGTAAGTTTAGATCAACCCGTCTTTACATTTTTTTAAAAGATAAAAATGTGTTGTGTTCAAATGAAGAAAATTGAGAGATTTTTCTAGCTTTCAGAATCTCTCATCTTCTTTTATGTTTTTTATTGTTCCTGAAATATAAACTTTGAAGTTACCCAGTATTTGAGCATCGCATTGGTGTAGATTACCTCCTGAGGTCTATTTCAACCAAGGTGTGTAACACTGTTCCCTAAAAAAATCCCACAAATCTTCGCAGGGCACACTGATAAGCCATGAGCTGCACTGGGAACAAGATCTTTCTGTAGCAGTACCTGAAGGCTAGTGGTGTCTAAAATGGTACTGGACACCTCCGTGTAGATATCTGAACCATGCACCTGACAATTTGCATTCTCCCTTAGTTACGATAATTCATTTCTAGCCAAAGAACATTATGCAATGAAGTCTAAAAAGGGCTTTTTGAGTTTTTCCTGAAAACCAGTTTCGGACCAACACTCTATTTTCAGTTGCATTGTGCAGAAACATTGAACCCCTTTATAGGTTTTCATGACCTTTCAGCTTCAGAGTGTCCAAGCTAACAGTAGAAAGAGATTATCCAATAAATTTCAAAATATCTTGTTTTCCACAAGAACTGGATTTCAATTCACTGTGAGCCCACCTCACTCTGTAAAGAAATAGAATAACTCATGATGTTACTCTGATTCAGTTTCTCTCTCTGAGCTTGAATAATTCTGCAGGTCACAGAATAACAGCTGCTGTGGAAAACAAACAGAATCAGACTTTTTCAGAAGTTAGACAAGGTTAGTGAATGTCCATGCCATGCAACAACGCATTCTCTTGGCCCTAGCCTGCTCAGCCAAAATAACACAGTGCTTTGGAGCGTGGTAATACAGCTGTGCTTCAGTGTATGCTAATAGCTTTTCCTCCTACTCTTCTCCTTCCCATTCCCTTGGCACAGAGCAGCATCAGTAGGAGGATAAGGAGCAGAGGTGAAAAAACTTCAACGAGCCAAAGCTAATGTGCTTCAGAGCTTCTGCTTCCTTTCAGATTTGCTGAAGGAAAGGAGTGCCATGGGAAAGAAATGCAAGCGAAAATGGAATAGCAGAGGAGATAAGAGGAAATGATATTAAGGAAGCTGGAATCAAGGAGCATTAAAGGGCATATGCACCACGTTGCAGAGGGGTAAAGTAATCTGGAAAGAAAACAGAAAAGGACCAGTGAGCGGTGCAAACCATGAACTCCACACTGATTTCATTGGGTAGATCAGGGTATCACCCTTGAAAGTCTCACCTTTTAGCTTTGGCTCCGTGGTCAAATTTAATACAACAATCCAGGGCAGCACATCATGAAATCAAAGCACAGGCCTGGAATCAAGGGATGATTCAAATCAGGGTCGAGTGAGGTGATTCTGCCCCTCTACTCTGCTCTGACTAGACCCCCACTTGGAGTCCTGCGTCCAGCTCTGGAGCCCTCAGCACAGGAAAGACATGGACCTGCTGGAGCTGGTCGAGAGGAGGGTCACAAAAATGATCAAAGCAATGGAACACCTCTGCTATTAGGAAAGTCTGAGAGAGTTGGGGCTGTTCAGCCTGGAGATGAGCAGGCTCCGGGATCACCTTATTGCATCCTACAAGTATCGGAAGGCGTCCTACAAGAAAGCTGGAGAGGGACTTTTTATTGGGGAGTGTAGTGATAGAACAAGGAGTAATGGCTTTAAACTGAAAGAGGGAAGACTTAGATTCTATATAAGGAAGAAATTCTTCACCATGAGGGTGGTGAGGCACTGGCACAGGTTGCCCAGAGAAGCTGTGGCTGCCCCCTCCCTGGAAGTGTTCAAGGCCAGGTTGGATGGGGCTTTGAGCAACCTGGTCTAGTGGAATATGTCCCTGCCCATGGCAGGATTGGAATAAAATAATCTTTAAAGTCCCTTCCAACCCAAACCATTCTCTGATTCTATGATTCTACGATTCTACAATTCTACGATTCTATGACTCAGCCTTTTAAGGCAAGAAAAATGGCAGTACAGAGATACTTCAGTCACAAAAAGCAGTGAAGGCATTAATACTCATCCATTCTAGTCAGGATAAGTGATGTTGCTTCTAATCTGGCCTAAATAGGTCAGGGAAAATTCCATGCTAACCAGGGCATGATACTTCTGGTACCTAGTGAGAAAATCGCTGCACAGTACTTGTGCCACATAGAGTCTAAAGTTATTCCTGTTCTGTGGGTATAAAGCAGACTTAGAGACATGGAGTTGAGAGCACTTAAATGTAGATATTAACGTGCAGGAGTCTACGTGTGCTGCCAGTGCTTGAACTTCCATTACAGGCAGTAGAGAGGTAGAATGGGATGCAGCTTCTTAAACCCAGTCATCTCTGTCATTTGCAAGGTCATAGGATATCCTACTAACATAGACTGGACAGTGCTGTCAGCACTTGCAGCTATGACAGAAGGTTTAAGGAAGAGCAGCACCCTTTGGGAGAACATCTGGAGGCCAGGTGGCATATCCTGATGGCAGTAGATGCCTATATTTAGACAACTAAATCAAGCATTCCTTCCATTAACTGAGGCCACCAACAGAGTTGACCTGTCAGCAGGTATCTGCTGTGGAGAGAGGTCTTTGTGTTCTCCTGACAAGAATGATTTGGGGCTTGAATCAGTTGCCCACACATTCATTTCTGGTGCCATTTGTGAGGCCCCAAAGATACTTGATCAGAAGATTGAGGCCTCATTTCTGGCCAGACATCTTTCTGGCTGGATATCTTTTTTTCTGATTATCTCTATGTGTAACTATTGTCGAAGGGTTATGCCTGCTGAGGAAAGATAAGCATTATATAGGGTGATACCAGCAGAGTCACAGTTATATCTGACTCTGTTGATAAAGGTCATGATTAACTTTTAACAGAGGTTCAGCATGTAACCTGATTGAAGAGACAACTACCTTTTGTTTGATTATATTTATGTGGGTATAAATCTGTAGAGGAGTTTGATTTGGTCCTAAACCATGAAGTTCAAAGAGCATCCCCTTTAATACACTGAAAAATAGGGATATATTTTTCATCCCCTTTTCCAGTCAGAGCCAAATTTCCAAGTATTCTGATTCAAAGCATTGACATGCGATGAACTGTTCTAGCATGGCAAAGAGATATCTGGGATTGTTCTGGTTGCCATAAATATTTTGAGATAAATCAACAACAGATGTTACCCCTTTAGGGAAAAGGATCATTGGCATTAATTCTATCCATTTATCTACAACAAACTCAGTGATGTAGATTCAACAGTTCCACCCCTTATCCTCTGCTTTGTAATGTCTCCAGATTATTTCACTTATCTTCTTCCTTTCTTCTGTGTTCTGGTTTATATGGACATGGATGTTACCACCTGTGAAAAGGACTTCTGTACTGGTAGTCCTGTGGCAGCTTTCCCTCCCCCTTGTTCATTTCAGAGTTGATCTGGGTGGTCAGGAAGAGAAGAATAAAAGAAAAAAAGGTATGCTGCATTTATTTGATAGCATTTCAAAGCAAAATATCAGAGTAGTAGAGAGAGCAAAGATTGGGAAGAGAAGCTTCCTGCTTGCATGCTCTCTGTAGCTCCATAATACTCAGACTTATCCCCATTCTCTACCCCTTTCTTTGCCCAACTTCCCATGAATGTGGGTTACAATGCCTCTTCCCTATTTGCTTCACAGTTCTTAAAAAATCTAATGACTGGGCACACTCACAAGAGGTAGGACATATGGATTTAAATGCCTTCAGCATGAAGATATGATTCAAAAAAGGGTTTGTCCAAATAACTGATGACCAGCTCCTAGTTCTCCTCTTCCTTTCTTTATTCTGGTTACATTTTTCAGTGGACATGACTGTAGTTACTGGATTTCATACTGGGATCATGGGGGGAGGTAGGAGGCCCCAGGGGATTTTGGCGAGGGGTGCTGCAGATTGACAGGGGTGTATGGACAGGTACTAAGACTTTCTGTGCCATCGGGATGCTGTGCAAGGTATCAGAAGGTACCGATTTTCTGTCTTGGTGAAACATAAGTCCCAGGAAACATCTTGGTGCTTTAGCATTTCATCAAGCTTTCCAGAGACAGATACTCTACACGATATAAGTTGGCCTCCAAGTGCCCATGGTTTTCTATTTTGTTTACTATTTGTTTCTTGCTGCTTAGTTTCAGTGATTTTCAGTTCTCTGTTTTGGATATTTTTGAAAACTCACAAAAACTTTTGGTCATTTTTAAGTTAAATTCTTTCATCAGCTCTTACAGGTTTTCAAACAGGTTGAATGCTGAATTACATAAATTTTCATTAAACCTCAATAGCTTAAAGTTCCTAAGTAATTCAATTGCTTTTAAACATCTTGGTATACATACCATTACAGGCCATCTGTAGCACTGACTTCTGGTGAGTCTCAATGACACAATATTAGGAATGCAAAAACAAAAAGTCAGTCACATTCTCGACTATCTGTGCTACAGGCTAAATAAATATAGGGTTTTTAAAGTAAATCTGGGGTGTTAATCAAAGCTCTGTACACATGCCCATCTGTCATGATCTGTGATAGTAAAAACCCTGCCGTTAACAGTATAAACAGCGATGAAATTACTTGCCTTATAACTAGAAACATTAGTTAACAAACTACTGGACACAAAAAGCAAATAAAAGGACAAGCCAGACACCCACAAATTATTAATCTATGCAGATGACCTTCTGTTTACAATTAAAAATCTAACCTTCAAAGCACTAAAATCACCCAGCCTATCAGAATATGGAACAGCTTCATGTCACAAAATCTGTCAGACTAATCAGATGTTGTGGTAGGCTGACGCTGGCTGGACACCAGGTGCCCACCAGAGCCAGTCCCCTCATATGGACAGGGGAGAGAAAATACGATGAAAGGCAGGTGGGTCAAGATAAGGACAAGGAGAGATCACTCACCAATTACCCCAATTACCGTCACAGGCAAAACAGACTCGACTTGGGGAAAATAGGTTAATTTATCACCAACCAAATCATAGTAGAATAATGAGAAATAAAACCAAGTCTTAAAATACACCTTCCCCCCACCCTTTCCTTCTTCTTGGGCTCAACTTCACTCCCAATTTTCTCTACTTCCTCCCCCCAAGCAGGGCTAGGGAATGGGGCTTGTGGTCAGTTCATCCCACGTTATCTCTGCCACTCCCTCCTCCTCAGGGAGAGCACTCCTCACACTCTGCCCTGCTCCAGCATGATGTCCCTCCCATGGGAGACAGTTCTCCACAAAGTTCTCTAATGTGAGTCCTTCCCATGGGCTGCACTTCTTCGTGAACTGCTCCAGCGTGGGTCCTTCCCACGGGGTGCAGTCCTTCAAGAATAGACTGCTCCAGCGTGGGTGCCCTGAGGGGTCACAAGTCCTGCAAGAAAACCTGCTCCAGTGTGGGCTCCACTCTCCATCGGTAGACAGGTCCTGCCAGGAGTCTGCTTCAGCATGGGCTCTCCGCAGTGTCACAGCTTCGTTCAGGCATCCCCCTGATCCGGCGTGGGGTCCTCCCTGAGCTGCAGGTGGATATCTGCTCCACCATGAACCTCCATGGGCTGCAGCGGGCCAGCCTGCCTTACCATAGTCTTCTCCATGGGCTGCAAGGGAATCTCTGCTCCAGCGCCTGGAGCACCTCCTGCCCCTTCTTTTTCACTGACCTTGGTGTCTGCACAGCTATGTCTCTCACGTATTGTCACTCCTCTCTCCTGCTGCAATTTCACATTTTTTTTTCCCCCTTTTTAAGTATGTTATCCCAGAGGCGCTACCACCATGCTGAGCTTCGCCTTGGCCAGCAGTAAGTCTGTCTTGGAGCTGGCTGGCATTGGCTGTATCGGACACAGGGGAACCTTCTAGTAGCTTCTCAGAGAAGCCACCCCTGTATTTCCCCTGATACTAAAACCTTGCCATGCAAACCCAATACAGATGTCTATTTTCTGACTTTACCCCAAAATTTATGAGGCCTTTAGAATTAGAATTAGAATCAGAAAGATGAACACAACTTTTGTTCAATCTGGCCTATACGAGAAAATCAAAGACAAGACGAAAATGGCCATCTCAAGCCTCTGAGCTGAGCCTGTACTGTGAAAATGATTAGGATTTGACAAGTCCATTTTAGTTTGTTGCAATTTTTGCAGAGGAGGAAGGAGAGGGAGAGGGCAGTTAAGTGCTGCCAGATGACAAAGCAATAACCTACTGTAAGTTATACAGATGTTATAGTAAAAATCTGATATTAAACCCTCCTAAAAAATCTGCAGAAATATATGACTACCACACCTGAAACTCTGTCAGCCAAGACCCAGCAACATCTAAAGCTATGAGAGACAAAATTGGGATGTGAAAGTTATTAAATATCCTTGGTTTTGAGATATGCAAGAACTAGCTATAATGCCCTGTTAAGGAAGAGGTGGATGCTTTATAAATCATCCTGTGATACAGGAAAAAGGAAAAGAGGTGAGAATACATAGGTGGCACTTTCTTATGGTGGTTATAAAAGACTAGATTCAATAGTGTCCCCCCTGACCAAGGATAGTCCTATGGTGTGATCTGCTTATCAGCTCTGCTGTTTTACCAAGGTTGCATAGAAGATGAGAGATGCCTGCATGAACCAAGGCAGACCCGAGGCCAGCAATTAAATTGGTGTGATATGCTGTACAAATGAGATGGATCTCTTACTGTGTATGATAGAAGAAAAATAAATATATATACAGAAGAGGGAAAATGGATTTTGGACAACTAAGACATTTCCTGCATTTCTTGTGGTATGTTCTATTGATCTAATAGACTTTCAGCATCGGTTTACTAAATGTAAGACAAGCAAAACTGAAGTCTAAACAGTTTTAATCTGGAGGATTTTTTTTTCTTTTTCAGATTTAAGTAGTTTTAGGTCTTTACCTTAATTACAACACCACGATTCTGTAGGTTTGGTTATAACTTTCTGATACAATTTCTCATTCAGACCACTTGAGATTCAAGACTTTTGCTTTATATACATTTGAAATGACTGTGGCAGAAGAAATGTAAATAAGAAAGAAATCCAAATCAACAATTTTTTGAGAAAATAACCATATTTATATAGCAGTAAATATTTAAAACAGTAGTATGTTCTCCATAGACGTAAAGCATGAAATAATATTTTTTACTTTACATAAAGGTGGAGTTTTTTTCTACCTTCAATTTATAGCAGCTCCATTGACTTCAATAAATTGCTCTTGGTTTGCACTGAAGTAACTTAGAGCAAAATTTGACCCAGGGATTTCAACATTTCTTTCAAATCTAAATTTGTAATAAACAACAAAAACTTCTTAATGATGAATTGTTTTGTTGCTAGGCAGTCTGGTCCTGATGGGCTGTTAAAGTTTGATTTACTCTGCTGCTTCGTGACCTTTTTCTCTGACAACTCATTTTTTATGATTATTTATTTATATTATAGAAGCGCATAAAGGCTTCTGATGTGACCGGGGCTTTAGTGTGTTCTTAGGCACAGTCAAAACATGCATAAAGAAAATCTCCTTATTCTGAAAACTTCTTCATATATGTAGTGGGCACAGTCTCTTAGGGAGCTGAGTGAAATAGAGGACTGAGCTTTAGCTCCCCTGCATTGCATTTCCCAGTGTGCCACGTACTCTGCACAGTGTGGGAGGGCTGCATGCACTTGGCAGCCATCCATCGCACAGCTACCCATGCCACAGAGACACAGTGAGTTAGAGGGGTTGGAAAGCAAAGCTTTTATCTGATCTTACTGAGCAAGACAGAAAGGAAGGGCATAAGACTCTCATCTCTCCAATGTCCTCTACACAATTATTGTGTGCATAGCAGAATTAGTTAAATTAATTAAACCCAAAGAATTTAGTTCACATAGCTAAATAGTTCAAAAGTTATTGGGAGAGAGGGAACAAAACCACTCACAGCCACACATACTTAGTGCTAGGGAGATGATGTTAGCCTGAAAACTTTTTGGCATGGATGTTCTTCCATTGTCTGCCACGAACTTCAGTGACAAGGAGACATGGCCAGTGAGTCACAACCCAGAAGTCTGTAACCTTTGAGGTTATAGCTGACAGCTACTTACTGCAGAGATGTTTGTGAGTACTGGAGATCAGGCATGGATACGAAAAAAAAAGAAAAAGAATAACTGCTGTGCAATATTTATTTTGAGAACAGAACAAGCACACAAGTATTGATTTCCCAAAATGGTACAAGACAAAAGGTCATATTTTCATTCCTCAAAACCCTGGTGCCTCAGTAAGGTTCTGTGAAGCTATTTCACTCAAGGTATTTGTGTTTTGTTAGCCAAATGTCATTGCCTCATATCCCAAAGGGCCCACGCTGCAAATGGCATATGAAAATTGATTGCTGAATTTCTGCCTGGCTCACAGGGCTCTGTGGACAGTATTGTGCTTTCCCATCAGCCGCACTGAAATGGCCACCCCGAAGGAAGAGTGAAAATGGTCAGTCGCTGCACATGCCACACCAGTTCATTGCAACACGAGCTTGAGTTACAGGCATGGCAGAAAGGGAGCTCTCCACCCACCCCTGCTAAGCACAGATACAACCATTACAGCAGGGGAGAAAATCTGACAGGCTAATTCAGTACAAAATTTGGTACAGAAAATCTCACTCTCTTCAGTACTCTGCCTTTTTACACAACGTGTCTTGCTTTTAGACTAGCTTCTGAGGTGTTAAATAAGAGTAGTGTAGCAGAGCGGAGGCCAGTGCATCCAGACCTGTCAAGACTTTTCTCTGCTTTCTCTTTTCTTTGGCTCAACTTTCAAAGCAGACTTGCTGTTCACAACAGAGCATGACAATCCAAAACTGCGCAAGCACCTGGAAGTGTGAATCTCAGCTAGAAGGCTTAGCTTTGCCTCACCTGACACTCCACTTGTGATACTGAAAAACAAGAGTTTGCTCTTAATCTTACTTAAGATGGTATAAATCAGAGCTTATTCCACTGAGGTCAATAGCTGTAAAGCTGATCCGAGTGATGAATATCTAGCTCCCAAATTTCAATGAAACAAGTTGGGCTAGTAACTGAATAGGTTAGTGCTCTGAGTGACAAGCGCTGGAAAAGACACAGAATGAACCCATGGCTTGCTTCTAAGAACAATGATTTTTCCCTCTTGGCTTTGTCCACTATTTCCCTTTTTGAAGCTTTGTCTTCTATACCAGTTTCTTATTTCTTTCCCCTGACTCATTCCCACCTTTGTTCAGGACACAGTTTAGCTGTCTTGTGTGCAGAGATTTTGTATTTTGGACTCAGGTTAGAGTTGCATATATATAAAATTGTTGACCATACTGGGCAAGATGCTCGTATAAAGTAACTCAGCTTGTACAGCGCAGACTTCTTCCTGCACAGGAATCAACCTGGGGTTAAACAGACACAAAAAGGCTTACTAGATCTATTGTATTTCTCCCCAAAAATCTTTTTTTTTCCCCTTGACTTTGACACTGCGTGCTCATCTGCCAGCCACTATGACCACTTTTCTCATTCTGGGTAGGTCTGTGTTTGCAAGCAAAGGGACCAACTAAAGGCTAAATTTTCTGCAAGATCTTATCTGCTGGCTATGTCTACCCCTCACAGCCTCCTCCTATTTGTCAACCGCTTTCAGTAACCAGCTTTTTGATAGCCACAAACTTAAAATCTGCTCACACTTTTGTGCAGTACTCCATGTTTGTTCCAACCTCCCACCCCCCACCCCAGCCTTTGTATCCAAGAAGGCATGCCAGCCACAAAGACCCTGGTATTGCCTCCTCCCTGCCAGTCATGCCATGTGATTCCTGTTGAGTGATTGTGATCATGGGGTCAGGATTATTACTTCTCTATTTTCACCTTCTAGATACATCCCGTGATTCCTTTCTCAAGTGGAACATTTCAAGACAGCACAGTAAGATATGGCAAAGACTGCAGAGAAGAATGGTCTGACAAAGATAACATGAAGAGAGGTTTTGAGGTGAGGAAAAGGTAATTAAGGTCAACGGTACAATTACCTCCATGTAGAGGTATTAAGACTGGGCACTACCTTCATCCTATGTCCAAATTCTCTCCAATATGCACAGACACACTAACATACATTTCTCTACCTGCTTGCTGAGCCAGGCAGCTTTGTAAGCAGGGAGAGGCTGGTACAGGACACTTTACTGTGAGGCATTACCCATTCTAATGGATCCACTGTGAGCTGGTCTCATCACCATGGGCACATTGCAAATACAACCTGGATGTTTCCTTCTAGTAGCCTCGGCTTGGGTCTTTCCCCCTTATTACTGAATAACTTAATGCAGGAATTGTACATACTTTTACCTCTTCCTCTCAAATGAAATTCAAGTTTTCTCCATCTCCCCCACAGGCACAAAGAGCACTTCCATGCCTTCCATGTGAACCCTGGGAGCTCTCAAAGATGTGTTTGCATTAATTCCCACTCTTTTGATTGTGAGAAACTCTTCTGTTACCTGTATGCTTTTACCTTCCTTTACTCTCATGAATACCCCAGATGAGCCTCACTGTGGTTTCATATTTGAAGGCAATAGGACTTGTAGAATTAAATAGATGCATAGGACTTTTTTGCCTCAGTCTTCAACAGCAAGTTCTCTAGCCACACCGTCCAAATTGCAGAAGGCAAAGGTGGGGATTAGGAGAATAAAGAACTGCCCACTGTAGAAGACCAGGTTCGAGACGGCCTAAGGAACCTGAAGGAGCACAAGTCCATGGGGCCTGATGAGATGCATCCGTGGCTCCTGAGGGAACTGGCAGATGAAGTTGCCAAACCACTCTCCATCATATTTGAGAGGTCGTGGCGGTCTGGGCAGGTCCCCACCAGCTGAAGAAGGGTCAACATCACCCCCAATTTTAAAAAGGGAAAAAAGGAAGACCTGGGGAACTACAAGCCAGTCAGCCTCACCTCTGTGCCTGGCAAGATGGTGGAGCAGATCCTCCTCGAAACCATGCTAAGGTACATAGATAACAAGGAGGTGACTGGGGACAGCCAACATGGCTTCACCAAGGGCAAATCATGCCTGACCAACTTGGTATCCTTCTATGATGGGGTTACAGCATTGGTGGACAAAGGATGGGTCACTGACATAGTCTACCTGGACTTGTGCAAGGCATTCGACACTGTCCTGCATGATGTCCTTGTCTCTAAGTTGGAAGGACATGGATTTGACAGATGAACCACTCGTTGGATAAGGAACCAGCTCGATGGATGCACACAAAGAGTTACAGTCAATGGCTTGATGTCCAGGTGGAGACCAGTGACGAGTGGTGTGCCTCAGGGGTCAGTACTGGGGTCGGTGCTGTTTAAGATCTTTGTTGGTGACATGGACAGTGGGACTGAAAGCATCTTCAGCAAGTTTGCCGATGACACCAAGCTGTGTGGTGTGGTTGACACGCTGGAGAGAAGGGATGCCATTCAGAGGGACCTTGACAGGCTGGAGAGGTGGGCCTGCATGAGCCACATGAAGATCAACAAGGCCAAGAGCAAGGTCCTGCGCGTGGGTCGGGGCAATCCCAAAAAAAAATACAGGCTGGGCGGAGAGTGGCTTGAGAGCAGCCCTGAGGAGAAGGACTTGGGGGTACTGCTGGATGAGAAGCTCAGCATGAGCCGGCAATGCGTGCTTGCAGGACAGAAAGCCAGCCGTATCCTGGGCTGCATCAAGAGAAGCGTGGCCAGCAGGTCGAGGGAGGCGATTCTGCCCCTCTACTCTTCTCTGGTGAGACCCCACCTGGAGTCCTGCGTCCAGCTCTGGAGCCCCCAACATAAGAAGGACATGGAAGTGTTGGAGCGGGTCCAGAGGAGGGCCATGAAGATGATCAGAGGACTGGAGTACCTCTCCTGTGAGGACAGACTGAGGGAGTTGGGACTGTTCATCCTGGAGAAGAGAAGGCTCTGGGGTGACCTTAGAGCAGCCTTCCAGTACCTGAAGGGGCCTACAGGAAGGATGGAGAGGGACTTTTCACAAGGCTGTGTAGTGATAGGACAAGGGGGAACATCTGTAAACTAAAAGAGGGCAGGTTTAGATTAGATATTAGGAAGAAATTCTTCACCATGAGGGTGGTGAAACACTGCCACAGGTTGCCCAGAGAAGCTGTGGCTGCCCCCTCCCTGGCAGTGTTCAAGGCCAGGTTGGATCTAGTGGAAGATGTCCCTGCTCATGGCAGGGGGGTTGGAACGAGTTGATCTTTAAGGTCCCTTCTAACCCTTACCATTCTGTGATTCTATGATTCTATGAGCACACAGGATTTGAGCCAAGGCTGGATGCCACTGTTATGCAGATCCCTACACAGAGAAGGGGTAGGGATGCACAATATGTAACTTTTAAAAATACGTGGGATCCTTAGGTCAACCTGTCTGTTTATTCCAATTCCATGCATTACACAATCAATCACTAAATTACTCTATGGACTTTCAATAAAGTTGTAAACATATACATCATGACATACAAAGGGGAAGACAGAATAACTGACTGTGTTCAACATGAAGTTCTCTGGAGAGGACACTTCTAAGGTCACTTGCATCAGATGTAAACAAAAAGCTGCATCTTTGCAACAGCCCGTGAGTAGGGGCTTCGAAGGTATGGGATAAAAAGGCCCTGTGTGCTTTTGATGTCCACTGGATTTTGCATTTTTGGAGTCAAGCATAATTTAACCCACCTTCGGGGCACTGTGCTGCTCTCCTTGAAGATAATGGGGACACTCTTTTAGCACGTTGGAGGAAGAGCATGCCTTTTATTTATGATAGCCAACCATGAAAATGCTTCAGTGCCACCACTCATCAGCAAGAAAGGGAGTCCAGAAAGATGGGACTCAGTATAGTCTGAAGGTGCCTAAAAGAATTTTTGTTTCAATCAAATACTTCATCTATCCCCATAAGCTGCCTAATGTTCAATGATAGTTTTGTGAATGGTGTATTTATAACACCTGCATTGCATAAGCTGTGATGTCAGTATCTCATTTTGAAAACCTTGACTTCTCTGTTAGTACAAAGCAAGATGATTAAAAGACTTTTGACTGAATCTTTCTTCACATACGATGTTAAAAGATTTCAGCCCTTATCTTTGCCAGTTACAACATGAGAAAGACAAGGATTAGATGACTAATGAGCATTTAGGTCTGTAAAAGAATCCATTTTTATCATGTGACAGTACCTGAAACGTTGATGTTCCAGTAGTGTTATTTCAACATGATGAAGTAATGCAGAATATCTGTTCCATACTTTCATCTCTTGAGCATCTCTTAAAGAAAGTGAAGAATGAGAGACTAAAAATGTATGTATTATCAACATGACTGTATGAGGAACCTCAGAAAAGAAGAATGAAAGTCAAGTGTTGAAAGCCTGGTGATGTTTCTTTTATCCTCTTCTTGCATGAGTCATGTAAACCTCTGTTGTTTCTTCATCCTCCATGTATTGATTTATTATTTGATAGTTTTCATGAAATTCAAAATATCCTTGGATGCTGCTTTAATGCTTGCATTCTTAAATCTAATTTTTGAACATCAGTCTAGACATCTTGGCTTCTTCCACCGCAGATTAAAATTTTAATTAATAGATTTTTAATGAAGACTCTGAAAGAAGAAAAAAAAAAGAGAGAGAAAAAATCTAATCCATTGTCTTCATACAGAACAAACAGGCAAAGACAAAAACAATGATTGGGAGAAATAAAAAAAAGAGAAATAAAAATGATCTCAATTGCTGATTAACAAACAATTATAAATGTTTATTTTTCAGTACGGAGTAAAAAGAAAAGAATGACTGCTTTGCAGCATTAGCCCTGGTGGTGGCAAGACAATGCTCAAACTAGGATCAACTTAAGCAGATTGCTCAAAGCCATGTCCAGTTGGGTTAGAAGTATATCCAAGGATGGAGACTCCACAATCTTTTTGACCAATCTGCTCCAGTATTTGACCACTCTCACAGTAAAAAAGCTTTATCTTGCTTGTAAGTGAAATTTCCTGTGTTGATATTAGAGTTTGTGCCCACTGCCTCTTGTTCTGTCTGCGGGCAAGTCTGAGAAGAGCCTGGCTCTGTCTTCCATACTGCCTCCCATCAGGTATTTATGCACTTTGATGTGATCCTCCAAGCCCTGTCTTCTCCAGGCTGAAAAGTCCCAGCTCTCTTAGCCTTTCCTTGTACATCAGATGCTCCAGTCCCTTAGTCATCATTGTGACTCTTTGCTGGACTCACTCCAGTATGTCCATCACTCTTGCACTGGGGAGCCCAGTACTGGACCTGGACGCAGTCCTGCACCTGGTCAACGTAGTCGATACAAATTTCTTACCAAATTCTATTCTTATTTCTCTATGATACTGTTTTCTAGTCTCTGTATGTGAGGGTGTGTGTATCTGCTTGCTAGTGAGCTTCAAGCCAGGCTAGCCAGCAAGTAGAAGACCACCATGTGGAACGACCCAGGCTCGAGTTGGTGACAAATAAATCTGGTGGACAACAGGTTGACCATGAGTCAGAAGTGTGCCCTGGCTGCCAAGAAAGCTAATAGGATCCTGGCATGCATTAAGAGGAGTGTGGCCAGTAGGTCGAGGGAGGTTCTCCTTCCCCTCTACACTGCCCTAGTGAGGCCTCATCTGGAGTACTCTGTCCAGTTCTGGGCTCCCCAGTTCAAGAAAGATGAGGAGCTGCTGGAGAGAGTCCAGCGGAGGGCTATGAGGATGATGAGGGGACTGGAGCATCCGTCCTATGAGGAGAGGCTGAGGGAGCTGGGCTTGTTTAGCCTGAAGAAGAGAAGGCTGCAAGGGGACCTAATAAATACCTACAAATATCTGAAGGGTGGGTGTCAGGAGGATGGGGCCAGACTCTTTTCAGTAGTGCCCAGCAACAGGACAAGGGGCAACAGGCTCAAATGGAAGCATAGGAAGTTCCGTCTGAACATGAGGAAGAACTTCTTCCCTCTGAGGGTGACGGAGCCCTGGAACAGGCTGCCCAGGGAGGTTGTGGAGTCTCCTTCTCTGGAGATATTCAATATCCGCCTGGATGCCGTCCTGTGCAGCCTACTGTAGGTGACCCTGCTTCGGCAGGGGGGTTGGACTAGATGACCCACAGAGATCCCTTCCAACCCCTGCCATTCTATGATTCTGTGATTCTGTGATTCTGTGATTCTGTGATTCTGTGATTCTGTAAAGGGGCCTAGGGTCCAGACCTGGACCGAGGATGAACTGAAAGCCCATGCTAATATTCAAGACAGCTGTGAATGTGATGTGTTTATTAATACAGAGAATGAGCGTGTATGCATGTCTGTTGGTGGGTCTCTGTAGTTTGACATTTGCATCTCACTTATAGGAGCAGCAGGCTCAGATGGAAATCCCAGCTAAAGTGTAAAGATCTGAAGGCAACAAGAAAACTATTGCAAGAGAACATGAGTCCTGACATAACCTGGTGAAAGACATGACAAGGCTGGCTATGTGAGACGAGGGAATATTTTAGGTTGTGAGAGTGGGCTGGGGACAAAAGACCTTTTAAAACAAATTTGATAAATATTTGAGAAATGCTTCGATTTCTGCTAGACAGGTCTGAGTTTGGAAAATAGGTCCTCCTATGAAGAAAAGTACTAAAATTATGATATGCTAAATATCAGTGATCTTAAGCAGTGATCTGGTGAACTGACTTACAGGTGCACATGTTCTGCATGTTCTGAATAATTTCAGAAATTATAATATCTTTTATGACCACTTAACTTCTTTTCAACAAGAAACTCCACCACAAACCTTCATTCTCAGGTCCCAAAAGAACTGATCAACAAGTTTTTTTTTTCCCCTTTCCCCTTTCATTCCTTATGTCTTGCTCTGTAGACGTTCACCTTTTAAGCTTTCCCAATACCTAGACTGACAATAGACTACTAACACCAAAAAGTCCATGGAATGTGGAATGTGGAAAGAGGGACAGGCCACTTGGGAAGAGTACAGAAAAGTGGTGAGAGCGTGCAGGGATGCGACGAGGAAGGCCAAGGCTCACCTGGAATTGAAGCTGGCAAGGGATGTCAAAAACAACAAGAAGGGCTTCTTCAACTACATCAGCAGCAAAAGGAAGGCTAGGGACAACGTGGGGCCGCTGCTGAATGAGGCGGGTGTCCTGGTGACGGAGGATGTGGAGAAGGCAGACCTACTGAATGCCTTCTTTGCTTCAGACTTCAGTGCTAAGACTGGCCCTCAGGAATCCCAGGCCCCAGAGGTAAGAGAAGAAGCCTACAAAGAGGACGACTTTCCCTTGGTCGAAGAGGACTGTGTGAGGGATCACTTAAGTGATCTGGATGTCCACAAATCCATGGGCCCCCATGGAATGCACCCACGAGTGCTGAGAGAGCTGGCGGATGTCATTGCTGAGCCACTCTCCATCATCTTTGAGAGGTCCTGGAGGACAGGAGAGGTGCCCGAGGACTGGAGAAAGGCCAGTGTCACTCCAATCTTCAAAAAGGGCAAGAAGGAGGACCCAGGGAACTACAGGCTGGTCAGCCTCACCTCCATCCCGGGAAAGGTGATGGAGCAGCTTATCCTGGAGGCCATCATCAAGCAAGTGGAAGAAAAGAAGGTTATCAGGAGTAGTCAGCATGGATTCACCAAGGGGAAAATCATGCCTGACCAATCTAATAGATTTCTACGATGACATGACTGGCTGGGTAGACGAAGGGAGAGCCGTGGATGTTGTCTACCTTGACTTCAGCAAGGCTTTCAACACAGTCTCCCATGATATCCTCCTAGGGAAGCTGAGGAAGTGTGGGCTGGATGAGTGGTCGGTGAAGTGGATAGAGATCTGGCTGAATGGCAGAACTCAGAGGGTTGTCATCAGCGGCGCTGAGTCTAGTTGGAGGCTGGTAACAAGTGGTGTCCCCCAGGGGTCAGTACTGGGCCCAGCCTTGTTTAACTTCTTCATCAACGACCTGGATGAAGAGTTAGAATGTACCCTCAGCAAGTTTGCTGACGACACCAAACTGGGAGGTGTGGTAGATACACCAGAAGGCTGTGCTGCCATTCAGCGTGACCTGGATAGGCTGGAAAGTTGGGCAGAGAGGAACCTGATGAGGTTCAACAAAGGCAAATGCAGGGTCCTGCACCTGGGGAGGAACAACCTCATGCACCAGTACAGGCTTGGGGTGGACCTGCTGGAGAGCAGCCCTGCGGAGAGGGACCTGGGCATCCTGGTGGAGGACAGGTTGACCATGAGCCAGCAGTGTGCCCTGGCTGCCAAGAAAGCCAATGGGATCCTGGGATGCATCAAGAAGAGTGTGGCCAGCAGGACGAGGGAGGTTCTCCTTCCCCTCTACACTGCCCTGGTGAGGCCTCATCTGGAGTACTGTGTCCAGTTCTGGGCTCCCCACTTCAAGAAAGATGAAGAGCTACTGGAGAGAGTCCAGCGGAGGGCTACGAGGATGGTGAGGGGACTGGAGCATCTCCCCTACGAGGAGAGGTTGAGGGAGCTGGACTCATTCAGCCTGAAGAAGTGAAGGCTGCGAGGGGACCTAATAAATGCTTACAAATATCTGAAGGGTGGGTGTCAGGAGGATGGGGCCAAGCTCTTTTCAGTGGTGCCCAGTGACAGGACAAGGGGCAATGGGCACAAACTGAGGCACAGGAAGTTCCGTCTGAACACAAGGAAGAACTTCTTCCCTCTGAGGGTGACGGAGCCCTGGAACAGGCTGCCCAGGGAGGTTGTGGAGTCTCCTTCTCTGGAGATATTCAAGACCCGCCTGGACAAGGTCCTGTGCAGCCTGCTGTAGGTGACCCTGTTTCGGCAGGAGGGTTGGACTAGATGACCCACAGAGGTCCCTTCCAACCCCTACTATTCTGTGATTCTGTGATTCTATAAGACTGAAATAATTAAAAAAAATATTCTTGCCACATTATGTGTAACCAAAGCAAGAACACAAACTGTTATTTGAGGAACTAACTTGCTCCGGACCTTGCAAGTTCTCATGGTAAAACAGCAAGAGGTGGATCATCTCAGCCAAATGTATGACTAAGAATTAAGTATTTTATGCATGTTAGGTTCCTTTGGTAGTCCAAAAGGTGTCTGGCTTCACCTATCTTACATGCCACCTCAGGAAGAGGTGGATTCCCTCTGGAGGTAACTGGCTGTCTCCGCTAGTGAACACACTCCAGTGAATAACTTTTGGACAACTAAAATTCACCAAGATGGATCCTCTCATCAGACTCTGCATATTCATTCATGAGTGTGTGTCCACTTTCTTCAAACTTCTGTTACCGAATCTGCTAATTTTATTATCTAGTCATCCTTGTAGTTGGAAGGAAGTGTATCTGAACTGGTGCTGAAAGCTGTGGGATTAACTGAACAAGGTTTCCCCCTCTACCTCAATTATATCCTACAGTCTCTCTACAAATTCAGTTCTTGACAGAAAATGTGAGTGGTCTGAATGAATATCTGCTACCCTGAGGCAGTGACAGATTTTCTATAAATATGATAATTGCATCTTTTGCCCAATATATTCCCACAAAGGCATTGCTTGGACAATCTAGGTACAGTCTTGGTCCATGCTTTAAGAGAATGGGTACCCAGCTGGGGCAGCACATTTCTTCTGTCACTGTATCTGAAAATCCCACAGTCAGTTATGGCTCCTGCTGCAGGGTTAGTTGGTAATGGATGCTGACATTTGAAAAGAAATCATCCAGTAAAAAAGAAGCTGCTGTTCTTCCAATGATTAGGTCCCCATTCAAGGGGCAATGGGCACAAACTGAAGCACAGGAAGTTCCGTCTGAACATGAGGAAGAACTTCTTCACTCTGAGGGTGACGGAGCAGTGGAACAGGCTGCTCAGGGAGGTTGTGGATTCTCATTCTCTGGAGATATTCAAGACCCGCCTGGACAAGGTCCTCTACAGCCTGCCATAGGTGACCCTGCTTCGGCAGGAGGGTTGGACTAGATGATCCACAGAGGTCCCTTCCAACCCCTACTATTCTGTGATTCTGTGATTCTGTGATTCTGTCTGTAAGCCTAAAATGTGTAAAATTCAAGTAAACAGGACTAATTTCAGCCACATATCCTGCTGGAGAAACAAATTCAGTTTCAAGTAACACCAATGCTTCTCTTTGTGCCACACAGTATAATGTGAGAATTCAATCATTTGCAATACATTTCAAGTGGAAAAATCCGTAATGTATTATTTACTGAAGATTAGTATAATTGAATTCACTGTGTCTTCATACATGCTTTCAGATGTACTTTTCTGTAATTAGCCTGAAAGAAGAAACAGGTATGGTACTGTGAAAGGGAATCGGGTATCCCACCTGACCGTTTCAGCAAAAGTAGAAAGACTTTTTATGGGACTTCACCAACTGAGCAACAGCAATGTTTTGCTGACAGCAGCAGTGTGGATATCAGGAAATCCAAGTCTTTGTGAAGGTTGTAAGGTTATTCATAAACGACGGGAGAGATTCTTCTGTCTCCCATCCAAGTGCAGGATGCATGCGGAGTCTGTAGGAGCAGGGAGCAGCTGCAGCATGGGGGAGGTCCTCTGTATTTTGTCACACTTTTTTCTACCATCCAACACAACTGCATGAGCCAAATGTTTCTGATAGATTGGTTTTCTCTTTAACCTCACTGACAGTAATCATGTCGAAGATTAAATCTGCTCTGTAGAGAGTGACAGATGCAAGCAAGCTCTGCCTGCTCACTCAGCTCACCAAGGACAGCATGATCACAACAGTGCAATGCAAAACTCAGGTTAATATATGCTGTTAAAAGGGAAGGATGTATTAGCTGGGGCTTGGCTCCAGGCTGACAGCCAGTTTTGGCATGTGGGCTGGCTCATGTCTCCTGCTGTGGTCCAGGGGGCAGAGCAGGCTCCTGCCAGCTTGTAAGAAATCACGTGGACATATCCCACGCCACTTCTCTCTGGAGCTGGTGCAACCACCAGTAGTGCAGCCATTCCCAAGGAATTTGGAGTTGAAAGGGAGCAGGCAGTGCTTAGCAGGCTGGAAGGTTAAAGTATTGGTTAATTAAATTCCTTGTAGTTTTTCCCTTCATGATAATGCTAAATCCAGAGATAAGTTGTCCTGGCAACAGCTTTGGCTACTGTTCTTCCCACCCTTGCTTTATGCTTGTGGTTAAAGGCACTTGAGTATGTAAATCACCAGCTGATGCTGGTGGATTCGTTTATTTATTTCGCAGAAAGTAGTGCCCATATTAATTGATAATACAGTGCACTTTCATTTGTGTTTGAATAATAAAACAATGTACTCACTCTTCAGAGCTCAGTCTTTAGCCAACAACATATATTATTCATTGTTTCAAAATGTAATAAAGTTATATACTTAGTATCTGCTTTCCAATTAAACCTTATGAGTGAGGGTTGACTACAGTTATATTTTTTGGCTGTGCTTTTTAATTTTCTTCTAATACCTCTGTGGGAATTCAAGAGGCAGCTTCATGCATAATCATGTTGAGAGTTAAAATAGTGTAGTATATTTTATGGTCAAAATTTTACCACACAGATTTGTGGGACTATCAAATGTGGTGACTCAAAGTAGTTATTGAACATGCTTCATTTGATTTCTCCAGTAGGCTTCATCGTTTGCATTTTCAGATGAAGCCAATGGCACTGGAGATAAGTGGCCTGGTCTTATTTTGTTTGAGGAGTGTTGTCAATTGACTGGTTGAAAACTGTGGATCCTTGGTATCCCTGCAGATTTAGTCACATTTATTACTATTCTCACTATAATTTTTATTTTTGTTATTAGCCATGTTGCATGTTTACCAAAGATTCCTCAGGCACAAGTGAGATGTGCTACCATAGATTTATGTCCCTTGCTTTAGTTTGCTTCATTAATAGGTTGAGTTCTTTATAAAAATGATAATTTTAGTCAGAGACACTTCTTCTGGCAGGTGGGCACTGCAACTGATTAAAAGAGCTCCCCAGCGTAGGTTTGTGCAGGTGTTTTTACTCTCTCCTTTTCATTCTTCCCCTGATCAGGCTCATGGCAGACAAGACACTTTTGCATGTCTATGAGTCTATGTGGCTGAGACCTTGGAGACAGTGGTCACCCTCCGCACTGGAGGGGACAGTAGCCTCCTGCCAAAGGAATGGAGGGGCATGGCAGCAGGAACAGCAAATGACTGATTGCTTGGAGTGCTTGGGTTATTTAGAAAATACTCTAAGACAGCATATATACTTTCCTTCGGATGACACAAATATTCTTCTGTATTTAATGACTGGAGATGGAGCAGTGACTGTGTCCACAAATGGATTTTTTTTTCCTGTCTGAGGTCAGCAAGGACTTCCTCTATCCAGAATAGAAGTTGGTGACTGTAGTGGAAGAAAAGGTCAGAAGGACAAATGCAGATACCACATGTCATAATGAGTGAAGTGTTCCTGGATAAAGAAGTGGAGGGCGTACCAGTTTTGCAATGGTAAAATTCACATAAGGAAATTTCTACTGGTCAATTCAAGCAGATGTGTCAGTGTGTCAAGCAAGCATGCAGCACGGCTCAAAGCAGCATATAATGGGTGTGAAATAGAGATATCCAGATCTCCCAACGCTTAGCACTCTGTGTAGCTGTGTGAGTAGTGAAGGTACTTTCCTTTGATCACTCTATAGCCAATGCAGATGGAAAGAGATGCTCCTAAGAATCATCCTCCTAAGGATCACCATTTAGGTTCCTGAAACATTCCCTTAAGGGATTTCTCTTTTTCCTGTGGCTACAGAGAAAGCCTGTGGAAATTTGCATCAGAACTCATCCAATGAAGTTCAGTGGTGTACAACCCTCCTTTACAGCTCCTTTAGTTCACCCAAAGTGGAAAAAGAATAGGAGGATTTGAAGTACCCCTGCTATTTTCATATCTTTAATCTGAAAACAGCAGAAAACTTTTCTGAAGATGCAGCTGGTTGACTGAAGTAGACAGCTATGAGATGACATACCTGTGGCTGGCTGGCAGCCCAGACTGCAATGTGATTGAGTGTGTCTAAACCGAGACCTCCAGCAGGCTAAAGAGAGAAGATGGTCCTGTTAGGAATTCTGTGCCAAAAAGGGCAGGAAAATATTTTCAAGGAATAGGTAAATAGGACTGTGCACTTTCCGGAATGATAATAAGAAATGTGAATCGAGAGTTGGATAGGCTTCTGGCTGTGGGAGGCCACAGATCTGGCAATGATGGGTATTGACATTGGTGTATGGAGACATAACCTAGAGAGCTCAGGAAGTTTCTGAAGAAGGGAAACCATATTAAACAAAGAGCATTCTGGAAATAAGCAGCTTACTTATTAAGAGGGGTAGGTTTTTGTTGCTGTGAATCACTCATTTTCTTACTAAGGAGACAGGGGAACGATAAATTTTCATTCCTCAATAGCAGACGAGCAGCCATTTTTCTGGGGAAGGAGACTCTTACTAGAGGAGGTTAAATTAATAATAAAATGGCTTAAAATGAGAACTCAGCATAATACCAAGAGATGTTGAGAATAAAATGAACCAAAACATCAGGAGACATAAAGAGAACATCATTGATTAGCTTTATGCCAATAACTGGGAAATGAGATGAGAAATAGGATTTGAAACTACTTCTTTGTAAGAATTTATTAACCCTCTGGGCATTTATAAACCCTGATAGTAAGGTCTGTGTGACTGAAAATTTTTAAAAAACCGCAATGGTTTTGGTGAGTGGACTGTGCAAAGGGGACAGGTACTTTTCGAAAGTTCACTTAAGAGTAGCCAGATCAGTCACAACTCGGCAATATCTGTAACAGACTGTCAAGCAGAGACAGCTTGTGGGATGACTAACCTCTCCTCTTACAACAGAGTAAGAGCTGCCTTTACATGTATGGTGGGATACTGCATGAGATACGTTCGAGTTCTTGCGCTGAAAGAAACTAGAAGTCCTTTAGTTTTAGCATCTAAGCTTGGGGAACTCTAACTTCAACATAATTTTGAAAGATGTAGAGGAATAGATCACAAACCTGAAAGGCAGGTTTGCTTAGGTAGAAATGATTATGACTTGATTACATTTACAAGCAAAATAATAGGACTAAGATCAATGGACTAAAAGAGATACTTCATGTTTTAAAACATTCTGTTTCACAGAATTTAAAACAATTAGGAGGTAAATCAGCTGGGGAACAGACTATCAACAGACTGATGAATGATGACTGGGAGTGACCACAGAACATTTCACTGGATGCTTCAAAAACTGCATTCGGACAGTGCGAACAGAAGGCTTTGCCAGCTATGAAACTAAACCAAAACAGTGATAAGCTTGAATCAGAGGGGGGGTGAAAGGACTTTATAAAAACAGTATAAAGTAGTAGGGCACTGGTGGGAGAGAATGTCGATACATATGGGTGCAAGCAGGTACCATGCATTTCAGCGCAGCTATAATATTTCTGTAGGTTTTACCACAATGGTAAAGCAATAAGAGTAACAAGCCACAAACACAATTGAGTGAGAGTCACGGTAAAGTGTCCACTGCAGAAACCTTTAAGATCAAGATTTCCCTTGCAATCTAATATCAACCTTTAATTCAAACAGGGTTAATTCAATGAAGTGTTATGGTTCTTTCATGCAGTTGGTAAATTTAACATGGCAATGTTTTCATTTGGCTTCATAATTTTTGAATTCTGTCTCAAAGCTTTGCTCAGTAACTTCACAGGATAACTAAATTTCCCATGTAATCTTATTAATAAAATACATACTACTCCTGCAAAAAAATATGCTTTAATGAAACCTTCTGAAATGTTGCTGTTTGCCTCGTGTCACTGCCTTAGTGAAACAGCCATGGAGTAATATGCCCACAGAGTATTCAACATGACACCCTTAATTTTCCTTCTTGACAATGAGCAAGCCACACAATGAGTACCTGAATTACCAGCTTTTAGAAACTGTTTTTCTTCGCTATTACTTTAACTCAGTGCAGATTCTTTAGGAGCCATGGAGGTAGGTGGCTAGCAGAAGACTTGTAGAGAACAAGCAGTAAAATTGGTCCAGATGGTCAGTGATGATAAGAAGTGAAAAAAAAAGACGGCTGATGTGGGGCATCTGAAGAGGGAAAAACCAACCTTATTAATCTTGTGTGTATATGTAGAGCTGTTACTCCTCTTGATTTTTTAACAAGAGGTCAAAGACATTGGAGGGTCCACTGCAGCATCATGGTCTGGTTCAGAGTTCACAGTTCACTACAGGGAAAAAGAAGGAGCCACAAATGTTAAGTAAAAGAAGCAGAATGTTTTTTCAGAGTGGTTAGTTCTGTTTTCAGGGATGTGTGCATATATCATGCACTTGTGGACTTTGGCATCCAGCCAACTCCACTTGATTCGGAATCCACTGTGGAAAACATTTGTACTGTAAGGTCTTTTGAGGCAAAATCTGTTTCTGGAAACCTAAAATATTTGCAGAGTCTGTGATATCACAGGAAAATTGAGTTTCTGGAGGCATTCACAAGACAGGATGAACATAAAAATTATCTCTTCTTGTAAATACACTTTTATTTCAGTTAAATCCTATGCGCCGTGAATCCTATGCACCTCTCTCTCTTTCTCCTCACAGCAGTTTTTCTTGGTAAGGTTCTTAGCTGAAATTGTTGCCTGGGAAGTTTAGTGCAAAAGTCAGCACCTAATATCTTGCTAAGACTTAACTGGAAAACAAACTGAGGGATGTTTCTTCACCAGGCTGTCAGACAGATACACGTGCTTCTTTTAGGGATGCTGAACCTCTGCTTCCACTCTTCATCTGGTAGTTGAAATCAATCTTTCAGGGCTGTTAGTTCAACTAATGGCAACTGTCCAGCAAAGTAGCTATCAGTGAACTCTCAGTGTCTCAATGAAGATATCTAAATAAAGGTTAAGACTGCACAGTGTAGTAGCTAGCATTGTGCTGCTTGTGCAACCCTCTGTCCTCCTTCCCTTTTCAATTAGAGAAAAAAGAAATCATCTGTGAGAATCCTTTATAGCCCATAGGGTAACTCCAGCTGCCCACCCTTATGACTATGCTCCGTTGAAGGCAGCCACATAGCCAAACTGCCTGCTGGTGCCTGAAGGCATGAGAGGTATTGCACCAGTACAAATGGTCTCTGCTCCATGCTTGGTCACCGGGGTGAGGGTGGGTGGGCCACTTCCAGCCAAGGCAATTCATGTGGCTTTTTCCTTCCCTAAAGGCCCTTTGGACATTTCCTTCTGGCTTCTCAGGGAAGGAGATGAGTAACTCTATCAGCAGCACCCTGATCTGGGCTCTCGGGCCCTTTCTGCTCCCAGGAGCCTGGTGTGCCTCTCTCATGGGACAAGAGTGCTCCTGTGAAAAATGGTATCTGGGAACTGACTAGAGCAATTATCCTCTAGTAATTGACACTAGTTATTTCCCATGGGCTCTAGATCAGTCATCCATTAACAAACAAAAGAGAAGATTCTGGAGAGGAATGCAAACTTCCCAGGTTCATAAAGTTAAGGAATCATCTTATTAAATTGATCATAAGTGGTGATGTGACAACACCATCTACCCCTCAGTTGAAAAAACAGAGAATGGCAGATCATGTCTGGTACACTGCCCACCTTTAACTCGACAGGATGGTCTCCACCATAGGGGAATGTGTTACAAATCATTCACAGACTTTACAATCACTTTAATATGCATGTGTTCATGATTTCATGTCTACTTTTTCAGGCATGCTGTCCTGTTACCATTTTCTCTTTACACAGGTAGTCCCAGACTTCTTTTTTCTTTTGCTAAGCTTCTTACTTTTGGGCATTAGGCCTTTAATGACCTTCTTCAGGAAGTTTCAGTTCTTATTCCTTTATTAGTACTCTCAAACCCAAAATTTAATCTCTGAGATAGTTCACTTCATTTGCAAGCACAGCCATCCCTTTTGTTTTTCTCTTCAGCCAAATCCTCATGATTTTCACTCTTCTTTCCCTCTGTGTAGTTATGTTCCCCCATGAGCTCTTTCTCAGGAGCTTATTGTTTCCACATAATTACTGTTCGGATGAAATCTGTCCCACCTGGATAGGCTTCTTGTACCTCAAAATGGCATTTGCACATCACAAAAGGAAAAACTTTCTTCTTTTTTCTTTATATTAGCTCTCTAGTCATTTAGTGAAGTCCCTATTCTGTCCTCTCCCTCTTTTGCTCCAAATGAGTAACGTGTAATACTGCAGAGGTTACTTTTACTAAAGTCACCTTCACCCTTTGTCCTACAGCTTATATTAGTTCCTCTAATTTTTTGTCTGGCTGTAGTCTAGATCTGGTGACCTTGGGGCCTTGAAGTGTGGTGGATTCTTTTTCCTGCTCACTTCTTATACTGTAACTTCGGAGATATTACTGCTGAACTTGGTTTACTGGACCTTATTTTATTTCACACTGAGACCCCTTTGTATGGTCCTGGCAGGCTTCTTGCATCAACCATCTGCTACATACGTGAACAAAACATTTGACAAGCAGTGTTCACTCAGTCAGGAACCTCAGCTCACGACTTGCACTAGCTGGGACAAAAAGAATCAAAATGAAAGGCAACAGCTAAGACAAGGATACACAGCTAACAAAAGGAGTTCTTTTCAATGTAAGTTAAATCTTTGCATGGCATGTGCTACTACAGAAACAGTGTGGTGGTTAATGATTAATCTATTTTAATATAGGAGGGTTTATGGACATTAGGATCACAGGGATTTTTAAATGGGAAATGAAAAAGAGACTTACTCAAATCAACCTCATAGGCAGAAGCATTGATCACCTTCTGTGTCTGAGTCCACTTCTTCCCACCAGGATCCAGTAGTGGCAATGTTCTCTCCTGGCCTAGCTGGAAGGAGAAAGCAGTGGTCACCTACTGAAAACCTTCTGTGACTTGCTATGGTGACAGTCTCTGCACCTCTGAAGGCCAGGAAGAAGATTTCTGAAGCGAAGGGCTCTGAGCACTGGGGAAAGATTCTTGTGGGGCTCTGGTCTCACTGGGTGTCTGGTCTGGCATTATCACTGTGATGTTCCTCCATGTCAAAAATGTTAGCAAAGAAGATTTGGAAGGAGCCATAGGCTAGTAGTGTCTCTGGTAGTGTCTGTCAGAGAGTGCTTGGGTAAATATCTTAATTTTATAGGTCAGTACATCCTCATAACCTGGAGGGAAGCTTCCTGATCTGGACTTCATAGCTGAATCTTTATGTCTGATTTCTCACGGCAAGTCCATTATTGGACATGTAAACATGTAAGTCAATGTTGTTTAAGTATTGAGTCTCTCATTCTGTAAAATCATTTCTACAAAATCATTTCATTAAAGGTCTCTACTTCAGCTTCAGGTGGCAAATCCCTTCGTATAGTCAGTAGGTGCTCTCCTTCCTCTATCTGGAGACACAGTACTGTCTTTCCACTACCCTCAGACAGATGCCTAATGCTTATTTAATCCAGGAAAAGAGTTCAGGAGTGAGTGCAGCAAAACCAGGGTAGGGTTGGCAGTTATGGCTCCTGTAACAGCCACAGTGGGAATGAGACATATCTAGCTGACTGATTGCTATACATAAAAAATCCTCAGCCATCATAGATTATTTGTCTGCAATTCCACTCTCATTTTTCACTAGTAATTGTTAGTGTTATTTGACATTCCATCTTCCAATTTGCTCTGGTAATGGACTCCAGGATGACAAACAAAGTGATGAAATACTGCTTATCTTGGGTTTGTTTCTTCTCTGAATAAAATCCTGGTGGACAAAAATATCTTGTACAGAAAACTACTCTCAGTACTGACATACTTCATGATCATTCAGCATCTCAGCTCTTCAGACCTGATCCTGTGGCCCAAGTTTTTTCTGTATTACAGCGATATCAAATTTGCTAATTGGCTTACTATTTGGTTGTATGCATTGTTCACTGTCTTGAAAGAGGCTTTCTTACTCTTCCGAGTGTAGGACACTGTTAGGTGCGTTCATGTCTGAAAACTTGTGAGTCTCAAAGGTTCCTCAGTCATTTATCTTTGTTTATTCATGCAAGTTTTTGGTACTGGGAATTGAGATAGGATTGTCTGGTACTCTGGGCTGTGTCAGTGTTTGCACCTGGGTTAAGCCAGGAGGTTCTCCGCGTTACTGCATGAGGGTTGCAGTTACCAAGCTCAGATGCATGAAATAACGGTGGAGATCCTGACTTTTCTGCTGCTTTATTGGGAGAGGGAGAAACTGTAATTCTGGCTGAAAGCTTGAATAATATAATCCAAGTACAGCAAGATTTCGTATCATATTGTATTTTCTGGAAAGCTTTCTGAACTGTCTTCAGTCAGGAGATTCCTCCAGAAGAGGCTTCCCTTGTAAAAGAAAAGTCTGACAATGTAAAGCATGTATTCATCTAGTTTTCTTGTAATTAAACTACCTAAAATTTTGAATTATAGGCTTTTATTCTATTATAACTAGAACTTAACTAGCAGGCTTCTATTCTGATAAAATCTGTCCAAAGTGACTGAGCACCAAATGATGCTACACATATGGTCTATATTGACATATCCTGAGCTCCTCTTTTGCACCAAGTGATTAGGCTACAGGAAGCGGAATGTTTACAAACTTTCTATAAAAAGAAACAATTTAGCTGAACAAAGGACCCTTTCAGACAGTTCATTTTTTATTTCTGAATTCTGCCTCTGAGGGATTTTTTTTCATTTTTTTGAACTTTTGTGGATTTCTGGCCAATGTTATGTGCCCGATTTTGTTTCTCCTTTGCTATATGTGGATCTGAGGAGATCTGTGATTTGTAAGAACACAGTCCCAATTTTGTGTTAAGCAGATAACCTGTGCTAGGTTGTAATGAAAGGGTTTCTGTGAGATGTGGGAAAGGAGTGAATTATTCTACTTGGTCATCTTTCTACCTGTGTCTTTCAGAAGTATGATTTAATATTTTTTCTATGTGGATGAGAAAAATTCAAGAATTACGATCAGTTCTATGAGACTGACATAACTTTGGGAAGCTGGACAAGGTAATTGGAAAGAAATTGTAATGAAATAATTGTTTATCCTTAATAGCTGAAGAGATTTGCATTCTTCTGTAATACTGTGAATTAATGCCCGATATGCCAGAGACAGAAGTGTAATAGAAACATCTTCATTCAGAGGATGACTGCATATTTTTTACGGCTGTGTTTGATTGCAAATTTCTTGAAATGTTGAAAGTTTAAAATTGCACAATGTTCAGACATAAAACCAACCATATCCAGTTCAGAAAGGTTTCTGGAGAGCTTTTCGTTTTTTGGAGGATTAGCATAGAACTTGCTCCCAGCATTTACAGCTGCTTTATCTCAATGTTAGTTGACACATGCATAAATTTACACCAGGCAGTCTCTGCACTGGCAAAGTTTAAGAGATTTAATCTGCTAATTTTTATCCAGACAGAAATACACAGTCCAATTCTCTTTCCTTTTAATCAAATTATCATCTGGTGTCACCAACAGGTATAAAATTTGCTTTAATGTAAGAATGATTGACATTCCATATTCTTAAAGTCTACTTTACTTGTTCATTGTTACTTACAACCACATTTTGATTCTGGCTGCTCATTAAGGTACCATTTCTCCTCATCTTTATAAAACATATTCCAAAAACTCTCATGAAAATCTCCTGCAAGGATACTTTGAATAGCTCTATTTGGGCATCCTCTGTTGGCAATGAGGCTGGTGGGAATACAGGCTACTTGAGGGCTCTAAATTCAGCCATTGCATTGCCAAAAGTGAGAAACACTCAGAGCTTTTAGATGTGCATGGCTGAAATATTTCCTTAGGATGGAAATTAAGTCTCTGCAGGCTCACAGTCTCTTGCCAAGACAAAATCTTCACTGCAACTAAGAGGAGGTTGTCTGCTTAATGGTTGTTCTTAGCTTGACAGCTTAGGAAGAAAGCAGCTGATACACACAGCAGCCTGCCCCAGTGTTCCTGATTAAACTCCATAACAGCTCTTGCCCCAGGGTGGAGCAATAGCTGAAGGACTTAGGGCAGGGAGGCAAGAAGCTCAGTTCACCACTGGAGACAAGCCCTGCGTCTGCATGGGAAGAGCTTCTGATCCAGTTGGTGTCGGCTACTACTTATTATGGAAAACATTCCACTTCTTGTGGAATGACAGAAGTTAACTGAGAGGGCTGCATGGGGAGTCAGTAGAAAATGGATGCCTTGATGAAGGAACCGTTTCAAAATTACAAACATTCACAAAAATGTATATGTGAAAAAAGGTGGGAGCAGTGCAAAAGTCCATGGGAAGCATAAAATACAGGTACATTTAAGGGTGCAAAGAGGTCTTTTTTCAGGGTGATAAGTTTCACAAGAGGAAAATAAATGTAATAATAATAGTAATCTACAGAAGACTGCAAAATGTTTCAGCCACAAGACGTGCTCAAAAATACCTGGTCAAATGTCATGGGCAACACTTGGAAAAAGAAGACAAAAGGAGTTTTCCTTAGTGCTTTTCACCCCTAAGCATGTGTCAAACACACTCACAGACTTTTTGTTCTCCCTGAACACAGAGCATTTGAGTGTGCTCTTTATAGACAATCCAGTATTGGTGAGCTCTGCAGCTTTACTCTCAGTGATAGCTGTTCTTGCTCTGGCTCCAAAGGCATTGTGCCTATTGGAAGAAAAAATGCTGTTAGAGATTGAGGAGAGAGGCATTATACCAGCTGCTCAGTCACATGGAACAAAATATGCCTTAAAGGATGCTAAGAAAAAGTTATTTTTCCTCTAAATTTTCAACTCAAGAGTTGAAAGCTGATCATGTGCATAGTTGTAATTTTCCACTGCAAATCTGTATTTCCTTTCCAGTTTTATCCATGCAGGGAACAAGTTTGGAACTGTTACTATCTCTTGTTTTTATATTATTAGTGGAAGACCCCAAACCTTTAAAAGGAAGGCATTTGGTGTGGAAGTAAAACTTTATTCTGTTTGTAATACTCTAGTCTGTTTCCTTTAGACACAGGAATTTCTAGCATTTGGTATGTAACTTTAATTAAGAGCGGCTAATCTCCACAAGCACTGCATCACTAGAATGGGGACTTTTAATTAAAGATTGGGAAGTAGTTGAAGGGAAAATCCAAGGGTCTAGCCTGGGACAGTTTACCTTGAATCACATCTGATCTAAACTGCCCCAGCTTGAACGCATTCTGATGAAGACTTTGAGCCTTGTGAAAGGATCAACTGTAATGCCCTTTAAAAATCAGGCTACAGTAGAAGCAGTGCCCTGCACCTATTCTCATTTTCTGAAGACCATTCTTGGTTTTCTTAGGCTTTAGCTGCAAAGTGATATGTTCTGATTTTAGCTATTGGTGGTTAAATCCTCTTTTTTTCTCAATTCCTGCAAAATTATAGGTGTTCCAAACTCATGAGGCAGGTTTCCACAGACCCTGAGATTCTTAAAATGCTTCAATTTTTAGTCTTGTTTCTGATCCCTTCAATCAAACTGGATTCATTGCATTTTGCTGAAGTACAGCTTGGAAAAGCTAAAGGCAAGCTACAAAAACAGAATAGACTAAAGTGGGAAGGATGCAGAAAGATGACGATTTTTAAAATTATATCTCTCAGAGCAAAAAGGAAAAGAGACTATAAGAAATGGAAGGCCAAGAGGACACTGTTTTGATTATAAGTTTATTTTGTTTTATTGTGGTGGGTAAACGACGCCTTGTTCACTGTGCTGAAAGCAAAAATCTTGGAAGGAAGTTGTTTTTTCATTTCAATATAAATTTATAAAAAAACAAAGAATAAAAAATGGCCAGATATCTGTGGAATGAAGGCCTACCAATCCCATTCCTGACTCAATGTTTTTTAACTTGCAGGGAAGGAGTTTGCCTAATAAAGTTGGAGCCAGTCCAAAACAAAAGAGGCTGCTTCTAAGACCTGTAGTATTTTGGCTGCTCATGCCTGGTAGACATCAAGTGACAGCTATCACATATCTTTCTATTACATATGCATAATTTACCTTAGGAAAGATAAGAATGGATGGATGTAATTCTTGTCTGCTCATGGCAACAAAAACCTTGCACTCACCCTGCCAATGTAATTTACAAAGTGATAATAGGATTTTGCTTTTTTGGGGAGGGAGTGGAGTCAGCAAGGCAGAAATATTTGAGAGATGAAGTGATCCTCACTTCTAATCAGAAGAATTTAGACTCTCCAGACCTTAGCATGGAGCCAGGTAGAGAATTTGATGCTATCTGTGAAGAACATTAGAAGAAGGGCATGAACTTAAAATATGCACTGAAGAATCTTAAAACTGCCTTTCCACTGTGTGGTACTGGGTGTAGCTTCTGCCATATGGCAGGGAAATCTTAGGGCTTCTCTAAATGCCGCTGCCTAATAATTGCTCCAGAACGGATTTTACAACTAGCACTTCCCAGAGAGTGAATTATTGTGGCTGTGTCTGATCTCAGCTCCAGCTGCGGGGGGAAGAAGGAAAGTCCGTCAGCGAAAGACAGCTCAGGTGTACATCACATACTCAAAAGGGTGACAGCATCCTTCTGAGAGCATTCTTTACACAAGTATTAGGACTCCTGATAAGCTTTTTGTGGACTCACAGAATAATTTAGGTTAGAAGGGTTCTCTGCAGATCCTCTAGCCTGACCTCCTGCTCAAAGCAGGACAAACTGGATCAGGTTGCTTGGTGGAAATCTAAGAGGTAATATCCGATGCAGAGGATTGCAAGTACTACTGAAAGTATGAGTTGGTTTGTTTCTCAGTATTAATGCAGCTCCTTCTTGGAATGCTTTTTATTGGATTATGAGGTCCAGTTAGTCAGACAGATGTTCAGCATCTAGATACCTGGGCATGGACTAGTTCTCCTAAAAATACTACGTAGGACTTCTACGAAAGCCTCTGTTTTGACCAAGCTGACACATGGCAATAGAGATGTAAAGGTAAGGGTAACAACGTAACCTTCATTTTCCTGGCAACTTAAGGAGGTACTTACTGACTGTTTTTTGAAGTACCAGTTTTTCTTAGACTCCATGGTTTTTATCAGCTCGATTGCACAGCATGAACCCTGCATTGGGGCACTCTGAGTTCTGGTATGCTAGGAGTCTGAACATACAGAAAGATGAAAAATAAACACACAGAAGACTGGAGTCCTCAGTTTTAGAAACTTGCTTTCAGGTAGGCTTTAGTTCCACTTTTAGGGAAGGATGATAAAGGTGCTTCCTGCATTACTTAATCACTTTACCCAGCTTACACTTGAATTCAAAGGCATTACAAATACAGCACTTGAAACCAGCATTGCATCATCTATTTTACCCATAGATGCTCATAAAACATGTAAACGTGATCCGACAGCAAGTTTAAAAGCCTGAGTACACACACATGGTTGTAGGACAGAGAGGAAGCAACATGGTTCAAGTGAAGTAAGAGATAGACAGGCCTACAGGTTTTCAGTCCTTATGTCTGAAAGAGTATTGAAATCCAGTCCCTGAATGTTGTTTTATGCACTACAGGACACCCAAGATTTCTTATAGCTGTGAGTACTTTGAATCCAAGCAATTCGTGCATTTACTGGTGTCTGCTTTACGTCTCACATTGAGCTTTCCCCAGCCCCGCTTTGCTTTATCTGTCTGGTATCAGTCACTGTGGAGTGAGATCTCAATCTTTGTTTAACATATATTGCTTGCAAATGTTGTCTCCTTTGTGGTGATTGTATGACGTCCTCTTGGCCCTGACTGCTGGGGAGCATGGGCTGCCGAAAGGCTCATTTCTCTCCGTGGCTGGATTCCCATCTGCCACTCAGGTCTCCAGCAGCAGATGGGACCTGCCTGGAGGGAAGAGCCTGATCGATGATGCTGTGTCCCAGCTGAGAACCAGCATGGTGACTTCTAGACCTGAATGGTCCATGCAGATGAATATTGTGTGTTAGGAAACTCAAAAATATCAGCTGATGAAATCCTGCATGTTTGTTTTCAGGATACATAAAAGCCATGGACAGAAATACTAGTTACCAAAAGCATTTGACTTTTTTTTTCTTTTCTTGTGAATGCATTATTTAGCTTCCTTAGAAGACTGACGTATTTTCTTGGAAACACACTGACCTAAGCACACCTGTTTCATATGCTTTTGCTTAGCATGTTCTGAGAGAAAGCTAATTAAATTTCCTGAAAAAGATCCTTCCACTTGCACGCATGCCTTCATTCAGAAATTCAAAGTCAGTGAGCAAATCTAATAGAAACAGTAGTTTTAATAGGGGGTTGTGCAATATATAGTAGATCTCTAATTTGTTTAACAAGAAGGGTTATATTTTTCATTCTAGTGTCATCCTTGCTTTCTGCATTATAGCTCCAAAGCACAGGATGAAATAATTTTATTCTGCAAATAATTGCATGATGAATTATCCTACAAAATATCTGTTGTCTCCATAAAGCAGAGTTGAGTCAAACACGAGCCCAAGCCTTTTGTGATTCTTTACCATAAATGTAGCACTAATTTCCCCTCCACTTGCCCTCAGGGCTGTGCACTTTTCCACCAATTGCACAAGGAAGGCTCTGCCATTCTGTGGTCGTTAGTCATAAATATATTTGGGTGATAGTTAAGATGGCATCACTTGGTGGGAAAGCAGAGAGGGCAGACACCGAGACACCTGTAGGACATTCCTAGGGCTGTGCATGGGCCAGACCCTAAGACCCATGGAGCAGGAAGGGTGATGGGCAGGGTATTTGTTCTCTCTTTACTCAGGTGCTGGGGGAAACTGAAATCACAGCTAGTGGCAAAATGTTTCCAGAGCTGGGAGAATTTGGAAAGGCAAAGGTGTGTGGTTGCCATAGGCATGCTGGTCCTCTCTGTGTATTTCTCTCCATTTCTGTTTTTCCTTGCATATCCCTCTGTACTGTCTTTCTACATAAACATCTACATATGTCAGAGACCTCTTAAAGATTAAAGTAGTCTATGCTGTGTTTATTCCACCTGTCAGTGCTACCTGAAATGTGATGTTTGCTGCCTCCATCCCCTGAATCATTCTCTTTCCAAATAACCCAGAGAGCAAAAGTACTCAATGTATCTGAGCAGGGGGGTAGACAAAAGTCTTTGACTAAAAAACTCTAAAACAATCAAGCAGAACAATATAGCCAAGGACTCCCCTGCAAGCAGGAAGCCATCGTAGCTTCATATAAACTGTAACTACTCTTCACTTCTTTCATTTTACCTCCTATTTTCACCCTGCAACCTTTTCAAGATCTGATTTAATTGCTGGAAAGCAAAATTAAGAGAAGTTATTTCACAACATTAGAGCAGAAATACCTAAATGCGGTATTATGAGCATAACAGAAAACCACAGCCTGAGCCACTGTGTAAGAATATTAAGAGCATAATTCTCTCAGGAGCATTTTCAAGAATGTGTAGCAAGTGTGCCAAGTGTGGTTCTTACTGTAATAACAACTGTAAAGTTGGACTCAATGTAGTAATAGTGTTACTCTGTCCTTAAGGCTCTCACATAAACTTGCAAGACCATTTTTAGTATTTTTCCCATGCAACACTAATGAAATCAATGGCAGAAGTATCCCATAATTTTCTGTAGGACTTTAGAATCAAAGAATCATTTAGGCTGGATAAGACCTTTAAGACCATCAAGTCCAACTGCAAACCTGATACTGCCAAGTCCACCACTAAACCATGTCCCTAAGCACCACGTCTACACACCTTTTAAATACCTCCAGGGATGATGACTCAACCACTTGAGACCTTCAGTGAAGAAATATTTCATAATGTCCAATATAAACTTCCCCTGACACAACTTGAGGTTATTGCCTGTTGTCCTATCACTAGTTACCTGGGAGAAGAGACCAACATCTGCCTCACTACAACCACCTTTCAGGTAGCTGTAGAGACTGATAAGGTCTCCCCTGGGCCTCCTTTTCTCCAGACTAAACAACCCAAGTTCCCTTAGCTGCTCCTCATAAGACCTGTTCTCTAAAGTCTATTTCTCTTTAGTCTTCTTTAAAAACATTTGACAAGGTTAATTACAGAGTGGTGAGTTCTTAATATGTTGCTGCTTAACTTTGCTTACAATGCCAAGGTCTAGGACTCTGCTGGTCAACTAAATTGCATATTGTAATCTGTGGCAGTTTCTTGATTGACTCATTAGAGATTAAGAGTAGTTGTATGTTGTTTTCTTAGGTTTTTCTTTCTTTTCCGAGCTTCATCAGATCCAAATTTTGTTCCCAGCTGCTCCACACAAGAAATCGTTGTTTATCCATTGAACCTGTGACCCTTGGATGTGAAGGATGGGGAAGATCAGGGACTCAGCCCTCCTGCTGGTGTGAATCTGTGGTATTTCTAATTATGTCATTCAGTTACTCCACTTTACACTATAGCAATCAAATGCAGAACGTGGTCTATGACCATCAAAATAGATTGGTCTAGAAATAATTCACCTTAACCTAGTGCAAATAACTAAGGCAGTCACTGTCTCTTGCTCTGTTCTGGGTGATAGAAACACCAGTTTGTAAATTTTTACATGTTATATACTCACTGTGGTTGTGGGTGGATCACTCATATGAAATATGTTAAATAGACAACTTACATATTATTGCCTCTGCTTAAGGACCTGCCTCTCTCCACTTGTTTTGTAGACAATTTGCATCCTTAACTGGTCACAGTGTGGTCAGACACCTTCACTAGGCAGTAGTCTCCAACAGGAAGTGTGAATTCCCCTCCTCATTGCATCTGATAGTGTGACTGGAGGACGTTTGCACCATGTTATATGTAATGCCAGATGATCAATGCTATCACTGTCCTCCAGCAAGGACACAGCACGGTGATGAAGGACCAAATGGTCAGACCAACTTTATTTCTCTCTCAAAGTGCTTGGGAGCCATTGCTCTGTCGCTCCTCACTTCTTCACCAAAAACATCACAGATTACTTTTCATATATCAAGTCTTTAATATGCAATTATGAAATGAGAAGCTGATTTTGGTTGACTTTGGGGTTTTTTGAGCCTTGCATTTCCTAGCTTCCCTGTATAACCCTAAGGTCTAGAAACTTTCTCTTTTTAACGAGAAAAAGTAAAAGAAGTTCTCGTATAATTGCAGGGTGCTGGGAGCTGGAGTTTGAGGGAAAAATACTGCATACTGGTACAACGTTGACATAATTGGAAAAGTCACCAGCCAACTGTCAGCTGTGCAGGGTTCCTCTCAGCCTTCCTCAGCTCTGGGCAAGAAAACTTAGCTGCTATGAGCCTGAAACCACACACCCAGGGCTTTGCTGTGCTGGGCTGTGCATGGCAGAAGGGCTGAGGCCCTGCGGTCAGCCTCTCCCTCTGTCTCACAGCTGCAATTAGGCAAAGCATCGGCTGTGGCATGGTACCCCTCTGAAGAGAAGAAGGTTGCTGCCATACCCTGCGCACACTCGTGTGCACAGTTGCCGAGGGCCAGTGACGATGCTGTCCACTGGTCACAGGAGTTTCCCAGTGGCAGCAGGCTGTATGCTATGAAGCAAGAAGTTTTTAGTTACGCACATTGTTGTGGGTTAACCCCGGTAGGCAATAAAGCACCACACAGCCACTCACTCACTCCTCCTCCAAACCCAGCTCACAGTGGGATGGAGTAAGTGAAAAGGAAGAGGAAAAGTGAGAAAACTTGTGGATCAAGATTAAAAAAAAAACAACTTAATAAGCAGCGGAAAAATGGAAGAATAAAGAAAACAAAACAAGTGATTCAAAGGCAGCCACTCACCACTTCCCGTGGACAGCCCGATGCCCAGCTGGTTCCTGAGCAAAACATGGGTAACCTCCCTAAACCACCTGGTCTCCATTTTTGTGGCTGAGCATGACATTACACTTCATGGAATATCTTTTTAGTTAGTTCAGGTCATCTGTCTGGTTGTGTCCCCTCCCAGCCTATTGTGCGTCCCCAGTCTATTCACTGGGAGCAGGAGGAGTAGAGTAAGAAACAGAGAAGGCTCTGACACTGTGCAAATTCTAGGCAGCAATAGGTAAAATGTTGGTGTGTTATCGACATTGTCTTGGTCACAAATCTAAACTCCAGCATCATATGAGCTACTATGAAGAAAATTAACTCCCAGTTAGCATCCCAGTGTTCCAGTTAGACCCAGTACAACCCCTCATCTTTGAAAAGAAAATATTAATCCAGGACTACTGTTAGGAAATGATATTAATGATTTCAACAGGATTTAGTACCCGCTCATTATTCTTTCCCATTTGTACAGCTTCGCTGAGCTGCAGGAAAGGAATTGAATAAAAGAAAAGGCAACGTAAACCCTCATCCTCCTGGGACAAAATGTTCCTGCTGTTTTCCTACTCTTTTACTTCAAAGCAAGAGTTTCAGGGACAGCTACAGCACTGAGTATTATGAACCACGAGTGCACCTAATGTTATTCAACATAAAGTGTGTCAGGAGAAAGTAATGCAGAAATATCAGTCATTGTTGTGCTGGGAGAGGGGAGTCAGACGCGTGCTCGGTGCAATACATCACTCTCTGAACAAGTCGCAGGCAGGCTCAGAAGTGAACCTGTCACTCCTGGCTCTGTTTGCTGGCATGATTAAACACAAGCCGGCACTGCTGTTTTTTGGTGCCGTTGGGTCATATTCCCCTGGAAATCCAGAGCCTTTTGCCAGCGATGTTTGAGTTTGGAGTGGCACTTGGGTTTCCTGTTACTTGCCAAGGCAAGCATTGCATTTGCAGAGTCTTATCTTGACCTTCACTCAAGATAAGGCTGCCTGATTTGGGAACAAGTGGGTTCTGTGTTGATCATTTTTTAGTTGTGTGGGGTCTTCTTCAGCGAGCCATTTCCCAGGATATTTGCTCGAGCTGTTGTTGAAGGGTTTTAAAGGACAGAAGTGGGATGGAGGAGAAATGTGACTATTTCCCAGAAACAGTGTTTTGGATTTTATGAATGTGTGTTCAGGCAGGTGTGTTTGTCTAAGTTACCTGCTGTATGATGTGGATGGTGCTGCATAGTCAGCTGCGTGCAGTGACTGGGAGATTTGTTCCCTGTGGTACCATGGCTCTCAGAACTGCTTGTGGATCCTCTACAGAACTGAATGATTGTAGATTTGATGTGCTTTGGCACATGATTAAAGCTCATAGCCTCCTCCCTTGCAGCTGCCTAGCCCTCTCAGGAGCCCTTGTTCACCATCTTTTTCAGAAGTGAATAAACTTTTTGATATTACAAGGCAGACAATGGACACTGTCCTTGGCTTAAAGCTGAGCACTTGCTTTAGTCAGAGTTAGGGCTGATATCGGGCCTTGCAAAGCCATCTGTGAGTCCATCCTATGGGCAGGGGAAATTTTTATACCAGTCACGTGAAAATGTTTTGTTTTGCTTTTTATTTTCAGTATGTTGTGTTACGAGGGTTCTGTGATAGGCATTGACTGGGGGGGCAATACTTATCATGGATGTTACACAAACTAATGACCCATGATGAAGATGCCACAGATGTTTCTCTGCACTGCGTCCTTTAAAACTCATCCTTTTCGGTAACAGCATTGAGAGTTAAAACCAGTATATTACAGGGAAGCTTGGGTTTTAGTGGATATTCACAAAAGGAGCAAACCCAGCCAAAGAAACTGAATTCCTCATACCTGTCACGAGGCTGCACTGGCTGCATTTACACACGGCTGTGACCTCCCCCATTCCTTACTGGCTAAGAAACCCTCAGATAAGGACACTCATCAAAAAAATTCTCTTCAAAGATCTGCTTCTGTTAGCATGGAGAGCGATGGGATTTACTGCTTTTCTTAAATGAAAATGGTTTTCCTTATATACACAGTAAGGAATTGCTCTCTCTCTGAAGAGCACAAGGCAACATTTATGGTAGATAAAAGTGGTTTTTTTGGTAAACAGCTACAGGATTAATAAACCCTTCAAGGACTATCATGGCAAGATTTCTGTTATGACATAGGTAGCATGTGAGATGCCAGAAGAAGATGTTGTGAAAGTTGCAGAGAAGAATCAATGTTTAGTATAGAAGATAGTAAAAGACAGTGATGAAAATAAATGGAAATAAATTTTCTCAACAAATGTTTGCCAAGAGCCTAATTCTTGTGCTGTGGACCAAAATTGCTGCTGACATTTTCTGTAACGAAATTTCTTCCTATTTGCTCAAAGTCGCCATCTGCACTCTGACTCATCCACTTTATTCCCGAGCTGGGTGTGTACGACAGAATTCTACATCTGCAGGACACTGGCATCCTCCTGCAACATGCTCCTTCTAGGAAGAATGAGCGCATACAGATCTGGGGTTATCCACTTACCACTGTAACAACAAAGCCCTGAACGAGAAAAATCAGCTTTGTGTTTGGATCCTTCCCTCTGGCTTTCTTTTTCCTAACATTAAGTGTTGTTTAAACATTGTTCTGAATGCTTAAAACAGCAGTTATGTCTCATCTCTCCTTTAGCTTTTCTGGCTACATCTATAGGTGATGCATGTTGGCATAATTTTATTGAAATCAGAGGAACTATCCCAATTTCCACCAAATGAGGAGGATTTGGGGTGTAAAATGCTTATTAAGAATAAAATAGTCCTGTACAGAAATAGTCCTGGGTAATGAGCCAAGGATTGCAGCTAGAGATTTCAGAATTGTATTTATAAGCCTCAAAGCCACATTTCTCATGGCTAGGAAAATAATATCTGTTCTGTCACTTGTTAATATAATTATCCTCTGTTTCAGGAGAATTAGCAACTCACTGTGCATTTAGAAACTGCTGCATTGGTGTTTTATAAAACTGAAAAAAGAAAGCCGATTTGACACATTTGGTCATCCAAATTGTGCATCCTCTTTGTCTTTTGAAAAGATTCTGTTACCTCTCCTTCTCTACAGACAATCATTGACCCATCAGTGTGAATAATTTGTTTTGCTCTGGAAAATCTCAGCTACTGCTAAGATTGACTAAGAGGAATTGTTGTTTCAGCAATAATACTATTGATGTGCTGTGTACTAAGCAATAAACAGCTGCTGAAATTGATTAATCGTTGAAGTGGAGATGAGATTTTAAGACAATTTCAAATTCTGTTCATTGCACTCACATTTTATATTAAATATCCCCTTGTTGTGGTGTTATGCTACAAGATGAATAGAACTTTTTTTTTATCAGAGTTCTCAGTGTCATACATAACTTTCTAAACATTTGGAATGTTTGAAAATCCCTGAAATAAGCAGCTCTATTTCCAAGCCTTCACTGAGGAAGGAGAAAAGGATAACCTTGTCTTTTAAAACATATTTGTCTGTGGTTTCTTGTGTGACAGCAGACCTATTTTTTCCGCTTTGCAATATATAGGACGAGGAGAATCGCCAGAGCAGGTCAGACCCAAGGTTGATGAAGGCCAGTTTTCTGCAGCTGGCAGCAGACAGCACCAGCTGCTTCAAAGGAAGAGACAAGAAGTTTCACAGCTAGTGGCAATTTGAAAATTAACCTTTGAGAAATTTCCTCCCAGCTTCCATGGGTGGAAAATCCATTTATGCCTGGAGGTAGGAAGGCTTGCAGGTCTTCCTTTTCTCCACACCCTTCCCTTTGCCCCCCCCTCCCCTCCCCTCCCCCTCCCCCTCCTCCTCCCCCCTTTCTTTTGGGTTTAATACTTTAATTCTAGCTATTCTTGATAGTTGTATAAAATCTTGGACCTTTTTGATTCCTGAGAAGATGTTGTTTTTGATGATAGATCATCAAAGGGGACTGGAGTATCTCTCCTATGAAGAAAGGCTGAGGGAGCTGGGCTTGGTCAGCCTGAAGAAAAGAAGGCTGCGAGGGGACTTTCTAAATGCCTAGAAATATCTTAAGGGTGGGTGTCAAAAGGATGCGGCCAGACTCTTTTCAGTGGTGCCCAGCGACAGGACAAGGGGCAATGGGCACAAACTGAAGCATGGGAGGTTCCATCTGAACATGAGGAAGAACTTCTTCCCTCTGAGGGTGATGGAGCCCTGGAACAGGCTGCCCAGGGAGGTTGTGGAGTCTCCTTCTCTGGAGATACTCAAGACCGGCCTGGACGCGGTCCTGTACAGCCTGCTGTAGGTGACCCTGCTTCAGCGGGGGGGGGTTGGACTAGATGACCCACAGAGGTCCCTTCCAACCCTGAACATTCTGTGATTCTGTGATCTTGCCAAAAACTTCCACAGGTGAATCGAAATTGGTGTGAAACACTGTGTCCTGGTATCAGCACAAAATATGTCACCTTCCAGTCTCAGCAAGTCTATTTTCTTTCTAACAGTTTGTGTTATCAGTGCCTGGCTAGTCGAAAGCTTTAGGCTACAGTGGTTTGCTGTTTGGTTACAGTTATCCCTTTCCCCTTTTTACCTCTTACGTCCTTGGAGTGCAAGTTCTTCAAAGTAGGCTTGGCTCCTTTAAGCAGCTTCTATATAGCACGCATTTCACTGTGGACATCGGCTATTTGCAACACAAAAATATGCATTAATGTCTAGTTTAAATTACTCTTAGGGCAACTGAACCCTATTCAGGTATTCTGGCTTGTTTGACTAAATGTGAGTAGAACAATGAAAAAACCTGAACAAAATTAACATCTCTACCTATGAAATATGTTACATGAAATATGCTAACAATGCACCAAGGTACAAGGTCTTCTGATCCACTAAAGACTTAAGGTACCTGGACAAGTTGTGAGGCTGAAGTATTTTGATGGTCATGTGTTTTGCCTAAGGCCTCCACTACAAAATTTTCCATGGTTTCTTATCTCTAATGATGAATGATCATGAAAATAATGGCTTATTTTACTGTGTGAGAGAGTTTTATGCTGACAAACTCCTTCCACTGAGTTTCCTGGAGCTGCTCCTCTTTGGACTATTTAAGGTGAGAAACGGGCATGTAGAAGTCTGTGTTAGTTGGAGAACATGAGCTTCTTCCCTGCTTTCCCTTCTGGTTGATCTCGGAACTACCAAATTTATAGATTCTAAGTCTTTGAAGAATGGCTATACTTGGCATCAATTTCTGCTTTCACTCAAAGCCCTTCTGATGAATTTGGCTCAACAGGAACAGGCTTCTGGTTAAGACAAAACTGAGTCTGTCTTTATTATCTCTTTGTAGGAGATTAGATAGGTTTGTAGCAGAGACTGCATAGAAGAGCATGGTTTTCTTTTACTTTTATTTAAATCCTTATGAGCAGGGGTGGAGTTGGAAAGACCTACTGAGAGTGAATAAAAAAGGCTAGCTCAGCATGAAGTGTTCTAATGTTTTAATTTGATACTTTTCTTTGCGAAGAGATACATTTTGATTGTAGCATTGAGCTTTCATAGAAAGGCATTTTACCAGGAGGCTAGAGTAGATGGATCGGGCTATAGGTGATAAAGGCCAATCCTTAAATCTGATTAAAACTTTAGTTTATATAATATGGCCATTATTAACTCAGTGCTCAACTCTCTGTACTTCTGAACAGATGTCTGACCGCCACTACAGGGGCAATGGGCACAAACTGAAGCACAGGAAGTTCCGTCTGAACATGAGGAAGAATTTCTTTCCTCTGAAGGTGATGGAGCACTGGAACAGGCTGCCCAGGGAGGTTGTGGAGTCTCCTTCTCTGGAGGTATTCAAGACCCGCCTGGACAAGGTCCTCTACAGCCTACTGTAGGTGACCCTGCTTTGGCAGGACGGTTGGACTAGATGACCCACAGAGGTCCCTTCCAACCCCTACCATTCTGTGATTCTGTGATACAGTTTGGGAAGAAACCCGAGTCTGAAAGCATCTTCTTTTTACATGGAGACTCCTCATAACAGCTTCTACAGCACAGCTTGTCGCTGTGCTTAATTTTGCTGCAGTCCTGATGGGCAGGTAAATATAGCATGGGTACACATGCACAACAAATATAATGTCTGTGTATATAGGGGAGGGAGACCTCTATATGTCCAAGCATACTTGTGAATTTGTGTGTGAGGTCATATGGTCCAACCAGGCCAACTATGTTCTAGCTGTTCTTTATAGCCAGGTCTCAGGCTATATTAAAATTGAAGGTACATCAATGCCAGTATTTTCACTACATCTTCTAATCTAACGTGAGTCAAAGTAGGGGCATGATCCTGAACAAATGAAGGAGCTGAGATGATTGGTTTCATTTGCTGGCAGTAGCACGGCAGTGTTTTATACCAGCTGAAAACTGACTGGGAGACTGCTCACATCTCTGGTTTCAAAAAGATGTGGGTTTGTTGTGATTGTGTCATAGTTGCCTGTTTTCAGAGTGCTGAAAAATAACAATAGCCATTTCGCTGCTAGTTTATCCAGCCTTCATGGATGTTGTCTACCTCGACTTCAGCAAGGCTTTTGACACTGTCTCCCATAACATGCTCCTAGGGAAGCTCAGGAAGTGTGGGCTGGATGAGTGGTCGGTGAGGTGGATTGAGAACTGGCTGAATGGCAGAACTCAGAGGGTTGTCATCAGCGGTGCTGAGTCTAGTTGGAGGCCTGTAACTGTAACCTGGATGAAGAGTTAGAATGTACCCTCAGCAAGTTTGCTGATGACACCAAATTGGGAGGAGTGGTAGATACACTGGAAGACTGTGCTGCCATTCAGCGTGACCTGGACAGGCTGGAGAGTTGGGCAGAGAGGAACCTGATGAGGTTCAACAAGGGCAAATGCAGGGTCCTGCACCTGGGGAGGAACAACCCCATGCATCAGTACAGGCTTGGGGTGGACCTGCTGGAGAGCAGCTGGGTGGAGAGGGACCTGGGCGTCCTGGTGGAGGACAGGTTGATCATGAGCCAACAGGGTGCCCTGGCTGCCAAAAAGGCCAATGGGATCCTGGGATGCATTAGGAGGAGTGTGGCCAGCAGGTTGAGGGAGGTTCTCCTTCCCCTCTACACTGCCCTAGTGAGGCCCCATCTGGAGTCCTGTGTCCAGTTCTGGGCTCCCCACTTCAAGAAAGATGAGGAGCTTACTGGAGAGAGTCCAGCGGAGGGCTCTGAGGATGATGAGGGGACTGGAGCATCTCCCCTACGAGGAGAGGCTGAGGGAGCTGGGCTTGTTCAGCCTGAAGAAGAGAAGGCTGCGAGGGGACCTTATAAATGCTTATAAATATCTGAAGGGTGGGTGTCAGGAGGGTGGGGCCTAACTCTTTTCAGTGGTGCCCAGTGACAGGAGAAGGGGCAACAGGCACAAACGGAAGCATAGGAAGTTCCGTCTGAAGATGAGGAAGAACTTCTTCCCTCTGAGAGTGATAGAGCCCTGGAACAGGCTGCCCAGGGAGGTTGTGGTGTCTCCTTCTCTGGAGATGTTCAAGACCCGCCTGGACAAGGTCCTGTGCAGCCTGCTGTAGGAGACCCTGCTTCAACGGGGGGTTTGAACTAGATGACCCACAGCGGTCCCTTCCAACCCCGAATATTCTGTGATTCTGTAATTTATGCTAATCATATTTTGTCAGAATGTAACATTTTTTTTTTTTTCAGCCCAGGGAAGTAATTAAACTGGAAAAAAAAATCATGCCATTGCCATAGTTTATCTGCATGATGTTTATCACCATCACACAGCAGTGGCATCTCAGGAGATCTAAAATGCAGAACTTAGGATGAAAATAGGAGAGCTAATTTTTCTTGTTAATTACCTTTATTTTTTTCTTATTTTCCCCATTCTCTGATTAGGACACTAACCTTTCTTTGCACATGCCTTTGGGCCTTTGTGCATGCAGATCTGGGCTGAGGTATCTCTGCTAGAAGCACTTGCACACTTCAGCAGAACAGGAATTACAGATGGCAGCACAAGGAAGCATGGGTGCGGGCAGCACTCACAAGGAGAAGGGCAACGTTTTGCTGTGTGTTGCGAACATTTTCAAACACTTGTGTGGCGACACAGTTCTGCCCTGCAAGTCTGCCCTTGAAAGTTTAAAGCAATAGGTGCAATTTAAGATGAAGAAAATGATGGGGTTAGTACCATTAACTTTCAGTGAAGAGTGTTTTGCTCATAGTCCAGTAGATTTTGCTAGGCCTGGGGGAACTAAAAAGAGGCAAGCAGTGCTTTCAGGGAGAGGAAATGATGTAGAGGTATTGATTAGGAAAATTCCTACATCCCAGACCTATTTAATTTCTTTATTCCTCTCCATTTTATACTAATAAGGCCCTGCACAGTGCTTTATCAATCTCTTTGGCAGAGCTCTCTCATTTGTGTTTATGTGACACTGCTTCATTTTTATGCCTGTATGATTGGTTTATTGGATTGGACAGTTGACTACAAGCCATCCAGGGACACTGTCAGCAGTAGAATATCACATTACTGAATTGAACAGAAATTCAGCTCCTGTACATTTTTACGCTATTTGCTGAACTAAACAGAAACATCCTGAGATATTTCCCAGAAGGAGAAAATTTTTCACTCAGATACGCCCATGCTATCAACAGGCAAGTGGACTTTGATTAAATAATGCCCTCAGCATCATATAAACTCACATAAAACATGAGTTAAGGATGTGTGAAACAGCTGGAATATGGCATAGCTCTATCTAGTTTATACCCCAGGTCCCAGTCTTGCTCTGCTGATGTAAGAGAACCTCAGCGTAACAGTCAAGGGAACATTGAGGACAGGTTTTGGGAGACTTGGATTAACCACAAGCTAAAGGTGTACCTAACAGCTGTTAACCCCAAACTGCAGTCGAAACTCTCATCCCACTTCAGATTCTCCGTGGGACCTATGCTCCCAAAGGTCATTGCATCAAAACTAAAAACATTTGTATTCAGTCTTGGCTTTTGACTACAAAATTGAGCTGAACAAAAAGCTATAAAGCTTACCTGAATCACCCATCCCTGCTTCCAAACCGTTGTTCAACATGAATATTATTTATTGATGCAAAATTACTTAATTTCATGGAGGAAAACCAGTCTCACTTTCTAAAGAGAGGGACCCACCTGCTAAACAGCAAGCAACACAATACTTGAAACTGACATCGATTTTGTAAACAGTTAACAATCAGCCACATTTTTATCGTGAGACTAAGTTGGTAGAGTAAATGACACTAAAAAACACCTCCTGATGGGAATGGGTAGAGAGGTGGGGAAACCAAAATCATCTTCTTTCCTTTGTTTGGTGCAAGATCATTTTATTGTATTGGTAGAAACACAAAAAGAAGTGTGCAAGATGGTAAAAGGGTAGCCTGATATTAGAAGATAAAACTACGAATAATAATATAAATTAAACAGTGAGACCCTCATAACATGAACATCTTGCACTGCAAAATATTCTCCCGTAGGATAGGAAGTAACAGTTAACTTATTAAATGCGTAATTTTAAATGGTCAGAAAAAAATGTTGGAAAATATTCTGAAGGGAACAATCTTGTAGACAGACTACTAGATATTTCTCTTCGTTGTCTGTGATTAGCTGCATTCATATTTTTTATTGATGCTAAGGAAGTGGAAGTGAGGTAAACAGAGGTTGTGCCTTTCACTTGCTCAGATACACAAGTTAAAATAATCTTTTTTGGTTTCTTAATGACATTACTTGAGTGAAGAACACTGACCTTTTCATTAATAAAGAGGACAAGAGACACATTTATAAAAAGGCAGGGAATTGCCTGCATGTCCATTTAAACTCAGGTAGGAAGATCAAACACTGAATTCCAATGCTATGACAGGAAGACCCCTCAGACAGCTCCAGTAGTAACGTATGCTTAATCAAGGGGGAAAAATATTTTTCTTGTACAAGTGCTTGGTATTTCTAATTCATTATGTGCAATATTTATTAAAATCTTGGCAAAAGAGCTTGCTCTGGCATCCTTTTTATTGTGTCCCTACTCTCAAGTATTCAAAGAGGCAATTGCCTCTTTTGGATGCTTTGGGTTTCTTTTTCCATTAAATGTTATACCTCTCTGGAGATGGGGAGTCATCTATGCATGCAAACAGAATAAATTACACTTTTATCCACTTGATAGAGTCTGTTATGCTGCTAGAATGCTCTACGTGGTGGGAATATACTTGATAATTGAAGCACTTCAAGTTTTCAGTGATCTAAATGCGAGAAGATGTTTCCACTCCTGAAAGAGGTGGAATAGTTATTAACTTCAGTTAGGACAGGTTCAAGCCTGGAGTCACGAGAAAGGAAACTTAATGCTCTTCCTTTCCCCCATCACTTTGTAGGAGACTTCAAATTGCCTTGCTGAAAATTTCCTCTTTCCTTTGACTTCTGTAGATCAAGCCCAAGAGAGAAAAGTGAGTGAGATATGTTCCCTTATTTGCTTGGAATCAAGGTAGTTCTTCAAGTCACTCAGGAGCTATCTTACAATCTTTAGGCTGTGGTTGCTCAGTATGCTGTCACAAAATAAAAGGCAAAGTCGTCCAAGACTGCAATAGGATCTCTGGTCCAGAGGGTGAGTGTGTTAGACATAGTAAGCAGGTGCCTCTTCTTGTGAGTTAGACTCTGTTGTAGTCAAAGTCAGCTTTTATTGTTTTCTGCGAAAGACAAAAGAGTTTTAGTGTGTGCATGTATGTATGCATGTTTATATATACACATATACATAAAATTACTAGTCTATCTGCATGCATACCCAAGGCTTATGAAACAGCAGGCAGATGTCACAGAGAGATCAAAGATACATAGACTAAATTTTAGCCTAAAAGCTTTAACAATGTCCTTTATCTCTGGATAAAGGAGATGATTTAGATTTAATGCTTCTGACTATTCTTCTCTTCCTAAGGCTGTGTGAATGGTGGAGACTAACATTTTTCAGATTATTGAAGAGAGATCCTGTTCAAACACGGGATTGATTATTTATGAGAGAGAAGTGGGCAGTCAAGTAGGTAACGCTCTAGAGCTGAACTAAACGGCTCTGTGCCAGGCACTGGTCTGCTGCATGACCCTCTTGTCCATTAAGTTGCAAGGTCTTTGTAGCCAAAGTTAATTCCCCCCATATATCAAACAGGGACGCTCCCCAGTTGGGAAGCTCACTGGGGGCCTCTCACTGCTGCTGGACTGACATCAGCATTAAGAACCCTCCGAACGGCATAGACTGAAGTGCTGCTTAGACCCATCGGTAGATTAAATTCCTTTTACGCTGCTAATCCTTTGGGGTTTTAGGGATGGCCAAGTGCTGTTACTTTATCTACCATCTGTAAAAATGTGCATGTGGCTGAGATGCACCAGATGGGTGAGAAATCTGGGCAATGCTTGGCTTCTCCACTCCCTGCTCCTCCTCCCAGCTCTGAGATAACACTGCCCACAACTCCTCCCTCCCTTCCCAAAGCAAAACACCAGGATCACTGTTCCCACTCCCCTACAACACACTACTCCCACCTCTCATTTCCACACGTAACCTACTAATCCTTTTTTTGCTGGATGTATCAATGCAAGTCTGGCTAATTTTGACACAATATTCTCTGAAGCAGGCATGCAGCAAACAAGGGAGCCCTGACATGCAGCCTTGGACAGGAGACAAGTTACTATTTATATCTCGACTTTATGGCCACGTATTTTGCTATTCAGAACCAGTTTGGCAATGTCCAGGTGGTATTGCTAAAGCACACGTAGCTCAGAAAAAAACAAACACTCTGTCGCAATCATAATGCTTGTAAGCTGCATGCAACTTGTCTCTTATGGTTTGATTTGTTCACCACTGTTAGATCAAGAAAGGTCCTGAAGCATTTCAGATATAAATTACGCTCTCCAAACCTGTCATTCTTCTGACGGAGATTCTTCCTTGTATGAAAATGCGTTGTATGAAAATGCTTGTATGAAATTCTTGTTTGCCAGAAAATCCAGTTAAAAAGCAACCTTTCATTCCATTTAAGTTGTACCTTGTTTTTCTTTTAAAACAGCATGGGCAAAATGCTCACATGCTGCCAATAAAAACTATATATAGGAAGCCACACCATTTTTTGTCTCTTATTTTCATGTTTGGTTAAAGATGAGCTTAACTGGTTTATTATGAACTTTATTTATAAGCATTGTGTCCTCAAGGGAGCATTAAGTGACCAACTAACAACCCAAGTTTTATTGAGAAGAGTCTGTGCATCTCAAAATTTGTTATATCTGATCATAAATGTGTTTTGACACTTCAGGAACTAAGGGGCTAATCCTGTTTCAATAAAAATAATGTATAAACTCATAACAACTACAGCCTTGTATAGACCTGTTTGAATACCTCTGTAATTGTGCAACAGACACTTGGACACAGGGGATAGCTGATCTCTGCGGATAAAGCATTATCATGCTGCAAGCGAAGTTGACTATCCACAGTCCTCAGTCAGTCTTTTTGATTTGAATGGGCTATAATCAGGCCACAGAGGCTGTGAGGCTCACTGTGGGGATCAGATTGCAGGACGGGAACAGAAAGCCCAGCTCTCGGGATTAAAACAGACCAGGGATTTGGTCTGTGCACAGACTCTCTCCTGCATCTTAATTTTTACTGTGGGCAGTTGTCTATTACTTTGCTTTGATCACTCTGATTAAGCATCCTCAGAGTGAGTATCTTACCACGGTGAGCTAAGGGCTTCCCAAGTCCTGATACACCCTGGTACATGGTCAGAGCCTCAAAGGGAGGGGAAACCTTCCCTTAACAAACCTGATAGCTTGTCTTGGCATAGAGGAGAGCAGCCACAGCTCAAACGTCAGCTAAACCACTCCTGCCTCTTATGCTCCCAATATGACTTTGGCAGCTGGTACCAGGCAGTAGCTGTGCTGGGAGGCAGCTTCAGCATGGTACTGAACTCACTTTCTCATTCCTTGGCCCCAAAAACTTGTGCCTGTCCGCATCTGACACTGGTGACAAGAACGGGGGGAATACTCTGATTCTTTCAATTCATGCTGCATCTAGGTCCTATTACCTTAGCACATGTGTTGCTTTATAAGATTATCATGTTCTTTCCTTAAACCCAGCTGTAGTTTTTGACTCATTTCCATTAGTAACAGCTGGTAAGGAAGTGATTTCTTGCTATATTTCAATGAAATATTTTGATGGTTTAGCTTTTCATGGGAAGCTCATATTTTAACTAAGTTATTTTGGATCCGAGTTTTTAAAAAGAAGAAAATAAATTTTGCTTTTTCCATGAAAATGCATTTGTATCGGGGGAAGGCATGAGGCTGGTGTGTCTGTTTGCTAGAAAACTACTTTGCATCAGACCCCATGTACGTTACACCAGAGTGATGTTAGCACCCTGGAACAGTTTGCAAACCTGTTTATTTTTGTATGAATCTGTTATCTTTCACAGCACAGCAAGTAAAGCAGCAGCCTTGGAAAGAGTTTTGCCCTGGATAAACATGAGAGGGTTTTCTGTCACCCTCCCACTGAGTGTGTACAGAGCAGTGGCTGTTACATCAGGTTTGGAGAGAAGGTGCTAGATATGTTTCTGAGACGAATGACCGTGACATGGTGCCTGTGATAATGATGGATGAGGCTACACGGCTCAGGCTTGCCTTGTGGTGTCCCTGTGACTGCCCTGTAAGGCTGGCTGCTTTCTGGGCTGCTGAGGCATGTGATCTATGTAAAACAAGAATTAAATAACATATATATAATTAAATAACATATATATAATATTAACAAAACAAGGATACAGAAGCTGTGGGTAAGCAGCTGAATTTCCTTTAGCAGGAGAGACAAAATACAGGGTTTTGCAGGATAAAACCTTATGCCACTTTGCTTTTCCAAGGCTATGTCTGCAATCACGATAGGGTTCCTCTTCCAGAACCAGTGAGCAAACCTCCTTATACCTTATTTTCCAGTGAGTCAGACAAGGATGCACTGGGCCTGCAGGCTGTGTGTGGGTTCTGGGCTGTTTCATCGGCCCCTTGGCAAAGGGGAGGGTGGGTCACAGCTACTCTGTCTTTCTGCACTGCAGCTATGCCCTTGTGCAGGTCATGGTTGAAGCGGTCAGGCAGATAGAGTAAGCCAGTGTGTGGCATTTAGGGTCCTGGAGCGGGAGAGCTGCTGTGATACAGCTTTGCCTGCTCCTCAGACCCAGGAACCACTGCTGGGGAGGGTGAAGTGGGACCTGGCAGCACGTGCATTTCTGGCCTTTGCTGTCCAGAGGGCTCAGCTGGTCTGAAGAGTATCTAGTGGTCTCTTTTACACATGGCATAGGCTGTCTGCTATGAGACTGCCTTCCTACCCAGGGCAAAGCAGCCCACAAACACCAAAGGCTGCTCTTCCCCACAGCCCAGACCATTTAATCCCTGCTGATGGTTATGGATAAATCCCCAGTGGTCTCATCCTGTACGTTAGTGTCCTCTGCTCCAGAGGGAGTCACAGGGCTCCGTATGTCACTGATGAAGGTGCAGTGGTAAGAAACCTGGAGGATTTGTCCTACCTAGTGATGGTCTGTCCATTCAGACAGTGACATGACAGGTGCTGGTGGGACCTCCGGGTGAAAAATACAGATTCCAGTCTGCTAGACAAGCATAACCACCATCATTGAAAGGGCAGGTGAGACATTCATCTTTTAACAGTGCCTAGAGTTAGGCTGTGGGCCAATTTTCATCATTTTCTTTCGATGGTGTTTGCCTTTTGGTATTTCAAGCATGGAATAGCTCATGATTCCCAGAGGCAGTTCTCCCACCTGGAAAATTTAACTTAAAGCATTAAAATAATCATCTGTTTTAGCCCCTCTAGAGCTCAGGCATAAATGGTTTTCATTTGGTGCCCAGCTAATTAACTCACTGAGAGATGTTAATAGTTAAGATAATAATTACTACACCTTTGCAACTGACCTTGAGGTAACTTTAATGCAGATATATTAAAGATAAAACCAATCATTTCTGGATTTTTTAATATTAGAACAAAATTATTTGTATATTTATGTTCTTTCCCTCTTTCAGGTGAGAAGTATGAACCAAAGCACACGAAAGTTCGGTAGCTGTTGACCATAGGGGAACAAGACCATACCTCAGCATGGCTGATAGAGAAGGTTAGGAAAATGGGCTTCATCGCTTGGTGTGGATCTTTTTTGGGTTAAACTGCTTCTTCAGTTGTTAAGAACAAAGCACACACAACTTTATTCACACTTTATCCTCTTCTTCCCAAGTAGAGTTTAGCCAATAGTGGCCAGCAGGTTTGGGATATGCAGAGCTGGCAAAATACAGAAATGAATTCTGTTACAAGTACAGAAACAGAGAAAAAAGTTTCATCCAAACTGCCATGTGCTTTCGCTCTTCATCACTACTTTCTATACTGAGAGCCGCACACACTTTGAATGGATCTTCCCTGACAGAAGGGACGGTGCAGCCTTGGAACAACCCCCTTTTGCAGATGGAGACATTGGGGCAGAGTCGTTAAGTTGCTTCCCTAAACCTTACTGTGACCTGTTATGTGTGGATGGCAGAGCTGGGCACCATTTATGAGAGAGTTCACATTTCACCCCTCCCAGCAATTGCAGGCAAAATGCAGAAGTAAAAGACTTCTCTCCATTTTGGAGCTGAGGGACCTTCCTTCTGATCCCAGTGCTCTGGGGTTATTGCACAGATGTGATTTATGCAATAATTAAATCTGCAGAATATAGTTAGGTGCCTAATGCCTTTTAAAATGGTATTTAGAAGATGAGTCCTTGAGGCCTGACATTCGGAGACACTGACTCCCATGAGTAGCCACCGAGGCCAATGGGACAATCAGTGCTTAAGCCACAGCATGGCCTTGAGCCAGAGTGCCCAGCGCCGTGTGGGAACAAGCCCTGAATGGCCTGCTCACAATGCACAGCTATCTATTTCATGCTAATTTGTGTGTCTTTGAAGCGGTAAGATATCATGGGACAGTCTATCCTCCTGCTGAATAGCACCCTGAAAATTATCACTGTAGGTAAGTACAGTGGGACCGACAAGTGAAATGCTCTTTTCTCAGGCCAGCCAGCGTGCCAGCTCACTGATTATTTGCTGTATTTGATCTGGCATATATCTAGCATGAGTCATTCTCTGCTGCCCCAGGAAAAAGTGCTCTCTATAAGCATTTTAGAGGTTCTGTTTCTCAGCGTTAGGAAACAGAAGGAAATTCCTTCCGAATGTGTTTCATCAAAATGGAGGGCTAGATTTTCTTAAAATGTCAAGCCTGTTAGGAAAAGGGAGGAGAAATGGCATGCCTGTATTACCATGAGAGAAGAAGAGTGTAGTTTACAGGTAGAGGCTGAGAGATGATGAAACCATGTTGTACTGAAAAAGTAGCATTTTTCTAAATATGCCAGGGAGTAAAGGATTTCATGCTAGCTTATCAGCACCCTGTCTTGCTCCCCACGTTTTGCCTGAGAAGAAGTAAGTGGAAATTCTGCTCTTGCCTTTAAAACCAGAGTGGGTGCTGTAGTGACTTTATTGCTTATATTCTGTTACTATCTACTTACCCACGCAGGACCTAGGATACCGTGATAGAAGTTGGGCTGGTGTGTGGACGGGCTCCCCGCTCAGGTGTCAGACAGGGTATGACACATCAGAAAAATGGATCCAACTGCACCGGGGGAGCTGAGCTTGGGAGCACCATTTGTATCCAGTCTTGATAGATCTGGGTTGGACAAAGTAGCCGACCAAACACCCGAAAACCAGACTGGCCTAATGAATGCTCCATGTTATTCAAAACAGAGGTGGTTATATTCTAATGTAAAAAAATCTGCATTATTTAAGCTGAACTGGACAAATGGCTGTACTTCAGATTTGCCATGGTGTGTGGCAGAGCAGAATTATAGCTACCTTTTTACCTCTCTTAGGTTTGAGGTAATGCTTACTATTCAGACATATAAAAGCATACATCAGCAAAGGCTCAGCCTGAAAATTAATTTTGTCCACGTACCTGGGGTGCAGGGAGGAGCTGATGGAGTATTTGGGCCAAACATACTTTCTCAGTCCTTTTTTTGTTTTCTGTTTCGGGTGTTACTGATTGAGGTAGGAATCAGGACAGGGAGGGGACAACTAAACAGGTTTAAAGGGGCAGGAAAACTCACCTGATTAACAGGTAGCTCAGGGACTGGTGCCATCGGTCAAATTTTGGATTCTTTGATCATGGAGAGGTGTACACAGCACCAGGCTTGCTGGCGACAGATGGAGTCCAGCTATCTCTAAGAGGAAAAAGGATTCTTGGCCACGTATTGGTGGGGCTCATTGAGAGGGCTTTAAACTAGGTTTGAAGGGGGAAGGGGATATTGCCCAGCTCACTAGGGATGAGCCTAGGCTTGGCGTGTCAGGGTCAGGCATGAGACTGACAGCCCAACTTAAGAGTGTCTACAGCAACGCACGTAGCATGGGCAATAAACATGAGGAGCTGGAAGCCATTATACAGCAGGACGGCTACGACTTGGTCGCCATCACAGAAATGTGGTGGGACAACTCGCATGACTGGCATGCTGTCATGGATGGCTACAGACTGTTTAGGAAAGACAGGCCAACAAGGAGAGGTGGGGGAGTTGCTCTATATGTGAGGGAGCAAGTAGAATGCATTGAGCTTTGCCTGGGAGCAGATGAAGAAGTAGTTGAGAGCTTGTGGGTTAGAATTAAGGGACAGGCTCATAAGGGTGACATTACGGTGGGTGTGTACTACAGGCCACGTGACCAGGAGGAGGAGGTTGATGAGGCCTTCTACAGGCAGCTGCAAGCAGCCTCACAGTCACAGGCCCTGGTTCTCATGGGGGACTTCAACCACCCTGACATCAGCTGGGAAGACCATACAGCTAGTCAGGCGCAATCCAGGAGGTTCCTACAGTGCATCAATGATAACTTTCTGATGTAAGTGGTGGAAGAACCAAGAAGGAAAGGCCTGCTGCTGGACCTTGTATTAACAAACAAGGAGGGACTGGTGGAGGATGTGAAGGTCGGAGGTAGACTTGGCTGCAGTGACCATGAAATGGTGGAGTTCAGGATCCTGCGTGGAGGAAGCAGGGCGATAAGCAGGATCAAGACCTTGGACCTCAATAGAGCTAACTTTGCCCTCTTCAAGGAGCTACTGGGAGGAATCCCATGGGCCAGGGCTCTTGAAGGCAGGGGGGTCCAAGAGTGCTGGTCGCTGTTTAAATGACACTTCCTCCGTGCTCAGGAGCAATGCATTCCCCTGAGAAAGAAATCGAGCAAAGGAGGCAGGAGACCTGCATGATTGAACAAGGAGCTTCTAGCGGAGATCAGGTAGAAGAGAAAGGTTCATGGAATGTGGAAAGAGGGACAGGCCACTTGGGAAGAGTACAGGAATGTGGTCAGAGCATGCAGGGATGCGACGAGGAAGGCCAAGGCCCACCTGGAATCGAATCTGGCAAGGGATGTCAGAAACAACAAGAAGGGCTTCTTCAACTACATCAGCAGCAAAAGGAAGGCTAGGGACAATGTGGGGCCGCTGCTGAATGAGGCGGGTGTCCAGGTGACGGAGGATGCGGAGAAGGCAGACCTACTGAATGCCTTCTTTGCTTCAGTCTTCAGTGGCAAGGCAGGCCCTCAGGAATCCCAGGCCCTAGAGGCAAGAGAGGAAGCCCACAGAGAGGATGACTTTCCCTTGGTGTAGGAGGACTGCGTGACGCATCACTTAAGTAATCTGGATGCCCACAAATCCATGGGTCCCGATGGAATGCACCCACGAGTGCTGAGGGAGCTGGCGGATGTCATTGCTGAGCCACTCTCCATCATCTTTGAGAGGTCCTGGAGGACAGGAGAGGTGCCTGAGGACGGGAGAAAGGCCAGTGTCACTCCAATCTTCAAAAAGGGCAAGAAGGAGGACCCAGGGAACTACAGGCTGGTCAGCCTCACCCCCATCCCTGGGAAGATGATGGAGCAGCTCATGCTGGAGGTCATCATCAAGCAAGTAGAGGAAAAGAAGGTAATCAGGAGCAGTCGGCATGGATTCACCAAGGGAAAATCATGCTTGACCAATCTAATAGATTTCTACGATGACATGACTGGCTGTGTAGACGAAGGGAGAGCCGTGGATGTTGTCTACCTCGACTTCAGCAAGACTTTCAACACAGTCTCCCATAACATCCTCCTAGGGAAGCTGAGGAAGTGTGGGCTGGATGAGTGGTCGGTGAAGTGGATAGAGAACTGGCTGAATGGCAGAACTCAGAGGGTTGTCATTAGCGGTGCTGAGTCTAGTTGGAGGCTGGTAACTAGTGGTGTCCCCCAGGGGACAGAACTGGGCCCAGTCTTGTTCGACTTCTTCATCAACGACCTGGATGAAGAGTTAGAATTTACCCTCAGCAAGTTTGCTGATGACACCAAACTGGGAGGAGTGGTAGACACACCGGAAGGCTGTGCTGCCATTCAGCGTGACCTGGATAGGCTGGAAAGTTGGGCAGAGAGGAACCTGATGAGGTTCAACAAGGGCAAATGCAGGGTCCTGCACCTGGGGAGGAACAACCCCATGCATCAGTACAGGCTTGGGGTGGACCTGCTGGAGAGCAGCTCTGCGTAGAGGGACCTGGGTGTCCTGGTGGAGGACAGGTTGACCATGAGCCAGCAGTGTGCCCTGGCTGCCAAGAAGGCCAATGGGACCCTGGGATGCATTAGGAGGAGTGTGGCCAGCAGGTTGAGGGAGGTTCTCCTTCCCCTCTACACTGCCCTGGTGAGGTGTCATCTGGAGTACTCTGTCCAGTTCTGGGCTCCCCACTTCAAGAAAGATGAGGAGCTACTGGAGAGAGTCCAGCGGAGGGCTACAAAGATGATAAGGGGACTGGAGCATCTCCCCTACGAGGAGAGACTGAGGGAGCTGGGCTTGTTTAGTCTGAAGAAGAGAAGGCTGCGAGGGGACCTTATAAATGCTTATAAATATCTGAAGGGTGGGTGTCAGGAGGGTGGTGCCAAACTCTTTTCAGTGGTGCCCAGTGACAGGACAAGGGGCAATGGGCACAAACTGAAGCGTGGGAGGTTCCATCTGAACATGAGGAGGAACTTCTTCCCTCTGAGGGTGACGGAGCCCTGGAACAGGCTGCCCAGGGAGGTTGTGGAGTCTCCTTCTCTGGAGATACTCAAGACCGGCCTGGACGCGGTCCTGTGCAGCCTGCTGTAGGAGATCCTGCTTCAGCATGGGGATTGGACTAGATGACCCACAGAGGTCCCTTCCAACACCTAGCATTCTGTGATTCTGTGTAAATAGCCCAGAATACTGCAACAGAGTAGACTCTCTTCCACCCACCCCCAGTATTACCCCATGCCATTGTGGGCAGATCCTGTGCCTGCTATTTCCCATTCTCTCCAGCTCCTTCAAGGAATTGCCTTTCCCAGTCTAGCACAGAGGACCAGGCAGTGCTCAGCTGAAGAAGGCTGGATGGAAGATTTAGCAGGATGAGAGATTTAGCAAGACATGTAATTTAGCAAGTTTCACCTCTCCTGACCTGATTCCCAAACGATTTCTTTTGTCTGGAGCCAAGGCCCCACGCAGGGCAGCTTCTCCTGCTGCTAGTCACCTGCCTGCAGATAATCTGACCTTTTCTTTCTCCAGCACTGGTAACACTTACAAAAAATCATAGACTGAACAGCAAACCTTAGCTTTTATTGAATGTTTAAAAATATCCCATAAAAATGGGACCAGAGCAGTTTTGGGGAGCAAAGAGGAGGAGTGCGGGCAGCCAAGTGTCTGCTGCTGCTGCTGAGGTATGGTGCCTGCTCTTTCACAACACTGGTGGGCACGGTTTCTCCGGAGCTGCCACAGCAGAGCTGACCGTGGGTCTCAGCACATGTAGTCCTCATCGTGACGAGCCGTGCAGGCAGAAAGGATTTCGGCTTAACTCCCCAAAGCACAAGCCAATGAGAAATACTCTTAATATTCTATGGGTTAAATCTGAGTTCCTTTCTTCCTTTGTTGCATGTTGTGTTCTGATCAGCAGTCCTTTGTCTTGGCAGGTGATTGCTATTCCTAGTTTGTATAATAAAATCTGTTGTCTCTGTGGACCAGAAGTTTTTCTTTGAACTACAGAGACGCCGATTGTTATTGAAATGCGTGGCGTTCATTTTGTGTGTTTGTTCTCAGGAAACTAAATAAGCAGGTTTTTCATTTTGTTCCATGTGGGTTTTGCCAAGCTAGTAGGCCATATTTTATCAGTGCCAGACCTGTAAGCATCCATTCTTTTGACAAATTTGAAGAGAATTCCTGCTTTCCTCAGCGTAAATATGGAAAACAAGGAGCAGGAACTGGGCATCTACTCTTTATGACATTTCATTCTTCCTACATGGTGAGTTGCATCAAACCAGTCTTGAGAGGGAGGGCAGTGGGATTATATACAGTTTTACAGTTGGGAAAACTAAGGCATGGCTTAGTGGTAAAGCTAGAGCAGAGCTGAGATGCTGGGAGTCCAAAAAGCAGTGCTCAGTTTGCTATGGCACACAGCCTGCTTCACAGCGCTTGCATTAACAGGGCCTGACAACCTCTTACATGCTGCTGAGCTTATCCTTGTAAGACATCCATGAAGTCCTGATGCTTTGCTTGTGCAGATGGGATGTTGAAGCAATATGTGTGTATGTGCTTTAGGAGGAGGCGAAAGAGCAACAACACGCACACACACAGACACACAGAGACGTAAAGAGGGAGAAGCACACTGTAAACTCCAATCTATTGGGGAAAAAGAAAACTTGACTGATTTTAAACATTCATGTTCTTGCTCTGCTCATTTGGGCCCAAAATGTTCCATGCTTAATATGCCTGTTACTGACTTGAGGCCCTGGTCTTCAGTGAAAGGTGTGGTTACTCTTAATCAGGACTCCAAGAGCGAGACCAAACAGCAGGCAGGGCTCAGGGTTGGGCATAGGCTTCGCAGCCCACAGCATGCAAGGTTTTGCAGGGCTGTGCCATTGTTATTCAGTGCTGATGGGGCTTTTTGCTGGGAGGCGGGAGTCCTGTCACGTCCTGAATCCTGCTCAATAGTGTCAGCTGTGCAATCCCAGTAGTGACCCAAAATATCCCTCGTTTCACACTGGCCAACAGAACAGGTCTCTTTAGAAAGGACTGCTCCAGGGAGCACAAGCTGCAAGAAACCTGCAGTGGAGAAGAGCAAGTGTGGGAATACTTTTGCTGGTATCATGTAGCTGGTACAATACGTTGTACCCCTTTATTCACTTCCTAGTGAAAACAGTTTGAAAAACACCACTGAGATACCTGGGTACCTCATGCACACTGAACAGAAGGGTTTCCCCCTTAAAATGCTTGCTGGATTAACTTGAGGGCACATGAAGCTGTGGACTTACATTTGCAAGGATTCAGTAATCTCACGGCTTTAAAAGACTGATGTGGGAATGTGGTTGCTGCATGCTGAGGGAGAGGGTGAGAGAGCGAGCAGCTCTGTAGTCTGGCTTGTGAGTTTGTTTCACCTCCCCAAGCATCCTCTCCCCTCATGCAGAACCTGATTACAAAAGGTTCCTGTGGCTGCAGTGAATTTCAGCCTATAAATATATTAATTTTTGTTTTGTGCACTTTGCGCATCGTTGCAGTGCTTCAAATGTTGTCTCAGCATGTTGTTCATTACTGAATCACCGAGAACATATAGAAAGAAGTATGTGGGCTGTGAAACATTTTGCTTTTGTAATGCTTGGCTTGAGTCTGTACAGTATTTAACTTCCAGTGTATGTTTGAAGCATATAGGTTGTAACAGTGTTTGACATGGGTGTCAAATCTGTCTAGCTAGAATAAATCCCATCTCTCTTCTGCATTTTTCTTTATCAGTCCAAAACTATGGGAAGATTTCTGTCAAAAGCAAAAGGCAAGGAGTTTTCTTTCTTCAGGAAAGGACAAAATAGAATATCAACTAATCTATTCTAAGGTCAAAACTACAAGAATAAACGCAGTGTTATCATAATTTTGACAGCTATGTTATCTTTCTGTGACAAAAAAAGAATTTCAGAGAATTTTACTCTATTCCTTTCATAGAATATGTCTGTTTGTTGGAAATTATGCTACTAGTGGGGTTTTAAAAAATATCATAATCTTTCTTTTTCATGCTAATATGTCAAAATACTTTGAGGAAAAAAAAACCAAAAAAAAAAGGAAAAGCAATGAGCGATTCATTTACAGAAATTTGATTTTTAATTTTGACTATTCCTAACATTGCTGAAATCTAGCTATGTAAGTATATAGGTTACAGTATATCCATGTTGGTGCTTGGGAATGTGAATAAAAGAATGCTGTAAGAGATGCTGACAGCAAAAGAGAAGGTGGGAGATGGAAAAATATTGCCAAAAGGCTGGCCAGGAGATGTCCTTCAAGATGTCTATATAATGAAAAATATGCTTCTATATTTTGCAATTTACACTTTTCAAAGTATCTTGGAATGAAAAAATGCTGTGAAAATATGTGAAATAGTATAAAGAATTTTTTTTCAAGCAACTTTAGTCCTACTCCAAAATGCCAAATAACCTGTGTCTGTCTAATCTTTAGAAGCTTCTCTTATTTATGTGATTTCTGGTTATATTTTTCATTTTTTTATGAGGCTCGACTTAGAGACCTGTAAGGTGCACAGGCTCACTGGCTGAACTGCCTGCCTGCAGGGAGAGTTACGCAGCACAACTCCAGCCAAGCTCATACAGGGTGAAAAGGAGAATTTGTCTTGGCTTTAATCGGGACTGAGCTGCCCGGAATCTCCAGTTGGAGCTGGTTGCAAAATGGAGACAAATTTTCATTTAAAAATTGGCAAGATAAAACTTGTCATCATTTTTCATCACCACCCCCCCCCCCCCAACTGCTTGCCCTCAAATTTCTGCAGTGGTAATGTGAACAGAGAAATTGTCAAGCTGAGTAAACGTATTTAGAGGCTTACCACAAATGTAGTCCTGGCTGTTTCCTTTTAAAGCCTGGAAGGATGGATTTATACAGGAATTCTAAAAGAACTGAAAACAGCTCTGATTTTTGTGGGTAAGAGTGGATGCCAACAGTCAGCTCCAGTACTTAAGTTAATGCTGACCTTTGCGAGCTGCAATTTATACAATTCTTCCTTTATACCTCCTAATGCTGGAGAGATTATTGCTTTCTTATGAAAAAAATGAATAAATTTTTCTCAATTTAAAGCTACAGCTTAATGCAAACATAGAACAGGATCGCAGAGGCTTTCAAACAACCAACCGATGATAAAGAGGTGACACACTTAAACAAGGACATCTTTCATGAAAAACAAGTATGGTAGAAAGTCTTTAGCACTGACCTGGCTGCAAACACTGAAGATGTTATCAATGATTTCAATGGGAAATGTTAGACTAAGGGTAAGAGCTTTTGAAAACCATGTTCTAGAAACAGAGGTTGCTTCTTATAGAGCCTGTTTCACTAAACCTCTTCTCCTTGCACACCTATCACTGAGATGAAAGAAATCTCAAGTTGCTCATTATTGTCATACTCTGCCAAAGCCACTTTAAAGCTTTACAGACCTGAACGCATGAGAAGGATCATGAAATCATAGAAAGGTTTGGGTCGGAAGGGACCTTAAAGATCACCTAGTTCCATCCTCCCCCACCATCGGCAGGGACACCTTCCACTAGACCAGGTTGCTCAGAGCTCCATCCAACCTGGCCTTGAACACTGCCAGGGAGGGGGCAGCCACAACCTCTGTGGGCAACCTGTTCCAGTGCCTCACCACCCTCAGAGTAAAGAATTTCTAATCTAAATCTACCCTCTTACAGTTTAAAGCCATTACCTGTTGTCCTATTACTACATGTCCTTGTAAAAAGATGAGAAATATTGGTGGGGATGGTCCAGATGCATTGTGGTCTCTTAACCGTGATGCTTAGCAAAAGGTATAGAAGAGTTAACCTGAACTCTGTTTTCCACTTGGTTGTGAGCTCTAATATGGTCTTTGATAGGACATATTGGGGTTTTGGGCTCTGTTCTGAAAACTTTTCATGTGAACTCAGCACAGAGTCCTCACTGGGCTAGACAGAATTTTCTGGGACACAGCCTGTAATTCCTAATTAGTGTCAGAGGAATTTGTACATGAAAACCAAGGTCATAGGCTATTTCCAAGAGGTTTTTGCATATCAAGGAAAATTTATTTTTCAGTGACAAATCAAGTGAATGCCAGCCCCTGGTAATCAAGGAGAGATTCTTGACTGAAACGTCAAATACCCAAATACAGGAGATACAACCGCAGCTGATTTCAAAGAACTGTCCTGTAAAGGACTATACTGGGACATTTTGATTAACAATGTGTATTCAGAATTTCTTTTCTTTCTCAGTGATTCCCAAAATCAATTGAGTTCAGTTCACAAATGCAGCAGTGCAAGACCAATTGCTCACCCGAAGTTACTGTCTGGGTTTGAGGCTTTAAACATTAATCCCTGAGGAGCTCAACACCCAGTGTCAAAATGAATTTCAGTTCTGTCTTCTGCATGACAAATTACGACTTCAGTGACACCTGTCCAGCTATTTTTTCTTTAGCAGATAAGCTCAGCTGGATATTACAGAATCACAGAATCACAGAATGGTAGGGGTTGGAAGGGACCTCTGTGGGTCATCTAGTCCAACCCTCCTGCCGAAGCAGGGTCACCTACAGCAGGCTGCACAGGACCTTGTCCAGACAGGTCTTGAATATCTCCAGAGAAGGAGACTCCACAACCTCCCTGTGCAGCCTGTTCCAGTGCTCCGTCACCCTCAGAGGGAAGAAGTTCTTACACATGTTCAGACGGAACTTCCTGTGCATCAGTTTGTGCCCATTGCCCCTTGTCCTGTCACTGGGCACCACTGAAAAGAGTTTGGCCCCATCCTCCTGACACCCACCCTTCAGATATTTATAAGCATTTATTAGGTCCCCTCGCAGCCTTCTCTTCTTCAGGCTGAACAAGCCCAGCTCCCTCAGTCTCTCCTCGTAGGGGAGATGTTCTAGTCCCCTCATCATCCTTGTAGCCCTCCACTGGACTCTATCCAGTAGCTCTTCATCTTTCTTGAAGTGGGGAGCCCAGAACTGGACACAGTCTCCAGATGGGGCCTCACCAGGGCAGTGTAGAGGGGAAGGAGAACCTCCCTCGTCCTGCTGGCCACACTCTTCTTGATACACCCCAGGATCCCATTGGCCTTTTTGGCAGCCAGGGCACACTGCTGGCTCATGGTCAACCTGTCCTGCACCAGGACACCCAGGTCCCTCTACGCAGAGCTGCTCTCCAGCAGGTCCACCCCAAGCCTGTACTGGTGCATGGGGTTGTTCCTCCCCAGGTGCAGGACCCTGCATTTGCCCTTGTTGAACCTCATCAGGTTCCTCTCTGCCCAACTTTCCAGCCTATCCAGGTCACGCTGAATGGCAGCACAGCCTTCCGGTGTGTCTACCACTCCTCCCAGTTTGGTGTCATCAGCAAACTTGCTGAGGGTAAATTCTAACTCTTCATCCAGGTCGTTGATGAAGAAGTTAAACAAGACTGGGCCCAGTACTGACCCCTGGGGGACACCACTAGTTACCAGCCTCCAACTAGACTCAGCACCGCTGATGACAACCCTCTGAGTTCTGCCATTCAGCCAGTTCTCTATCCACTTCACCGACCACTCATCCAGCCCACACTTCCTCAGCTTCCCTAGGAGGATATCATGGGAGACTGTGTTGAAAGCCTTGCTGAAGTCGAGGTAGACAACATCCACGGCTCTCCCTTCATCTACACAGCCAGTCATGTCATCGTAGAAATCTATTAGATTGGTCAGGCATGATTTTCCCTTGGTGAATCCATACTGACTGCTCCTGATAACCTTCTTTACTTCCACTTGTTTGATGATGGCCTCCAGGATAAGCTGCTCCATTACCTTTTATGGGATGGAGGTGAGGCTGACCAGCCTGTAGTTCCCTGGGTCCTCCTTCTTGCCCTTTTTGAAGATTGGAGTGACACTGGCCTTTCTCCCGTCCTCAGGCACCTCTCCTGTCCTCCAGGACCTCTCAAAGATGATGGAGAGTGGCTCAGCAATGACATCCGCCAGCTCCCTCAGCACTCGTGGGTGCTTTCCATCGGGACCCATGGATTTGTGGACGTCCAGATCGCTTAAGCGATCCCTCATGCTGTCCTCCTAGACCAAGGGAAAGTCATCCTCTCTGTAGGCTTCTTCTCTTACCTCTGGGGCCTGGGATTCCTGAGGGCCTGCCTTGCCACTGAAGACTGAAGCAAAGAAGGCATTCAGTAGGTCTGCCTTCTCCGCATCCTCCTTCACCTGGACACCCGCCTCATTCAGCAGCGGTCCCACATTGTCCCTAGCCTTCCTTTTGCTGCTGATGTAGTTGAAGAAGCCCTTCTTGTTGTTTCTGACATCCCTTGCCAGATTCGATTCCAGGTGGGCCTTGGCCTTCCTCGTCGCATCGCTGCACGCTCTGACCACATTCCTGTACTCTTCCCAAGTGGCCTGTCCCTCTTTCCACATTCCATGAACCTTTCTCTTCTACGTGATCTCCGCTAGAACCTCCTTGTTCAATCATGCAGGTCTCCTGCCTCCTTTGCTCGATTTCTTTCTCAGGGGAATGCATTGCTCCTGAGCACGGAGGAAGTGTCATTTAAACAGCGACCAGCACTCATGGACCCCCCTGCCTTCGAGAGCCCTGGCCCATGGGATTCCTCCCAGTAGCTCCTTGAAGAGGGCAAAGTTAGCTCTATTGAGGTCCAAGGTCTTGATCCTGCTTATCGCCCTGCTTCCTCCACGCAGGATCCTGAACTCCACCATTTCATGGTCACTGCAGCCAAGTCTACCTCCGACCTTCACATCCTCCACCAGTCCCTTCTTGTTTGTTAATACAAGGTCCAGCAGCAGGCCTTTCCTTCTTGGTTCTTCCACCACTTACATCAGAAAGTTATCATTGATGCTCTGTAGGAACCTCCTGGATTGCGCCTGCCTAGCTGTATGGTCTTCCCAGCTGATGTCAGGGTGGTTGAAGTCCCCCATGAGAACCAGGGCCTGTGACTGTGAGGCTGCTTGCAGCTGCCTGTAGAAGGCCTCATCAACCTCCTCCTCCTGGTCACGTGGCCTGTAGTACATACCCACCGTAATGTCACCCTTATGAGCCTGTCCCTTAATTCTAACCCACAAGCTCTCAACTTGTTCCTCATTTGCCCCCAGGCCAAGCTCAATGCATTCCAGTTGCTCCCTCACATATAGAGCAACTCCCCCACCTCTCCTTGTTGGCCTGTCTTTCCTAAAGAGTCTGTAGCCATCCATGACAGCATGCCAGTCATGCGAGTTGTCCCACCACGTTTCTGTGATGGCGACCAAGTCGTAGCCGTCCTGCTGTATAATGGCTTCCAGCTCCTCCTGTTTATTGCCCATGCTACGTGCATTGGTGTAGATACACTTGAGCTGGGCTCTCAATCTCACCCCTGGCCTTGGCACGCCAAGCCTAGGCTCATCCCTAGTGAGCTGGGCAATATCCCCTTCCCCCTTCAAACCTAGTTTAAAGCCCTCTCAATGAGCCCCGCCAGCTCGTGGCCAAGAATTCTTTTTCCCCTTTGAGATAGCTGAGTTCCACCTGTCGCCAGCAGGCCCGGTGCTGTGTACACCTCCCCATGATCAAAGAATCCAAAATTTGACCGATGGCACCAGTCCCTGAGCCACCTGTTAACCAGGTGAGTTTTCCTGCCCCTTTCGGTGCTGTTCCCTGCCAGTGATGGGATGGAGGAAAACACCACCTGCACCCCTGATCCCTCAACCAGTCGCCCCAATGCCCTGAAGTCCCTTTTGATGGCCTTGGGACTTCTTTCTGCTATCTCGTCCCCACCAACCTGCATTACCAAGAGGGGGTAGTAATCAGAAGGCCGCACCAGACCAGGGAGTTCCTTAGCAACATCTCTAACCCGGGCCCCAGGGAGGCAGCAGACGTCCCTGTGGGATGGGTCCGGTCGGCAGATTGGGCCCTCTGTTCCCCTCAGAAGGGAATCACCTATGACAATGACCCTTCTTTTTTTCTTAGCTGAGGAAGTCGTAATTCTTGGGGCTGTCTGACTCGTTCTAGGCAACCCCCTGGATGGAGCCTCACCTTCACCCACATCCTCTGTGGCCAGTCCCTCAGATTCCAGAGCCCCATATCTGTTGCTTAAGGGCAACTGGGCAGGTGAGGGAGGCCAGGGGGAGATTTGCTTGCCGCCCCGAGCAGGGACCCGTTTCCATTGCCCCCCATCTCTTAGGTCCCCTCTTCCTGCCCGGTGTCAAGAGGGTAGGGGGTTCTCTGCTTTCTGTGGAGCTGCCTCCTGCTGCCTCTGCCTCAGGGATGGCAGGGTGCTGCCCCACCAGTCGATTGCAGGACATTAGCGAGTGAATCAGTGCTAAATGGACAAGAACGAACAGAAACACTCTTCTTTTCATCTCTTGGTAAGCCACAGTGGGTCCTAAGGATTGAAAGCAGAGAAAAGCATAAAATTCTTGCTTTCATCTCTACAGCATATAGAAGCAACTTCAGATGCAACTGTGGAGGTGTCATAAGTAGATGAGGTTATTTTTACAAAATTGTTTTTCTGAAAGTAAGGGCAGAAATTTTAATTATTTGTATCTGTTTCTTTTTTTCTATAAATGACAGACAAGAATAATTGCGACAAGAGCTTTGTCCGAAAAGGCGAAAGCAGAAGTCTGATGTTGGAGTTTCTTTTCTGTGCAGTTTTAGGGTGTATCTGTGCTGAGGTACATGGTAATAAATACAAACTCCTTGAGTCAAGATTAAACTAACTGGTTCACGGCCTAACCAAAAGCTAGCTGCAAGACCATGAAAATTCACATGCTGATTTAATTTGTTTTGCTGACCTTCCTTTGCATCCTGGCAGACTACAGGTTGCTGCTACCAACCTCCTAATTCTTTTTCTAGGTCACATAAAACCAGCTTGATGTCTGCTCTGTGCTGTGCTTCTTGGCACCAAAGGCTCATATCCTCACTCTTTCTCCATGAGATTTGGAGATCCATGGAAAGGCAACATTGCTGATCCTCCCAATCCCAAACTCAAGAAAAATACCACAGGTGTCACAAATCATGATCTGTTTTCTGAACATGGGGAAATTTTAAAATAGTAGATAACCAATTATTTTCTTCGCTACATTTTTTCAAACATCTATAGTTTATTCACGTCAGAGGATTTAGCTTCAATCTGCAGCCATGAGGGAGGAACATCTTGCCTTCTTTTCTCCTAATGAGAACTAAGATTTGCTCTTTATTCCCTTGCTTCCAGGAAGCTGAAGTTTTAGTGTTGAAATTCACCTTTCCCTGCCAGGATTTGATCCTACTGGTTGTGGCCCATGGCAACAATCTGTCTAGCACTTCCTACTTAATTTATTAAGTTTCAAATAGAGCTTTCCAGAGCCTTGCACTGAAGGTGATATTTTTGTCTTCCATTTCTCTTTTTGTCAGCTTCCACATGTGTGGTTTATTTCATTTTTTTACAAGATAAAGCAAATATATTTTCTCTTGGATCTCACTGTGTTTTCCTCCTTACAAAATTTCTTCCCGGTATGTCAGGTTGGGAAGAGGATATTGTAAGCCTGATCAATAACTGAAGTTGTGTGTTCATTTTCTTTAGCTTTCCTCACTCATCATCTGAAGAATGATGACTTTTTTGTGTTATTTCTCTGGTAGACAAGTTTTTGAAAGCTTTGTTCAAAATAATAAAGAACACATATCTTTTAACTTTAAATAAAACCCTAGCACTACAGAACTTCTGGATGAATCACGGTGGAATTTAAAGTGGAATTTTATTCACCTGCGCCTAGTTGGAGCCTTCCAGATTTCTCTGCCTTCTCAGGAATGAGAAGTTGTAGCTCTATTTGTTCTGATATCAGTAGGGTTATTTATCTGGGAAGGGCTGTGAGGAAGTGATTCACAATCCAGTCCACTGCTGCTTTCACCAAATTTCTCCCCTTTGCATTTTAATATTTTCACATAAATTACAGTATATTTTTGGAAGTCCTTTTTTATGCTGGCTTGCAGTCTGGAGCTCCTTAATGCAATTAAAGTGCAGAGGACAAAGATTAGGAGTTTCCTTTCTCTTTTTGCCCCAACACTAGATCAAGGACACATCCAATGACACAAGGTAATGGCAAATTCAAAACTGCATAAAGAACATATCTTTTCATGCAGCTTGTAATTTAAGCTGGCAGTCACAGCATCACCATGGCATAGAGGCCAGAAATACATAGACAGGTCACAGTAAGGATTGAAAGTATATAGGGATAATAAAAATCCAGTGATATGAAATTGTAAAAGCTAACATTTTGGGACATACTGAGCTTTTTTTTCCCTCCTAGACTTGATCCAGTCAAACACTATCAGAGATTAGAAGCAGACCAGAGGTTGGAGGTATATTAAAAACCATCTGCCAGCTCTGAGATGGCTTTTGCCTTCTTCTGAAACATGAGATACCATCTCCTATCAGAAACTAAACTGGTGGACTGGAGCGCAGTGATTTCTGTTTTCTTATTCTGATATGAAGAAAATAACTGCAGGCATTTGTATGCTTGAAAAAATGCATGCTTATGGTCTTACAAGATTTATTCTTCTTTTTAATGAACTATAGGAAGATTGTCTTCGGAGCCCAAGCACTAAAGCAGAGGGAAGATGGACAACATATCACAAACAAGCAAAGGAAGTAACTTAGCTTAATGACACCACTGGCTGTTTAATTATGCAAAGAAATGATCTTCTCCCCTTCAGTGTTTGTAAGAATGAGCTTTCTACATTCAAATTTTACATAGCATATCCATAAATTTAAGTTTAATGCCACTGTACAGAGGCTTTCCCAGATAATTCAAAAGCCTATCTACTTGAAGTCATTGAGACTGTCATTCTGACTAGACAAATTTTATATTCTGTGTGTAACAGCAGAGTTGGATGAAGTGAGCTGTGCTGAGAGGGCTCTCAAGCTTTGGGAAGGTCTGTGTGGATATCTGATTTTGGTTTTTGATTCTTTGCCTCTATATACACTGATACCAGGGGTTTAAATGCAGCAATGTTACCTAACAGCTTCTTCCTGCTCTGTAGAAACTAATACAGATCAGTCATTCCTTCAACTTCAGTGGAGTCACACCGGTTTATACTGCCTGAACGTCTTGCCCTGCTAAGGTGGAAGTCAAGGAAATTGTTTGAAAAACTGAGCCAAGCACTTTTTATTTGTCTAGTTTCATCTCTGTCTAATTTTGTTATCCATTAATTCCACAGGGATCATAGCACCACAGTGACTATTAAAGGTCTGAATTACCCCATTCAGCTTAATCAAAATTTCTCCATCGACGCAAAGTGGTTATTGCTCTCCACTTCAGAGTGGGCAGCATTGCATCATTGAAGTGATTCTCCTAGTTCTATCGGGACCACTTGAGACGCAAGACACCAGGGACACTACTGGCCTTGGAAAGGCATGGGAAAATACACATAGTATTTATCATCTGGAGGTGGAAAAACATATTAAAACATAAATATTTTTTTCAACATCCTGTTGCAAACATTCAGCGCAGTGCATGGGGATTTACTTTCTCAGCTCCTATCAAATATATATTAATGGAGGTTGTGCAGATAAATCCCTAAGATTCTCTAGGAACAGTTCTTCTGTATTTATTATTCCTCTTGAATTTCAATGGCCCTCAAACATTAATCAACCTCAGGTTTTATTTTACTGTTGTGGTAGTTTGAGTAAGTCACGGTAACATCCTGGGAATGTGACGACTGTGATAAAGACCACGTTCTTTATCGGACTGATTTCATCACCTGCACACAGAGTGGGAACATTTTCTATTTTCCAAACGTCAGTATGTGCTGATGCAATATTTTCATCAGCAGCTATCTGCAACTCCCTAAGAAAGAAGGAAACTACGAGAAAGAGGTCTTAAGTTGTTTTTTCTTAACGGTCAGCTTTTCCAGTATTGGTATGAATTCTCTTGTGAAATGCAAATTGATCAATAAAAAAGATGAGGTAGACTGGGCAATGTCACCAGCTCTAAGACTGTCAAAGGTTAGTGAGTTTAACCGTTGATTTCTCCAGATACTGGTTCCCACATTCCCATTGAGCTCATGCCACAGTAATTTGTTCTTAGTTCTATGCGTTTGACAAGTTTTCCATGAATGCCAAAAGCCTGAAATCCTAGCAGTGTTTTTTTCTTCTAACCGATGATCTTTGAAAATACAGTTATCGTTCAAATTAAAAGATTGCTCATAACAGCTAGGTTAGTTTAGGAACAGATTTTACACAACCTTATTGATTAAGGTCATGCTCTCCTTTTCCACCAGTTGCAAGGAACAGACAACTTCTGTGGGCTGTCTCACTGCTTACTCCTTTACTGCTTCAGCATTATGGCAGAAATGAAAAAAGCATTTCTGCTCGTCATGTTCTTTATTCTCTTCCACTCTCAACATTTAAACTCAATTTTCACATCTTTGTAAAGAATCTCTCCAGTTCATACCTGCTTTCTGGATCTGCTGGGTAAATATATATGCATAAAGATAAACCTTATGTGCAAAATAAGTGCATAAAGACAAGCAAATGGTCTCTCTAACTTATTCTTCTGTGTACACTGTATGCAGGTTGAAGGTGGGTGTTAGAGAGAAGCAGTTCTTTAGACTCCTTTTAGTGTCTCTCCAGTTTAACCTACCGGGGACAGATTTCCCCTGTTAGACCAGATCTGGATGGCATCATGTGACACTTTCCCACTGAAGCTGCAGCTCATTTTACCATTATTCAAAACCCCTTTCCCTCCAAGCGCAGGAAATAACATGTCACGGGAACAATCTCTTGGAAGCAAAACTTCTTTGTTTGTCAAAATCTATGTCATACAGAGCACAACGGGTAAAAGCAGTGAAGACAATGATTCTTTCATCCAAACTATAACTGTAGTTTTTCTCTCAGATAGTGGACTATCTCCTTAAAAGCATGTAAGGCTCAAGATCAGACAGCTTGCTTTGAATTGCCTGGCCCCTCTCTAATTACATCTGCTTGACTGCTAAAGGAATCTACTCCTGGGAGTAAATCCTGGTTCCCAGGCCAGGTGGTACAAATTGTTTCTGACTGCATTGCTGCAGGCTCTGGTAGGAGCAGACTGGCTGCATCCACCCTACATAGTACTTGGCCCTTCACGTCTTCTGCGCTCCTTTGTGATGCCTCTGTGATTTTAAAACACAGTTACATTTTTGGGTGGGATTTTTTCATTTCAGTGTTCAAAAGTAATGGCAAATGCCTGACTCGTGAAATATTAGTAAACTTTTCTTAAAGACAAGCCCTACTGTAAAGGCCCGCTTTCCAGGTGTTACTTCTGCCTTCCCTTCTCACTGGTGCTAGATTTTCTTTTTTTTCCTACTTGGCATTTCTCCAGAATTATCGATCTTTTGTAGGTTTTTATTTCACCTCCATCTCTAAAGCAGTGGAGACACAGGAAGAAGCAACATAGTAATTTAGGTGTACTGGATATGCTTGAGTTTATGGACACCTATGCATGACACAGGACAAAGGCGGCTTCATCAGCTCAGGTCTGGATGCAGCTTAACCAAGTTAGCACGTTTCTATGCCTGCCTGACACTGTGGTACCATGGAAAGGTGTTTCCACATCCAAGCTGTTGTGCAGAGCCATGTGAAATGACTTACCTCTTAAGAGTCCACTTGGCTTGAGAATTTCTGTACCATCTTGCATTTTTCAGGTAAGACTTACTTTTGAGGATGTAGTATGTTCTCTTGAATCATTACCACTGGCAAAGATATGCAAGAAAAGAAGATCTTGGTGTGAGCTCTCGGATTCCAAGTAGAGGTTGCATAGAGAGTTGTACAATATTTATAAAGTCAACGTGTTTGATCTGTAAAACATTGCGAAACAGCAAACACAGAACTCTGTCATGCTATGTTTTTTCAAAGCAAAGCCATACTCCCCAGCGTAAAAAATCCTAAAATATGTTTAAAATTCTTTTTATTGGTATTACTGTTTACAAAATGAGAAGTGTAGGAATACAGCAGGGTCTGTTCAAATCAGCAGAAAGCAAGAGCACACTGAAGGTTGCTATGCAGTAAAGAAGCAGTGTAGGATTTTTATTGGTTTCTTGCAAAGGTATACATACCAAGAATTTTATTTTCTCAGCTGTGATGTAAATCATGATTAATTCCCTGTCAACAGTCATGCCTAGCCATGTTTATAAAAAACTGGTCAGACCTTTTTCATGATGTAGAGGATCTTAGAAAATGAAAGGTCTTAGAAAACATGTCAAGTGTAAAATTCTCCTTGTACAAAACCCAAGCATTAACTAAGAGAATACAGATTCCTCCTGGCTGCTCCAGCCCATCAGAAACTTGCAGGAAATGGACAGTCCAAAGAGTATTAGAGGGTCTTGTTTTGGTTTCGGCTGCCGCCAAGCGCCACGCGGCCGCCCCTCCCCCCGCCGGCATGCGGAGGAGAATGAAAAGAAGCAGGCAGGAACTGGTGGGTCGGGATAAGGGCAGTTTAACAGAACAGCAAACAGAGGGAAACAGGAACAACAACGGTACATATTAGGAGAAAACACAACAACGAACTGCACGACCCTGACAGCCGCTTTCCCGAACAGGACCGGCGCCGAGCCCCCCCAAGCTGCGAGAGAGTTCCTGCCACGCTGCCCCCCCCCCCCCCCCTCCCCGGAACCCAGCGTGATGTCACATGGTATGAAATACTGGGCTCAGTTTGGCCAGATGGGGTCAGCCCCCACCCCCTGGCTGTGCCCCTTCCTGGAGTCCGGTGAAAATTAACCCTGTCCTGGCCAAACCCAGGACATTATCCACCCCTTATTCTATACCATCTACGTCATGCCCAGGTCCCCCATTGTCCAGTTGATCACCACCACTTCTCCTGTCTCCAGATATCATTCCCTTAGTCTATGGATCATCACTCTAAAGTGTCCGTTGAGTTCATTTAATCCATGACTTCAGGCTCCATCTGTCATAATGGTCTTCCGTGGCAGGAGAGGTGATGTGTGGTGATGGGCGGTCACTTGCTGCATCAAGAGCTCACGACTGATGTATCTGGTGCGGCCCGTGCCCACAGTCTGCAGGAGATGTTGATCTTGATGAAGTTGCTGGATGCCAGTTGTTAAAACCAGGTCCAGTTCCATCATCGCTGTGCTCTGCTAGGTTTTCATCAAAAAAGTCCATCCTTCTTTAATCTGGACGATTCTTACTATGCTACTACTGGTACAAAATATAACAATTATAACAGTGATAACAGACAGTGACAGGGTTATTTAACAATTAACTTTATACAATTCATTTATGGACTATTCTCGCCCAAAATCAAATCCCCATGAAGTACACATTGGACTTCCCCATACTTCCGCATTACCCACCAGGTACACCCAGGTCCTTGAGCAAAAGCAAATCCCCCAGACAGGCTTGCCTTTGCCCAAGGCAGGATTAACCCAAACTGTCTTCCCTAACATGTTCTGCATGTGCACTACAGGGATTTTATCTCCTTCTACGGGGCGCTGAGGTTTTGACTGGGCAGGACCAGCCCGGTTGGTGGACCCTCTGGTGTTAACCAACCAGGTGGCCTTTGCTAAATGAGTATCCCAGTTTTTGAAAGTCCCACCCCCCATTGCCCTCAAAGTGGTTTTTAGCAGCCCATTGTACTGCTCGATCTTTCCAGAGGCTGGTGCATGGTAGGGGATGTGATACACCCACTCGATACCATGTTCTTTGGCCCAGGTGTCTATGAGGCTGTTATGAAAATGAGTCCCGTTGTCCGACTCAGTTCTTTTGGGAGTGCCATGTCGCCGCAGGACTTGTTTTTCAAGGCCCAGGATGGTATTCTGGGCAGTGGCATGGGGCTCAGGGTAGGTTTCCAGCCATCCGATGGTGGCCTCCACCATTGTGAGCACATAGCGCTTGCCTTGGCGGGTTTGTGGCAGTGTGATGTAGTCAATCTGCCAAGCCTCCCCATATTTATATTTTAATCATCGTCCTCCATACCACTGAGGCTTTACCCACTTGGCTTGCTTGATTGCAGCGCATGTCTCACATTCATGGATAACCTGTGCGATGGTGTCCATGGTCAAGTCCACCCCTCGGTCACAAGCCCATCGGTATGTCGCGTCTCTTCCTTGGTGGCCCGAGGTGTCATGGGTCCACCGAGCTATAAACAGTTCACCCTTATGTTACCAGTCCAGATCCACCTGAGCCACTTCAATCTTAGCAGCCTGATCTACCTGGTGGTTGTTTTGATGTTCCTCAGTGGCCCAACTCCTAGGGACGTGGGCGTCCACGTGACGGACTTTTACAGCCAACTGCTCCAGCCGGGCAGCAATATCTTGCCACAATGGGGCAACCCAGATAGGTTTGCCTCTGCGCTGCCAGTTGTTCTTCTTCCATTGCTGCAGCCACCCCCACAAAGCATTGGCCACCACCCAAGAGTCGGTGTAAAGATAGAGCACTGGTCACTTCTCTCGACTGGCAATGTCTAAAGCCAGCTGGATGGCTTTCACCTCTGCAAACTGGCTGGACTCACCTTCTCCCTTGGCAGTTTCCACGACTTGTTGTGTAGGGCTCCATACAGCAGCCTTCCACCTCCGCTGCTTCCCCACAATGCAACAGGACCCATCCGTGAACAGGGCACACTCTTTCTTATCTTCTGGCAGCTGGTTATACAGTGGGGCCTCTTCAGCACCTGTCACCTCCTCCTCTGGCGATGCTCCAAAATCTTTGCCTTCTGGCCAGTCCATGATTACCTCCAGAATTCCTGGGCGACTGGGGTTTCCCATTCAGGTGCGCTGGGTGATCAGAGTGACCCACTTACTCCATGTAGCATCGGTGGCATGATGCGTAGATGGGACCCTCTCTTTGAACATCCAGCCCAGGACCGGCAATTGCGGAGCTAGGAGGAGCTGTGCTTCTGAAGCAGCTTGAACGCCTTCATATGCTGCCAGAATCTCTTTTTCAGTGGGAGTATAGCGGGCCTCAGATCCTTTGTATCCCCGGCTCCAAAACCCCAGGGGTCGACCTCGAGTCTCCCCTGGTGCTTTCTGCCAGAGACTCCAGGTTGGGCCATTCTCCCCGGCTGCGGTGTAGAGCATATTTTTAACATCTTGCCCTGACCGGACTGGACCAAGGGCTACGGATTGAACTATCTCCCGTTTAATTTGTTCAAATGCCTGTCGTTGCTCAGGGCCCCATTCAAAATCATTCTTCTTCCGGGTCACGTGGTACAGCGGACTTACAATCTGGCTGTAATTTGGGATGTGCATCCTCCAAAAACCCACAACACCCAGGAAGGCCTGTGCTTCCTTTTTGCTGGTTGGTGGAGACATAGCTGCTATTTTGTTGACGACATCCATTGGGATTTGACGGCACCCATCCTGCCATTTTATTCCTAAAAACTGGATCTCTTGCGCAGGCCCCTTGACTTTACTTCGCTTAATGGCGAAACCGGCTTTCAGAAGGATCTGAACTATTTTCTCCCCTTTCTCAAAAACTTCCTCTGCTGTGTCACCCCATACAATGATGTCATTGATGTACTGCAGATGTTCTGGAGCTTCACCCTTTTCCAGTGCAGTCTGGATTAGTCCATGGCAAATGGTGGGACTGTGTTTCTACCCCTGGGGCAGTCGATTCCAGGTGTACTGGATGGCCCTCCAGGTGAAAGCGAACTGTGGCCTGCACTCTGCTGCCAAAGGGATGGAGAAGAATGCATTAGCGATGTCAATTGTAGCGTACCACTTGGCTGCCTTTGACTCCAGCTGATATTGAAGTTCTAGCATGTCTGGCACGGCAGCACTCAGCGGTGATGTGACTTCATTCAGGCCACGGTAGTCTATTGTCAGTCTCCACTCTCCAGTAGATTTTCTCACTGGCCATATGGGACTGTTAAAGGGTGAGCGAGTTTTGGTGATCACTCCTTGACTCTCCAGCTGGCGGATCAGCTGATGAATGGGGATAAGGGAGTCTTTGTTGGTACGATATTGCCACCGGTGCACTATTGTGGTTGCGATGGGTACCTGTTGTTCTTCAACCCTCAGCAACCCCACAACGGAAGGATCCTCCGAGAGACCAGGCAAAATGGACAGCTGTTTAATTTCTTCCGTCTCCAAAGCAGCTATGCCAAAAGCCCACCGATACCCCATTGGGTCCTTGAAATACCCTCTCCTAAGATAGTCTATACCAAGGATGCACGGAGCCTCGGGGCCAGTTACAACGGGGTGCTTCTGCCACTCCTGCCCAGTGAGGCTCACTTCAGCCTCCAATACACTCAGCTCTTGGGACCCCCCTGTCACTCCCGAAATGCAAATGGACTCTGACCCTTTGAACTCTGATGGCGTTAAAGTACACTGTGCACCAGTGTCCACTAGAGCTTTATACTCTTGTGGATCTGACGTGCCAGGCCACCGAATCCACGTCGTCCAATAAACACGGTTGTCCCTTTCCTCCACCTGGCTGGAGGCAGGGCCCCTCTAATCCTCGTCAGAGAATTTGCTGCTCACCTGCTGTAAAAATGACTTGGAGGTCCCCTCCAGAGGATCGGAATCAAAATCAAACTGTCTACCTGGTCTGGAGAGCTGGCTGCTGGAAACTGGAGCGGCATTTTTCCTAAGAGAATCCCCTTTTGTGATTGTTTTACCTCGCAACTCAAGCACTCGTGCCTCTAGACTTGAGGTGGGTTTTCCATCCCACTTCCTCATGTCCTCTCCGTGGTCACGCAGGTAGAACCACAGGGTGCTCCGGGGTGTGTAGCCTCTATATTCCCTCTCCTGAGCAGAGAAACGCTTACCCCTAATAGCTGAGACACTGGCCCGTACAGGTGGGGAGTAGGACGTATTCCTTTCTAGTCGCTTGACCAGTTTTTCCACAGCTGAGACAAGGGAGGAAGAGAGACTTTCCTCATATTGCTGGAGTCTGACAGCCACCTCATCAACTGTTGGTGCCTCTTTACCTTTCCAGTTTACAACTGCCACTGAGTTGGCATATGAGGAGGGTGTGCTCCGCACAAACTTCCTCCACATGGATTGTGAGCACTGGAGTTCATCTGGGTCTGTGGGTACCTGCTCATCGTCTGTGTCACAGCAAATCAGCTCCCGCACAGCGAATTCCCTCAAGTACTGAATACCCCTTTCCATATTGATCCACTTGCCAGGATAGCATATAAAATCGTCACTGAAGGGGTATCTCTCCCTCACGCCTGACAGAAGTCTCCTTCAGAGGCTGAGGACTTGTTCCTTCTTCCCAATGGCCTTGTCAATGCCCCCGTCCCTGGCCAGGGATCCCAGCTGCTTGGCTTCCTTGCCCTCTAATTCCAAGCTGCTGGCCCCGTTATCCCAGCACCGCAGCAGCCAGGTGGCAATGTGCTCGCCTGGGTGGCGGCTGAAATCTTTGCGCATGTCTCGCAGCTCGCCCAGGGACAGGGACCGGGTGATGATCTCTGTCATCTCCCACGATGACCCTAGCCCAGCGTCATCCCTCCTGGAGCGATCTGCTCTCTTTGCGTCTTTCTTTAGTTTTACAGGGGCGACTGCTACTGGCACAGGTTGGTCATTGGGTTCAGCCGCAATGCCCGCAGCTGGAGCTGGGGCTGGAGCAGCTGCTGTGCCTGCCAGGGAAACCGAGGCAGACCCTGCAGCTGTGGCTGCAGCAGCTGTGGTGCCGGTCGGGGGGGGCTGTGACTGCCTGCTGGGCTGAAGGGGTTGCAGAGCCAGCTGGGGGGGCAGCGCCAGTCGCAGCGCCTGCCGCTTCGTTTCCCCCTCTTTCCCCTTTAGGGCACTGAACAGTGTTAAACAGGGCAGCTCGGTAGGCGTGGGCCAGACCCCAGCACGTTGCTGTGATCTGTGTCTCTCTGGAGTTCCCAGGGTGGCAGCACACTTTTTGCAGATATTTTACTAGACTGTCTGGATTCTGTATTTGTTCAGGGGTGAGTTTCAAAAACACCTGTGGTGCCCACTGCCCTAGGTACTTGCCCATGCTGTCCCACACACCCAGCCACTCACAGCTATCCAGCCCCGGGGCAGGTCTCTGCATGATGTTCTTAACGACTTATTTAACTCTAAACAAGACCCAAAACCCATTCAGGAGGCAGAACAAAAGGAGAGTGCTGGCCTGAGCATCCCACAGGTACTCAAAATTCTCAAAAGCCATTAGGACCAGCCTGAGGGAGAGAGGGGGGGCGAAAGAGTGGGGGAAGATATCCCCTTCGGTTTTCCCCACAGGCTGGGTTTGATTATTAACAAATTCTAAGACATAGCATCTGAGGTACGGAAATGACCGCAGTGCCGCATGCAAATACAAGACTAATTTCATGCATAGTGATGTTATCATATCATAATTCGATATCGTACAGTACAGCAAAATCATCATCCTAATCCTTTTTCCAGTGATGATGAACAGCATGGCAGTAAACACATACTGCAAATAAGGGTTAAAAAACCACAGCCATCTGAACAAAGCAACATTTTTACCGGCGACTATTTAACTAACACAGAAAAATGCCTATAACAAAAACAGAAAAATGCCTATAACAAAATTTAACAAAATCTAAGACAGCAGTTTTAACGCCCGGCTAGCTCAGTTGGTAGAGCATGAGACTCTTAATCTCAGGGTCGTGGGTTCGAGCCCCCCGTTGGGCGCCAAATTAAATGTTTTGGTTTCGGCTGCCGCCGGCAACAAAAGCGCCACGTGGCCGCCCCTCCCCCCGCCGGCGTGTGGAGGAGAATGAAAAGAAGCAGGCAGGAACTGGTGGGTCGGGATAAGGGCAGTTTAACAGAACAGCAAACAGAGGGAAACAGGAACAACAACGGTACATATTAGGAGAAAACACAACAACGAACCGCACGACCCAGACAGCCGCTTTCCCGAACAGGACCGGTGCCGTGCCCCCCCAAGCCTCGAGAGAGTTCCCGCCGTGCTGCCCCCCCCCCCCAGGAACCCAGCGTGATGTCACATGGTATGGAATACTGGGCTCAGTTTGGCCAGGTGGGGTCAGCCCCCACCCCCTGGCTGTGCCCCTTCCTGGAGTCCGGTGAAAATTAACCCTGTCCTGGCTGAACCCAGGACAGGTCTGTACTATTTTTATGGAGGAAGATAAGTGAGCTTTCAGAAAGCCTTGAATTTACTGACCTTCTCTTGCAGTTTGAGCTAATTCATTAGCTTCATAAAATCCTGTCGGCACTCTCTCAATGATTATTTTTTTCCACATAGTTGAGTTCTGAATTAGTATTCAGCTCTCTGAAGAAAGAGAGTGTTATAAACACTCTTTCTAACATATGGAGTTGAAAATCACTTCTGCTGATGGCTCAAATAGATCTGTGGGGAATTTTCTGTGATTCCTTTTTGGATTATTTTATAGGACCTTTCCATGCTTTTATTTTCCCAAGTGTTCAATCATAAGCAAGATTAATATAGCACTAGCACGTGGTCACTGCTCTACCATAGACACAGGTTTTTGTCTTCAAGAATAGGTGTGCCAAATGTTATATATGTGGAATTTTCTGGTTCCCTAAAGGCACCTTAGTGATACCCTGAGGCTCCCCGGCTTGCCTTTATTCGTACTATGGGATCTATGATGACTAACATTTCCATGCTTGTGCACCTCTAAGCCTTCTTGAATGACTGCTTGTAGAGAAAGACATTCTCTATTTCACTTTGCTGTTTGGCTAAGAGAAGACCTATTTCAATCAGAGTTGATGCAGTTCTGCATCTTTCTAAAGACAAATGTGTACTCCAGTGATTAGAAGATGAACCATAGCTATCTTCTCCTTTGACACAAAGCAACCATATATTATGGCTATGTCAACTAAACTATTTGTTACTAGAACTTCGTGAAGTTTGCAAAGCTCCAGTGAAATCTGTTCATTTTAGATATATGAAAACTTGGCTAGATCTAAGCTCTGTTGTTTACAGAAGCTTTTTACTGCCTGAGATTGTCTCAGTCAGCAACAGAGTATGCTGCCTGATAACGTCTTACTACCACCCTGTCTTATGTAGGTGTGTGAAACAGATGCAGGAACTGGAGTTGATTTCCTTATCTCCATGCTGCTAGGCTGGGAAAGAGTTCTATGCAGTGGTTTGTTGCTGTGATAAGCAGTCTTCATGTGAAAGTGAAAAGTCTGACAGAAGAAAATAGGATATTGCCTACACTGGCCTAAACTCTATGGATGTCTTCTAATTACAGCCTGGTCTGTTGCTCAAGAGCTAACCCTTAGCTGATTTTGGACACTGTTCAATGTTGATAACCTAGGATAGGTCTAAAACCCTGGCAAGCATAAAAATAAGATCATTTTGTCAAACCCCTGTTCCTACTTTTGCCAAATTATGAACATTTTCAACTCTATTTTCAAATCTGATTTATTCAGGAAATGTGTATTTGTAGTGGTTACAGTATATCCAAATTAAATCATAAATCCTACTGGAAATCACTGTCTCCTTCACTTTAGAGCAGTATTGCTTCAAAATAGAGTAAGAATCTCAGAGTTTGGCCTATGAATCATCACCTTTCCTTCCATCTTCAAAAAATTTCTTGGATACGTATCAGTGAAAAACATGTTTGTGACTATACCTGATTTTTAATTGTGCTCTGTAATATTACTTGTGTGTGTATGTGTGTGTATGACTGCATGATTATAATTAATATGACATTCAGTGTTAATGTTGTGGCCTGAGTGGAAAGACTGGTATAACCAATGTGTACGTGTTGTTCTAGTGACACATCTCCTAAACTGGGCTATATTGGAAAGAGTTTGTGCCTGCCATCAAGTGGCTCTTAGTTCACAAGACCTGTATAGACATATTTAAACCTGACAGGTCTTTTTCAGCCTTCACTGGAGCTAACTGAAGGGATCCATGTGAAGATCGAGGACTGCAATGGTAATTAAAAGTAATAAAATCCATCAGTCTTGGAATGGTGGCACCCAGCAATAGGAAAGCAATAGTGAGTATGGGACAGGGGTCCTTGACACTGGACACAAACGCAGAGCCTAAGAAATTGTTTGACAAGTTGAATGTGCGGCAGGAAGAGTGGAGAAAGCAGCAGAAAACTGGAGAAACTGCTGTGAGTTTATCCCTGAGGAAAACCTGCAAGATAGAGCCTTTAGGGAATGTAACGTACTGGAAAAGTAGGTTTGGAAATTGTGAGTGAGAGAGTTGTATGCTGTCATTTGTTTCTACCTATTCAGAGAAACTGAGCTTTGTTGATCCTTTGCAAAGAATCAAGGTTACAGCAAAGACTATAACCTGTTTCATACTAGACATTTCTTCTTCTTTAAATGGAAATATTCCCACAAGTTCCCACTTACTTACTGATCGCTCCGGTCAAAGTAGTATCTGTATTTCACTCTTAAGGAAAAGTACCGAAGTGACCTTGGGGAGACTGTTCTGCTTTCTTTTGATACTCCCTAGCAGCTGTTTGTGCATGTGTGTGTGTTGGTAATTTACTACAATGAGCACTACTACTACAATTGCTCAGTTGCAAGCTTTTGATAAATGAGGGTCGGGAGCTTGTGGGGATGTTTTAAAAGAGCAGTTCCTGCAGGTTACGCTTTTCCATATTTCAAGCTTTTGTAGAATATCTGAACTCCTTGGCAACGAGCACAATGGATTTACAACAAGGCTTACCTTAAATTACTTCCTTTTACACAGATATCACTTTTAAGTAATCACATGCCTCTCATTTAATTGTAGAGCTGTTCTCTAAAAGGAAAGCTGTGCTATTAGATTTACTCCAGTGGCACTTAAACAATACCGATTGGGTTTTATTCCTCATGCACAGTATATGGACTGAGTAGGGCAAAGAAAAGCAGAGATTTTTATTTTGTCTAATTATGAACCTCCTCAAACAATGTGAGGAGGTTCAAAAGGTTAACTTCAACATGAATGTTGTTGCGTTCGTAGAGAGAACTTGAAAAACAAATGATAAAGAGAAAAATTGTGACGAACTAATCAATATAGTTAATAGAGCATTCAGCATACCCTTCAAGAAGCAGCAGGAGCTCAGTCCAGCTGGTTAGATACAGGTGTTCAAGTGTCAACTTAAGCAATGTTTGTTAGCTCTGTAGAGCTGCTTCAAATAACCAAAAAAATGTCAAATAGCTCAGGACATCTATGTTAGGCAACCAAACTGAGCCTCAGCTGAACCACCACGTTGTATTGACAAGGACTTTAATTCTGTTCTCCATCAATAAGCATTTCTTACTATTTGAGATATCCTGTCTCTGCCTGGTCTCCATTTACAACTTCAAAAGAGAAATTGTCTCCCATAGGTCTTGTGCCACATCTACCATCCCCATGCAGGTATCTCAGGCAGCCTAAGCATATCCTATAGTTTTATACCTCTGTGCCTGGCCAACTGAGTTGAATGTCAGTATATATGTCTTAATTCCAGATGCATCTCATCTTAAGTATCATCTCAGCTCCTGCTCACCTCAGTGACAGATTAGGTGCCTGATGCCATCACTGACAAATGCCCATCACTGAATTCCTCCACCCTGCCATATGGTTTGCACATGAATGCTGGGCGTGAGGGAAATGAGGGACAGTTCAATGTACCTTGTGACATTCCTGAAAGAAGGCAAAGGAGTGAATGGTATCGGGTGAGGGGAGCTGATACTCACAATGGGCTCTCGTCTAATTGTACAGCTGTTCTTCAAAAAATAAAGCTATGCTTTCTGATTTGCTGGGGTGGCATTTAAACAATACTGATTGAGTTTTATTCCCAGTACATGGACTAAGCAAGGCAATATATTCTTATGGTTTTATTATGTATTGCTTCTTTTCTTCCCCCCTCTCCCCCCCAATCTTCGTATCTTCAAACACCAAGTAAGTTTATGTGTTATCATGATGAGGACTGAAAAAACATATGTTAAGGCATGGTCCACTCCTGTGATGACCATTACTACTAAAAACTATGGGCATGACAATGTGGGACCAGGGACATATCTAGATTCTCTCTCCAGTTGTACTGGAAACTAGGTTCGAAGGGGGAAGGGGATATTGCCCAGCTCACTAGGGATGAGCCTAGGCTTGGAGTGCCAAGGCCAGGGGTGAGATTGACAGCCCAGCTCAAGTGTGTTTACACCAATGCACGTAGTATGGCCAATAAACAGGAGGAGCTGGAAGCCATTATACAGCAGGACGGCTATGACTTGGTCGCCATCACAGAAACGTGGTGGGACAACTCGCATGACTGGCATGCTGTCATAGATGGCTACAGACTCTTTAGGAAAGACAGACCAACAAGGAGAGGTGGGGGAGTTGCTCTATATGTGAGGCAGCAACTGGAATGCATTGAGCTTGGCCTGGGGGCAAGTGAAGAAGGAGTTGAAAGCTTGTGGGTTAGAATTAAGGGACAGGCTCACACGGGTGACATTACGGTGGGTGTATACTACAGGCCACCCGACCAGGAGGAGGAGGTTGATGAAGCCTTCTACAGGCAGCTGCAAGCAGCCTCACAGTCACAGGCTCTGGTTCTCATGGGGGACTTCAACCACCCTGACATCAGCTGGGAAGACCATACAGCTAGGCAGGCGCAATCCAGGAGGTTCCTACCGAGCATCGATGATAACTTTCTGATGCAAGTGGTGGAAGAACCAACAAGGAAAGGCGCGCTGCTGGACCTCATGTTAACAAACAAGGAGGGACTGGTTGAGGACGTGAAGGTTGGAGGTAGACTCGGCTGCAGTGACCATGAAATGGTTGAGTTCAGGATCCTGCGTGGAGGAAGCAGGGCGATAAGCAGGATCAAAACCCTGGACCTCAGGAGGGCTGACTTTGTCCTCTTCAAGGAGCTACTGGGAGGAATCCCGTGGGCCAGGGCTCTCGAAGGCAGGGGGGTCCATGAGTGCTGGTCGCTTTTTAAACAACACTTCTTCCATGCACAGGAGCAATGCATCCCCCTGAGAAAGAAATTTAGCAAAGGAGGAAGGAGACCTGCATGGTTAAACAAGGAGCTTCTAGCGGAGATCAGGCAGAAGAGAAAGGTGCATGGCATGTGGAAAGAGGGACAGGCCACTTGGGAAGAGTACAGAAACGTAGTGAGAGCATGCAGGGATGCGACGAGGAAGGCCAAGGCTCACCTGGAATTGAAGCTGGCAAGGGATGTCAAAAACAACAAGAAGTGCTTCTTCAACTACATCAGCAGCAAAAGGAAGGCTAGGGACAACGTGGGGCCGCTGCTGAATGAGGCGGGTGTCCTGGTGACGGAGGATGCGGAGAAGGCAGAGCTAATGAATGCCTTCTTTGCTTCAGTCTTCAGTGCTAAGACTGGCCCTCAGGAATCCCAGGCCCCGGAGGTAAGAGAGGAAGCCTACAGAGAGGATGACTTTCCCTTGGTCGAGGAGGACTGTGTGAGGGATTGCTTAAGCGATCTGGATGTCCACAAATCCATGGGCCCCGATGGAATGCACCCACGAGTGCTGAGGGAGCTGGCGGATGTCATTGCTGAGCCACTCTCCATCATCTTTGAGAGGTCCTGGAAGACAGGAGAGGTGCCCGAGGACTGGAGAAAGGCCAATGTCACTCCAATCTTCAAAAAGGGCAAGAAGGAGGACCCAGGGAACTACAGGCCGGTCAGCCTCACCTCCATCCCGGGAAAGGTGATGGAGCAGCTTATCCTGGAGGCCATCATCAAGCAAGTGGAAGAAAAGAAGGTTATCAGGAGTAGTCAGCATGGATTCACCAAGGGGAAATCATGCCTGACCAATCTGATAGCTTTCTACGATGACATGACTGGCTGGGTAGACGAAGGGAGAGCTGTGGATGTTATCTACCTTGACTTCAGCAAGGCTTTCGACACAGTCTCCCATGATATCCTCCTGGGGAAGCTGAGGAAGTGTGGGCTGGATGAGTGGTCGGTGAAGTGGATAGAGAACTGGCTGAATGGCAGAACTCAGAGGGTTGTCATCAGCGGCGCTGAGTCTAGTTGGAGGCTGGTGACAAGTGGTGTCCCTCAGGGGTCAGTACTGGGCCCAGTCTTGTTTAACTTCTTCATCAACGACCTGGATGAAGAGTTAGAATGTACCCTCAGCAAGTTTGCTGACGACACCAAACTGGGAGGTGTGGTAGATACACCAGAAGGCTGTGCTGCCATTCAGTGTGACCTGGATAGGCTGGAGAGCTGGGCAGAGAGGAACCTGATGAGGTTCAACAAGGGCAAGTGCAGGGTCCTGCACCTGGGGAGGAACAACCTCATGCACCAGTACAGGCTTGGGGTGGACTTGCTGGAGAGCAGCTCTGCGGAGAGGGACCTGGGTGTCCTGGTGGACGACAGGTTAACTATGAGCCAGCAGTGTGCCCTGGCTGCCAAGAAGGCCAATGGGATCCTGGGGTGCATCAAGAAGAGTGTGGCCAGCAGGACAAGGGAGGTTCTCCTTCCCCTCTACACTGCCCTGGTGAGGCCTCATCTGGAGTACTGTGTCCAGTTCTGGGCTCCCCAGTTCAAGAAGGATGAAGAGCTACTGGATAGAGTCCAGCGGAGGGCTACAAGGATGGTGAGGGGACTGGAGCATCTCCACTACGAGGAGAGGTTGAGCGAACTGGGCTTGTTCAGCCTGAAGAAGAGTAGGCTGCGAGGGGACCTTATAAATGCCTACAAATATCTGAAGGGTGGGTGTCAGGAGGATGGGGCCAAACTCTTTTCAGTGGTGCCCAGTGACAGGACAAGGGGTAATGGGCACAAACTGAGGCACAGGAAGTTCCGTCTGAACATGAGGAGGAACTTCTTCTCTCTGAGGGTGACGGAGCACTGGAACAGGCTGCCCAGGGAGGTTGTGGAGTCTCCTTCTCTGGAGATATTCAAGACCCGCCTGGACAAGGTCCTGTGCAGCCTGCTGTAGGTGACCCTGCTTCGGCGGGGGGGTTGGACTAGATGACCCACAGAGGTCCCTTCCAACCCCTACTATTCTGTGATTCTGTGATTCTGTGATTCTGGAAGCTTGCATTGGAAGGTAAAACTGGTAGGAAAAGGAAAAGAAGTCCTCAGGAAGATTGCAGAGCTTCTACCCATGGGCTTTCCTCATAACTGTGGGTCAATTTTTTTCTACATTGGTGATTTAAAACCGCCTGATGAAAAGAAGCTATGCTTTAAAAATTAAGGCAGTAAATAATGGATGCATCACTGGAAGAGCAATAATATAGAGGGATTGCATACCATTTACTTCTTGCATACCATTTAAAACCAAAGAAGTACAGTCCCAAACAAAAGAGGGGTAGAAAGCACGACGGAAACCATTGCCATTGTTACCCCATTAGTCTGAGTAGCAGGCGACACACGAATAGGAAGAAAACATACCATTTCAAACCACACCAAGAAATCTGACTGAAACTAAGATGGCATTCCAGAGAGCTGTTACTGACGTGGAGACACCACTCTTTGAAGGTAATTTTTCCATTTGGCATATTTATAGTTCATTCAAGTATTCTTATTGATTTGAGGATGTGGTATTTTACTTAGGAAAGGGGTAATGAGAGAAGGTGTCTAGTAAACCCTCTAGAGATTTGAGCTGTCTGGATGCTGATTAAGGCTGACACTGCTGGAATGCTGACCGTGTTGCTCTGCCTGGCTGCCCACTGTGGCATGCCTTTAAAGATCAGGTTTTAGACCAATTAGTTAATTTTAATTGTTCTCCTATTAATTTCAATTAGCCTATCAGATGCCAGAAAAGCTAAGACAGCTTTTTACTCTCATTCTAAAAAAATACATAAATGAATGAAAGAATGTCACATGGTATGTTGGTAATAGCTTCAGTGTGTATTGGGTTTATGGGGCAAGGTTTTGGTAGCAGGGGAACTACAGGGATGGCTTCTGTGAGAAGCTGCTGGAAGGTAAGGCAGACTGTGCCCCTGCAGCCCATGGAGGTCCAAGGTGGAGCAGATATCCACCTGCAGCCTGGGAAGGACTCCACACCGGAGCCGGGGGATGCCTAAAGGAGGCTGTGACCCCGTGGAGAACCTGCGCTGGAGCAGGCTCCTGGCAGGACCTGTCTACCCGTGGAGAGAGGACCTCCTGCTGGAGCAGGTTTGCTGCCAGGGCTTGTGACCCTGTGGGGAACGGGGACTGGAGCAGCCTGTTCCTGGAGGACTATACCCCATGGGAAGGAGTCATGCTGGGGCAGTTTGTGCAGAACTGTAGCCTGTGGGAGACTCACATTGGAGAAATTTGTGGAGGACTGTCTCCTGTGGAAAGAACCTCATGATGGAGCAGGGGCAGAGTGTGAGGAGTCCTCCCCCTGAGGAGGCAGGATCGGCAGAGACAACGTGTGATGAACTGACTGCAGCCCCCATTCCCCGCCCCCCCCGTACTGCATGGGGAGAGGAGGTAGAGAAAATTGGGAATGAAGTTGAGCCCAGGAAGAAGGGAGGGGTGGGGGGAATGTGTTTTTTAAGATTTGGTTTGAATTCTTATTATCCTGCTCCAATTTGATTGATGATAAATTAAACCGATTCCCCCAAGTCGAGTCTGTTTTGCCTGTGATGGTAAATGGCGAGTGATCTCTCCCTGTGCTTGTCTGAGCCCACAAGCCTTCCATCGTATTTTCTCTACACTGTCCATTTGAGAAGCAGAGTGACAGAGTGGCTTTGGTGGGCACCTGGTGTTCAGCCGGGCTAAACCACGACAACACTTGCAAAGAGGACAAAGCATTAGTCTTCCTGGTCATAGTCAAAGAGCTGAAATGAGACTTTAATAGAAGCTGACTTTCTTGTCTCCCAGGTGATGTTTCTTTTTTGTTCTTTTCTTTACTTCCATTGCAAATAAAATCTTTGAAATTGGTGTATGTGATTTAAGAACTTACACCTCATTTTCAAAAGCTAGATTTGGCACACTGGAGTGAAGGTAGCAATGGCTTGCAGCAAAACTTTGGGTCCAGATAAGGCTGTCTTAGCCAAGGACATTCAGCATCTCTGCCCCTCTGAAGTTTTTAGTCAAAGTCCCTACATGGTATTTGGAAGATTCCCCTGCCTCCAGTGCTTGCTCCTACCTGCACTGGAGTCTACATCCGGTGTCGTGCAAGTCTGATGTGATGAGACAGTCCATGCATCTGGACTGCGGTTCTCAGCTTCTGAGTATGACTCTTTCTGGGTCAAACAGCTTATGCTGTAACATAGACACTACCAGAAAGTCAGCGGATAAAGTCTGCTTTTCTTTGTGGGAAGACTGGTAGGGGTGAAACTACTGCAAGTTAACTTTGGTGCTGTAAAAAGTTCTCCTAGGATCAAATTCTGTCCTCTTTAATGTCTTATTGCAGTGATCACTCACATACTTTTTCCTGCATTTTGCATCTAGCTTTTACCACTGGAAATCTCATAGTGAATGATGTTGCTAATATCCTGTGCATGAAGACAATCACACCTAGACCTGCTGAATATCATGCCCCTGTAGGTGAGGAATATCTAGTTTTCACACCACCTTAAATCTATGGACTCCCATGAAGTTAATCCAGCAAAACTTTCCATGGTGTTTAGTTCATTAATGGTAATCAAAGCAATTGAGTTTGCTTTGAGATATTTGGTTTACATCTAGTGATAACATGTTGCAGTTTTCTCTAACCAATCTCTGAAACATAAATCACAGCTTGAACAAAAAAGGAGTTTGTGACATTACGAATGTACGAATCTGTCTCTTCCTCTGTGAAGAGAAGAAAATGGGTAGCAGTTACAAATGTTTTTTGCATGCAAAGCATCTGTTTATGCTGAGACAGATTATTCTTCTCACTGATAAGTAAGTAAATAAATTAAAAAAATATAATTTTCTGCTTGGGAAGAGATTCAGTTGCAAAATACAGTAAATTAATTCATTTACGTGGAGATATTTCTTAAGTGGCTGTGTAAACGAGACCCGTAACTGGAAACAGTGCACGGAGCCACTAGAGGGTGTGCTGAAGGCTGGGCTGCGCCTAAACTTGAGTCTTCGATAAGAGAGGCTTTAACTGTACATTCACATTGTTGTCTAAACTACTAAGCAGAAGGTCTCTTGCTCAACTGCCTGTGAGGCTCAGATACAATAATTTCATTTTCAGAAGGTTTTTCTCTTGGAATTCAAAACAACAGGGGTCAAATCCTTTAAAAAACAAAGGTAGAAGCTGCAGTGCAGAAGTATTCAAGATCACAGCAGCTGGAAAACAGAAGCTCTCAGGGCTTCACATGGTCCTTGAGGAAAGCTGAAAAAGATGGCCCTGACCCCAGGCTGCAGTAGGCTTGTACTCAGCATGGCCCTAGCCACGGGCAAATACAGCTGCCAGTCCCAGGACTGTTTTCATTTCCATGGGGCTGCCAATAGCCACTACCGACAAAGAAAACCCAGTGTGTGGGTTTGTTATGTTACACCCCTTTCCCAGAAAGTATGAGTGACAGAAAAGCAAGAGGATTGTGTTCCAGCTACCACTCTTGAAAACCCCACAACTCTGGACTCTTTATTGATCCAGTGATACTGCTGTGTAATTTGCTCTACATCTGTTGTTGGAACAGGTTTACTTATTTTTTTTCATTTGTTCAAGTTTATTTGTTTTAAAGCCTGTGCTAAACATTGCCCACTTACAGAGTGAACTGCCAGTAAGGTGGCTTTACTGAGTATGGCCAGTATTTCACTAAACGGAATATGTGAGGTCCTAATAAGCAAAGTTTCAGCAGTTTGAGAATACAAACATTTCAGGACGATGATGATCATAGTAATAAGGTGTGAGTTAGGAGCCTGACATGGTCTAATACACAGGGAAATAGTGAGGAACAAATTTATGATTCCAGAAAGTATCACTGAAGAGGGATCCAGTTCCTGTACATTGTCTCCTTGACCACGTAAACAGAATTACGTGAGGATGGATTGAAGCCCAGACTGAGCTTATACCAGCATGAGCTGGCTTTGGATACTTTCCCTCAGAGCAAGGGCAAACATATTCAGGAGATGGCATCTCACGGAGAGGCAAGCTGCCATTTGGGCCAACATCCTAGAAAATGGGCCAAGGACCACAGTTTGGTCAGAAGAGGGTCACTTTAGCCAGTGAGTTACCAAAAAACTGGAGCACTGAGAGCATCACGGCATCCGCTTTGGCTGAGTATACCCTGGAGATCCTGGATAGCTACCGAGCTCTGCAGATCTCATTGAGGAAATAACCTTTTTGGGGTTGCTGCCTAATCCACAGAGCTAAAGCAGCCTGGAAGAAAAGAGTGGGCAGAAAGGATAAGTGAGTGCTTTTCAGAGCACTGCATGGAATACCTTTGGGGCTGTAATTTGGATGTCAGTTGTAGGTTAAGTTTTTAACAGCTAAGATTTTCAAAGAAATAAATTAAAGCTACAGCAATATGGTCTGAGAGCTTGTCTATTCTCAAAGCTTAGTGTCGGTTTATTTATTTAGTCTTCTCTCTTCTTTCCACCTATCAATGCGTCAGGCTTAATAGGGCCTGAAAATAAGACATCAGAAAACAATACTGGCAAATCTGATCTAGGTGTGATTAACCCTTGGCTACCTTACCTCCAAACTGAAATATATAAACAACATGTAGGTGTTACATGAATGTTTTGACCATAAATATCTTCAGGTGCAGTAAGGTAAAACAAAGCTGGAAACCACCATATGTTCATAGACACAGCTAGCACCTTTTAAAAAAATCCCCACATTTTGAAGTATACTACAATGCAGTGGAAAAAAAGGCTTAAAGCAACTTTTACAACATCACTCTGAAAAGCAAAGCAACTTTTACAACATCACTTTGAAAAGAAAATGATCAACATTTTACATGCCTTAAGTAAAAAATGTTATTCCTGTAAGCCATTTCTCACCTACTAATTTCCCATTCATCTCATTTTGTAACATTAGTAGGAAAAAAATCCCAACAAAATCAGCTGAAGTCTAAAAGTCTAGTAGTAAACTATTCAATCTGGCTAAAAAAGTAATTATTCTCATTACTTTATTCTTTAAAAAATATTATTTGCCTAGAATGGCTCTAGCTATTACATTGTTAGAACAAGCATAATGAAATAATGGGCCAGTTAGTGTGCTAATCTATTTTTCACTTGCTTTTTATCATCTCTCTTTAAAAAAAAACACACTGCACTGCTGAGGGTGAAATAGTATAATAAGGTTAATGAGTAAAGAAATAACACAAAACTGCTTTCATCACATTTAGCAGCTCTAAATGACAAAACAGACGATACAGATGCTTTGGAATGCAGCCGAGGAGTTGATCAGTAGAAGCTGATTATCTATTAATGAGAGGTTTTTAGTGGTGTACCCTGGTGTAAAAATCGCTAGACTCCTTTCAGGCAGCCATCATTTGCAAATACCATGTATATGAATCACTTGATTGATGTACAAAATTCAAAACAGTTTTTCCCCAGTGCCCTATGGGTTGTCACGCACTGATGCTCTCCTATCTGTTTATGTTAATGAAACAGGATTTTTCAGTAAGTAAATATGTGTAGTATTTAATTAAACTCACCGCTGGGCTCTGTGTGAAAATGTAGGCCCATTGTTCAGAAGTACTGCTTGACTGCAATTCTTTGTTTGCACCTTTGCTTTTCCTTCCCAGTTGCCTCAGTTCCCTGACTAAAGAGGAGCTGGGTTTGTCCCATGCCAAGACCTTGTGAGCACGAAGAGGTTATGCCGCAGAGAGGCTGCCAACACAGAGCCCATCCCTAAAGACCTGATCTTGCACCATGACCCTAAACCAGAAGGTGCCTCTGACTTTGGTAACTGCAGGCGCAAACCCTCAGGTTCCCCTTCCTGGCCCCACAATTAGCCGGATTGCAAACAGGGATCTCCTGGAGAGTGAAATATGCTGGCAATCTCTCAGTTGCTGCGGTCTACGTGATGACTGGGGGAACTGTTTTTTCATGCACTTTGTTGCCCCATTTTGGGGACAAAGACTTCCTTTTCAAAGTGTTTTGAGACTGAACGGCTGAAAAATGTTTTATAAAAATATGTATTATGATTAGAGCAGGAGTAAAAGCTCCTGATTCCTACATCAAGGTCCCACATGTGGGCAGGGCAATGAAGAGAGAACTATGAAAAGAATAAAAATCAGGCTTCAGGCAGAAACCTGTAAAAATATTTCCCTCAGCTAAAACAAAGATCTCATACCTTTTGTTAAAGAGGAAGCAAGATTATTAATATTAATATTAATATTATTTCATGTTAATATATTTTTCTTCCTAATTTTTTTTGCATTGTCATGATTATTTTCCTAAACAGAAATAGAGCAGTTACTGATATGCTCTGCAGCACTCATGGTAGGCCTTGGCCTGATTTGTGGCTTTATTTATTGAAGAACTGGTATTAATAGTTTACATTTATTAGTGGCTGCACACCCTTTACTGCAGCATGCATTTGCAATTTAATACTGCTATGTATCAATGGTGTTTGCGTATTTGGTATTTTATTAGCCACCAGGAGTACTCGTGCATTTTATTTAGATCATCCTATAACTTTCCCTGGCTGTTTGTGGGTCTGAAGGTAGGAAAGGCTCAGTGTACCAGTCCAGTTCCTGTCCACACATTTTCAAGAATCCACAAGCTGCATAAGCCACGCCCAGTTCAGATCTCTCCTCCTCTTCCTACCTGATCAGATATTAACGATCTTTCCCAGACTAATAAGGTTAGGAAGACTTTGCTGAATATGATCTTTTCTCTTGAGGCATCATTAATCATCTGAGAAAGCAATTTAAAGGGAACGCTGGACTCAGCTTTGGCTGTTTTGTCTCTTTTTTTCAGAGACTCAATACAGAGGGGGATCAGAATCCAACTAACTAAAGTTGCTGGCATATTCATGAAGAGCTGCTGCTTCCACCATAGCCTCACTAACACATAAATAAGTATTTGAGAAAATCCTCCTTGCTTGTGGATACCTTTTTTTTTAAACAACAAAAAAAAATTCTCAGTGTCGTTCCAGATCAGCGATACACAGCACACAACCAAGGGAAGCCAAAAAGCTACCTCCAGCCATGGCTATGCCTACAGTCTCTCAGTATGTATGAGAATGGTGGCTTTGTTTCTACAGACAGCAGACCTTTCCCCTAAATAAATCAACATGCTAACAACACGTTCTTCTCTCATGCTGTAAAAGTTCTACTTCTGCAGAAATGGAGAAAAATGTATCCAAAGGATATATATTCTCTTTCTGAAAGTACAGTAAAAGCACCAAGCTTAAATTCAGCAGCTCACTTCACTTGTTACTACCTTCCATCAGATTTGTGGGCGCTTTGAAAGCTGCTTACAGATTGTTGAGCAGAGCTGATGAAAATGTGCTGAATATTACTTGGAAAGTAGTCTCCAAATGAAATTCGCCAAATTGCCTTTTGCTGTGTTTTTTTAATTACGTAGTGGTCTTGTTTATGAACCTTCATGCAAATAGCATATCAAAACATTGTTATTTATGAACATAATAAATCATCCAAACCTTCCAGTTGTTTCACATAAAATGGAATATTTTTTAGATTTTGAATGCATTCGCTACTGCCAGGCACTGAGTTGTTATGAGACTGGCTTACAAGTCTTAAGGCTGTGGTGTTATTTTGTTTGAAAGATCATACAGTCACTGTTCATTTTATCTGGTTTCGGAGTTCTGTAGTATCCACATTTCTAAGCTTTACCTGCACCTTTGTGTGTTGCATGTACACGAGAAAGAGAGGCTCTCATAGCCCTCTGGCTCCTGAGAGATGAAACTCTGAAGGTGCCAGAAATAGTCTGTTCTTCATGAGGAAATCATTAAATTTAGCGATTTTGAAACCTCGTGAGATCTATACCAAAAGATCCACTGTTTTTTTATGTAGTCCAGATTTTGCTCCACATGAAATTAAATATTTAATAAAATTCTGCATTACAGTAAAAAAAGATGATAAAATGAAGACAACTATGAGCACGTCTATAAAGGTTTTTGGTGCTGGATAGCCACAGTATGCATCAGAATCTGACATCTAGATCTTCAAAATTCTTGACTAACTTCTAAGGCGTGAAAGAGCTGAAACCCATCATTTTTTTCTAACTCAGCCCTACACAGATTTACAATCTGAATGATCTTCCATGAAGATTCTTGAATATAGGACCTGAACAGAGAGATAATAGTCTCATCTTCTAGTTTAGGCCTTAAATAAAAGGATAACAGTAGAGGGACACTAAACAGTCACACAACCATTAAGCTTTTCAAAAGCTCTGATTTAAGTTCAGTCTCTACACATGATGTTTCTAAGTTACAAACATGACAAAATTGCAGGAGAAGTTTCCAGAGTGCCCCAGCCAGTTAAAGTATTCTCAGGTGGCTCTCTGAGAGTGTCTCATCTCAAAAGTGTTTCCTATCTAATAAGTAGTTTAAACGTCATTGAACCTGGCACAGGAATGTGAACCACTGTGGGGATGATGATGTTTCTAGAGGAAAAAAACCCCACACATATGGTGATGCTGGGCAGGAGTAATGGGATCAGTCCTTAAAAAATCCATCACCTCGAGAAACAGAATTTTCTCTTGCTTTTTCTAACCTTTCTAACCTTTTGGGTAACATTACATGCACATAAAATAAATTTGTCTTATGAGGAAGAAAAAAGACTGACTTCTGCTGCAGAAAAGCCCCAGTTTGTTGCAGAGGAATCAGAGTGATTTTTCCATTCCTCCAGCAGCATCTTGCTCTTCTGACAGTGAAAGATCTTCAGCACGATCTTCTTCATCTTTGCCTGTAATGGGGATAGGGCAATTTGAGGCAGATATTAAAAGTGTTGTGTCTTCCATGGGTGAAAGTCCTACCACTGGGAAAAGACAGTAATTCAGGACAAATTCCTCAATATCTTACAAGTTGCCTCAAGTCAATATGGTAACTGAACATAATTTTCCATGAGTGCAAGAGGAGAATGATGAATAAAGTGCATCTTGATGTGGATATATTTTATAGAAGCCTGTTTTTTTTAACCTGTCAAAGTATATAGGAAAGTGAGGTTTGGGAGTTGCACTAGATGATCCACAGAGGTCCTTTCCAACCCCTGTCATTCTGTGATTCAGATTAAATTAACAAATCCAGAGATGTGTCCTTGCCTGACAGGGTGTTGCCAGTCAGTAGAAGGGATCAAACTCTGCTTTTCTTCACTATGAATTTATTGAAATTCTATATATACAAACGTAAAAGCATATATACACTCCAAAGTTCTGAGTATTTAGGTTGGGCCTTGAAGAATTATTTTATATCTAGGTGCTCTATGATTTGAAGTAGAATCATAGAATCATAGAAAGTTTTGGGAAAGTAACATGAGTCACGCCAAAAAAAAAAAGAACAGGTAAGCTGTGCCTTTCTTTAACCTCTATTTCGTATAGGCAAGGAAACGCGTAAGGGTTATTTGCAAGAACTATGTTTCTTGGAAGAGGGAGAGAGAAAGGAGACTGGTTTAGACCAGCAGAGAGGCTCCTGTGCAGTGCAGTCACTGCCTTGAAGAGTTTGAGTCTTAAATATCCGAATGATGAAACCCCACCTCTAGCACTTCAGACACCTGTGACTCAGGTGACAGGGAGTGACGTGGCAATAGGCACCCAGGCTGTCACAGGCATCTGCAGGACAGTACTTTGGATCTTTGGAGAGCAGGTGTAGCATCTGCACCACAAAACTGCTGAAGAGGGGGCCTTCCATGCCCTGACTTCAAGGAGAGACATGAGACGGTCCAGCCCTGTTAAGTGTCGCAGGCAACTTGGGGGGCTCCTGACAGCTACAGGATTGTGCCCACAGGCAGGTGGAACACCAGCACGAGACTAAACATCAAAGACTGAATTGCTTTACTTATCTTTAACAGGAAGATAATACAATTGCTTTTGATCCTTAAGTTTTAAAGAAGGCAGTTGTGAAGGTTTGAAAAGAGAATCTGAGATGATAGCCTGCTGAATCACTTTATTTCGATTGAAAGAATCAGACTCTTAAAGTCACAGCCCTCACAGAATCATTCTCCTAGACTTTCTATAAAAGGTGTAGCGTAATGATCTTAATTTTTAGTCTTTCTTTCTCTGAGTGGATTTTCATCTGATCGAGAAGCTACAGTGTTATGAGAAAAAAAAACCACTTTCAGACTGTCTGCATTAGAGGGCAGTCCCACGGTATCAAGGAAAAGGCAGATGCTTTAAGTGTTACTGGTGGCTAAGGTGCAGCCTAGACCATGTTACCATCTGCATCTGTCTTTACAGTGAACAGGTCAATAGGTTTGTGAGTCAAGGCAAGACCTGGGCACGCGGATGTGTGCACATCTGTGAGCAAGGGACTGGAACAGATACAGAATAGACAATATCCTCCTCCATATAACAGGCAGCTGCTGAGCAGCTTCTCGTGTATTGTAGAAATTGTATGAGAAGAAACATTCTCCATTTAGGTCTCTTGTGTACTGGCCTGTTCCCACTGTGATGTTGCGGCCATTCCTGACTAAGAGAATGGAAGTATGGAGAAAACCAGGACCTTTTTTTGACTCAAAAAGGATAGATATTGGCAGAATTGGAGGAATTTTCTGAAAAACAAGCTTCTAATCATTCTGATAAAACCAAAACTGTTTTGTTGGGAGAGATCAGAACTATTTCAGAAAAGTTCTCCATGTTCCAGATGGCTTAAATTTTTTTTATTTCTGCATGATATTCCATTTTGAGGGATGAAAAACACTTTCTTGCAAAATTTATATTCATTGTAATGATTAAGCAGCATTAACAAAGAGTAGCCAAAGCAAATTCAAACATTTGAACTAAATCCAACTAAAATATTTTGGAACAAGTGGGCTTTTGGTTTATTTGAAATTTTGATTTGTGTAGTAATTTGGGGAGATGAACATGTACAAAAAGAACTTAAAACCCAAGAAAACAATTTTTTTTATCCAACTGTATGAATGTGTTTCTGAATACTCCTTGCTTAGCTTTTTTTTATTCCGGTGAGTTGATTTCTTCTAAAACCATTCTGATTATAATGCAAAAGGTACAAACTGGGAGTCATTTCTCCCTGTCTCTTTCTCTGTATCTAACCTTTGTGACCTTTTTAACTGTTTTGCCAGTCTTTCTTCATATTTAGTATGATCACGTCAACCAGGAAACCTTCTTACAGTGTTAAGCTCAGTTTTATTACAGGCTTTTTCTCATCACAGGCAACTGGAACGTACATGGTGCAGCTCCACATTTCCCCAGACATTGCTTAGCTGCTTTCAGTGATGCCAGACTCTTGTTTGAGGCTGGACTGTGGAAAGCCAGATGTTGGCTTGACAGTGATGACAGGACAGCTTGATAGGAGACTGTAGTAAGCATGGATCCTTTTTACTCAATCTACTCAGAATACACCTTGCGGGATGCTGAGAACCAAACTACAAGGGGATGTCAAACTAAGATATTTGTAACCAGCAGAAATAACTTTTCTGGTTGGGCTGTAATCTCGAGCCCTGTCATTGCCCACACAGAAATGAGCTCTGTTAGGGCTGGATTTACACAAACCCGTTCTATTTCATTGGGAACCTTCTTCCCTGCAAGGCTCACAGACAAGGCAAAACCATTTTGATTAATGTTGGATGTGTGGTGTAGATGTTTGCATTTGAGCTAATTACTAGGTAACCTTTACAATCAAGAAAGGGTGTCTTTAATGCATGAATCATCTTATCCCAAGATAAATACCTAAAATAGGCTAATTGCACCTTGCAGATGCCTGTATCTCCCCATTGACTGTAGAGAGAGTTTAGATGGCAAGATGCTCTAAAAGTAGATGAAGCAGTTATTTCTGGAGAAGTCTTCCAGCACTGCACTGAAGATAGATGTTTCTCCTGATCTGGCTTTGGCAGTATGCAAGGTGTAGATTCAGGCCTCACATCCCATGGTGCAGTGCACAGGGAGGTCTTCACGAAGGTCTTCCAGAAGAAGTTATCACAGCATGGTATTTCCAGGACAGGTTGTAGTACAATGCCCTAGCCAGAGTGGATGTCTCTGCTGTGCAGGTAGACGTGGTTAGCAACCTAACCGGAATACAGTTTTACTAGTGTTTCAGATCTTAAGTCACCGATACTAATACCCTTTTTTTGTAAAGTTCATTATCAAAATGTTGTGGTAGAAGTTTGAAGCCTAAGTTGGAGTTAAAAGGTTCACTTAATATTCCGTTCTCAAAAAAACCTAAAATGTGGGTGAACACATGTACACACACACACATATTTAAAAGAAAAGTTTTTATTTAGCATAGCCACTTCTATAGCTGAACTAGAGCATGATGCCTCAGGAAATTTGTAGTCATGGGTTATATTATCTGAAGACACTTTTCCACGGAAGGCTCATTTATTATAAGATCTAATATAAAATAATGAATATTCGTTTTAAGTCAAGTCAGGACCAGAACCTATCACCTAGGGAATATGTGTAATTTTTGTGATAACTAGGAAAGACTTTCTTCCCCTGGAGTGAACTGTACTGGATTTAGTGCTGCATTAGTAGGCTGAGCATCTAAACTGTGCTTATTGGTAATTTAGCTTCTCTTCAGCAGAGCACTAGGGTGTTTCTTTTCTTTAGCATGCACATAGTCGCAGAGATTGATTTCAATGGAACTACTCAGGAAATCAAGATGAAAATTATTTCTGCTTATTTCACAGATCTAATACTTCTGATTTTCAAGGAACAGACTTTTCTGAAAATTAGATTTTAAGACCACGGTAATAATTTTTTGTTCTACTCACAGATCTCAAAGTATTACATAAAGATTAGTACTAATGGAATCAATATTAGGAAAATGTAGCTGCTCATCAAAATTAACTTTATGAGAACAAATTATGTCATTTATCTTTGGATTAAACTTGAAAATGTATAGAAGGCCTCTTGTATGCTTAATATACTGTAAACCTCAAATTACTTTAATTATACTATTTCCCACACTGTACAAGATAGGAAAAGCTTTCAGGTTTCATTTCTTGCTCTAGTTCCATAATTCACCATGAATGCTCTAACCCTTAAGAAAAGGTGTTAATTTTATGCAGTTTAATGAAGCTGGATCTCACTCTACAGGTTTAGCAGGTCTCACTTGGAGAAAGGTTTTTGGATGGAGGTCTCCTGTAGTCCTGGTGACTCCTCTATTGACGAGAGCCAATGGGGGAAGGCAAACTAGCACTGCCTCCTCTATTGCTGCTACTTAGGGCTTAGTACTAAGCCTGAGATTGTTTAATGTCTTCATTAATGAATGGGATGATGAGACAGACAGCAGCCTAAGCAAGCGGGTGGGTGATACCAAACTAGGGGAGCAATCTACATTCAGCCAATCTACAATCTACAATCTACAGTCAGACCTTCTCTGAGCATGAGGTTTGCCCAGAGGACCTTTAGGGCTTCCACCCAATTTAATTCATTCAATGACCATATTTTTTTTGCAATGAGCTGGGAAAGTGTTGCACTTCAGGAAACGTTCTGGAGATATTAGTCTCAGTTTGACAGCGGAGCCACTATGGGACTGACTTTAGTAATTTGCTCCCACTCTGTATCCCCTAACAACTAGGCTATAACTTCACGTCCTTAAATTTATTCTTTTTTGCTTGCTCCGTGGACCCTGAAGTCTTCATAGCACTTTCAACAGGACAAATCTACCTACCCATTCACTTTCCATTCTATAGCTGGTGATTTTGGTCCCTCAGGTTTGCATTTCTGTAGAGGAAGACAGGCTTTTAATACATATTGGCTGAGCAGTCCAATGTGCTCCTGATGAGCTGACCCTGATGGAGGCCTAAGTAATGACGGTAACATAGTGATGTAAACTGGGCTGGAGAACTTGGTATGCTGGGATCACTGAGATAAAAAGTATGTGATATACCATCAAAACCAGAATGATGTTCTTTGGAAGGAGAGAGGTAGGAGACGGCCAGATCACCCTATCTGACCACAAAGAACCTGAGCCACACATCTAAATGCAAGGTGACTAGCTGATGGGTGGAGGCTGGATTGCAATTTCAGACTTAATACCTAAAGCTTTCTTTTAAAAGGGGTGTGTGGGGGAGAAGACTCCAAAACCTGAAATTGCTTACCTTTGTTGCAAAAAGTGTAATAAAACTATAAATCTCAGCTTTGCCTTAAAGTCACTGGTGGCAAGGACTTGGGGGGAAAAAGAAAAAAAAAGAGAAAACCCTCCAGTGACCTTTCGTTTGTTGCCATGTGCCTTCAGAGCTAAAGGGTGATTAGCAGCCACCTGAAAAACCTATTCATGGAGGGTGGCATAAAGACTCTATTTAGCATTGTTGTGAAGCAGCAGGGGGGAGAGCTGCAGCTGCAAATGAACCTGTTCTTTCCTCGAGTGAAAGTTTTGGCACGAAGATCAATACAGTGAGACCACAAATGAATTGCAATTATGCTAATATAATATGGGAGGATTAATTTAAAATTTTCTTGTTTAAAACTAAGTTTTTGAGCCCAGTGTTTTAAAATGGTCTCTTAGTCAGCAGAAAGTAAGTCTTGTTATTCAAATCTGATTTTGTTCTTTCAGCAGAATACTTAAACATGGAGGTTCTTTTCACTTGTATGTTCTAATGAAGCACAACAGAAGAATCATAAAATCGTAGAACCATAGAATCATAGAATGCTTTGGGTTGGAAGGGACCTTTAGAGGTCATCTAGCCCAATCCCCCTGTAGGGAACATGGACATCGTCAACCAGATCAGGTTGCTCAGAGCCCCGTCCAACCTGGCCTTGAATGTTTCCAGGGATGGGGCCTCCACTGCCTCTCTGGGCAATCTCTTCCAGTGTTTCACCACTCTCACAGTAAAAAATTTCTTCCATATATCCAGTCTAAATCTATCCTCCCTTAGTTTAAAGCCATTACTCCTTGAAGAGATCAGACTGGATGGAGCTTTTAATTTTTACAGTCTGCAACTTAGTAGCATAGAGTGTTTCAGGTGCACACCCTTCCTGACAAAGACAACTGACTGTGGTACAGTCTTCCATTAATTTTCATCAGCACAATACCCCTTTTTGTAGCATTGGATTCTTCTCTGTTCTCAAGACTAGACCATGAGAGAGGGCACTCAAGCCCTATACTCTGAGACAACATTGCTAAAATGCAGACAAATTGTTGCAATGGTTCTGAATTTTTTAAAAAATGAAACGTAGTGAAAATACAAAGTCAGAAAGTATTGTTGCAAATATAACGGCTATCAAAAGACTTCAACAAAGTTAAATAATCTTAAATTTCGGTGTGTACCTGAATCATCCAAATCTGTAATACCAAATAGCAAGGTTGGCATGCAAATAAACATTTTCACATGAATTCTAGGTTTTGTTTTTTATACAGCTGAAATATCTACAGAAACTGCCCTTTTCCTCTATTTTGACATTCCTTTTTAAACTCCAGCTTGAAATCAAACTCAGAGATTCCTACAGATTTCATCAGTCAACTATGTATTTTTCCCCATCATTTAAACTGTGGGTCCAAATTTGAGCAAGTGCTTAATATAATTGAATTCTTTCCTTGACGTATTCCAAAAAAGTTATCTCAAAACATGTTCTGTCTGTTTTTGTCTTTGACAGGTTAAAAACTGCATCTGTAATCTTCTGTAAGACTTTAATGCTCCTTCTGTTACCTGGAAGTCTAGTTGAACACCACTGGCTTTTCAAATGTCATGCTCAAAATACACTTTAACTTTTTAACGATGAGCGAATAGTGTTGGAGATAAGCCATCAGTGTAGCAACAACCATAGGTTTGACTTAGCCAATTAACACACTTCTATATTCAGCACCTCCACCCCCAAGAATATGGTGATCATTCATACTAGCCTGCATCTCACATGTGAGGTTGCCAAAATTTGTTTCCTATATTCAAGCGGGTACATTGCTTGAAGAGTATGATACCACTAGAATCATTCCTAAAACTAAAATTATTTCACTGAAGTGTAGTCACAATAAGATAATACCACTTTGTTGTTCTGGAAATACAAGAAGATGCTTATGTTAACCTTTAGAGTGGCCAGGGGGCTGTCTAAAGACCTTGAGCAGGATACATATTTTATTGGACACATTAGGTAAAAATGGGTAATCATGAGGATTTTACATTATCTTTGTAAAAAAAACTATGAAGATCACATATCAAACAGAAAATCCTTAAAACCTGTTTTCTATAGATTTAGAAAATCCACAGTTTGAATGGATTTCTTGTTCGTCTTACAGAATCTTAGATTTAATTATATTGACGTGGATGCCCTTTGTGATGTCCTGAAAGTCTCCAAAATGCAAAACTTCAAACAGATGCTGAAACAATAATAAATGAGAACTTCCCCTTCTTTTTCTCAGCACTGGTTCTAAGCCCAGGTATTTAATTTAAACATTTAATTTACAACAATTATCTTAACTGCCCCATCCTTTTGCAAGTTACACATAGCAGAGTCGTTCTGCTGTTCCACAGAGGTCAAAAACATTTGCACAAAATCAAAGCTGAATCTTTTCAATATTTGAACACAGATATAAACACTGGAGAGTGTACAGACATAGCCTCTTGTGTTAGAAAATCCCTCAAGTTTTAATGTGTCACAACAACACCTTGAGGAAGGTGTGAAGGAACTTTTATTTCATTTTGAAGTTGATGCTTAAATCCACAGAGGTGTCAAGTTGGTGAATTCCAGTTGAAACTGGTTGCTTCTAAGAGTCTAAATATATTTGAAAGCTTGGAGCGGATGGAGTTGTGTACCAGAAGCCTGCAGAATAATACAGGTATTCCACCTGTGTTTCCCGAGAGACACCTCACACCTAATTGATTTCTCTTTTACTCCTGCTAGTAGTAGTAGAAAATTATGCTTAGTAAGGTCAGTTTTCAAAATGCTTGCTTGACTAAAATTAATTCGATATCACGGCATCCTCAGAATAACTTACTGTTCTCTGTTTATTAGCTAGTAAACTGAAAGGAGGGACTGAAATTACTTTGCCAAAGCCACACATCAAGTCAAGATTAGAACTTGTATTTCAACATTCTCAATTTTGTGCTGTACCAGTGTGATTATACTGCCTGTAGTTTATCACCTTGCCAGTGCAGTATTGCTCCCCTAGGTCTCTTTCTTCCTAATAGTGGTAAATTTCATACCATGTTAAATGCTCACTGGAAATGTGGATGAGGGGAATTGGTCAAAACTGTTACTCTGACTTTTTTTACAGAGTTTTTAAAGCTAACATAAAATTTTTATTTTGTGGATGCCTAGCGTTAGGCACCATTATACAACTAAATTAAGGTAGACCTGAATTCTTCAAAGTACCATAATGCTTAATTAAATCAACAGAGGAGTTGTTGGTGGGCATCCCTGAAAACCAAGACACTTTTATGTAGCTGTCTGAAGGTAGGCACTTAAATCTAAAACTCATGACCTGAATTTTAAGTGAGAAGACTCATTACCAAGTGACAAAATACTTTTCTATACAATAAGTCTCAGAATAGTGCTGGGAGATTTTCTTTTTTTAAAGCAGAAAAGACAGATTTCCAATATGTCATGTCATGTTCTTCAATCTAGCGAACTAAGAATAAACGCAAAGTATTTTTCTTAGATTAATTTAGTTTGTCCCTAGACTTGGTAGGCAATATAGGATGCCTGTTCTTATGATAACAAGGAATATAGCTGAGAATAATTCTCCTATATGCAGTGAGGCCATTTGTTAACACTTTCCCCAGAAAAAGGCAGTAATCTTTGTCTGTTATGGGGGCTGGCTTTCATTGTATCGGGCTGACCCACTACTAGTACAGCAGTTCAGTAGAAAGGAAGCAAACTTATGAAGGTAAAGGAAATTCAAATACATGTGTTAATGAAGAAGAAACATAATGCTAAATGAATAAACAAGGATTATTTGGGTTCAAATAGAAGGTTTCTGCTCTGTATCTGCTTAGGAAAGGTGAGAACTAGCAACTCAAATATTTAATGCAGAAGCAGTGCTAGAATTTCATAGGCGGGCCCTTAATTGTGATGGGCTGACATGGAAGGAAGAAGCACTCTTGAAGTCATTAAAGAAAATCCGGATAAAATTCTCACACCACTTAGGACTCTGGGATGACAGCATTAAATGTCATCCCTGTGCCTCCTGACATCTGGATGTCCAGTTAAAGACCTGACAGATTGCCTTTCACAAAGTATCAGATAAAGGATGTGCTTTTTACTTCTGTTCCAGTTTTATTTTCAAGAGGCAGTTATGAGAAAAGGAGATTTTTACACGTATTTATCTGTTCCAACCAGGCCAGGCACTATTGCTGAAAAAAAACCCAAAAGAGTAAAAAATCATTAAAAGTCTGGTCAAGTCCATCAGGCAATCAGTCACAAAATATATCAGGGCCAGTGTCAGGGAACAACTGCACAAAGTCCACTGGTACAAGTAGCACCAGGGTGGGGACAGCCACAGGACTTCAGACCTGGTGCAAAAATTGGGTTGCAAGGACCAAACCCAGGGCTCAGACACCTGCCTGGGGTGCAAGAAACCAAAGGACTGGGAAGTCTGCACCCATCAGTCCAGTGCCAGGGTTTGCAGGAATGAAAAAGAGCTTACACAATCATGGAATCACTGAATAGTTTGGGTTGGCAAGGACTTTTACAAATCATCTAGTCTAGCCCTCCCGGAATGAGCAGGGACATCTTCCACCAGACCAGGTTGCTCAGAGCCCCATCCAACATGGTCTTGAATGTTTCCAGGAATGGGGCATCTACCACCTCTCTGGGAAACCTGTTCCAGTGTTTCACCACCCTCATTGTGACAAATGTCTTCCTTATGATCTAGTCTGAATCTACCTTCTCTTAGTTTAAAGCCGTTACTCCTTGTTATATCGCAATAAGCCCTGCTGAGAAGTTTGATCCCATCTTTCTTATTAGTCCCCTTCAGGTACTGGCAGGCTGCTACAAGGTCTCCCTGGAGCCTTCTCTTCTCCAGGCTGAACAGCCCCAACTCTCTCAGCCTTTCCTCATAGGAGAGGTGCTCCAGCCCTCTGATCATTTTTGTGGCCTTGCTCTGGACCAGCTCCAACAGGTCCATGACTTCCTGTACTGAGGGTTCCACAGCTGGATGCAGAACTTCAGGTGAGGTCTCACCAGAGCAGGGCAGAGAAGCAGAATCTCCTCCCCTGACCTGCTGGCCACACTGCTTTTGATGCAGCCCAGGATATTGCTGGTCTTCTGGTCTGCAAGCTCACACTGACAGGTTGTGTTGAGCTTCTCATCAACCAGCACCCCCAAGTCCTTCTCCTCAGGGCTGCTCTCAATCCATTCTCTGCCATCCTGTATTGATATCGGGGGCTGCCCTGACCCTTGTGCAGGACTCTGCACTTGGCCTTCTTGAACTTCATGAGGTTCACACAGACCCATTTCTCGAGCTTGTCCAGGTGCCTCTGGATGGCATCCCATCCCTCAGGCATGTTGACTGCACCACTCAGCTTGGTGTCATTTCCAGACTTGCTGAAGGTGCACTCAATCCTTCTGTCTGTATCCTTGATGAAGTTGTGAAACAGTACGGGTTCCAATACGGACCTCTGAGGGACACCACTTGTCACTGATCTCCATCTGGGCATTGAGCCATAGACTAATACCTTCTGGATGCGACCATACACCCAATTCCTCATCCACCTAACAGTCCACCCATCAAATCCATATCTCTCCAGTTTAGAGACAATGATGTTGTGGGGGTCTTATGCCATGTTATTCTTTATTCTGTATTACTCTTCCCCTGTTTGCAGGACCATAAGAAGTCTCTGCATTGCTGACTCTTACTTCCTCTCAGCTATTTAAGGTCATCTGTGCTTAAGAGGGATTAAAGCAGTGGTTAGACCTCTCCACCGTGTCTGCTGCAGTGAATTTCCCAATTGGCGGTGCTGGCTGCCCAGTGACGTATCATGGCCCCTGTCAGCCCACAGCCCAGGGACTTCTCTGTGCATGGAGGCAGCGGGAGGTGTGAGTGATAGCTCTACTGACTGATCTGAAACCAAGGACAGGGGTTGCCAGGCCGATTTCATGGCGTCAGAATGGGATTTTGCCAAAGACGATGAGGGTCAGGGATAAAACCTGCTCCATTTCACCATAACAGCTGACCAAAGCCAGCTCACCAGAGCACACAGGCTCGCTAGGATCTATTTACTGGTGCAGGTGCACCCTTGGCATAAGGACAAGTAGGGAGATGCTGTTCTCCACAATCCAGCTTTTTCCGTCACCCTCTTGCAAGCAGCGTTACAGCTACAAACACAGCTATAAGCAGAGCATATAAAACAGCCCTGTAATTACAGTGACTTAGTGGTCCTTTGCAGTGTGAATATAATCAATTGTGGGCACACAGCAACACATCCCAACTGCATGTAAAGCAAGACAGGAGATCGTGGTACGTGGCAGCAGACCTTGGCTGTGCCAAGGATACTTCTGTATTTCAAAGCTTCTTCCTGCCCAGGATGTTGATAGGTGAGCTCTTTGCACCCTCCGTTACAGAAATTACTTATTTCTCAGCATTATTGAAATATTGGATGAAAACAAAAATCTAATTAGCTAAAGGTTCCTTCCTCTGCCCTGTGTTTTAAATAATCATGCACACCGCGGTTTTACCTGTTTACCCAAGCCTTATTAATACAGTCTGATTAGATACAAAAGCAGCATATTCAGTGATTAGATATACCAGTATTTAAAACGAAATCAGTTCAGTATCTGTGCATCCCTTTTAGGCATACTTACCGTCACACCTAAATAGATGTGGCTAGATATTGCAGGCAAAGAAATATCCAGATAATACTTTACATTTGAGGTCTCATTCTAATGGGTCTGCTTACTCAATGAGGCATCAGAATTAGATATTTTAATCATTGTAGCCTATCAAAATGTGTCAGGCTAAATTTTGAACTAACCTAAACCAGCACAGTTCCTTGTTACCCATGGACCAAAGCTGACATCACCCAGTGGAGAATCTGTCCGACTGCTTTTTCAGGACTTGCAATAAGTTGCTTATGAAAGAGCTCCTAGCCAAGAATTATTCCTAGGAAACAGAAAATAACTTTAAAGATAAAATAAATCGTACAGATTAGAAATATCATTGCATTCACTCAATGAACACAATGCAGAATTCATAATTTCTGAGGGAAACTTGCTTTAGCCAGAAGTGCTTGCCAGAGAGCTGCCTCTCCCAGGTAGCAGTATCATTGCCCCAGTCCAATAGCTGGATGGTCAGGGCATTCTTCTCGGTGCTGGGAGATGTGGATTCAATTTGAAATACACTAAGGAGTACTGTGGGGGCTGACAGTGTTCCCTTTGGCTTCACACCAGTTCAGATGCACTAATGCACCAGCAGCGTCTCCCTGTGACACACCCAGCTGTGAACTATCTGTTTCTATACGTGACTAGGCTTTTTCTTTATTCCATGTTTCTGAAGTCTTACTACAAGGTGCTAGTTAAAATTCTCTTAAAAATCAGAAACTCATCCATAAGTGACCTTTCTTTATATTCGTTAAAAAGACACCTGCCATTTGACCTTGTCATCTAGGCATTTGTCACTGTCAGCTTGGGATTCCAGAAAGGTTTTAATTTTCTTTGAAACACTGCCCTTCTCACTTTTGCAGTGAACCAACCTCTTGGGAGGCCAGCATTGGCTATTGACACCTTCACAGTCATCACAGATCGAAATTGTAAGCGCTTTTTGTAAATTAAAAACTGAATCAAATTCTGCAGCCATCTCATGAAATTCTACCTCCCTGGGAGAAAATCTACTGTTTTTTCGAAAAGTGGAGAGCCAGATCATCTTCTTGAGTAAATCAAGAGAACTCTCAGCTCCACAGGAGTTACTAGATGTAATTTTCTGGCCTGCATTATGCAGGAGGTCAGACTAGGGTGGTCCAATAGGTTTTTTTGACCCGAAAACTGATGTCTCTATCAGCTGTTTCACTCAAATTACCTCATATTACATCAGTTGAGGTTCTGCTACATTCTCTTTCCTTTCTTTCTTTCTTTCTTTCTTTCTTTCTTTCTTTCTTTCTTTCTTTCTTTCTTTCTTTCTTTCTTTCTTTCTTTCTTTCTTTCTTTCTTTCTTTCTTTCTTTCTTTCTTTCTTTCTTTCTTTCTTTCTTTCTTTCTTTCTTTCTTTCTTTCTTTCTTTCTTTCTTCCTTTCTTCCTTTCTTTCTGTCTTTCTTTCTTTCGTCTTTCTGTCTTTCTTTCTGTCTGTCTGTCAGTCTGTCTGTCTGTCAGTCTGTCTGTCTGTCTGTCTGTCTGTCTTCCTTTTCTCTGAGGCAGGAATGATTTCCATGCCTGTAACTCCATTTAGCAATCTTAATTTTTTTTCTTCTTGGAGGAAAAAGGAAAGTTCCCCATACTCAGATACACTACATTTAATTATTCCCTAAAGATCAGCAGGTTTTTGAAAGGGGAAAGGAATAGATAAATGAAAAGATCACAGATTTATCCTGTATTGGCTCTCGTGAATGCACTGTGTGCCTTATGCACATTTTGTCTCTGCATTTTTTTAATTCAGATTATCATATTATTCTGTTCTCAGTTAAAAAACTGTGTGATCTTGAAATGGTTTATAATGGGATACATTTTGATTTATTTTTATCATGCTTAAATATTTCCAGTGCACTAAGAATTCTTCATCAAGCAGTGACTAGACTAACACAGTTATTCACAAAAAATTTGAAAATAAATCCTTCACTCTGTAGATCTCCAGAGACAAAAACAGGCACACAAAAAAAATAAAAATTATGGAATAAAATTGAAGTCTATATTTAAAAATACATTTAAGGTTTTTTTTAAAAAATAATGTTAATGCTACAGTTGTCCCCTAAGTAAATAGCACAAATTCTGTAAAGCCAGAGTTAAAGTTGAATGCAAAAGAAATGGAAGGTATAGATGTGCACAGTTAAGGCATCCAGACAATCTTATTGTGTGTCAGTGTAATAACATAAATATACATTAAGATCAGTCTACTTTGGTTTTGGTCTCATGTTGTATTAATTTGACTTAGCAGACCTATTAAGTTTCCTTTTTCCCTTTTTTTTTCTTTTTCATGAAGTCTAAAGTAGAATTCAAGTTACTCTGATATCTGTAAAAATCCTGATTCATCATGTTTAATTTTTTTTTTTTTTTGCATTAGAGTAAAATAATTTGTCAAGCCTAAAGAGCAGATGAGAAGTCACTGAAAGGAGAAGACAATTGTATGGAGCAAAGAGCAGAGAATGGGAACAAATGCGTGATACTGTGCATCGATAAACTTCCCCTTGTCTTCTCTGCCCATGACAACAAAATCAAACACCTTTATGGACGCTAGTCAGAGACAATTTAAATATTGTCATTATCAACAAGGAATTATTAATTAATTCCTAGTATATAAGGTATGCATAAAATGACTATGACATTTTCATTTTTACTGCTGCAGTACTGACTAGGGGGTTGTGATTTAGATAGCTCACAATTTCAGAATCAAAGTAAATAATGAAATATTACATTACAGCCTTTGGGGAACATTACCTACATTTTAAGCAGAAAGGGGAAGAATGTTTAAACATATTAATGAACTGGTGTAAATATTTATGGCTTCACTAAAAGAAACAGTAAACATTGCCATGATCACATAAACCTTTTTTATCTGGAAGCATTAAGAATAGGACATATGCATCTATTATATCTAAATTTTTAATAACTTCTGGCACATTTCACCTTTACTCATGCAGACGCCTTGTCTACTTGCTGTAGTATAAACTTCAAGGAATGTTTTTCAGCTGGTTGCCACCTGTTGAACACTAATACAAACCATTTATTTGGACTATATGGCAAAAAATACTGCAGTTCAGCTCACAGATAAGTTAGAATTATGTTAGACAAATAATTTGTCCTTCATTGGTGGCTTTTGTGTTAGTGTTTCAACAGCAATTTTGCTCTTTTACTAGTTAAGCAAAACTTTTTGTCACCAGGTGCAATCTTTCATGTTTGGGCTCATAAATGGTAAGTGTCTGGACTGTAATATAAATATTTTTTTTAGTAGTTAGAGACATGATTCTTCTTTTTAAAGTAAGTTTTACAATTAAGTTCGTACCAAAACCATTATATGGTATGAATAAATTCTCTGAGTATATAGGCTGCTGTTCAGACTCCAGTGTTCTCATTAGAATTCATGGAGCTTCTTTCCAGGGGTAAAATAGAAAAGTAAATATTTGCATCATAAATCTCGTGACAGTAGATGCGAACTTACTTTTTCCTTAAATCATATGAATTTGTAGGATACCACATTTTATTACCAGGTCTTAATTTAATTCTTACCTGTGTTGAGCATTTCAGCCTTGTGAGTTAAACTTAAGCAACTATACAGTAACTGATTTCTTACTGGTGATCAGCTGTGTTCGTTGTTTAGTCAACAACAGCAATTGCCCTGAAAGGGAAGCTTAAACCATAATTGTTTTTTTTCTTTTCTTCATTAGCTCCTAGTCTTTTCTTAATATATCCCCTCTGGCCTGAAAACTTATTCTCCTTGTCGTCTGGTTTGAATATCGCGGGTACCCTGAAAAGAAATTAGTTTAAAAAGAAATAAAACAAAACCCCAACAACTCCAAAATCATTGATAGCATAGTTAAACATCTCTTGCTATTTTACCTCAGAGGCCTTTTTAAATTTTTAATAAGCTTACTGCTGTTTCTGGTCTTTTGGACTACAGTGCCTTTAGTAAAGAAAAATGCCATTTGGCATTAAAGGAATCTAAAGAATAAGCAAACAAAGAAACAAAATGGTCTTTTATGAAACAACTGAAATAACTGTAAGGCTTTCCAGCATAACACTTGAAAATAATTTGCAAAACCTTTTTTCCTGCTCCTTCAGGATATAAGTGGAATTTTTGTGTGTGCACTGCACACTGAATTCTGAATGTATATAAATGTGCATTTATCATGGATAACTCTTCATTTGCCAAGTTGTCTCTGTGTTACACTACTAAGATACTATTTAGTTCTAGATAGGTAGCACTGAAAAATATTCTCTCTCTTTTTTTACTTCTAATTCAGCTGCAAACATCTGTCACAAATAATGACCTTGATCTAGGGCTTCTTATGTGAATGAACAGTTTTTCTACTAATATTATAATGATTCACTTACGGACAGTTCTTTACATCCCTGATGATCCACTACAAAATCAGTAAACACTAGTTTGTAGTTTCAAAGATGGTTACTACCAAAATATGGGTGCATAACTCTCATATGAACCAAGAAGAAATCCTTTAGGAACCCAGAAAGGAGAATATTTATTCTTTTGCTTGGCGGTAGTGCTTAGGTATCCCTATTGTGACCAAGTATCTGAACATGATGTGCAGCCAAAGAACAAAGACCTGTTCTTTACCCCAAAACACTTAGAGTCTAAGGACAGCCCTCACAGCCTTCACCAGCCTCACCGTGGAAAGGAAAACTTACTCCAGTGACATGGATAACTTGCTATAAAATGGGAATATATTGTCTTCCTCTGTTAATTCTCAGAGATACAAACTTGCTATCTAAGAACCATTATGTTATTAATTCTTATTGTCATTTAAGTACAGGAATGGCAGAACCTTTTATCTTGTTAAAGTCATTCTCTTCCTTCTGAATACTCTGATTTATCTAATGTACCCTGCTGCCAGCAGCACTGAGGGACTTAACCTAAAGTATATTCAGACATGAGATATAACTTAGGAACTTCAGCTCTGGCACTGAAATAACCTTGGGAAGTCACCTTACCTATCAGTTTTCTCACCTATTGTCTGTCTTTCACAGAATCATAGAATCATAGAATCATAGAATCATAGAATGCTTTGGGTTGGAAGGGATCTTTAGAGGTCATCTAGTCCAGCCTGTCCTGCAGTGAGCAGGGATGTTTTAAACTAGACCAGGTTGCTCAGAGCCCTGTCCAACCTGGCCTTGAATGTTTCCAGGGAAGCAGCCTCCACTGCCTCTCTGGGCAATCTCTTCCAGTGTTTCAGCACCTTCACAGTAAAAAATTTCTTCCATATATCCAGTCTAAATCTACTCTCCCTTAGTCTTCAGAGCGTAAGATTTCTGGTTTCTAATTGTGTGTGGGTGATATGTGAAACTGGTAGGTAACACTTCTAGTTCAGTGCAACCTTTGTATGAGATGGTACCATAAATACCCATTCTCTTTTCATTTACTACTACAAAGACATGCAGTGAAAACTCTGTGTGCCAATAAACAGAATCACAGAATCACAGAATCACAGAATAGTAGGGGTTGGAAGGGACCTCTGTGGGTCATCTAGTCCAACCCCCCCGCCGAAGCAGGGTCACCTACAGCAGGCTGCACAGGACCTTGTCCAGGCGGGTCTTGAATATCTCCAGAGAAGGAGACTCCACAACCTCCCTGGGCAGCCTGTTCCAGTGCTCCGTCACCCTCAGAGAGAAGAAGTTCCTCCTCATGTTCAGACGGAACTTCCTGTGCCTCAGTTTGTGCCCATTACCCCTTGTCCTGTCACTGGGCACCACTGAAAAGAGCTTGGCCCCATCCTCCTGACACCCACCCTTCAGATATTTGTAGGCATTTATAAGGTCCCCTCGCAGCCTTCTCTTCTTCAGGCTGAACAAGCCCAGTTCCCTCAACCTCTCCTCGTAGTGGAGATGCTCCAGTCCCCTCACCATCCTTGTAGCCCTCCGCTGGACTCTCTCCAGTAGCTCTTCATCCTTCTTGAACTGGGGAGCCCAGAACTGGACACAGTACTCCAGATGAGGCCTCACCAGGGCAGTGTAGAGGGGAAGGAGAACCTCCCTTGTCCTGCTGGCCACACTCTTCTTGATGCACCCCAGGATCCCATTGGCCTTCTTGGCAGCCAGGGCACACTGCTGGCTCATAGTTAACCTGTCGTCCACCAGGACACCCAGGTCCCTCTCCGCAGAGCTGCTCTCCAGCAGGTCCACCCCAAGCCTGTACTGGTGCATGAGGTTGTTCCTCCCCAGGTGCAGGACCCTGCATTTGCCCTTGTTGAACCTCATCAGGTTCCTCTCTGCCCAGCTCTCCAGCCTATCCAGGTCACACTGAATGGCAGCACAGCCTTCTGGTGTATCTACCACACCTCCCAGTTTGGTGTCATCAGCAAACTTGCTGAGGGTACATTCTAACTCTTCATCCAGGTCGTTGATGAAGAAGTTAAACAAGACTGGGCCCAGTACTGACCCCTGAGGGACACCACTTGTCACCAGCCTCCAACTAGACTCAGCGCCGCTGATGACAAGAACACAGAGGCCTAGTTCTTTCACAGTGGTCTTGACCTAATAGCAACCATAAGCCAGGCATATCTAGAACTTCAAGGCATCTTAAATTTCAAGGGTGGCATCATCTGCACTTGAGAGTCATTCGAATTTAAATCATGCTTAATTTCTTACATTGTTTCCCTCTGGTCTGCATCCAAAAAACTTGACTGCATCTGAGACTACACAGTATGTGGCAGGGTAGTAACGAATTTTCATCCATCTAACAGTTTTGTGATGGGCTCTGGATTTGCCAGCCCAAATGTCAATGGTATTTTACTGGAAGCCTTGAACTTGGACATCATGCTTGTGTCATTTATTTGGGCTGTTATGTGGGTTTGGTACCCACAACAGTCATTTCTTCACAGTTGGCATCTTCTGGTGATCTGCAAATGCTGCTTCAGTTACGATCACTGACAGCATCTTTCTTTGCCTGCAAAGTCTCCTGGGTTTGGGTACCAGTTTTCTTTTGTTGCTGTTGAAACAGATTTTGCTCCCACCTTCCTCATGTTGACTATATAAAGAGGAACATCTGCTTTTGTTTGTTATACCATTCATGTCAGCTGTGTTTTGCTGTACATTTTCTTTTCTTGGATGCCTCCCAGCCTTTATGTTCACAAAGGGGAGTCGAACAGAACCTGATAGACATTGAGCCAATGGTCTTGGGAACTCAGCCGCAGTATATGGAGCTCTGAATAATCCTAAGAAATGTCACCCATTCCTTCTCCAGGACAGAAGAAATTGCCAGTACAATGAGTAAGTGTTTCAGTAGACAAGAGAATATTCTGAAGTCCTTTTCTTGACTGTCTTTTCCCATTTTCTGTCATGAAAAGTAAAAAGACAAATTCCTATAAAAATTATTTGAGCCCCTTCAGCTGGCTGTCAGTGTGAGCAGCTCGGCTTCTGTCCAAAGTAGGAATGTATTAACTTTACACTGGGGTAAGTTCCTGGTCCACAGGAAACAAACATCAGTGCTACGTCACTTAGAGTCATATTTATCTGCTGAACTTGTTCACCACACATTGGTCTTCCAATTTACTTAGAATGCAGGTAAAAGATATCCTTCATCATGATACCTTCAGCTGCCACTGCTTCTAGGCCTCACAAGCTTGCAAGATCAAGCCTAGTCTGCACACAGGCATTTCTCCTGACAGAAAATAGTGGCAATAACTCACTGTGCACTGCTCTTGGCTCCCACACAGTGTGTCATGGTCAAACACGCACTCAGGCGAGAGCGGATGTTACCTGGCAGAAGGAAGAAAAGGGATGGGCGCTACAGTGACTTGTAGTGCTGGACTCCTTCCCGTTATACCAGACCTGCGGCACTTGCCCCACGACATCTCCCTGGTGCGTGACAGGGCTGCCCATGACAGGTCCTACTGCCTGGGCACTGCACCCAAGCCCTGAAGCATCAGAGACAAGTTGTGTCACTGTTACTGTGAACTCATCCGATATCTGCTTCTTCCAGGCAAATGGGGATGAAACTTAACTTTTTTTTAGAAAAATCATGTTCCGTGCACTGGTCTTTGCTGCAGGAAAGGGAGAATGGAGCTACATACCCTACTGACCCTCTAGCAGAGAGGGCCAATGTCATCTTTCAAGCACATGCTTGTGCAGTGCTGCCAGGCCAAAATGTGACTGGTGTTCAAATGGCCTAGATGTGGAAGTTAGAAATGTTAAAACAATGATGGCAAACAGTGGAAGCAAAAAATAATCTGCTCACTTTTTATATTGCAAGTGTATTTTATATGAATTTTAAATAGACTATTAACTGCTTAATAGGGGTTAGCACCCTTTTACAGATGTGAACATGTAAAATTATACGGGGAGGATAAAATGTGGAAAGCCTTAAGGTCTGACTGCAGCTATAACCAGCTGGATCTGGCAGTATAAAACCCCTGAATTCTCATTTCACACCACCAGTTTATAGGAACAACACATGCATGCATTTGACCACGTGGGTTCTTGCATCTGTCTTTGAAAAGTGGAGTTTTCTTTTTCCAGCCATTGCTCACAACATGGCCTGGTAGTTGTCTGGGTTTCATGTGTGCCTGCAAAACCTGCACCACATTATTCAGTTGTGTCAACAAAAAGAAAATCTGGTACTCACACAAGGGATCTGGTGGGCTAACATGAAAAATTCACATAAACCCACATTCTTTTAAATGTCAGGTAATATGAATTTCATACTTATAAAAAGAAAACAACATCATCTTCTAATACCTAGTCAACGTTTTTACAAATGTCTTTCTACCAAGTTTGAAATTTTTGCTGCTATAGCTAGAAATGCCGATGTGTCTTTAATAACAAATGTCCAGACATCATAGGTTTTAACATCAGGCAATCCCATGTCAATTAACTCCCTATTCATCACATCTTCCCTTCTTTATGTTTTGTGAGCCATACAAGGAACTGCACTGGTGTCCCTATGGTCTCCAGTATATGGAAGTCAGCAGAGAAGACATTGTAAGGCACAAACATAAAATGTATGCAGACGTACTCCAGAGATGCAACGGTTCACATCTGCGTAGCAACACCCAACAGCATTAGGAGATTTCACACAAGGTTCAAGAAGTTCAGCAAATCTGGCTGTAGAGAGGAGAGGGAAAAAACCTGCTGCACATGTTTAAGTTCCAGACAGCGACTGTAATTGTAATAATGAATAAGCCATAGGTAAATGCATAACCTCTCCCCAAGTGCTTAGAAACTATCCCGGGCCAGAGATTTCTCATTAGAACCAAAAGAGCAAGCACAAGTAGTAAAGATTATTTTATCAGAGGGAATGCTGTTTCCTGCTAGGTACTTATAGCATCTCCACAACATAATCCCAGCCTATTGACAGGGTCCACTCTACATTCAAATCAGCAGCTTGGCAGTTAGAAAAAAAATGCTGTGTTGGCTTGTAAAGCAAATGTGATTTGTGAAGCTCTCAAGGTTTCAGTCCAGGAGTTTTGTTCTGAATGTGTTTCCTTCAACACTTTGAATCCTCAGATGAAAACAAAGTGCTCCTCTAATGTGACATGTCATTTTGCATAGTGCTCTGTTGGGTCCGTTGCTCTTATCATTGTCTTTCTAGGAATCATACCAGTGCCTGCTTGAGATCTGGAAGCTTAGCATTAACAGGATAAAAAAAGAAGAGGGCAGCTGTTTCATGATGACATTTAGATAGATGATCTGTCTGCTGCCTAATCCACGTATCATCTACATATCCAGCCAGCATAAGGCAACCTTGTAAAGAAGTCTATGTGAGAAAACCCCTTCATATCTAGGTGTGCCTGCTTATCATGCTCCCTCTTCCACAGACAGAGAAAAATTACTGTTGTGTAATTTCAGTAACCATACTGACAGCTTTCTTCAGCCTCTTGCTGTACGATAAAGTTTGGGTCTAAAACTGCAGCATCTACATTCATGTTTAACAAATTCTGTAATAGTAAATTCTCAGGCTTGTGAGGCAGAGAAACGGCCTTTCTGGTTAAGTATTCACCCTTCAGGGTACTTATATCTAATGACTCACTGGAGCTTGTGAGCTTCTCTTGTTGTGATAGTCATTGTCACAATAATTGTGATACCAAATTGTGATAGCTGTGAAAGGCTCCCTAGGGAGTCAAGAGCTCAAGTACAATTTAATTTTAGTTGGTCTGTAAATCTCAGGAGCCCTCTGCAATCGCAGTCTATCTGTTATGAATTTATCATGAAGTCTGCTGTCTCTCACTTATCACTGTTGCCGGGAGTGATCAAGTTCGCTAAACAAAAAGCATCTTGTGATCAAGAAAGGCTCAGATTTTGTTGTCATTGTGGTTTTTTTGTTTGTTTTTCTTTTTGTCTTAATGAAACAGAAAACTTCAAACAATCATAGGGGAAAAATGTAACCAGGTCTGAAGTCAAATAGCATAAACAAGATTATTTAGGACAAAGTAAGTGTCAGTAAAGGAATGGAACAATAGGAGTTTTCACTCAAGTGGAAAACTCTTAATTATACAGCAGATTTCCAGGAAAAGAGACTGGAAGCTACTGCAATTTCTCTGCATTCAGTGCTTCAGGTCCTGTACTAGCCTGACATTGCCATGCTTCATATCATTTCAGAGTATAGATTTTCACCTGCAGAGAAAGTATGTAACCTGGATTGACTAAATTGCAGCATTGCACCCAGAGATCACTCATTCCTTGTTAACTCCTTGCAGCCTTTTTGAGAGAATTGCTGCTCTTCAAAAACCTGTGTTAAAAAACCTGTCTTAAAATCCCCAGTCCTCTTCCTTTTATTGCTTCATCAAGTGGAAAGAATATATTAATGAATAAGAATTGTGAATCTAATGAGTAAGAATTGTGTTTTCCTTTCTGTAATGATTCGTTTACTTGCAGCATGTTATTCAGCTGCTGCACGGTTTTGTACACAGGGCTCCTGGCATGGAAAAAACCTGGTAAACAAAGCAAACAAAACCAGGCTTCACGCTGTGTGGAAACCAGCTTGTTTATGTTGGTATGCTTAGTAAATATATTCTTTAAAGCATACCTTTGGTTTAACAAGATTTAAAATTTTGTGTATTATGACATTCTCCTCTCATTCCTTGTGCTTTTGTTAAATTTTAAGAAGTTGCTTGAATAATGTATGATATCATATGAAGCACAGAGAAAATTTATTAATCAATGAGTATGAAATTAGAGATGAAAACAAGATAAAAACACCTTTTCAGTCATTTACTCCATATCCCTGTCAAAAGACATTTTTTTCCCTGTAATCATCAGCACTTTGTCTGGTTCCTTGTTCAATGTAGTAAGAACTGGGAATTTCAACACTGCATTTGTGGTAATGAATTGGAATTTATTCTTCATACAAAACCCGCATTTTTCCACGCTTTTTGTATGGTATTTAAATCAGATCTCTTTTGTATATGCCTCCACAAATGACATTTCATATTCACTTATTCTGTAGAAATGTGTCCACTCTTCCATTGGCATTAAATCCCTTCAAATGTAATCTGAATCTGCTATTTGCAGTTAAGGAATCTGTGGGAGTTTTGCTTCTACACAGTGAGATCTGCTAAATAATTAAATCTTAAAACATTTTTCAGAGAAGCCTTTTTGAATCGCCTCTGCTACTTCTTGTAGGAATTTTCCCTTGCAGATGTTATTCTTTTTCATGCTTCTTTTAGGGTGTTAATGAAATCTTAATCCTATTCCAGCTTCTGTTCATAAAGCAAATCTTAATGACAAGCTTGTCAAGTGGCAGAAGGACACCATTCCAAGAGGCCAGAAGTGGCGAATCCTCTCCCTCAGCTTCTGGTGGCAGTCCCGCCCCTGCCAACTGTCACTGTCCTGCTTACCCCAGGAGCCCCCCCCTTCCCAGTCTCCTGTCCCTTGTACTCCACCTCTTTCCCCTGGGGACTGCCATTTTGTAAAACGTCACAAGCCGCATGTTTGCAGTCTGCCCTCTAATTGGCTGGCAGGACCAGCTGACCCTCCCAGTTTAACCAGAAGTACACTAAAGCAGGAAGCTCCTGCCCCCGCTGTACGCGGACGCCACCGTTTTTGAAGCCACCTTCCCCCACTTGTTTTCTTACTGCACGGTGGTTGGCTGGCTGTCATTTGTTGAACCCGTCATGCCCACATGATTTAAGAGTAGCCTTGGATTGCCCGTTTCCTTTGGATCAGGGAGTGTTCATATATGAATATATAAACTTTTGTGCATATTTAGAAACACAGATGCAACACCATCTGTGAATATGGAAAACCAGAACAAAATGCCGTCTTCAGAAGAGTGTATGCATGAAGACATCAAGGAATAGCCTCAGAAGGATTCCCAGGAAAGACCACATGAACCAGAAGAACTGGACAACAGATCTGTGATTTGGAAACTGTATTTTGAGGAAAGTTTCAGAGAGGACAGGTAGCAGGGGAACTGGTTGTGGGGTAGAGGCTGCTGCTATATGAGTTTCCTTGCCTTTATGTTGATGACCTTATGGAAAGTGTCACGAGCTCTGACTGAATAACCAAGGACAGAGAAGGTAGAAGCGTGCTGTGGTCTGCTCGTGTTCTTGTCCAGGCCTGCTGCAGTTGAAGATAGGAGAACAGGTGCAGAAGGAAAATGGCCTCAAGTTGCATCAGGGGAGGCTTAGATTGGGTATTAGGGAAAATTTCTTTAGTGAAAGAGTTGTGAAGGATTGGAACAGGCTGCCCAGGCAAGTGGTAGAGTCACCGTCCCTGGAGGTGTTCAAAAATCATGTAGATATGGCACCTCAGGACATGGTTTAGTAGACATGGTAGTGATGGGATGATGGTTGGACTGGATGATCTTAGAAGTCTTTTCCAGGTCTTAATGATTCTATGATTCTATTCTTCTATGAATAGTGGAAGTGGTATTTGAGCGAGATAAAAAAGGCTACAGAAGCGTGACTGGCAATCAAGATCACTCATACTTTGAGGACATCTGGGAAAGATGGCCCTGATCTCTGCTGAGCGCCTTCCCACATTACTGGGGCACCACCTTCTCATATAGCCCCTGTCCACCCGCAGCACATCCTGCTTGCACTGAAATCCCTTCCCCGTGCTGGGTCCTGTCTGGCTGCCCCAAACAGCCCCACATTGTCCCACTGTCCAAAGGCACACCCCTTCCCTGGGCCAGAACCCTGATCCCAGACAGCCGGGCCTTGTCCTTCAGCCTCTGTCACAGGGGCACTGATTTGAGGTGGGTTCCTGTGGAAAGGTGAGAGGCCAGGATGGACTGGATAGTTATCTTGAAATCAGCCCGAGACAAGTGGTTTCAGTTTCTGGCTTTGCTGCAGATTTCTTGTATGTCTTCTGGGTGTCCATCTGGTCCCAGTGACATCCCTGAAGGTTAGCTGAGGGGAACCCTGGTCGGTGTGCTGTTTTTCACATGGGTATCCGTTTGGAAAGCCAATTTCCTCCACACACACAGCACCTGTAAGTACTTCAATAAGGAAAAGCAGGTGTCTAATTCAAGCCTCTACCTACACCTGAGCCCAGGTGCCAGCACTCCTTTGTGAACCAAATGTGCCAGTTTGCTTGATGTAGGCTGGCTCCTTGCACCTGGCAGCAGAACTGTGTAGGTCCCCGATGGGACTGAATTTTTCCTGTTCTCCTATTTACAGGCCATCCATCTTTCACCCAGCACTTGAGTATTTGCACAGAGTGGACACTGGAGAGACCTCCAGCCTTTGGCAGTGAAAGTTTCTGGAACTTTTGCCAGACCTCAGCATTCATTTCTGCGATTCTGCAGCAGTCCCAGACCTGTCTGGGTTGTTTTAGTCTGTGCTGCTGTAGTAAGCATCAGAGGCTGCAGGGGCTGCATAAGCTACAATGTAGTGTAAACATGTTGTTGTGATGAACATGAGAAAAGTACTGAAATAAAAAACACTTTCTCCTTCATTTTAAAGACAATCCTTCCCTGCCCTTGTGGCTGTCTCATCCACAGTCAACTCAACATTCTCTATATCCAGGAATGTGTTATAAGAGTTTATTGAAAGTGTCGGCCACATCATTGCAAATTTTAATCTTATCTGAGGTCTTTGGATTCTACTGGAGTGGTGATTATATATTATTTGTAGACCCTTATCTCAGAAGATAAAACAGGTCAATAACCAAACAAGAAATATCCTTCATAACACTAGTAGGTGGCTGCAGCTTTGTCAGATGAGGACAGTAAACCTTCCAAGTGTGATACAGTTCTAACACAAAAAAGGCATCCTGTATTTTAACTCTGCAGGTTAAAGTTGTGTTCAGTCCTGTGGTTGCCAGCCTATGGAAGCAGGGGGAGGAAAGGTTTAACATGCTTAAAGAGGCACTGAAAACAGATGAAATTGCCATAAAAAAATCTGAGAAAAGCTTTTGGACTTTATTTCCATTTCCCCCAAATGGATGAGATATAGATAAAAATTAGGCTTAATTCAGGGAGTTTAAGCAAAAGGGTAAAAGTAATTATTGAAACAAAAACTGTCATCAGTTCCAGCAGAACAGAGCATCTGCTCAAGATGGATATAAAATGGAGATTAAGAGATGATGAGAAACTCTGAAGAACAAATTATCAAAGCAAGTGAGAAAATCCAAAGTACTTTAAGGCTATGAAGACATTGGGAAAGTGGGTGAATAATTACAAGTCAAGGCTGTTACAGAGGAGATCAGGAGAGGACATGCTGGAATGATAAGGGAAAACATCTCCTCATTTCTTTCATGGTTTTAAACATCAAGTGTTGGAGCTAAGTAGCGTAATTAAACTCAGACAAAGTAATTGAACAAGGCAGCATTAATTCACCGCTTTTGTAGGAAGAAAAGGGCAGTCACTAAACTGCTACCAATAACACCCATTACTAATACCAGCTTCTTGTGGGACTAAGTGTCCCAAGGGACAAGATCATTCCTTATCCTCACGGCCTTACTGCAGTGGAAGGATTGCTGTCAGAAGACCAATATCCTTTGAGTTAGGCAGAAGAGGGAACAATTTGGTACTGGTTTATATTTGAAGAAGAGTATTTTTATGAAAAGCTTTATTTCAGAAAGAATAGGCTTACTTAAACATCTTTCTGTACCTCAGATATTTCCATATCCACCATTTTCTCCTTTAAGTACTTTTCCTCCTCTACAAGCTCTCACTGCTATCATGTAAAGCTATAGAAACTGCTCATTACAAAACCCTGGATGACATACATTCTTTCTCCCAGGTATTGTCCTTTTTGACTTGTCTGTGAACCTGCAGCAATTTTCCCTATTCTTCTTGCCTCCTTTCCCTTCCCTGAGCAGCCACTTAAGCAATAATCCCTTCTAACTGTCTGCGTCTACAGGAAAAGCATACCGGTTTTCACTTACTGTCCGGGTAAAGAAAACCAAATACAACACAAAAGTGAAATGTAGCAAAGATGCGACAGCTTGTGTTTCAGTGTCACATTTCTACCATTACGAGACGCCTTTGCTAATCAGGATGTACTCAGTTGGGCTCATATGAGCAAAATGGCACCTCCATCAATTGGCATGTGTTGGAGAGCTTTTAAAAGATGTGGTTATGCATTCTATGGCCACTGTGGAAATCAGAACAATTAAATGTGCCTTTTGACTGCTTTCTGCCAACCCCTTTCATCTATGCTCCTTAGATAAGCACAAGGAGCAGGTCACGAGCTGGTTAAGTTTTTCTCCCAGCCTGCCCCCTCATGCACTTCTCCACGGGGAAAAGCATGTTTGCATGACCAGGATGCGTCAGATATCCTTCTGTAAGACCTGTGAATGTCCAATCACACTGTCAAATGTTTGCATGGCCCATCTCCTGGTCAGCTACAATCTGCAAATCTAGGAATTCCTGAGGCACCAGCAATGTCAATGACAGAAAGATGTAGGACAGGGGAAACGACTTCAGTGAAAACACAGAAAGCTTTAAAATATTAGTTGAAGTTTACCTGATGCTATAGTCTCTGGGTTTTTTGGTAAGGTTTTTTTTTTTAATTGTGAATATCCACAGTTTAATTGGGAAGGTGAAAATATTACTGAAGATAATATCTGTAATACCCGTTTTGCAGTTATGGGCACATCACTTTCTAAAAGTACTTTTGTGTGTCTGCACTAGATTGCAAAGAAAGCACCTACTAGAATTAGACTAGTCCTTATGTGTTTATTAAGATAAGCTTGTTGGTAAAAATTACCTCCTGGTGAATAATAATGTGGTACTATGAAATAAATTGAGAAGCTATTCAAATTTTTAATCTCCAAGGTGACTACGGCATAAGATACCAGCTATTTTTGAAGAGTAAATTGAAGCTTTTTTAACCTGTTGGAACTCATTGAAAATGCCGAAAGAAGTAGTGGGCGAAGGAGAATGGATGAGTATAATGTGTTTAAAATTGCAAACAAAAGGCTCTGGCTGAAGGTCTTCGCAAGAGACTATTAAGAAACTTTGGTGGTCAAAGGTTGCATCCTGCCATGGATTTAAAGTGGTTAAAAGACAGACAATGAAGTAAAAATAAATAACCAAATTTTCAAAAGAACAAAAGGTTAATAGTGAGTTGCCCCAGAGCTGAGCATTAGGAACTACCAGTCTGTTATGAGATGATATGTATACAAATGACCTGGAGGAAGGATGAATTGGAGCGTTAGTTGCACAGCAATTGGACAATTATTTTAGTTAATCAGAAGAAGATGGAAGAAGCCTAGGCATTTTCAAGACACGAAACACCTTAGATCAGAAAGGATTAATAGATAAACCATTGAACTGTGAATCAGGAGATACTGGCTCCAGTGTATAACAGGAGAAAAATAGGTGAAAATATTCCAGTTACAATTGCAAATCTGCATTTATGTTTTTTCAAACAGTTTGCACAAATCTACTTGTTCTGAGGAAATTTCTTTGGAAGTATGATTTTGTGTTAGGATTTAATTTCTGGTGTAATTGAGGGACTTATGCAGACGAGCAAATAGCTTGGTGATCAAAGTGCTTACCTAGTTCGCAGGCATTCTGTCCCTCATTTGGAATTTGTTTTGTCTCTGTTTCACAAGAAGATGAACAAGTCATCAGATGACTTTTTTTTAATTAATATTTTGTGTTGTGTGTATAATGCTGGCTACAACTTTTTTTTGTAAGAAACTTTTCACAGTCTTGGTTTTATTATAGTACAAAGTTGATTTTTGAAAATTTGGAAAGTCTCAGCCTTGGAAAATAGCAAATGTAGTCTTTGATGAGCAATTTCCAGCATTGTCTTCATGTCTGAGTCCCAGGAGGCATCTAAAATCCTGCATTCATATTTCATTACCTACTTTCAAGAAACACACTTTTTTATAGGGAGAGTTTCACAGAAGGTTTTTAGCATGAGTAGCAGGAATAAGTCTGTACTGTTGCAGAACGTAGTTTTGAGGTTTAACCTTCACCTGGATCGTTCTCCGATCTGATTCATTGTGCGGCTACATGAATGCATGCACACTCTGAAGAGAGCAGAGGGCTGTGTGCCTCTTTGAAAACCTACCATGATTTCTGCTGAATTGGAGCATAATGAACCCAGAGCCTTACACCAGAAATACTTGGGCTTGACTAGATCAGAAAAGCAACTGAGGAGGGATATGACTGCTATCTATAAATGCACAAGAAAGGCAAATGCCAGGAAGGGAAAGACCTGTTAAAACTACTAGTATGTGTAAGAGTTGTCATCAGAACTAATCATATCTGACTCAGTTTAGATGAATGATTAGAAGACAGTTAGTGGCAGGCAGGAAAATGGAGTTCTGGACTAGAGTTTCAGGAGGGATAACAGAACATTGTGTTCGCTCCATGGTTAGTGCAGATGTCCTGGATATTGCTTATTCTGTTTAAATGACTATGGTTGTATTGCACTTTGGGTCAGACAGTATTCCGTAGGAGAAGGGGGCATAAAGCATATTCCCTATGAGCACTTGCATACTCTCAGGTTTGGAAATCATGCTGGAGGTCAGAGATGAGTAAGCATGTGCTGAGGACAGAGCAGGGAGGGAGCCTGCAACCTCAGTACAAACACTGAGAATGTTTAGAAGACACTGCAGTAGGGAGCAAGCCCCAGGCTGAATCTAGGAGATAATGGACAGGAGACTTTCCTGGGAATGCTTTTCTAGGATTGGGTGAAACTTCTTCAAACGAGGAAACCACTGAAAGTTACTGAGAAGGTGGGAAAGACTGATTCAGGAAGGGCACAGTGTCAGAGACATTATATATGTGTGCCGTGGAATCTGTACTGAGTGCTTTCATGTACCTCACCCGCAGTATCTATATTTGTCTAGTTAAAGAGGAAATGATGAACATCTTGTACTGCATTCACCCTAAGATGCAGGCATGCAATTGCTTCGTGCTTTGGATTTCTTGGGATCTGGCCGTGCCTCCAAAAGGTGCATGAGGAAAATAATCCACACTTGATTTCGGAGTGTTGTTAATAGGCTGTGTGCAACCTGGCTTCCACACAGAAAGTCTTCCCTTGAGCTGGTTTTGTGTGGGACAGAATAACCATTCCTCACTGATTTATTGTGCCAGTTCTTGCACTTTTCTGTTTTGGATCAGCTATTTTATGACATTAAGTCTTTACAATGATACATCTTTTACTATATGTTTTATTGCTTGCACAAAAGAGTTCAGTAAAGGTTTTAAGATGCCAGGATAACTAAAATGATTGAAATGTTGAAAAGCACTTGATATCTCTACTAGCATGCTGTCAAAGCCAGAAAGGTAAATAACTAAAAAGGGGAGGACATAAAATAAACATTTAATCTAACTACGTCAATTAGTGGTATAAGATGTCCTTCACTTGACTCCCATTTGGTGTTAATCACTGGATCTCCAAAATGAACTAGAAAGCTTGATAGAAAAATGCCTAAGGGCTCAGATGAACAATACAGTTCTCCAAAATACATAAATATGAAAAAAGGTTAATACCTATGGTGTATTGTCCTCAGTTACTACAAAGAAGATCATTGCAAAAGCATACCAGTCTTGGTAGAAAAGGGTTTTATTTGGAAGCGATGGAAGAATTTCAGACAATGGATAGTGTAAATGAAGGTGCAAAGATGGGGAAATGAGAAAAGCATTCAGTAAAATGGATGTTACTCAGATATTTAGGAAATTATCTGTGGTTAAGCATTACTCTCTCCCTGTGAACATCCCTACCTACTGGTTCTTCCAGACTAATCCACACAGTGCGGTAGCAGAGGAGGCTGAAGAGAAATCAGCATCCACTGAGATTTAGCCATGCGACATCTCAAATCTCTTCGAGGAAAAAAGAAATCAATGTGTCATGAAGACATTCCTTAGGCAGGTGATTAATGCCCAGTGTGCCAAGGGCAAAACACCTGACTAAAGCAGTATCTGGCACACCAATATACTGTTAAAATTTTCAAACCTTGCTGAGGAGCCAGGCACCCAGCCCCGCGGAGGGACTGCCTGGAAGGGAAGGAGGGAGCAGTGTCGAGGTATTTGAAGTATTGGTTGATCTGGCTGCCTTGGATTTTAAATGTGCTTCTGGGATCCTCCTCTCGCATGCTCCCTTCCCTCTCCTCTTTTGTGATTCCTCTTTGCTCTCCCCCTGCCCTACATGCTTTTTAATAATTCTTTTAGACATCGGAATACTATATGTACAGCTGAAAAGTGCCCTATACCCTTTTTCATGCCAGTAAACAGCAGAGCTGGAGAGTGGGCAGACCCTTGGCAAAACTACATTCCCCTTTTGCTTAAGGTGGCTTATTCTTCTTTCATACTGCGGTTGATCTTGTGCCAGGTATTGAAAGCAGAGGCGAAAATTCAACTTTTAAAACAGCCATTGGGAACTTGTCTTGAGGGACACATTACCAGAAACACAAAAAATAGAGAACTCATCTCCTGCTCTTTTCTTTAGTGGTTGGATGCAGAACAGCTGGATCCTGTTGCTTCTCATCTCCAGGTGTCTAGGATACTGAAACAAAGGTTTCAGCACTCGAGATAGTCAGGCACTTCACTCACTCAAAAACAGACATAGGTACCCTGACAAAAAGTTAAGGGGATTCTTTTTCTAATATTTATATAGAAACTCTGAAACTTCTTACAGGTTAAAAGCTTTGCAACATTTCTTAAGGATTTGGTAATTTGAAAATTAATAGTATCTCCAGTTTCAGAGGCAAATAAGAGCTCATCTCTGGCATATGTTCTAACAAAAATGAGACTACACCGGGATTTCAATAGGTCAGAAGTGTTGCCATATTAAAAATCTTATCTGAGAGTAAAGCCCAGTTTAGGTTAAAGGCAGCCTTGGGAAGCACTACTTAACCTCTGAACCATCAGAGGGCAGGTTGGACCTCTGCAGAGCAGAGAGCCTGCAAGCAGAGGTTGTTCATAAGTGGAAGTTCTTAAAAATGTTAAAAACCTCCACTGGGGAAAAATAGCTCTTATCTTCCTTTTGATTATGAACTGCTCTAGTCTTCTCTTATCTTTAGATTAGACTGTTTCAGTTGGAAGGGACCTGTAATGATCATCTAGTCCAACTGATGATCCCTGATGACTGACTAATTCAGGGTTGACCGAGATAAAGCATGTAACCAAGTTAAAGCATGTTCTTTGTTCCTGTATCTTTCCTCCTCCTTTGCACTTCAGTCTCATCAGTTCAACCTTTCTCTCCCTGTTCTCCTAAGATGCAAAGACTCTTCTCCTGCCTTGATGTCTGTGCTAGATGTATTGTTTTGCCCATGTCAAGCCTAAATAGGAGAAGACACTTGTCTTATCCTCTTCTTAAGTATGAAATCATCTGTGTAGGAGTAGTTGTCAAAACACAGGCTTGCTACTAAAGTGGTTTCTAAGAGAGTACAACTTTTTTTCTCTTAATGTAATTATTGAAAAGGAGCTATGCAAGCATTCAAGAATTGCGGTCTACCATGGCTATTGGATAACATGCAGGAAAGGGGAGATGGACCCTCTCTGAGTACAACTTGCTCAAAGCTTGTGCTCTCATTAAGGACTTATGCCTTCCTGTTGGTCACTTTGCTGCTGGCCCTGCCTGAGAACGTTGTCAAGAGACCTTCAGAGAGTACTAGGTGTGGGGATTAAAATGAGGTGATAATACCTTTTCCCCCCTCAGTCCAATAAATATTCAGAAAAATAGATGCCCTCATTTCTGTGTTTATTGGCTTGATTTGTTAAAGTAATAAAAATCAAATTTTGCCTATTAAGAATAGAAGAGAAGCTTATAAAGAATCGTAAGAGATGAAACTTTGAATTTCTGTTTAGGTAAAAGTGGAAACCAGGAAGGGCTGAAGAATCTGAGCACGACAACAGAGTGGAAGAATTATTCTGGCAAACAGAAGTCTGTATACCCAGTTCTTTCAGTATGTTTATTTATTGCTGATATTCTTGTGCAGTAAAGTAGTTTCATATCACTGCTGCCTAGTCATTTTTCTTCATGAATGTATGCATCAGAAGGACTGTTGCTGAACCATTTAAATGGGTGATTGCTACAGAGTATTGCTAGGGTTCTGCATTGCAGTGGGATACTGTGAGCTTTATGGTATGTTATGGTATGCAATAATAATATATGGGCTCTTTCCCCCCAGCATATATTCTTTTATTGAAAATAATTAAAATACCAATGATCCAGTTGAAGTTATATCCTACTTAGCAGGTGTAAGAGCCTTGTAGTAACACTGAGATATTGGTAACTGATTATTTTAATGTACTGTACTAGAACTAGTACACCAATAGTTTTGTTCTTCATTTGTTTTGTGTGGGACAACTAGTCACTTAACCAATCCATTACTTCTTACATTGATTGAGCAGTTTGATATCACTTTTTCTTTTATCGGTCTCCTTGAGCTGAGAAACAGGCTTATTTGCAATAAAGCAAGGATTCCTGCCTTATTGTAGTGACTAGTTCTCTATCTTTGGAGTTGACAGCAACTCCTTCATGCTAGGAAATATGGTAGACAGAAATCCCTAGAGCATCCTACAGCTTTTCTACAACTGGCCAAGTTAAAAGTTTTTCTTCCAAAAGATGGGAAGTCATCTCATTCCATAAGACTCTTGGACACAGGAGGCTTTGTTGTCTTTTCAGAAGATGTCAAAAAAAGATACTGAATGATGTCTGAGAATTATTTATATGGGTAATGCCTGGAACACTCCCCAGATTCCTAAGCCTTTCTAGACCCACTCTAACTTCTTTGTGCAACTCTGTGCTTATGACCTCCTCTTTAGTTCTGTCTTCATTCACTTGTTCCAGGCTTTCAATAAAACTCCACAAAATGACTGTAGGTGGGCAGGTGGTGAGCAACAGATATTTCTTGTCCTCTGTTTTCTTTTCCTTATTTTTTTCTTCACTGTGTTTAGTCTCAGTAAGTATCCCTCCCTTTCACAGTAAACCTATGGATTAAGTAACGAACACGGTGATGTTCGAACATGTTACTCATGGTGATAAGTTTGTCATCATGTTCCTTATTTCAATCCAACTCTCACTCATCATTTCCTGGTCTATGAACAATTTTTTTACCTCTTTCCATACAGCAATAGCTTGTAACTTTAGTCTCTCGTTTGCAATGGAAAGCTGTGGATTCCCACCTGGAACATAATTATTCACTGACTAAGATAAGGAGGAGCGAGTCCCTGCCCTAAGGAGTGCACAATCTAAGTTAATGCCGGGACCAGGATTACTGGTGATAAATGTTTGGGGCTAGAGAAGGAAGCTGAAATAACAGTAAATGGCATGGAGACTAGAACACAGGTTTGTATCTGCCCATCTTTTGTCATCTGGAAATGTTCCTGACTTGAGTTGCAGAAGAAACGAGTGTTGATTGAGGGTGTAGGGTTTGGGATTCATTGAGCTTGGGGAGATCTGTGTTTAGGCAGAGTATAAGGAAGCTTGGGAATGCTTGGTTGGCATCACTGGGGAAATTTTGATACACATCAGATCACAGGCCTGCTTCAGCCTGTTTCTAATTCCTTTACTATGCGGAACTGGAATTCTGGATGACCTTCTTCTACTTTACACATACATCTGAGTGTTAAGAAAAAAAAGTCCTGCTAAGCTCTTACATTTGATGACACAATGGATTGTTATTCTTTAAAGGTGATTGAATATTGCAGGGGAAATATACCTCTGTCCTAAAGAGAAGCATAGAGCCTGTGGACTGAAGTCCCAGGAAAGCTCTATACAGTCTACCTAGGAAGGCTGAAAACTGAGGCATATACTACAACGTTCCTCTGAAAGACTTGCTGCTGACCAGTAACAGATACAGAGTACCTCAGGTATGATTCAGTATGGCAATTGTTGTGTTCCTGTAGAATTTTCCAATTTAAAGGATTCTTTGTCTGTCTGTAGTATTCAGGTGCATATTTCTAAGTGCAGCTGGACAAACAAATATAGACAAATGAGTTGATCCTCCCTTTCTCCTGTCGATGGATCACTTTTTATTTCAGTACGTGTAAAGATTTATGTAATATCACAGAGAACCACACAGGTTAATTGTAGATAGTGTCTTCAACAGATTTTTAATAAATTGCTTGTTTTGCCAGTCTGCGAATGTCACCTGAATCACAGCACCTTGTTTCTACTCTTTGACTCAATGACCATCAAGGGATTGACACAAATAAAAAGTAGGAAAAGAATGACTAAATGTGGAAAATATAAACATGAAAAATCTTGACTGATGCAAATATCTGTGAATACTTTAGGGCTGTAGGCACTAAGAGTTGCATTTATTAGCTGACTGAATTTGAATAAAGATTTGCAGGCAACTGTTTTTCCTTGTGAATAGCTAGCTCATCCCTCTAACCTTTTGGGGAAACAGGTGAAGCAGAACAAAGGACCTCCTGAAGTGAGGTTTTGTGACAGCTTTAGCAGACTTTAGGAAGCTTTTGAGCAGCACATGTTGGCATCATGCAGTAAGAGGAAGCCAGACACACGTGCGTTGGAACATATGTCTCAGATCTGAAGAGAGTTGCTGTACACCATAAATCACGTCCTGGCAGAAATCAGAATGAAAGCTAGAAATAAGCAATTTCAGAAGGAAAAGACTAGTGCTTCAGGAGCTAAACATATATATCTGTTGTTCAGTAGCCAAAGCTACTTAATGAGTGATGACTCAAGTTTTTACCTGTGATGTCTTAGGAAAAGCTGGAAACTTATTGAAGTAATTTCTTTAATGGAAGAAAGATGGTGCTATTATAAAATGTGACAGATAATCATATCTTTGGGGAGGGCAAAGAAAGAGTCTGCAACGAAATCATTTGACTTTGCATAAGAAATTGCTGGCTCACATTATGAATTCATAAATACAAAGTTGCAGGGGGGCTACCTCATTAAATCAAATAAAAGTAGTGGAGGGGGAAAAAAAAAGCACTGAGAATCACTTTCCCTACTTCAGGCCCACGGGAAAAAACAGAACCATGTGAGGTGGAACACATTCTGCATTCAAGTTTTTGCTTCCTTTACTTGTGTGTTAATAATTTAAATAAATTTGAATGCATAAAGCCAAAATTTCAGTGTTAGACAAAGTTGGCAAATAATTTATCAACTGCAGAACAAATAGTTGCCTTTAATTGAAAGGAATCTTTCTGCATTCTGCAACAATAACCAAACCACTGGGGCTTATAATAAAATAACCTGACTTCTTTAAGCCAGTTCTCTAGAATAATCTAATATTGTGATATTTAGATCATTAATTTGTTTATTCTCACAATTTATTTTGATATAACATTTTTTTATATATAATTGTCTGAAAGCTACCTAGCTAGCTCTTTTCTCCGTCCTTCTTAACTGTTATACTGATCTGCATCTCTGTTTTAATAGAACTACATGTATGCACACATGCAAGGACACATGGCTGTATTCCCATCTTAATAGACCTCTTACTTTCCTGGTATAACTTGTCTTATTTTATAACATTGGATTGTAAGCTCCTGCCTTACTGTGGACTACACTGTGTAACCCCCACTAACACTGGTAAATTGAACTCAATAAGACTACTTGGGTTCAGTGAGTCTGCTTACCAACTTGTTAACACTAAGCAGGTGCACAAATCATCAGAAGACTTAGCACAAAGTAGAAAAACAACGAAGGAAGAGAGAGGAAAAATGACTATGGATGTTTAAACATCAATCATACATCTGCATAAACGATTTATTGGAAGAAGGAGCTGATCATCACACACGGCTATAGCAACTGAAATTTGCAGTTTTTTCTTACAGTAATGTTAGGAATTTTTTTATTTCAGTTATTATATTTTTCTTTCTGCCATGGATTTCATTGTGCTAGTGGCAGATTGCTTGTGGAAGGACAAGTTGAATTTTGCAGACAACTGAAGACCTCTCCACCACAGGAGCACTGCAGGAGCCCAGGCAGTAGCCATCCAAACCTACTCTTGTCACTGTTTAACCCTGAGCTGGAAAGTTAACCTCATAGCATCTTCTTCCTGTATCCCAGTTGGTGGGTAGTTTTGTGCCTGATCTGGGTTGAGATTGTAAGAAGCATGCTCATTCCACTGGAGTTTCTTCTGCTGATCCTTTTTATATGTGGTAGGTGTGGTGATAAATACCTGCAGATATGACCTTACATCCAGTAGTATCTTGGTTGAGGTCACCAAGTCTGATCATCATTACAAGTCATTGGACTGCTGTTTCATCACTACCATGGAGCTAAAAGCTTCATTTTCCTCTAAGGCAAGAGTGAATTGCAGTTCAGTTTGATTCTCTGCTACCTCTAGTAAATGCACGGGAAAGGTGGAAGATGTAAATGACAGAAAGGTTAATGACTGAGGAGAGATGATCTTTTAAAGCTTTCAGCTATTAGTATGCTTTCAAACTTTCTATCATGCTTCGAATAAATGATTTAGGTTTTTTTTAGCTGCAGTCACAGGAGTAAGGCTGCTTTTGTGATGCTTGCTGACTCCCATGTAAAAACTACAGGCATTTCTGTGCATATGTATTCCTCTTGTGTTTGTTCTCTCTAGAATTATGTTTTTCCAACTGGGCAGTAGACGATATCAAAGGGAGCTTAGCCCCAGTGTTATGTCAGGCTGGTAGCCAGTCATGTGATGCCAGCATTTCAGTGCGCATCAGATGGATGGCAAATTGCTGACCCTTTTCTGAAATGGCACTGGCAATAGCAGAAGGACCAGACATGACTACACGTCTCTTTTAACAAAGTAGCAGGGCCTAAGGCGGATGGAGCCCAAAGGCAATGTTAGAGCCAGCTTGCTCTTATTGCAATTTGCCATGAGGTTGGATGTCTTTCAGAGTAAGCTCCTTTCCAGACTAACAGCAGACAGGCAACGGGCTGCAGAAACTGTGGTGAAGGATGAGAACAAAACATAGAAATAATGTCATAGCAAGGCTGGTGTAAGGCAGAATCTCAGCTGACTACGGGGTGGGGTTCAATGACATTCTTCAAGACATGCTCTAAAAGATATGTAAATGTGTGCCTTCACGTCCTTATAAGGAGGTTCTTGCTGTAGCAGTGAGGGATGGTTGAAGTTGCAGTAATTACAGATATGATGTATAAAATACTGATTGTAGCTGAATTCTTCTGCAGTTGTGTGGGTGCTGCTTCTGGTGATGCTGTGGAAGTGAGATACAATGCAGAAATCAGTCAACACATACAAGAGAGACACATGGACACCTCCAAAAGTCAACATACAAGCCTGGCATCATAGTGCTTGTTCAAATGTTTCCTTCTGTTATCCTCTTTCTTAGACCATATTTATTTTCTATATACACTTCACTCTGCAGAGTTTTCCAAGATTCATATTCCTCCAAATCATGTCTTATTTGTTAATGACACTATCTTGCCATCTTGGCACTTTTATTTACTGCTGGCAGTGTGAACTATGTACTATGTTGATTCATCTGTAGTGTGGACACTAGAATTATAGCGATAAAGTTTAATGCATCAAAATGGGAGAGTCATCTATGGCAGATATCTATGCTGGTACAAAACAGGTCCCAGCTTTTTGCTCAAAAATACATAATTTTCTTATTTATTGTTTGTGTTTTGTTAGTAGTTAGATAGTGGTTAACACATCAACACTTGGAAGCCAAACACAATGTGGTTAAAATATTTAAAATATATAAAATACATAATTATAAAAATATAATATATATATAATTATAAAATATAAAATTCCTTCTTCCCTCCTTTAATATTATTTTCTTTTAAATAGTAAGATTCCAACTCTTGCATGCTGGCTGATTCATACTTACAATTTCAATACAAATAAAAATTTAAAAATAGCTGAGGAAATAGTTCCAAACTAAATTATGTAATGCTGTGTGAATCTTGGGCAAAGGAATGTCCTACAACCTTCAGAAATAATCACAGTACTTGTGTAAATGACTGATGAGGTTTCGGACGTTGTTTCTAAACAGTGGACCAAAGTAGCCTCTGGGGCCCAAAAAAGTTTCCAAGCAATTGAATATTCATAAGGAACTTGATTGTTCTGCTGAACAGATGTAGTGATGGAGCTGTCTAAAAGCCAATGGCTTTAGAGTCCATGCTGCATGGTGACATTTACATTTTAGTAGTAGCAGCCACTCTACATGTACGTGATTCCCTGAGGCTCTGACATCTGAGTGCAAATTTTGCAGAGTTTTAGGAAAGAACTTCTGACTGTAGGTTTATTTTTCCTTTCTATGATAAATTTCAAAACTTGTCAGAGGCATGCAGTGTAAAATAAATCTACCATGAAGATGGACAGGAGTGCAAAGGGCCCAGTAGAGAACTACGTAATGATTGGAGTGTAACAGTTGTGCACAGGAGTCAGAAGAGCACATTAGGAGTTCACTGGAGCAACACAAGATGACTAAGAGACCATGTATTTAAATTAAGAATTTTAATAATAAAAACACACATTTAAAAACAGAGTTCTCCACAAAAATGATGATAAGATCTATAATGAAATGCCCTTTTGGATTTGCCACACAGCATGGAAAGGTACAGACATTTGCTCATAACAAACCCAAGACCTTCTCTCAACAAACTTGCTTTATTCCTCCGGAGACAGAGATTACTCATGTATCCTAATGGAAGCGTTACTCTTCAGAACTCAGAATAAACTAGTAGATTTATAGAACAACATATTTAGAACAATATGTTAATAATACTTTGCTGTATTCCTAGAATATTTGCAGAGAACACCTTTGAGTGCACTGAGATGAAAATGGGTATGAATAAATGTTCAGAACTCCTGTTTGGCAATTTGGCAACTGTTCTAGATGAACTTCAGTGATATGCAATTAGATGAAGTTACCCTCTCTGAGCAAAAGGAGAAGATGACCTGACCTAGAACAATAATGCATCTTGGCAGTAGTGCTCTCAGTCCCAAACTAAGACTTAACTCCATTCTCCTATGACGTGAGGAGTTTTCAGGTATATTCTGCTGCTCTGACTTTTCAACTGCTACAGGACTTCAGTATGGGAATACCCACACTACTATGCCAAGCAGTTTACTTTTTACGTGGAGACAAAACAGAACAGGAAGTAGAAGGGATATTCTTCCTGTGACCAGGCAGACATCTAGTACACATCATCAGCAGCACTGGGATTTCTAAACTGTGCCTCAGCTGCAGATGCTATGCTAATTATTTTGCTACAGATGAAGAACTTTATGTTCTCTGTCTAATGGCAAACAAGAAAACGCCCACAATAATTTTATAATTATTGCAGTAAAGCTTAAGGAAACACTAAAGCACAGTACCTTAGACTGAGCATAACAGTCTGAGTGTTTGAGTAATATAACATAAAATATTAATTTATAATCACATTACGTAAAGAAGTATGAAATGGCTGAGCAACTTTTTCTTTTTTTTGTGAATATCTTTCAATACAGAAAAAGCAACAGGAGACTAGAAAACATTAAGCATATTCACGTCATGTGGAGGGAAGAGTATGGGAAAGATGATGAAAGGTAAGTTCATTAAATCCAACAACAGTATTAACACATTTCCATGGTAATGTTCATGGAGAGTTTAAAGTTGTATTTGGAGAATGAAAATGTGATAAGAATGAGTCAGCATGGGTTTGGGAAGAAGAAGTTATGACAAACAATTCTGATTACATTTTTAAATGAAATAATGATTGGCTAACATACAGGGGGAAACCTGGTAGATATTTTGTAGATGGATTTGCAGGAAAGCTTTCAACAAGGTTTTACATGATGGATTACTACATAAAGCCTTCTAAATATGAATTAGACGATGAATGCTTAAGATGGCTAAGGAATTGCTTAGAAGATGAAAACAGAGGCATTAAAAGCCCGTTTTCTTCAGCAAAGCTAGGATTTTTCATGGGAGTCCTTCTAGTGCCTTCAGCAGGACTTGTATCAGGACTGTCATGTGAAGCGGAGGTACACAGGACCCTTCACTGATGGCTGTGTGCCTTCATGTTGATAATTTAGATGGTGCTGTAATACAGGAGAGAGACATTTTCAAATAGCTGATGTAGGTTGTTTTAATACCACATGGTGGATTATAATTCAAGGAGCTCTGGAGCAGATCTGGACACACTGGTACTTCCACACGGTGCAGGGAAATGCAGTGCAGGGGTACCAGTGTGGATCTCCCCGAGGGGGCTGTAGCCCCAGTGCAATGTGACTCACAGGCTATGGAACCGGTGAGCTCAGCGTAGAACCGTGGTGACAGAGCTGTACTTTGCTGGGTTCTGGCGTTACCTGGTGATCAGCTAATTTGTATGTCATGGTCCTGAGCATGCTGCCATCGCCTTTTGCAGAATTGCCTTGCTGGGTGAGCTGAATGGTGTCAGGGGAGGAATTCGCAGGTTAACAGGCCAGATCCATGTCAGGTGTCAAATGATGGCAACTTTCAATGAAACAGCACTTTTTTTATCAGTTACTGCCAAGAACACATAGAGGGAAAATAGCTTATGTCAGCAAATGAACTAATGTGAGAGCACCAGGAACCTGAATCTGTTACAAATGGGCAATTCACATAGGGGTTGTAGGGCTGTATGTTAAGAAATTAGTATCGCTCTCCATTTAAAGTTTAGGTGAGCAGGCTATATCTCTGCTTCTTGAATTAGATCTCTCTGGAAAAGGTGTTCTACATTGAGTCTTGGTCTAGCATACAGAAGAAAGATGAATAAGTTAAAACACTGTATCTAAAGCTCATCAGAATAGATCATTACCTTCCAATACAGCTAAGGGAACTAAATCATAGAGAACTGAAACAATCTGCCCCACAGGTCTACCGCAGAATCGGGAACAAAATTAATGTCTTATAAAGCCTGGTACAATGCCCCATTCACTACTCTAATTAGAAAATTATATCATTTTAAGAATGATGAATGATATAGGCTTGAAGACTATAATAGAAATATGCACATTTGGCATATAGCCCTGTCTCCAGAAGGCAAGTGAGCTTGTGAGAACTGGTGTAACTTTGGTTTGCAGAAAGAAATTTAAATGATGGCACAATGTGTATGAGCTACCTAAGAACTGCTGCAAATCTTGAGGTTTTGAAGAGATGTGAAAGAAACAAATTGAATTATCACTCTAATCTGTTCCATAGTACTTACATAGACGTAGGAAGAAACTATCTTTGCCCTCTGAACTTATTTTGAAATGCTGCAAAATTCAAGCAGTATGTGGGAGTGTCAAAATTCCTTTGTTTTTCCTTAGGTAGTTCTGAGTACATTGGTAAGCCATGGGACTTCTGCAGGTTTTTTGAAAAGGAGTTAATTTTACCTAAAAATGTCTGCTGGACAATCTTCTTGTTTGTCTTATTCAGTTACTTCTTTAAAGGTGTTGGGTAGTTTGGGGATATTTTTGATCTGAAAGCATGTTTCAGTCTATTAAAATACTTCACATTTAGAATAGATGCTTTGGAAATCTGAAATCTAGCATTTCCTAAAGTATAAAACAAGGATTACTAGGATTAGAGATCACAGAATCACAGAATCACAGAATCACAGAATGGTAGGGGTTGGAAGGGACCTCTGTGGGTCATCTAGTCCAACCCTCCTGCCGAAGCAGGGTCACGTAGAGCAGGCTGCAGAGGACCTTGTCCAGGCGGGTCTTGAGTATGATGGGTGAGGAATGGGTAGGTAAGCAGCGTAAGAGTTCAGTTCTTTAGGGAGAGATTTGTCCATAACATCAAAGCACACTAATTTAGAACCGAAGCAATGGGGAATGGGAACAACTAAGGCTCTTTGCAGAGAAAATAACCTGGGAATTATAGACATAATACATAATAATGAAGTGCCATTTTATTTCTCTCTTGTAACCACAGTGGCAACACTGCACATGGAGAGTTCAGTTTGCTGTTGGGTTTTTTTTGCTGAATAGAATTTGTTTGATTTAAAGTGCAAAGACTCGAGTCTGCAAATACAAAGCTCCAGATTTTACATCCTCTTAGAAGACTTGACTGTTTAATACAGATCCAAACCCTACAAACACCTTCTAACATAAATCCTGCTTTGACTTAGCATATGCATCTTTTCAGGGATTGGTGATGATAGAAAGATGCCTTTCAGATGGAGGAACAAGACTACACCAGCTTTAATCCAATGATATCCAAACTGGTCATGACTTTAGGAACAATATTTTAACTGTACAAATGGTCCAGCACTGGAGGAGGTGCCCAGAGAGACTGAGTAATCTTCATCCTTGGAGATTTTCAAAACTAATCTGACCAAGGCCCTAAGGAACCTGATCTATCTTTCAAGGTAGTCCTGCTTTGTTAAAGAGGTCCCTTCTAACACTAATCTTTCTGTGATTCAGTGACATATAGGGGTTTTTTTTTTAACGTATCAACATCTTTGATACAGTTAAGAAGAAAATGATGGTAAAAACATTTGTTGGGTAATTTTGACTGACAAATTTGCTCAGTCTTGTACATTTTAAAAATATTTTGAGGTATTTCTTCATTTTGGGGGGACAGTAGCCATCTTGATGTTCCCTTTTAGTTTGATGTTGAAGTGTTATGAGTTATATTATGATCAGTAAATAGTCAAACCTACCTTTTAAAGCTTTGAGCTAACAGAATGTTTACTCTGCATATGATGACTTTCAGTGAAATAATTGTAATATCATTACCTTGCAGTAGTGAAGCTCTGAGCTAAGCCATAGATAGCGCTACCCCCAGCAAAAAAGTGGTGATATTGTGAATGTGAGACCAATGGCATGTCTCCCACAGTATGTTCCTCTGCAATGGGTAAGGCTGTTCATATTTCAATTTCTACTTTAAAATGCTCATTCCCTATTTTCCCATCTTTTTCTTTCTCAGAAGTTTTACCCAATGATCTCAAAATCATTTTTGAATAATTGCATCAATTTAAAGGATATGAACACTGAACATCAAATAGCAAAAATGAAATTTTTCAAGTCAAATGGCTATAGAATTATCTATAAGACTCCAATGTTTGAATCCCCACACACATGAACTTTAATAGGATCTCTTGTCAAATTGCAGTTGTGATGAAAGTTTTAAATGATACTCAGTTTTCACCAGCTAGCAATAAATATAGTGCAACACTGCATGTTGACCTTGTAAAGGCATCTGACAGAACAGATTGTAGTCAGCTGTAGGGATTTGCTTGAAAACTGCAGCGAACTAGATGTGGAAGAGGCAATGCTATAGCATATACTCCCCTCTCTAGATTTTGAACAGATTGAAAGGGAATACAGTGAACATTCAAATATTTCTTTGTTGTCATGCATATTAAAAGCCCAGGGTAAAGCTCTGCATTTTTATTTCTGACCGTGTGTATAGATAGTATTATTCTCCATCCAAATGTGCAATACAAAAACTTGTCAGCATCAGTCCCTTTGAAATAATTGTTTTAATTTGGGGCTGTGGCTGCAAGTGAACACAAGGTTGGTGTCTTCTCCTAGCAGTCACTTTTTCAACAATTTCCTTTTTTCCAGCTTGACAAATAACAAATGCTTGGTGGTAACTTTAAATTTAAAATTCATTGCCAACCAGCTGATAAGAAGCATATCAAATATTGGATTTAAATATATAAATAGGCAAATCCAGAAGAACAAAGAAGATTCCGATGACTTTCATTTGTTGTACTGCCTTGGTTATCAAATTTTCCACAAATCAAAACTTTCATTTCTGTCATGTCCCTGACAGCTTTACATATCATATTTATTTATCATATACCTCTGTTTATCAAAGTTCTGTTTATAACATCTCTCATCAGGAGGAATTATATTCTGCATACACAAAGGCAGCTGGTATTTGAGATTTTGACTTGCAGACCTGTTTTTTTTTTAAGCCAAGATTTAAAGGATAAAGGAAAATTGCCATTGTCTGTGAACATGAGAACAAAATGCCTTTGCTTACTCTGAGAGATTATGGGCAAAGATGGAAGAGATTATAATGTGATTTGCCTAGAAATCCCAGTGGGTGAGTGCTAGAGAGCTAAGAAGCTAACAAAGGAATTTGATTGCCCACATAAAACAGATGTTGAGTTTGGAAACAAAATTTGGGACTTCATTTTCAGAATGATGTGGTATCGTTGTTAGGATTAACTGCATCTTTGTCATCTTTGTCTCTTCCTTTTGTTTCTCTGACCTCTCATGTCTTCTTCGTTCATTCATCTTAGGACACTTTCCCTAGTCCTTGCCCAGTCTCAAATGTGGCTCACAGGAGAACAGCCACCATAGCCGCCAACAAGGCAACTGGGTTTTGATTCCCGTGGTTTTATGGGCAACGAACTAATAGGCCCTTCATAAAAAGAGTTAAGTTTTAACAATAGAAACAAGACAATTAAGGAAAAAACATTTAAAAGCAAGAATTGGTATACAGGTTTGACTTGCTTTGGTTTACTTCAGGAGGCCAACTGAAGGCTACTTTGTGTAAGCTTTTAATTCTTACTTTGTGTCCCCAAAATCTATGTGTCCCCTGGCAGCAGAGTGTGCCTTTTCAGTTTTCTCTGATCTTCTGATTCTCCCTCTTCCTCTGCACTGTCATACCTGAATGCACAAACACAGCCAAGGACTGAGTAGTTCTTGGGAAAAACAGCCTGTCGTCTGCTTGGGATCTCCATTCACTCCACAACACATGACTCCAGGCTCCATACAGTAGAGCCAAACCCATCATTTTGGCCAAAACCAGATTTAGGTAGAGATAGCAGATGGGTACACACAACGATGACATCAGAAGGCAGCAATGAGATGGTACAGGTGAGCACAATATGCAGTGTGGAATTCATATTGAAAGAGTTAAAATTTTAGTTATTAAACAGTTCAGTCATCTTTCTAAAGTCTGTATTTGATTAAATGTGACCATCAACAACTCCTTAACGGAGTAGCTCATTTTCCATCAGTTCTCTATACTGGGACCTGCACTTTCAAATGAAAATTATTTTCCCAAGGCAGTGAAAATAAATGAGAAACTAATGCCTTGTTTCTTTGACCCCTTTGAAAATTTGGCTGTAAATTCATTAAAATAAAAATAATAAAAAAAGGAGAAGACTAGAATTGATGCTTTAAATAAAGAGTTTGCAACTATCTTACTTGCTCAAAAACTGGAAGTTCTAAACTTAAAAAAGGACAGTCTAGAAAGCTGAAAATAAGAAGTGTCTCACAGGACTGAGTGTTCTTTTTCAGAGTCGAAGGGTTACTCAGATTTCTCATCTCTCTTAGGTAAAATCTCCAGTTCTAAACAAAAAGCGTCTGGTACTTGAACTGGCAGATGTCTCTGATGTCTGCAAACAAGCTCTGCTTACATGGTTTGGCAAGCCTGGTGTTGAAAGCGAATTTGATTGTTAAGACGGAAAGAAGACCTTGTGAAGGAGTTCAGGGAGTTCCTACGTGAGAACGAAGCTGTGTGGCAGGGAGTGTGACACTGATAACCCGGGGACTGAGCCATAGTGCAGGAAGTCAGCAAGGACATTCGCAGTCTTGAAGACAAGACAGTGGGGTATTTAGTGCTGACATGCATCCAAGCCTCATTTTTCACATTACCTCCACAAGTTTCTCTTTAGTAATGCAGTATTCTCAGAAAAATGTTCAGGTGTTTGTCCTGTTGCAGAGACTTACTCTTACACTGCCCACCAAGGTGTATCCAGTCTGAGGAAAGAGCTGTAACTTCTACTTATGTAGCACATTTTTAGTAGAATTTCTGCAATGATAAATTATTTACATAATTACAAATGAAAGCAATAGGAGATGTCTTATTACTTTTATGCAAAGATGGATGTGAGTCAGTATTAAATTTTAGTGATTATTGATCAACCCTGAACACAAGCTGAAAAAGAGGATTCTAGTGAACAGGCATTTACCACTGCTTAGAGCAGGTACCTCAGGCAATTTATACTAATCGGGGGTATCTGCAGACCTTAATGTGGGCTGGTACTGAATCTGAAATCCTTGTTTTCATACATGATTTTGTGAACTATGGCTCCTGGAAGACTTAGTTGGATAATCTGTGACCCCCACTTTTCTAGTGGAATGTGATGTGACCACAGCCCAAAATATGGCATAATAATTTCATCTGTGGAAATTGCATTTAAAAGCTTGCTTCATTCTTTTAAAGTCTTTTGGTCACTGGTTTCCATATACTAATGGATATTACTAATTTTAGTAGGTGACTCTATATTTTTAATTTTCCAGTTCCATGTTTAAGCTGGTACCTGTTTTACCCTAATGAGCCCATGAACGTGCCTCTTCCAAATTTATTCTCAAAGGCAATTTTCCAGACATTTTCTTTCTTTGTTAAGAACTATCTCTAGTAATCAAAGCCTTTTTATTCTTAAAGATGTCTTAAATTCATCATAATTTCCTAAGATAAGAGAAATTTATTTTCTTTGTCTAGTCTTTCTGTAGTTCAGGATAATTGCTGATCAAACAGAAATTTGAAGGAGCCCTCATTTGCAACAAACACTTTAGCTTTGTAAGAGCTTCTGTTTTTTTGCTACTTTGTTTCATCCTTTTCTACTCATTCTAGATGCTGTAAAACCACAGCAAACAAGTTACTACTTATAATGAACTTCTCTTGTATGATAATTATTTTTTACGAACAAGCAAAGCACTGATGGGCTGATCTGCTACAGAGGAGAGGCTAGTAAAAATCAGAGAGTGAGAAGCTCTTGCTATTCTTTGATCTAACATTTATGGTATGTGCATTCGCTTAACAGGTCATTGAACTAAGAATCTGGATTTATTCAAAATAAGACACTACTTTATTTTACTCAGTCTTATACAACTATTCTATAAAACACTACAGATGATAGATAAACTAGGAAGAAACAGGCAAGCACAAAATAAGGGAATAAACAGCACCCAAAGACCAGTGATGGGTTATTGTTCGCTAACTGTAATTTTCCTCAGAACAAATATGTTGATAAGTTTCTAGAGGCCAATGATGTTTAGAATTTTTGTAACAGTGTTTTTTACAGAATTAAAAACTTGCTGTTAAAATTGCTTAAGATCTGGAGCTGCTAAAGGACATTAAGGACCAGGTCAGAATTCAAACTAATCTTCAAAAGCTAAAGGAATGGTCTCCAAAACAGAAGGAAATTCAACAGACTCAAGTGAAAGACACTGAACTTAGGCAGGGAGAATGAACTGAACAAATACAAAACAGGCAGCAACCTACTAGATAGCAATTCATCAAATAAGGCCCTGGGGGCAAAAAGAGGGTAGCATAAGGTGAATAAATGTAACAATGTCATGTTTTTGTAAACAGGGTGAGAACGATGCTGAGATGTGTAAGCAGAAGGGATAAGAGCCTGCTGGAACTGTGAAGCAATCTTTTTGTGCTTTCCATATTGACAAGAATATCTGGAGTAGTGTCTTCAGATTAGGACACTGTGCCTCAAGAAAGATAGGGATCAATTTAAAAGAAGATAGCAATGAGAACAGGCAGAGGTGTAGAAAACTTGAGCTAAGGGAAAAGGATGACATAAATGGAGAAGATTAACAAGGAGAAAAATTGCAACAGAAGATAAGTCTTAGAAAAGGCAAGAATATCAAAGAGAGAATGATCCGTTTTCCATATCCAGGACAAGAAGTGTGGTCTTAAACTAAAAATTTGGAAAATCTTTCCAGTACTAAAAACAGCCAGTCACTGGGACAGGTGGAATGAAAGTCTCCATTGTCGAAATCTTTGCTGACAGTGCAGGCAAACATCTGGCAGGGATGGGTGTGTACAGACAGGCTACTCTGCTGTGGAGCAAGTGGTGGCCCAGACTGCCTTCTGAGTCTGTTCTTGCCACAGTTTCTTATGATTTTGTGAAAAGGCAGGAGCTAAAACAGACATGCTGTTGTGAGAAGGAAATGTGAAATTCCTATGAGATCAAGGGCATAATTTACTCAGGATGGCATGATACAGGATTTTATGCCACTTTCCTCAGAAAATCGTATAAAATACAGCCACACAGCTACTAGTACGTCTCAAGAGCTTCCCATTGGGATGACTGTGGTGTGTTTTACGGACCTGGAGAAAAAACTGTGAGGGGAGCAGTGACTGTCTCTTGAGCTGACAGTACCGTATGTGGAGCTGCAGCAAACTGTTCTGAATGGTGACTCAACCTAAAAGGAAATGTGGACAGACCCAAGGCTTTGCCAAGCTTATAGAGGGAAAGAGATTACTTTGTAAATGTGGCAACTTTTAGTCAGGGAATGAATATGTTCTGAGTTCCTACCAAAACGTGCATCACCTTGGATACAGTTTATGGATTTCTCTTTCCTTGCCAACTGAGCCGAAGTAACCTATTAAGCCCAAGTCTGGGTTGCTGTTAGCTGCAGGTTTGGTGGCTGGCTGTGACAGCTTTGTGCTAGCTTTTTTTCAGGAAAGGGCTCCGAACTGTTTGCCAGCAGCTCACTTATTTTCCCAAACTCTGAAGAATCTAGGTGACATGCTTGCTCTGATCATGCTGGAAAGTCTGAGAAATCATAGCGAAAGAAGATCAAAGCAGAACATGTCTATTACTGGGTAGAAGTGCAAATGCCTGGAGAAAGCTTGCACTTAAACTGAGAGAGACTTGAGAACAGCAAAGGGAGGACAGCAGTCCTGCTAATACTGCTCTTTCGTTTGTGTGTTGTTTTTCTGTCCAGCACATATAATGTAGCATACAAAGGCCTCATCAAAAAAAACCTTTCCAGATGATTATGCCCAGAAGTGCCCCATCTGTTTCTGGACTTGATTTGTAACTGCTGGATTAGTTGAGCAACCCAGTGGCAGCCAAAAACATCTCAGTTGTGGCTCTGCTGCATTCCCCAGCAATGCAGTATTTTCCGCTGCTGCTGGAAGTTGCAATCTTGATCTCCCATTTGTAAAACACAGCCTTTAGGAGTTGAATTGGAAAACAACCTCTGTGGCACTAAATTGATCTGACTAGGGATTGCGCTTTGTGAGTCCAAGCAGCGTGGCAATGGATCACCTCCATATGCTCAAGCTCACTCCCTTTATCCCCAAAACATGGTGCCCATGTCCAGATTGCCTACTGGAAACAATCCTTGGCATCTGGTTCCTCCTGAGCTGTGCCTGGGTGTTGTCTGGGCAGTACTACTTGGCATGGGCCAGAACCATGCAAAAGGCTCTGCTAACAGTTGGAAATTGATTTAATATGTGTATATTTTAACTATAACTATAAAAATTAAAAGTGGAAATATCACAACCAGTGTTCTAACAGCAGTTTATGCTGTGTCTTGGTTTTGAACCCGTTTTTTTGCATTTCTAAGCATCAACTTTTAAGGTGATTGAGGCCTTCAAGTTGTCTATAGAAGGCTTAGTAAACTTGTGTGTCCATTTTATTAATATAAGTAATCAAAAAAATTGTGGTGTGCCACTAAAATAAAGGTTAGCCAGCTAATTAAAGAGGAAAAATTTTCAGTCCTCTGCTTCCAATCTGTAGTTGGCATGTTAGCTTTTTTTCCTACCTATTTGTCCATACTGTTCTTTCTGGCTAAGATAGGCATAGGAATAAAAATTACTAAAAACAGCATGTGTGGTTTTTGGATTCTTTTGGCTGTGTGCATTTCTCAAAAATATCAGGTGACTATTTTGACATAGAATCATAGAATTTTAGACTCATCGAATCATAAGTTGGAAAAGACCTGGAAAAGACATGTCACAAACTTGCTTCCTTTCACCCTGCTTTTAAATCAATGTCTGCTCTGAAGCCAATTTAGTCAATAGAATTTTATTGCCTCCCAGGGAATTTGGGTTTCATTGTGGAAGACAGATAAAATATAGTACAGCTCCTTTAAATAGCAAGAAAAATAAGTTGGTTTGTGGCTTTGCATTTCTGCCAGGTTTTACAATCATAGAATCACAGGTTGGAAAAGACCTCTAAGATCATCAAGTCCAATCATCAACCCAACACCACCATGTCTGCTAAACCATGTCCTGAAGTGCCACATCTACACAACTTTTGAACACCTCCAGGGATAGGGACTCAACCACCTTCCCTGGGCAGCCTGTTCCAATGTCTCGCCACTCTCTCAGTAAAGAAATTTTTCGTAATATGCAATCTAAACCTCCTCCGATGCAACTTGAGACCGTTTCTTCTTGTCCTATCGCTAGTTACCCGGGAGAAGAGACCAACATCTGCCTCACTACAGCCTCCTTTCAGGTAGTTGTAGAGAGCAATAAGGTCTCCCCTCAGCCTCTTCCTCTCCAGATTAAACAGCCCCTGTTCCCTCAGCCGCTCCTCATAAGACTTGTTCTCTAGACCCCTCACGAGCCTCGTTGCCCTTCTCCGGACATGCTCCAGGACCTCAGTGTTCTTCTTGTAGTGAGGGGCCCAAAACTGAACACAGCTTCATCTATTAAGACTGTAAAACATAGCAAGTGGGAAGAAGAAAAGGACAAAGGTAGTAAACATTTGTCAAAACAGTATAAGAAACTGTTAATAACACTCATTAATGTATTTTAAATGGAAATAACTAGATCTTTTTTTCCACAAGAAAGAAGCCTTCTGCAGAATCTCACATAGGTTATTTCCCTTTAAAGTTCAGTAAATGTTACAGTATTTAAACCCAAACATAGAAACACAGAGAAGGCAGAAAATCTTTTGTACCAAAAAGTCTTCTCGTGTGTCACGAGGTGAACCAAAACAAATTTCTTTTTTAATATTCAGTTTGAAAAGTTTTTCATGAAACTGAAGCTATCGTGATAAATTCATGGTCCCAGTAGGTCTGTCACCACTGCACACACAGTATCTTCCACAATTTCATGGTGACAGCCGGATGTTTAGGTTTTCCGTAGATGTGTCCAAATCACAAAACCCCATTGTCACTGGTGCAGGTAGCTTGTGGTATAGAGGCATCCAGTGAACGATAGTGGGTCAGAGCTGTACAGAGGATCCAGACTGATCTGTACAAGACAATAACCCTCTCTCTGAAGCATTAGCAGTCTAACATGGTCTTGGTGTCACTCTCAGAGTCTTGACGGACATGTCACCTAATGGACGTGGAGCTAAAAAAATAACTCTGTTCCTCTGAGTCATAGATGAGGCAAGATTTCATTCAGCAATTTATTTTGCCATTTCCCTGGCTGAACACAGCAGTACTTTGGATTTCATTTTCAGGATTGTTGAACCTAGCAGTTTTCATGAGCGCACAGATCTAGTGAGAAGTAGAGAGCTGAGGTGCCCTACAACTTAATAAAATCATCCTGAGATGATAGGAGTATTGTATGACACAGGCTGACAAGAGACACTAAATTGAACACCATACGTCTGACACTCAGTTTTCCTTTGAGATTTGCAACTTGTACACGCTCCATCATCACGTACTGCTGAGAGATTTCTTGGCATTGCTGACATATCATTGGAAGGTAGGGGCAAAAAGCCATTCTTTAGTTTCACTGCTTTTCCCCATTTAGAATCGTCGTTTCTTTCTTTTCAGAAAATACGTAAAGGACCTTGTTCAGCTGCTTTCATATTGATATTAAATTGCTAAATAGCAAAATGAATGTTACTACTGTAGCATGTTAAAACTTGCACCATGTGCTAGGTTTTCAGTATTCCTCTGGTGGTCTGAGAAGAGAGAGTTGGTGGGTACCATGTGAGACATGAGTTTAAGTACTGATGACCACATCCGGTCTTAGCAAACCAAGACCCTGCTTGCTGTCAAGATTTTTGGAAACAGTGCAGAGAGAAAGTCTTCTGAGGTATACTTTGTAAGACGATAAGTGGTTTGGGACATGTTCATTTTTTCTCAGCATTGAGGGCTGACAAAGGATTCTCCACCACACAAATGCTCTGGTTTCAAAACTGGGGTGAGGGTCTTGAAGCTGATTTGAAACAGGGATTTTCCACACATGTTGTTTCAAGAGAACGGTTTGGTGTCTCAGGAAGGAGACTATTCGTGCCCTTTGAAGCTATTCAGCAGTGAAAGAGGTTCCAGGGACAGCAATTGTGGCAGAAGAGATGGTCATTGTGGATAGTCTGTATCTTGCGTAGAGACTTTGATGTGGGACAGCAAGACCGTCAATGGGCTGGGGAAGGAGCAAGCTCAAACTCTCCTATTTATGTTGCATTGGATTTTGTCGTCTTGAGTTTTCTGGACTTAAACAGATATTTTTTCTAGCTTTTATTACATAGTACCTAGTAGTTTTTAGTTGGATGAAACCTATTAGGGAGAGAAAAAAGTGTGTTTGCAGTTACTGGCTGACGTAGTTGCCAAGCCACTCTCCATGATATTTGAAAAGTCATGGCAGTCAGGGGAAGTTCCCAGTGACTGGAAAAAGGGAAACATTGTGCCCCTTTTCAAAAAGGGTAGAAAGGAAGACCCTGGGAACTACCGACCTGTCAGCCTCACCTCTGTGCCTGGGAAGATCATGGAAAAGATCCTTCTAGAAGATATGCTAAGGCACATGGAGGCCAGGGAGGTGATTCGAGACAGCCAGCATGGCTTCACCAAGGGCAAGTCCTGCCTCACCAACCTAGTGGCTTTCTATGATGTTGTAACAACAAGGGTGGACAAGGGAAAACCAATGGATGTCATCTGTCTGGATTTTTGTAAAGCCTTTGACACGGTCCCCCACAACATCCTTCTCTCTAAATTGGAGAGCCATGGATTTGATGGGTGGACTGTTCGGTGGATAAGGAATTGGTTGGATGGTCGCAGCCAAAGGGTAGTGGTCAACGGCTCAATGTCCAGATGGAGACCAGTGACGAGTGGAGTCCCTCAGGGGTCCGTACTGGGACCAGTGCTGTTCAATATGTTCATCAATGACATGGACAGCAACATCGAGTGTACCCTCAGCAAGTTTGCAGATGACACCAAGCTGAGTGGTATGGTCCAGACACCAGAAGGACGGGATGCCATCCAGAGGGACCTGGACAAGCTAGAGAGGTGGGCCTGTGTGAACCTCATGAGGTTCAACATGGCCAAGTGCAAGGTCCTACACCTGGGTCGGGGTAATTCCCGCTATCAATACAGGCTGGGGGGTGAAGGGATCGAGAGTAGCTCTGCTGAGAGGGACTTGGGGGTACTGATAGATGAAAGGCTGGACATGAGCCGGCAATGTACGCTGGCAGCCCAGAGGGCCAGCTGTGTCCTGGGATGCATCAAGAGAAGCGTGGCCAGCAGGTCGAGAGAGGTGATTCTGCCCCTCTACTCTGCTCTGATGAGACCTCACCTGGAGTACTGCGTTCAGCTCTGGAGCCCTCAGCACAAGAAGGACATGGAACTGTTGGAGCGGGTCCAAAGGAGGGCTACAAAAATGATCCGAGGGCTCGAGCACCTCTCCTATGAGGACAGGCTGAGAGACTTGGGCTTGTTCAGCCTGGAGAAGAGAAGGCTGCGGGGAGACCTGATTGCAGCATTTCAGTACCTGAAGGGAGCCTATAGGAAAGATGGGGACAATCTTTTTAGCAGAGACAGCAGCGACAGGACGAGGGGTAATGGTTTTAAACTAAAACAGGGTAGGTTTAGGCTGGATATAAGGAAGAAATTCTTTACAATGAGGGTTGTGAAACACTGGAACGGGTTGCCCAGAGAGGCAGTGGAGGCCCCATCCCTGGAAACATTTAAGACCAGGTTGGACAGGGCTCTGAGCAACCTGATCTAGTTAGCAGTGTCCCTGCTCGCTGCAGGGGGGTTGGACTAGATGACCTCTAGGGGTCCCTTCTGACCCAAAACTTTCTATGATTCTATGATTCTATGATTCTAAAGCCTGCTGATCTTCTTTGGGATCTCAATATAAGGGACAGGTTTCAGCCTATTCATGTCATTGCTGTGACTGACTTGGGATCTCATCACCCAAATGTACTGAACACAGACAAGAGCTGATGTCATGAAAAATGAAAGGCAAAGTGGCAAAGATCCCTGAAACCAAATGATGTACAAGGGAAGTGGGGAGGGTAAAGGTGCTGCTGCGGAGGGTTGAAAAGATAGGTTCATATAGCAAAGCAATAGGCCAGTAAAAGCAATCTTTACAGTAGCACCTGAAGTTTCTTTGAGGTGGGAGAAATCACATCCATCAAGACCAGTGAAAAGTGGTGGAGTAGACCAGAAGTGGTGAGCTTAAATTGCATCCAAGTTAGACAGGGGGATGTCTTCCTATTGGTCAGGATAGTGAAGCACTGGAAAAGGTTTCCCAGGGAGGTTATGGAGTGTCTGTCACCCCGAACAGATTAGGAAAGCATCTGTTTTAGGAACAAAATAGATATATTTGATCCTGATTAAGGTTTGGGTAGAGCAGGGCAGACTACCTGACCTCTTGCAGCTCTGATTTGTTGATTGCAGCACAGGAGGATAAGAGCTTGGATGGAAAGATGGTGTTGTGTGGACAGATAAGAAAAGCTGAAACTTAGAGATTTTCTGCAGTAGGAAACCTCAGTTATGACTGACATGTTAATGATGCTGAGACCAGAATACCCCTTCTGAGATCCATCAAGGACGAAATACTGGGAGTTTCTGAGTGCTGGGGGGGTAGAGATGGGGCACCCAGGCTGGGGATTGTCTAGTTTAGAGTTAGAGAAGAATTCAAACTGTAACCAACAGCATCAGACAGATAGGAGAAGATGGCAAGATGCAGCAATAGCTAGAGAGAGAAATGGATAAATTTGGGGATTTTAAGAAGGCAGAGAGATTAGGAAAAAGATGAAGAGAGGTAATCAGGGTGTTCGGAAAGGGAAAATATCAAGAACTGGGGGACTGGGCACGGGGTAAGAAGAGGATATAGAAAAGTGACTATAGGGAAATGAAGATAATAAAATTCTCTGGCCTTACTAGGAGAAGAAGAAAGAAGAAGGAATGCAGGCTAACAAAAGAATGACGTATTCCTGTGACTGCAATTTGTGAAGGCTGACTTTTCATGTCAGTCCTCACTGGGACTGCTTGGAGTTTCCTGTTGAAAAAAGCACATTATGATCTGACCTGCAAAGGGTTCTGTTAACATAGGGGACTGCTCAGGAAGGCAACTACAAAAATTATTTTTTATCAGAAGGAAGGAAGTGTTGTTTTGCATTTCAGAAGTAATACAAGCTCCTGTAAAAACAGGCCTAAAGCAGCTACTTTTGATGTTGGCTACAACTGTCAAGTATGACTTTTAGACTGATGTTGCGATACTATTGGAGGAACACTCAGTCTGTTTTTGTATAAGCCCTTTTTATATCCTGTAAATTTGAAGAAATCACATGATAATACTTGTACTTGCATCAGGATCCATCTTGCAGATCTGCCATGGGCTGTTAAGGGCAAAATTAAATCAGGCATGTTCAAGCCCAGCATTTAAACATTGCTGTAATTCTGTTGGAAGTACCTCCAAAGGCTTTTGGGTTTTTTTTGCTGGAGAAAAGAGTCTTTGTTTTAAATGTTCCCCTCACAGTATGTGCAACCAAACGTTACTATCAAATGCACAGGGAGGAAAGACAGAGATAAACTTGTGAGACTCCTTTTGTACAAGGTAAATGAGTTTGCTGGATGCACACAGGCACACGCTAACTCCCCCAGCCCTATGGTCTGCTCTGCATGGGTGGAACCCTCTGTGCAGCGCTACTGAAACAAATGAGCTCTGTGTGCGCACAAGGTTGCCTGAAGGACAAGGTCCTAATACTGAGAGAACTAAAGCAGGTTTTCAAAATCCTTCTGGCACTCTAAGCAGCTTTTGCAGAACAAGGCAGGCTATGTGGGTTTTTGTTTTTGTTTTGTAAATGGGGGTTGTGAACTCCACAATTCGCTAAGAAAATTGTTTATTATTGCATGGGTTTCAGCTATGCACATGCAAAATCCCCTTTCTGCCCATGCCTGCAGGCATCCCATGGCGATTCTACCTCTACAAGCCTGGCTGAAGGTTCCACAAAAGCAGACTAGATTGGCCAGGTTAATACGTGCCTTTCTCCCTGTTTGGTTTCTCCAGATACTCCTAGGAGACACATATGTGTTGCCGAGCACTCTCTACTTCTTCTATCTATTCTCTGCAATTCAATAGGAATTACTGTAAGAATCCTTCTGCTGGGGAACTTGGCCTTAACCTTTTGTTAGGTTAAGTATGGATTTGCAAAGCAGGTTGTTTTACACTCTTCAGATAATCACTGATGTTGGAAACACAGGAAACAGGGTACACCGAAAATCAGAGGGAACCTCTTTTAAGAAGTGTTTAGTTCTCCTGTGTGTACTTCAGTGTTCAAGGAGAGAAAATGTTTATTAGAAAAGAGTTGTACTTTGCAGTGGAATCAAGGGGAGAATCTTCAGACATCCCTGGCTAAAATTGGCCAAGTTCAAAGCTCTGCTGAGAAGCTGTATCACTGCCATCACTATTCCAGTGGTACACTCACACTGTACAGCCCAGGGCACCTCAACCGCATATTGGCTGTGTTTACACCACTGAACTACAAAAGTGAGAGAAAGTGACCTTGAACACTGAACCCCTACTGCTTTTTGATTCCTTGTCTCTGTTTTGGAGACTGCTTCAGATAACCATCTCTACACCAAAGGCTCCTTCAGGTTTGACTCTCTGTACCCGCAGAGGCATGGTGTACCCTTGGTGTCATGCTGCAATACACCAGTCTGGTGGACTGTGATGGACCCCTCATATATGTCATTTAAGATACTTTCAATGAAAAAAGCACACAATGTATTGGCTCTGTCCTAGTGTAAGAAATCGAGGGCCCAATACTATGAGTGGGGATCTGGCCACTGTACTTGGGAGGGGCTTCGCTTCAGCCCTGTTGAAGCAGTGAAGATGCTGATCATTCCTGCAGAAACAAGCTTTGGCTGGCACATGCTTTTCCTTAACAGTGTAGACCATAGCTTGATCACAATGCCGTGCTATCCAATTCTAATCTCTTATGCTGGAATTGCCTTAGATCTGCCCAGCAGATAGGATGAGCAGAGAAATTCAAGCCTGTGAGTATGCTTATGTTCAAGTCATCATGGACAAAGACAGTGTCCATTAGTATTTTGTTCCCTAAAACTTTCTGTTACGAGACCAAGGTTTTAATTGTGGATAACTTTGCCAGATTATTCAGGATTATGTTTTACATGCCAGTATCCTGAAGATTTTAGCCAATATGGTTACACTGTGTTACCCATTTCCCAAAAGTCTGATGTTACTGTTACTGGAAAGATATTGTTCATATTTCTTTGAAAAAGGGAAATTGTGGGGAGGTGTGGAGTAGAAAGAGTTCTATGTCATTGATTTCAGTGAAAAAACAATCTTTTAACAGAAAAGCTTTCTGCCTGCAAATCAGAGGATTTTTCACAGTTACAGGATCAAATTTCTGAAACATCATTCTGACAGGGTCATAAGTTAAATTGTTTCATGTTTATAGAAATAATTATATGAAGAATTACAGTATAAATTATTATATTAATGCAGGAAACTGTTATATGATTAGTTTTAGTAGGAGACTTAATTAATTGGCTCAGGACAGCCATTCTATGAGTTTGTTTGTATTTTCTAGTCCTTTGTTCTGTGTTAATACAGTTCACCTTCATAGCTGTACAATTTCATCCATTCTTGGGTCTTGACTGGTTTAATTATTCTAGTAGTATTCTAGTCTCCAAGACAAAAGGTTTTCTTATTTGTTTCCAAGAGTAAACCTAACCGGAAAATTCTATTCTTCTCTTTTCTGGTCATTTCTGTTTAAACAGATGACAGAGAAAGAACCTTGGTTTTGCCTCTACATTTTTCTATCATTTTAAATTAAGACTGCGACTTTGCATTCCATTGTGTGATCATCAGCAAATACCGTGTGTTTTCTTAGCAGCTCACATTTTGAAAGGTTATTAACTTTCTGTGGGACTGCTGCTTGAGAAACAGACTTCCAGCAAAATCATGATATATTCTGTTTAATGAACTTCAAGGAGCTCAGAATCATAGATCCAAACTGTTCTGAATAAAAAAAAAGAAACATTAACAAGTCTCAATCAATTCAGTGTCTTACATTTGTGCAAACTAAAGAAAAAAAGAAGGGCAAACATTTCCCCATCTTGTCTGGAAGAGTACAGTGCGGTAATGCAGCTTTATGGGGGCAACCCTTTTTAACTATTCACCACTGTTTTGAACCCAGTTTTGTTTCAGCATTAAGAAGATTAATTGGGAGAGATCAAAGAGGTCTTCTAGGGTCAGCTAAATAGTATTTCTCTTTGCTTGCCCTTTTGGCTGGCTTTTAGGCTTATCGGACTTGAGCAAGAATGATCACGTCACCAGGAGCTCTGTAACACTGGTGCACTAGTACCACTGTATGCCGCACCTTTATGCATTTGAAAGTTGATGCTGATACCGCCACTTCAAAGGCTCCATTTCGCTTCAGGGGATTCTATCTTTAAAGCGCTCAACATCAGTGGGAGGATTTTCACGTCATGTCACATCCCACTTTTGAAGTTTTTTGTTAATAGGGGTCGCCTTTGAAGACTTCCCACTCCTGAGAGGTTCTTCTCCCAGTTCTTCTTGTTGCTGGGATGTCTCTCACAAGATCTTTTTAGCATCCCTCCTGAGGATTTTCTCTCTTTAGGAACATCCCTTAAGAGCTTCTTATTGTTTAGGCCTCGGCCTTTAGAAGAGTTTTGATATTCTTTAACAAGTCCCTGCTTGTGGGCCAGATCATGCAGCCTCTACTCAGTGTTCAGTTCACTGTAACTACCTCACCTGAGCAAGCTGAGCATGACCTGGACAAAAACTTTTCTTTATGAGCAAATTTCATCTTTCTCCCACTATTCAAGTGTATTGAAAGAGAAAATATTACATATCTGTTGCAAAAATGAAGACACATTGTCTCTTATGATTAGCATTTTAGTGAAGGATGACTCTGTTTTTATGAAATTAGAAAGTAACTCATGCTTAAATTGTGCACCTTTTTGGAGGAAAGACACATTAACTTTGTTTTCTTTGGATTCCTTTCCTCTCAGTGTTGCATTTTCTTGCCCAGACTGGAAAATACCACACTTTTTTGGTATTAAAGGCCTTATTGAAAACAAAAAGGTACAAGAAAACTCATTTGAAAGCCTCTTCTCATGAGATTCTGAAACCCCAGAGGTCCATATAAGAAATTAAACTGTTGAGCACTTGCATGAACCAAATCATTGAGCTTTTTGAGTTTGTCACATGACTTAGTATGAGCATTGCCAGATGAATAATTTCAGAATGTTGGTTCATGATTTGAATCTACTCTAATTCCTAGATCCTTTTTATTTTTGGTGGATAAACTTTAAACAAGTCTTTTTTTAAAAAAAATCCAATTTTTTGTTGTGGAAAGCTTTGTGTGTGCGAGAAACAGGTAAACATGGACTGTAAAATGTTTAAAAATATACGTAAATTATATCAATTTGTAACAACTGCAAGTATTCTCCTCATTCCAATTTGACTGAGGAATGTGCTTGTAGAATTCTCTATTGTCAAATATCTTTTTTGTTGTATGTATGTTTTGTTGTTCTTTTTTTAAGTTGACCTGCCTGGCATTGTGACCTTGGACAATGTGTGGATGGTGGAAGAGAAGCTGCGGTGGAAAGTCACAAAGAGAAAAGATGTTACAGAAACATTATGCAAGTCAGCCTGCAAAAAATGGAAATGCGTTTAGAAAGCTTAATGGACAAGCAAATAGTTACATAAGCATGGGAATAAATGCAATCTGGTGTCCAGAGGGTTTTTATCTTGTGACTGACTGACTTCTTAACTGAGAAGAACGACAGCAGTTGCAGTCTGAAGACCCTGGAGGACCTTGGCTAAGACCTGGATCAATGATGGACATTTCACTGGTGAACTGGTCTAGGGAGAGAGCTTCCTGAAACAGGGAACAAAGAGAGGTTGACTGAGATGTGTTTTGAAGTACCTGAGAGAAGAGAAAGAGCGAGCAAAGTAGCAGCTCTAGGAGTTGCAAAGCAAAGGTGTGTGTGGAGCTACTTCAGAGCAAAGGGCTCAGAGGTAGTTAACTGCCAAAATCCTTGGGTTTTGCTCCTGCTCCTGCTAGGAGGAATTTAGCCCCTTGAACCAGAAAAAAACAGAGGCAACAGGCAAGAGGAATAACTTAAAACAGTGAGGAAAGAAGGCTTTATGAAAGAGACAAGGAGTGGGCCACTTATCTTCACTTTCAGACAGGAGAGGTCCAGCTTTGGAAGCTCACAGCTGAAAACTTAACATGAAAGCTTATTTTAATATTAACATTGTTCTAAAATTCTGCTTTATTGGCATGTCACAAAATGGATTATGTGTAATAACTGATATTATAAAATTAAAAGTACATCCATTTGAATAGACTTTCATTTTAAAAGGCATTCAACATTTTACAGAGAAAATTGTGTGTGCTTATTGAAGAGAGAACAAAGCAAGATTATGTGCTACTACTAATACATTACTGGCATGTCAAGAAGGTCTTTATTTTTTTTTAAGATATTAAAAGTTCTGTAAAGAGCTATTTCAGTTCAAGGTTTCAAGGTGTTTCTTTTTGACAAATATAAGATGCTTTGATGAAGAAAATAGAATGAAACGTTTCACTTGGTAGTACAGTAGCAGCTGCCAGTAATATTCTGGAAAAATTGTTCTGGCAAAGAGGGATATTAAAAGCAAAACCCAACTACTTGTATAAAAGTAACATAAAAAGTTTTGATTACTTTATCATGTTATGTATTGAAATAAATACTTCCTTAAAGAGAATAATTGTTTGCACAAATCTCCATTGATTTTCCCTGGAAAACTGTTTCTTTAAAAGATTCCAGCATTGTCTAGTCATGTCTGGTTTCCAAAGCTAAAAAAGTCCGTAGGTTGTTCATAATACAGTTGTCAATCTGACCAGTATTCATGATGTCTCTGTCTCCAATAACCAGGCTTATGTTGAAGGATGAGCCTCTATTATACTTGGGTTTATTTAATATCTCTCACTTAAAGTCTCAAACACAATTTTCTAGCTGTCCTTTGAAAGATACTAATGTTTTCATCAGTAATGTCAACTTCTAACTAAAAATCCATAAGATAAGATTGTTTTCGTATCTCCCTTTTTCTGAAATCAAGAGTCTTCCAATCACAAATTACTCACTTTCGTATTATATGCAATAAATGAAGTTTTCCGCCTGTAATGAGAGATTATTGTGATAAATATCAAACATGACTTTGAATGAAATACAGAGCCATACAAGGTATACTTAGTAGGAGATACCATCTTGAATAACATCTGAATCATTTTTGAAGCTAAGAAAGAGAAGATAATTTGGAGCCGAAATAGCTAGCTGGAAAACAAACCACCTTGCCAAACAAAAAAATCCCAGCCATGGCTCCTGACAGTGTTATCTCAAGCAGTAAAATCTGCTTATTTAAGGACCTATTAATCATAGTGCAAAATGCTGCCCAATTTACCTAACTGAGCAGCAGAATATAAAATTTGGCTGAGGTAAAGTGAACATTCATTAGGCGGCTCTTGTAAGTGGCAATAAGCTTCTCTGTTCTCACTGAAATTTTGAGTAAGTACCCACTAATTTCACACAGGATCTGGAATGTCTTGCAGGAATTAGCCGACACTTGTCTCCTTGTTTCTCAGCTCTGTTGTGGCCTTAATAATGCACGTTGCAGGGGACATGGTTCATCTTCGCCAGATGCTGCAGACCAGCACTGAGAAGCTCTACTCTCTTAGAAGCTGGAGGTTGCATCTGTTTGAAGCCTGGTATGTGCCTGTGGTGATTTAAAGTCCGTGCCACTGGGAGCAAGCTTGACAGTCCTGGGCCCTCAGAGACTGGCCCCATTCCCAGGCACTCCGGTGGGTATGTGCGTTTCCAGTATACTGACTGCACCTGGGACTGAGATTGGAGAACAGTGCTCTTTGCTCTCCTGCAGCCTACTTAGATTTTATTTTGTAGAATCATAGAATCATAGAATAGTTGGTGTTGGAAGGGACCTTACAGACATCTCATTCCAAGCCACCTGCCATGGGCAGGGACACCTTCCACTAGACCAGGCTGCTCAAAGCCCCATCCAACCTGGCCTTGAGCACTGCCAGGGAGGAGGCATGCACAGCTTCTCTGGGCAACCTGTGCCAGTGCCTCACCACCCTCAGGGTAATGAATTTCTTTTGTGTATCTAATCTAAATCTATCCTTTTTTAGTTTAAAGCCATTATGCCTTGTCCTATCACTACATGCCCTTGTAAAAAGTCCCTCTCCAGCTCTCTTTTGGGCCCCCTTCAGGTACTGAAAGACTGCTCTAAGGTTTCTCAGGAGCCTTCTCTTCTCCAGGCTGAACAACCCCAACTCCCTCAGCCTTTCCTCATAGGAGATATGTTCCACCCCTCTGATAATTTCTGTGGCCCTGCTCTGGACCTATTCCAACAGGTCCATGTCTGTCCTGTGCTGAGGGCTCCAGAGCTGGATGCAGGACTCCCGTTGGGGTCTCACCAGAGCAGAGTAGAGGGGCAGAATCGCCTCCCTTGACCTGCTGGCCATGCTGCTTTTGCAATACGCCTTGTTGAATTTCATGAAGTTCACACAGGACCACCTCTCAAGCCTGTCAAGGCCCCTCTGGATGGCATTCCTTCCCTTCAGCGTGTCAACTGCACCACCATTGGCCTGTGTTTCATTTCAAATAACATGATAAAACATCCCATGACATAGTAATTGTTGCTATACATGCCACGGCCATCTGGGAATTCATGATAAAAGCAGAGGGAAAACCCTAATGCTTGTATTCTGCAGGGACTGTGCACCAGCCGTGACATTGACTGGGAACACTGGGACCTCTTTGTACAGGTCAATTGGTAAAGCAAATATTTTGCACAGATATTAGTTCATGTTAACAGAAGAGTTTTTTTTCTTTAATGAGGGCAATTCATCTTCAAAAACATGTTCAGTAGCATGGTAACATGTTTTCATTTTAGCTCCTTTGAAGACATTGCAATTAGTGTATCGAGTTACCTAATGAATGATTAAAAGCAAATAATGGCTCACGGTTATTGTTTCTTGCTGAGGCAAACCATTGTTTACATTTCATTGTTGTTTTGAAGGTTATCTTAGTGATCACAAAGGCGAAAGATTGTTCTCTTTTGTTGTGAAATGAAGGGTTTAGATTTTGGATTACAGACGAAATGGCAGAAAAATGTTACTTTTTAGCAGAAAAAGTAACATGCTGCCAAATTGTTTTAGGTTAACACAAATCATTTGCTTCCAACACCACACGGATAAATGTCAGTGCAGAGACTGGATCTTGAATTTTTCGTGCCAATTTCTGGTTAACATTTTTAGACTGAATTCTTAATTATCCATTGCTTTGGCTATAGTTTTACAGCCATCAGTAGGAAACTACTACAGAGACAGTAATTGTGGGTTACAAAGTGTTCGGATAGAAAGACAGAATGTTAATATTTATCCTAAAAACTAATCTTTGGAAAGCTTTTATATTAGAGAAAAAATAAAACTATTTATCTTCACTGGTACCTGGATTATATTATAGTTTCAGAAAAGTAATGTTGCAATAAATTATTTTATCATATATCTTTGCATTCCATATATGATTCCACGTCTAATAGTTGGACTTTAGTTTTGCTTTAAAATACACTGTCTAGCAAAAAGTTGCTCTCTGTCAGGATCAGGTAGTAATTTTTTGAATCACTGATTATTTAAAGTTTCAAGTTATTTACAAAAACGTCAGCAACAGAAGTTCTGTCCCCAAAATTACAGTATTTGGGTGAAGGCCACAATATATCCCTTGCTTGGGCAGATGTAGTGACATGAGAGACATTAAATTAGTCAACCATTTACTTATGGTAAACTCTTTATTACCACCTTTTTGTTTCACTCATTAAAAGAAATCTGGAGACACATGTAAATCACAGACTGCTGTGCTACATTGGTGGAGATTAGTCTCAAAGGCTGTCTAAATCAAGATTCTATGTAGGTATATGATAAAATTTCATCATGTAGGTTTCTGGGTACAGTAGTTATATCACTATAAACAACATAAATATTTTGCATAGATATTAATTTACATTTTATTGCTCTTGTTGTATCACCAGTGTGACCAGGCACTTCCAAATACTTTTGGGGTAAACAGATGAAGCAGAACTAGATTGGAAGGGGGAAGGGGATAAAATCAGGCTAGCTAGTGAAAAGCCTGGGGGTGGCAACTCAGCCATTAATGGATAGTGTGCTAGCGAGGACTTTCACTCTGCTGAGTCAGTGAGGGTACGGAACAGGGAGCTGTGCGGCAGCAATGGTGCAGCTTCATTGGGTGCTCAGCTCAAATGCCTTTATGCAAATGCACATAGCATGGGGAATAAACAAGAGGAGCTAGAGATGCGTGCACATCTGCAGGGCTATGATATCATCGGCATCATGGAGACGTGTTGGGACAGCTCCTATGACTGGAGTATTGAGATGGGGGGATACAGGCTCTTTAGGAAAGACAGGCAGGGGAGATGAAGAGGAGGTGTCGCCCTCTATGTCAAACATCAGCTGGAGTGCATGGAGCTCTGCCTGGGAATGGATGAGGAGCCTACGGAGAGCTTATGGGTCAAGATTAAAGACAGGGACTGGCGACGTCACAGTGGGAGTCTGCTACAGGCCACCAGACCAGGATGAGGGTGCGGATGAGGCCTTCTATAGGCAGATAGGAGAAGCCTCACATTCGAAAGCCCTGGTCCTCACTGGGGACTTCAGCCACCCTGATATCTGTTGGAGTGAAAACACAGCAGGGCACAGGCAAGCCAGGAGGTTCCTGGAACGCGTTGAGGACAACTTCCTCCTCCAAGTGATAGAGGAGCTCCTTGTGGAGAGGTGTGATGCTGGACCTTGTTCTCACCAACAAGGAGGGGCTGTTGGGGAATGTGAAAGTCAAGGGTGGCCTTGGCTGCAGTGACCACAAAATGGTGGAGTTTAAGATCCTTAGGGCAGTGAGGAGGGTGTGCAGCAAGCTCACTACCCTTGACTTCAGGAGAGCAGACTTTGGCGTCCTCAGGGATCTGCTTGGTAGAACACCATGGGATAAAGCCCTAGAGGGAAGAGGGGCCCATGAAAGCTGGTCAGTATTCAAGGATCACGTCCTCCAAGCTCAGGAACGATGCATCCCGACCAAGAGGAAATCAGGCAGAAACACCAGGAGACCTACATGGATGAACAAGGAGCTCCTGGCCAAACTCAAGCAGAGAAAGGAGGCCTATAGAGGATGGAAACAAAACAAGTAGCTTGGGAGGAATACAGAGCAATCACCTGAGTAACCACGGAGCAAGTTTGGAAACCTAAAGCCCTGACAGAATTAAATCTGGCCAGGGATGACAAAGGGAACAAGAAAGCCTTCTATAAGTATGTCAGTGATAGAAGGAAGACTAGGCAAAATGTGGGCCCTCTCTGGAAGGAAGCTGGAGACCTGCCTACCCGGGATGTGGAGAAAACAGAGGTGCTGAACGACATTTTTGCCTCAGTCTTCAACAGCAAGTGCTCTAGCCACAACACCCAAGTTGCAGAAGGCAAAGGTGGGGACTGGGAGAATGAAGAACCGCCCACTGTAGGAGAAGACCAGGTTCGAGACTGCCTAAGGAACCTGAAGGAGCACAAGTCCATGGGGCCTGATGAGATGCATCCGTGGGTCCCGAGGGAAATGGCGGATGAAGTTGCCAAACCACTCTCCATCGTATTTGAGAGATCATGGCAGCTGAAGAAGGGTCAACATCACCCCTATTTTAAAAAGGGAAAAAAGGAAGTCCTGGGGAACTACAAGCCAGTCAGCATCACCTCTGTGCCTGACAAGATGATGGAGCAGATCCTCCTCGAAACCATGCTAAGGCACATGGATAACAAGGAGGTGACTGGGGACACCCAACATGGCTTCATCAAAGGCAAATCATGCCTGACCAACTTGGTATCCTTCTATGATGGGGTTACAGCGTTGGTGGACAAAGGACGGGTCACTGACATAGTCTACCTGGACTTGTGCAAGGCATTCGACACTGTCCTGCATGATGTCCTTGTCTCTAAATTGGAAGGACATGGATTTGACAGATAAACCACTCGTTGGATAAGGAACCAGCTCGATGGATGCACACAAAGAGTTACAGTCAATGGCTTGATGTCCAGGTGGAGACCAGTGACGAGTGGTGTGCCTCAGGGGTCAGTACTGGGGTCGGTGTTGTTTAAGATCCTTGTCGGTGACATGGACACTGGGACTGAGAGCACCCTCAGCAAGTTTGCCAAAGACACCAAGCTGTGTGGTGTGGTTGAGATGCTGGAGGGAAGAGATGCCATTCAGAGGGACCTTGACAGGCTGGAGAGGTGGGCCTGTGTGAATCACATGAAGTTCAACAAGGCCAAGTGCAAGGTCCTGCACGTGGGTCAGGGCAATCTGAAACACAAGTACAGGCTGGGCGGAGAGTGGCTTGAGAGCAGCCCTGAGGAGAAGAACTTGGGGGTACTGGTGGATGAGAAGCTCAGCATGAGCCGGCAATGTGCACTTGCAGGCCAGAAAGCAAACCATACCCTGGGCTGCATCAAGAGAAGCGTGGCCAGCAGGTCGAGAGAGGTGATTGTGCCGCTTTACTCTGCTCTGGTGAGACCCCACCTGGAGTCCTGCGTCCAGCTCTGGAGCCCCCAACATAAGAAGGACATGGATGTGTTGGAGCGGGTCCAGAGGAGGGCCACGAAGATGATCAGAGGACTGGAGTACCTCTGCTATGAGGACAGGCTAAGAGAGTTGAGGCTGTTCAGCCTGGAGAAGAGAAGGCTCTAGGGTGACCTTATAGCAGCCTTCCAGTACCTGAAGGGAGCCTACTGGAAGGATGGAGAGGGACTTTCCACAAGGGTGTGTAGTGATAGGACAAGGGGGAACAGCTGTAAACTAAAAGAGGGCAGGTTTAGATGAGATATTAGGAAGAAATTCTTCACTATGAGGGTGATGAAACACTGGCACACGTTGCCCAGAGAAGCTGTGGCTGCCCCCTCCCTGGCAGTGTTCAAGGCCAGGTTGGATGGAGCTCTGAGCAGCCTGGTCTAGTGGAATGTGTCCCTGCTCCTGGCCGGGGAGTTGAAACTAGATGATCTTTAACGTCCCTTCCAACCCTTACCATTCTATGATTCTATGATTCTATGACTCTGTGATATTAAATGGGGTACACAGAAGTATTCTTTGTCATTAAGATGTCCCAAGAAACTGGTAAGGGGAATGTGGAGAAAAACCCACAAAAGCAAGGAGGAACAGACACAAACTGCCAGGAATGCAGATTGTTTACTTCCAGAACAGGTTTGATTTCTGTCAAAATTATCTTTACTGCTTAGTTGCTGCCCACAACTGTCTTATTTGCTCTTACAGGGCAAAGAAAATAAAATCCAAGTGCTGAAGAAAATTGTAGTCTCACAGTAGCAAGAAAAAAAAAAAACAAAACAAGTATGAAAAGACAGGTTAGAGAGATACAGCATGCCAGCTGACTGAGATGACACAAAACTGGTTCCACTATTACAGTATTGTGAATAGAATTGTTTATCTTTAGTCACACTGCAAATCAGTGAAAGATCTCTAAAGAAATGTTAGGGCAAAATTATCTTCCCCCTGTCCCCTTCATTTGCTCTCTTTCTGCTGTGACAATAAACTGCATGATCTAAGTATATTTCCAATACCTGTAATTAAGATCTCATGCTTTCTTAAAAGAAAAAAGAAAAAACGAAACAAACAAAACCAATATGTTTTTGTATGCAAAGTCTCATGTAGCCCAGAAAAACATCCTTGCAGCTAAACACAATGAAAGTTCACTGCCCTGCCAACAGGCACTACTTGAGGGATCTGCCTTTGGTGTGGATAATAACAAATCCTATGCAAAAATCACATCATGCATGTATGTATTAAAGCTACTCAACTATGAGCAGAATGAGCACTGACTACACTGGGCAGGAAAATGTGCAATGGGTATTAATTAACAAAGAGAGGGTCCACCATGTGTCTGCTCATTGCTGGGTGAAATAGCGTAAACATGGACGTGGCAAGAAGGTCTTGCTGCCTCAGAGGCCTGAGATGATTCTCGTAACAGACAAGGAACATATCTTGCATACTTGATGTTTTCCAGGTGGTGCAAGCAATGTACAAAGTAAGGTATTTTTTTAAGCCAAAGTATTTTTTGTTTGTTTTTGATATGTGGAGCACATACAGCATTGCAGACAGAGTCTCTGCAGATCTCTGCTGTTGCTACAGTGTGGAGCTTCAAGCTGTGCACTTGGTCTCTGTAATTCTTCCTTCATGCTCCGTTTCTGGTTAATAAATGAAGCACAGCGTCATTTCCATTTTGCTCTGGGTAGACTGCGTACCTCTCTCTGCAGCAGTCACGGAAGCAGTAGGGAGCTGGGGAGCACATGGGGGGCCGTCAGCTCCAGCAACACCCGTCAGCTGTGGGGCACGTCAGCCTTTCTGCTGCAATGCCAACAGCTTTCATCAGTCACATCCCAAGTCCTGAAGGACCATGCTCAGGGTGATGTTGCAGGAACTTGTCTGCCAGGTGCCACATCAGCTCCATTTACATGGAGACCCCTTCCAATACGCAAGTCATTTCCCAGGAAGCTGGGAAAAAGAAGAGCCCCAAGGGAGGTTTTTAAGAGGAACAGCTTTCACCTCCGCTGGTGGATAAGCTGTTAGGTTAGTATCTGTTTGAAAGGGGAGGATAAAATATATATGGGGGGAGTTGCATGGAAGAGTTTACACAGGTAATACCTCACCAGTTCGGAAGCCTCCCAGGGCTGGATCTTGCCTCTTAACCATCATGGTAAACAGCTGCTGATCTTTCATTAATAAGCCTACTGCTGTCCAAATCCTTTCACAGCTTTGGCCTCTGTAACACCTTGTGACAGTACATTCTGCAGCTGAATTTTGAGTCATGCTAAAATCAGTTTAAATTTGTTACCAGGTAATTTCACCACACATTCCAGTTTGCACCTTTCCCGTACTGTTTATGGGTTTCCACCATTTCCCTTCCTACCATTGCTTTCACCACATCTACCTATGTGCTTTCCAAACAGAGTTTTGTTGTAGGAAAACCTCTGTTTGAAGACATGTTGCAGGGCTGCGTGCCATACCCAGGATGGGTCACACCGTAAATTTATGCAGGGAGCCAAGAAGAGAACATTTTTCCTGTGCCTTTCCTAATAATTCTTAATGTTTCTTTTTCCTCTTTGTTTGCTGCAGGGCATTGAACTGATGTTTTAAGAAAAGCCTGTCCTCAACAACTTTAAGATCTCTTTCCTGAGTATACAAAACAAAGGAAGTTTTAACAATACAGAAAAGGACACAGCAATAATTTATTAAAAACACCACAACAGTGAGTCACCACTGTAAGCATGTAAATAAGATAAACGCTTGCTCCCACATTATCTGCATCCGCAGCTTTTTGCGATTTTGTCACAGAATATCTCCTGGCCAAATGCTTTTTTATTGTGTGTGTATGAATGCTTTTTTCCCCTTTGGCCTTTCACTGCACTTGGTGAGGAACTTGTTCCCACTGGCTGATGAAGCCACTGGGCAATGTCTGTCTCCTGCCTTTTGTCCAGTCACAGAATCACAGAATCACAGAATGGTAGGGGTTGGAAGGGACCTCTGTGGGTCATCTAGTCCAAACCCCCTGCCGAAGCAGGGTCACCTACAGCAGGTTGCACAGGATCTTGTCCAGGTGGGTCTTGAATATCTCCAGAGAAGGAGAATGCACAACCTCCCTGGGCAGCCTGTTCCAGCACTCCGTCACCCTCTCCTTCCCCTCTACACTGCCCTAGTGAGGCCTCATCTGGAGTACTCTGTCCAGTTCTGGGCTCACCACTTCAAGAAAGATGAGGAGCTACTGGAGAGAGTCCAGCAGAGGGCTACAAGGATGGTGAGGGGACTGGAGCATCTTCCCTACGAGGAGAGGCTGAGGGAGCTGGGCTTGTTCAGCCTGAAGAAGAGAAGGCTGCGAGGGGACCTAATATATGCTTACAAACATCTGAAAGGTGGGTGTAAGGAGGATGGGGCCAAGCTCTTTTCAGTGGTGCCCAGCGACAGAACAAGGGGCAATGGGCACAAACTGAAGCACAGGAAGTTCCGTCTGAACATGAGGAGGAACTTCTTCTCTCTGAGGGTGACGGAGCACTGGAACAGGCTGCCCAGGGAGGTTGTGGAGTCTCCTTCTCTGGAGATATTCGAGACCCGCCTGGACGCAGTCCTGTGCAGCCTGCTGTAGGTGACTCTGCTTCGGCAGGAGGGTTTGGACTAGATGATCCACAGAGGTCCCTTCCAACCCCTACCATTCTGTGATTCTGTGATTCTGTAATAGTACTTTGCCATAATTAATAACAGCATTTCAACTCACTTTGCGAACATGTACTAGATCTGCCTCACATCTCTTCATAGGTGGATGAAGGGAAACACATTAGCTTCTTTTTGAAAGATACCCTTGTTTCTAACACAGCGGTATTATTAGTAGCACTCAGCTTTTCTGTTTTCAGCATTTCGTCTTCACAGCTGCTCTATTAAATAATGCCTCAACATAGACTCAAGGCAGCCAAGGCTGGAGGCACATGGTTCAAGCCTGCAGGCTGGACTCACACAAGTGAGACACACCTGTGTCATGCATGGGGAGTCCCCACCCCAGAGTCCTCACAACCTTGATCCTGTCCTAATAATTCTTACAAGGTGAGGGACAGATGCACAACCCTCCGCAGCAATGTGGTTACACGGGGAAGGTGCCGTACACTGCATTGTGTTACTGAAGACAGTCTGTTGTCAGAAATGCTGGGCTTTGACTTACTGCCATAAGTATGGACTATTCCTTTGTGTTCTGAAAGTGGAAGCCAGACAAAATACTGTGTGAGGCACATGACACACCAAAACCTTCTGTGTCTGCTGGCCTGGATGGTGCTACTCAAAGCTGAACTACTTGGCCTCCCTTTCGCCTTCTCTCACTGGTAGCACTGAAGTGAAGGTGCTACCTGCTGGATCTGAAGCTCATTTACGCTCCCACAGAAGAGGAAGTGTGCCGCAGTGCACAGAGGCACAACTCCAAAATGCAGTCTGAAAGTAAAGGTTAATTTTTGATTAACGAAAGCATTTCTGTCCCGAGTGCTCCTAGAGAGAAGTGTGTCTGTCCTCGTTGCAGGACGTGAGACTGAGGCATAGGACACTGCTCAAGAACTCAGCAGTTTGGCTTTATTTAGATGAATACCACTCACTGAAACCAATAGGAATAAATTCTATAAATATCACTAACGATCAGGGCCATTGAGGCGAGGCAATCTTAAGAAACCATGCAGTGAACCTGTAAAACTGCTTTCTGTTAGAGTTAAGCTGTAAGTAATGCTCCATTACAATGACATACGGGAGTCCTCGGAGAACTTTTTAAGTACCCACTTAACGGAAGAGCTGCTTAATTCTAGTGAGCAGCGAGCATTTGGGCAGTTCTTGCCTTTGTGTCTGGACTCTCGAGTGAGCTGTCTACTCTTATTGTCTCTGTTCCCACCTGTAAAGTGGGAGAAAGTGCCATGGAGTAAGGCACTCGGGAGTGCTCAGACACTGCGATGATTATGATAATGAGGAAGGGACATTTGAAGCGTCTGGACAAGTTGGAACTGTATGCTCCAGGAGGGCAAGCATGGCATTCACACCAGTTGGTATTTGTATAGTGGCCCTTCCTTATTTCCCACTCTGTCAGGCTGGAAGTTTAGCTCAGGTATTTTTGTTGCCTCCTATTGACATTCTTTCCAGGTTTAGTGCCCTGTTTCTGAGGAATTGTTTAAAATAAATTAGACTATGATGTAAAAATCTTAACTCAAGGCCACTCAATGTATTGACAGGTTTCTTTATTCTGGGTACAAATTAATAGCTCTTTCCAAAGCACCTTGTATTTCCAGTTACTGCTGGGAACTCTTGTTTAATTTATTAATTTCTGAGGACCAAGCCAGATGATCTGGGCAGAGACACAGAGGGAGTATATAGATTTTTTACTGAACCAACTAGTCTTTTAATGTGGAATATTTACTTACAATGTTAGTTATTATGTGCAGAACTGGGAGAAATATTCACCCATGTCTGATATTCATTTGCTATGACATGCTTACAGGCATATTAAATCTCAAACCTCAGCGCACAGCTCAGCTGACTCCCACCTCTTCCAGTGTACAACCTGATGTGTGAGCATCACGCCTTAAAGCAGAAAGACTATTGCAAGCTTTATGTATATACAGTGTGCCTAAATTCTGTCACTCCCCCACTGTCCTACTGGAGATCAGCTTGACTGTCTCATCTAGACAATGCCTCTGTCCCCACCGTGCTCCTTGTGTGATCTCATCCAGTGTCTGCCTAAGGTTTGCAAAACATGGGCTCAGGAAACCAAGCTGAAGGTTTCACACTGTTTCTGCTTATCCACCGAGGCCTTTTCTGCAGTGTGCTCCTGTATAAACACGGGAATTCAAAAGAAGTGTGGCCAGCCATATTCCAGCCTGCATGCCTGGGCCTGCTGATACAGAGTGTTATTTGGCTGGCAGTGCTAATCAGTCAGGCTTCAGGGGTGGACAGAAAGTGTTGTCAGCCAGCAGGCTGAGGCATAAAATCTAAAACTCAGCAAGAGCTGCTCATAAATAGAGTGAAACAAAGCAGTGAAAATTAATCTTGTGTATCTGTGGGAGGTTTTAGGTTAGATCTTTTTTCAAGATACAAAACAAAGGTTTACTTCTGCAGTGGTCAATAAGGTTTTTCACTTTGACTTATCACTCCTAAGTGATTTTGGAGGGAAAAATGAAAGGTTAAAAGAGAAAAAAAAGAAAGATAAAATCACTGCTGCCTTCTTTGTCCTTGCTGCAGTCTCAATTAGATCATGGCAGCACAAAGAGTCGAGGTGGCATTTGGCTCAACCAACGTGATGAGGAATCTTGGCAAGGGCAAGTGCGCAGCGAGGTGGTGTTGGGTGTGTGGGGTGCATCCTAAAGAATATCAGCCACTGCTGAAGCAAATTTTCTTCTGACAGCCATCGATCCAGTTTGGGATTCCTGTCCATTCCTCTTCCCTCCTCAGAAAAGGTCATTACCCCCACCTGTGTGCTGGATGCCAGTGAGCTCTTTCTGTAGCTGCCATCTAATCATGCCAGTGGAAATCTGGAGTGAGAGCAGGACAAGGATCTGAGAGTGGTGAGGGTCGTGGTTTAACCCAGGAGCTGGCAACTAGGACCAGACAGCTGCTTGCTCACCCATCCTTTTCCCCCCCAGTGGGATGGGGAGGAGAATGGATGACAGGTAAAACTCAATTTAATAAAACAATAAAGGAAAAAACTAATACTAATAATGAATATGCAAAAGAAACAATACACAGTACAATTTTTTTCTCACTCCCCAATGACCAATTGTGTAGCCAGTCCCCGAGCAGCGACTGTGGAACACAGAACTCATGGATTTAATGAATTTTGAGGAACTCCTGAAAAAAAGACCAAACTCACAGAAAAGTTGGAACTCCCAGAAAAAAAAAAAGGAATCACTGTTAAGAGAAGATTCCTGCCACTCAGCCAACCCCTAGCTATAAATGGAGCATGATGTCTATGGTATGGAATATTTCCACTGGCCAGCTTGGGCTGGCTGCCTGGCTGTGGTCCCTCCCAGCTCCTGCACATCTGCTTATTAGCCAAACATGGGAAACTGAAAAAAGTCCTTGATTTCTTAGCAACAACTAAAACCATCAGTGTTATCAACATTATTCTCATACTAAATCCAAAACTCAGCAGCTACTGGGAGGAAAATTAACCCTTTCCCAGCCAAAACCAGGACAGTGGGGAAAAGAGGAGTGTCTTAGACCCAGAGACTTGAGTCACCCCTTTGGTCAGGAAAATGTGGATGGACAGTTTCTTTTCCATTCATCAGCTCTAGTTCTTGTCAAAGGGAGGGACCAGCTGACGAAACTGGCCTTGCTTGTATGAGCAAGGAGTACTTAAAGAGGTGTGATCTACCCACAAGGTGGACATAAGTGTTGTGTTTTATAGCCTTTTCTGTAGCACATTCAAAATTGCAAAGACAGGGACATCAGCTGTGTAGGAAATTGGACCGGTAGTAGATGGACTGACAATAACAGCGTTCAGGAAACAGAGATCAGCCTGACAGCACTTCTCCAGGAGCCTCCAGGAATCTCAGCAGGACGGGGCTTCTGTCAGTAAAAGGGATATTATGTCCCTCCAAAATAATTGGTGTTTGTTTAGTAGCTTCCAAGTGAATTTTTGATTCGGCTCCATGCTACGATTAAACACGAAATAGGTGCTAATCAAAGGAAGGAGGAAGCAGCTGTACGCACAGTTACTGTGCCAGAGTTTTCTAACCTTGTGAAATATTTTATGCTAGATGTCTAACACTGGCAGTGTCCAGGAGAGAAAGGGAAAGAGGGTACAGAGAAAAAAGGATGTCTGCTTTGGCATTGGCTTTTCCAGCAGCATTAGCAGTGGCTGAAGTGTGCATGTTACTCTACAAAAGAAATGGAGGTCAAGGAGTGAGGGAAGCATTTGAGGGAAAATAAACTTAGCTATCACTTCTGCCCTCTGTCCATTCCTCAGAGGATTTTTATTAGGCTGCTGTCTGACAAGCCTGAAGGAAGCCCCTCTGTTGTTCATCTCAGCCTTATGGATTTCTGCCAGGTTTCTGGTCACATTTATACAGACTTGTCCCTAGCAGGGTAGAATAAATGTCCTATTTTTAGCAAAGACAAAGATCTAGCATATGGCCTGCAGTCTATCATCCTGAGCCCTGGATGCCATGTTGCATAAAAGGAGCAGGGTTGTTCAGGATCACTGCCTGCATGGGAAGACCTCCAAGGACAATCTCTGCAGTGTTAGTGTTTCAAGAGGTGGTATTCTTTCTTCTGAGTCCATGTGTCATCTTGTTTAATGACACTGAAATCTTTCACATGAAGCAAAAGTCATGGTCCTCACTACTTTCAGTCAGGTTTCAAATTTTACAGCATCTGCAAGGATTTTTCAAAAGCGTGACTCTGACTCCTGAAAGAATGGTACATTATAGCCATACCTTCTGAAAAGCTGACTATGCAGTGCGTGCATTTCTTTTGAAAATCTGGTCAGTTACTTGGTATCTTGTTGTGAATTCTTTGGCCAGTCTGACTCTGAAGGATATGAGATGTTTTTAGGAAAAGCAGTGGTGCGGGCCATAAAATAATCTGTGTTTATAAATGCTGTAACTATAACCACCTTTGTTCCTTTGCCATTCTCTATTACTTCTTGAATATGCTACCCAGAAAACACGGGCAATGCAAATCCAGTGGTTATTACTGCCATAAAATGGGAGTATTGTCATGCAGAAGCTAGGGAAAAAAGTATATTTTGACCTAATTGCTTAGCTGCAGATATCTAGCAGAGTACATCCATGATGTGGATGTTAGGTCATGCCTATTGATTGTATTGTCATGGTCTGTTCATGAGCTAAAGGGTGATGCACAGGTGGACTGAAGTGCTCAACTCTGATCTAGATGTCTTCTCCTTTGACTTGAATGTTTTTTTCTTAGTAGACTCAGAAGTCCAACGTTCACCAACCCACAGTGTTTGGATGTGGCACTCTACCAGTAACTTCTAACTGCATCATCATCCACAGACTTCTGGATGGCATCTGTTTGCTCAGAATAAAATGTCCATCATGTAGACTCAGTCTCTGGTTTAGTTCTTTGAGGTCTCATTCTTTAGAAGTTAAGGAAATACTGACACATCTCAGGACATCTTGTTCCTAAAATTCACCTATTCCTAAAATAGCCATTATATGAATTTTGCTCTGGAAGTGACCCCTGATTATGAAGATTGTCTGCCTGGCTGACTAGTTTGAGTTAAAATACCTTCTACAAAGCTCTTTGTGTTTTCAGTGTAAATGTTAAGGTTAGAAGAGGTAAATCTCATTGTCTTGCCATATCGGTCCTGCAGACTCTGAGTTTGGTGACATCTGGAGGTATTCATGAGCAAAAACTTCGCAAGCATTACCTAATTTGGAAAGAATTATTGTGATAAATGGATATTCATAAATAATTGTTAAGAATTTCTGCCTTCCTAAAAGCAAGGTGATAAATGAAACCGAGTGGGTTTTTTTTCTTTCCTTTCTTTCCAGCAGAAAAGTCCTCCTCTTTCCACACTGAGGCAAGAAACATCCCTATTTCTTCCCCATAGGTGCCTTTACAAATTTCTTTCAATGCATATTATGATATTCTCTAGCTACTGGGTGGGGTGAATTCCCTTTAATACAAATAACATAAAAGTTCACTTTTTCACAAGCTGCATAATGACACTTCTTGTTTTTTTCACCTGTATAGAAACTCACACAGTGCCCAAATTTCTTAAAAATGCTGGGTTTTTTTTTGTTTTCATTAGAGGGGATCTTTTTCTTTCTTTGAGAGCTCTGGAAATTTTTCTTCTTTTGGTTCATGAACATGTGCAATCCTGTTCTGTCTACAACTTTCCTGCATGAACCTCACACAAATAGTTTGATTGGTATAATCAGTGCTCCCCGCCAGGTCTATTTTCCATCCCTTCTGAAAGGTTTCTGCCTCACCTGTGGCAGTATTCTCTCAACTAACACTTCCAATGCTACATGTCAAAATACCCTAAACCTATTTTTACTGGACAGAGTTAGAAATTTTTGGTGATTCAGGAGCTGTTATTACAGCAGCTGTGTTGTGCCTGAAACACAAATCAAGGGAAGGTCTGCAAGTGGAAAATTTAGAGTTCTCCCAAAATGAGCCATCCTCACTTTTAAGCCAGAGCTCCGGTCTTACGCAGTGGCTATGTTTACACTGATAGTGAGACACTGGCCTAAATCTGCCACCTGTACGTGCAGTATGTACTGTACACCCTGTATGCTCTATAAATACTGTACAAATAGCTTCATTTAATCCCAGAAGCTGTCCGGTCCCATCTGTGAAGTTCTGCTGAGCTGCAGGGTTTGTACTTTCATCATCCCACCAGGCCTGTCCATGCCTATATTTTGCTCAGCATATCCTTGAAAACTGTGGACTGTGAGCAGTTGTTGTCAGCAAACACCAACACTGGCTCTCCTGCTCCTCATTTTCTTCCCTTCTGCACCCGACTTCTTGTCATTGATGCCCACTGTTAGAAACAAGCCCATAAAAAGACACAAGACCAGTCCTGAGAAGGACCGAGCACAATGTAAACATCTGTTATAAATGAGGGAAGATCTGTTTGATCTGGGTGAAGACAGTTCTCAAAGTTGATCTGTAACAGGTACGCCAATAGGTTGGTAGACCTTTAAGATAATCTGCACAGTCTTTCAAACATGAACACCTTAGCATTGGTCTCAGAGAGGCTTCACTCTCTGCTTAACAGCAGGGGTGCATACTGAGAATTTATAGTCAGAAAAATGTAACATGTCTTGGAGATGGAGACATTCTGTCCTGGGTTCAGTTGGGATAGAGTTAATTTTCACAACAAGCTGGTTGGGCTGACCCAAACAGCCATTCAGATGGGATATTCTATACCATGTGGTGTCATGCTTCATATTTAAGTGGGGAGCTGGCTGAAGGAGGGCCTTCTGCTACTCAGGAGCAAGCTGAGCATTGGGTGGTGAGAACACTGCATGTTGTGTATGCTTTTTGTCAGTATTCTTGGTTGTTGTTTCCTCCTCCCTTTACCATTCTGTTAAACTGTTCTCATCCCAACCCGTAAGTTTTGCCTTTTTTTCCTTCTGATTCTCCTCGCCGTCCCAATAGGGAGAGAGGAGAAGTGAGAGAGTAACTGTGTGGTTCTTTGTTGCAAATTGAGGCAAAACCACAACATGTTCCTAAATACCTGAATTAACCTCAAGTGAGATGCACCTAAATACAATAACAGGTCCAATCAAAGCACCTTCTGGTGGCCTTGTCTGCTCTGAGCTTTGTTGTTAAGGCCTCCCTGTAATCTGGAGCATTTTCAAACTCTTCCCTTGCAAATGCTACATTCATTCTTGGTCCCCCCACTTCCTTTCAGCAAGACCAAATGCTGTTTTCTTCCTTCTTTTGTCTGACTCTTCAGTAAACTCTCATTATCCTTCTTTGCTTTTCCACAAACCTTGAAAGGCAACGGGGTGGCATATAGTTATTGTAGACACCCATCATGGGGCCCATCGGTTCTGCCAGCTGTTCCTACACCCCTTTGATGTTGTTGAAGTCTAATTCCTTGTACGAGGGGGGCTCTGCTCTCCAGAGCACATTGTGCATCCCAGAGAGAACAAGCTCTGATTGTGCTGCCAGTCAAAGCACAGCGGAGACGCTGCTGGGGCTGATAATGGGAGCTACAAAGGTGGCTGAGATCACAGGCTAAGGAGGGGAGGGAGAGAAAGACAGACAAACCATATCGGAGTTCAGTGGTTGAGAATAATAGCCAGGCTCAATTGGAGGATGGTGGAACAGAGAAGGAGTTTCCATAGAGGTGGTGGAAAAGAAAAGAAATGGTGTTTTATCAGTTCAATAAAGGGCTGGGATTTTTCTTTGAGCATTGACAGACCTTGTTTTTTGAACTGGTTCATTGGCTTCTAGCCCAACATTTATGCCTCAAGGCAAGCTACTGCTTGCAGTGCTTTTGAGGCAGAGTAAGCATGTTAAAAATACTGGCTTTTTAGGATTATCAGATGACTTTAGTACGGGTAAAAATTAAGAATTTTTCTCTCTTTATCTTTCTTCTCCCTTCCTCATCCTCCCTCTCTTTCTAAGTGTAATCAGCTGCATTTAGTTAGCTAAAAATTAAATAACTTTTTCTCCTGTTTTAGAAAATGATTCCAGCTGGGCAAAGGCCTTTGAAGAGAGGTAAGGCCACCAGCCATTACAGGGACAGAGCAGAATAAGGGAGTATGAAAAGGTTGCTGATGACCTGGGAGGCATATTTGGAAACAGAGATGAGAAATTCCTTGAAAACTAGGTTTTTAAAAATAAATTCAGTGGTCTTTTCCTAGCTTTCATAATAATTTTTTCCTTTCTCTGTGTCCGTTACATAATGTGTTTCTGTGTTATTGTATGCCATTAACCAGGTGTACTATGAACAGCTATGTTGACTTTCAGGCGTATTGAATTTCTCCAACAATAAGGATACGGCAACATACACCGTACTGCGCAATTAGTAGAAACTTGAGTTGTAAAATTAGGTTTCAGATTTAAACCTCTGCTTTTTGGAGGTGACAGGGTTTGAGATTCTCTTCTTATCAGCATGTAGTAGGACTGAGAATGATGCAGTTGGTTACAATTGAACACATACAAAGAGGATGAGAAAAGATGAGTGCAGGCCCTCTTCAATGAAATGTAACAAACTTGTTTCACTAAAATGATATAATAAGGCAGAGTTTAAAAGGTAGATTATCAATAAAGAGTTGCAGGGAATAACAAACCTCCATAAAGAAAGTTCTTTGAAGACTCAGGTTTTATTTTGAGTTCTTTCCTTAGCTGCTTCTGTGATGCTCCAGAAATCACACCACATGTCTGCACTTTCTAGGTCCTTGGGATGGCACCCTTAGTCTGCCTGTCCCGTAGGTCTGAATACATGCAAGGAAGAAACCAATGTCGATAGGGATCTCTGATAATGAAGTATGGTATAGAAGTTAATAGGATGAATAATCAGTTGTGTTCAAGTTCTTACTTTATATTATATACTATATCCCTTTGCGTCCCTTCACAGGTGTATCTTTGTAATATCACGGTGCCCTTGTTCTTCAGACTCACTTAAGGTCAGTGGGTGGAAATCACCTAGCACAGTTAAAAGAATGGGACTATATGAATAATAAATTCCATAGATATGAAAGGATATGCTGAACAAATGCACGTACATTTTCTCTCTTTGCATGTACTTTCTTTACACTATGTGCTTCAGACTGATCAAATATTATAACAGAATTTATAGAATGACTTCTGCCATAGAAAGAAAAGATTAATATCTGGAATATTATTCCTTCATTATATCCACTCAGTTTTGAAACTGTATTTGAATTACATTATGAATTTTGGCATTGAATTTTCTGGCATTTGCCAGATGACTAATCAGGTCAAAATCTCTTTATTGCCACTAATTTGTGCTGGAATGATCTGTAATGCCATGTTAGAATTGGTTTGTGACATAAATATATACATCTGTGTTTGCATACAAGCATTTTAGTCCTGCTATGGCAGGACTTCAACAGAAAGTTAACTCTGCTTATTCCGTAAATCATTGACCTGTGGACTGTTCAACATTTTCAGTTAGACTCCTTGAGACCACACCTGCCTCTAAAATAAACAAACTTCAGCTTCTTTGAAACAACTCCTTTGGGATTTCTGCCACCTCTCTGTTGCCTTCGGAGAGGTTCCTTTATGATGAGGTTGTTACCAGACATATTGGTTTTAAACAGTGATATATTGGACAAGAAATGGCAGGCCCGTTTGACAAAAATAAGTCACCAAATGAATTTGTAGAAGTATGTATATGTAAGAAAGATACCAACCTTGATAATGCTTCTTTAAAGTGTTGCTGTGATACTTTTGGTGCAGTGCTTTAATTTGTATCTGCACAGTGTCTGCTCTGACAGGTCAGCCCTGACACGTTATGGTGAGCCAAATTTGAGATCAGTATCCAGTCACTTAATTCTGTGAATGGCAGTAAATATTACCCATTAACTACAGATGAATTAGTGGCACTATTCAACTAATGTGAACTGGGATTCCTGGGAGATACAGAGTTGCACAGGAGTGGCTCCACTCACAAACACATTTTCTTATAGCACTTTTCAGCAAAGCACAACTGTTTGAATTCCTTGGGCTTGGCTTGCCAAGCAATTACATCACCAAGCAGGTCTCCTCACACCTTAGATATGCCAAAACTTGGGGAAAAGATGTTGTTTATAAAAGACTGACAATATGATATGTGATTGCATGGTTCTTAGAAGTGATACAATGCAGGCGGTTGCCCCTGGTTTTGTCTCTAGCAATAACTGCAAGCCAAGAGGACTATGTGCCCTGTGGCTTGAAGAGCTGTTATTGAAAGGGGCAACTTCCAGCCTAATACCCTTGGATGTAGTTGGAGTGGTTATATGACCCCAACATAAAAAAGGAAATAAATTGTGCATTACTTCAACATGGATTCATGTTTTGTTCTACTTCCAGCCGCTGTTCTTTCTAGCCTTTTCACTGATAGACTGAAAGTGTTTCTCAAATGTAGTTATGTTTGTGCATACAGGATGAAAGATATGTCTTCTAATATTTACAGTTTAACTATAATCATAAAAGATCCCACAATACATGTTGCAAGCAGAACACTGCCAGCTGCTGTGCCATAGACAGGATCCATTGGGGCTAATTACATTTCGCTTGACCAAAATTGTCCATAAATCTTCTGATTAAACATTTTTCGATATTTCTCCTAAAATCTGATTGTGTTGTAACAGCATCATTTCCATACTCCAATCAAAATGTTCCTTAATGTTGTGTGAGTTATCACCCACATATGCAGCTGTTAAGAAGGCACTTAGAAGCCTTATGGGAGGAAAACCACATAATGTCACACACACAAACACTGAGTGAATTTGTCACGGAACAAGGACAATAAGCAACTAATTTGTTGTTACAGACCGTGTCAACAGGTTAGTATATCTGTATTATCACTGTATCTGAGCCTTATTGTGGCAAGCAGCATGCAAGCACGGTATAAACTCTACTTTGATTCCTGTGTCTGTAGAAGCTACAAAAAATGCTTACTTGCTGGAAGAGCTTGACTTTTGGATTTGGCCTTTTTTTCAACTCTTTTATAATAATATTCTATCACTTTTTTTTCCCAAATATTGTTCATATTTAAAGATGATCCTGTATGCTGAGAATAGAAACTATAATTTGTGTCTCTGCCTTTCCTGCAGCAGCAGATGGGAAGTTCTTTCTTTCCCCTGGGTGACAGAAGCTGTCTTGCACCAGAATCCAGAGAAAAATCCTGTCCTGGCAAAGACTTTCTCTCAGGAAGAGGGATTACCCACCCAACAGCTCTGCTGTCGTCAGCTGGACCATTCAAAAGACCATCTCCATGGGTCAGTCTCACAAAAAAAAATGTATGTTCCTACCCATAAAGTGGTTTCTGCTATTTGTAGCTTCCGGGCAGAAAATAAGATCAGTGAGAACAACATTGTTCAAATGAGGGAAGAAAATGCTCTGAATTACTGCATGACTTCATTTCTGAAGAGAAAATACACTTATGGGGCAAAATTACCTCCAACTTCTTGATCTCAAAAGTTTCCAAATTTTTGGTGAGGAAAAGCAGAGGAAGTAATAACTAGTCATGAATGAAAGACTATTGATGCGGAAACCACGAACATGTGAAAGTCTGACACAGGCCTTTCCCTTCTGATTCTCAAGGACTCATCCTGCTTTGAGCTTCTGGAAATAGGATTTTTTACAGCGTCATAGCATGTTTTCATCTGATCTTGCCTCACATAGGAAACCAGAATTCTTACCCTTTTGTCCCTCTCTTCTCCCAGATGTCTTCCTCCCAACAGTGATTGTGAGACCCTTTCTTTGCCTCCTGAAATTTGGTTAATACTTTCAATTTTTTCTTCTTAAGGCAGTGGGCCACAAAATTCCACCCTGTGGATCTCTGTAACTGACTGAGTCCAGGAAATCACGTTTTCATAAAAAGTTTTTTTACTGACAATATCCTTTTTGTTAACATCACCACCTTTGTTTGGCAATGTTATTAGCCTTTTGAAGAGTTGCGGCTTTGCTTAGCACTACTTTTCAATGCCTTTTCACCATGATTCAAAAGTTATTTGAGGACATGCCTAGAGCTCTGTGACCTCACAGATTCCATATGACCAGGCTCGTTAGTAGTGCTCATTCATGAATAAATGAGTGTAGGTCTGTGTGCCTATAATTAGAACTCTGTTGAAGGATTCCACTAAAGGGGTGTTCCAGACTAATGTAACTTGAGTAACGCTGACTGGCCAGCCTTGGCTATCCCTTTTAATGTTATTTTTTTTTCTTTCTACTAAAGGTTAAGATAGATATTATAGAATGATTGTAAGAATATGGAAGACAAATTTGGAAAAAGAGCCAACTTGAAAGATAAACTGGTAAATTTTCAATACATTGTGATTCTTCATTATGTGAGGTGTAATACTGACCCCAAATATGAAATACTATAGCCTAAAGTGAGTCATTTAAAGCAGAAACATATGCCCAGTTCTCATTGAGACATTCAAGCATCTCATTACATTGCAGCAATCTTTCGTTTGTCATAATTCAGCAGAAAATTCTATTTGCAATAGAAAATTAATTTTCCTAATTATGATCTGCTACAGACACTATAATGACTTGTGGTTAATATAAATTATCAAAAGGTGTTACGCTGTGCAAAATTATTTAACACATAATATAGAAAATACAGGAACTTCTTATAACCTTTCCTCTGTGCCCCTCTAAGGGAATTTCATTTGGTTGATTTACAGTGGCAGAGGGAAGACATCCACTTTTGTTTTTTTACTTTCAGGTGCATCGATTCTTGCCTATTAACTCTTTGAGATTCTAACACATTTTTTTGTTCATTTATGCCTTGCCAGATCATGCTAGATTCTAACCACATTTACCTTTCACCTACTTAAGGATTTAATCTACTGACGTTTTCATTTGCCAGAATATTTCCCCTGCTTTTCTGCTGATAATCTGTTAATAAAATATAATCCAAATGTAATTAATGATTGAAGTTGTGATTTGAAAGTCAAAACCATTTAGTCTTAAGAAAAGCAACTATGCCAGCAATTCAGCAAAGTATTTGAGTAGGTATTTAAGTAATGAGATAGATAGCCAAGGAATGTGATGGAGTCCTCTTTAGTGAAGGCTTTAAGATTGGTGGTTGAATAACCGTGTGGGAATGTTGGCATGAAAATAGCTGATTCAGGCTGAAGGCAGAGAGCTTAACTAGATGATAATTTTGTCCAGCTTACATTCTCTGCTGTCCAGTTTTCCGTGTGAATAAACTCCAGTGCAGAAAGAACAACTAGGCAGCACCTCAAAGAATTTGAACTAACTCTGGCTCAGGAAAGCAAACTGAAAAATTTTGACACCATGTAAATGAGTATTGTTTCATGTGATGCACTCAGCATTGAATATGACCTCAAAAGAAGGAAAAGCCTGAAAATATTAATCAAGGCAGTGAGATCAAAGGATATTGTGATTATCTTGCATTCCGTTTATATTAACCAAAAAAAAAGGGAGAGGGAAAGTGTTTTTTAATCTTATGGGCGGTGTTTGTGTTCACTAATTCCTAAAAAGCAGCAAGTCCTGAACAAATGGATGTAACGAGGAAGAGTGAGTGAAGGGTTCATGTATAAAAAGTTATAAATTACATTGATTCTAATTTAATAGCAGAATAATAGGAAGGTTTAATAAGAATTGATTCTTGTTTGTCATAGGTGTTATCCAGACATAAGAATAAGACACAGTCCTCAAGAAGCCATGGAAAATAGTATGCACCACAATGGAATATTCATGGTTCGTGATAACATACAGTTCCGTTTGCTAATTTTTTATAATGAAAGCAGTAAAGCTATTTAAAAACAAAAGTCACAGCAGAGGAGTTTCAATCCTTAATTCAGTTTCTTTTAATTAAAAGCTCAATAGACAAAAGCCTACAGTAAGTTTATCTTCTGGACTAATGGAGCACATTTCACTTGTTAGAAGTAGCTCAGAAGACTGCAAAATAACAATAATTAAAAATTTAAAAGTTGAAAATTGAAACAAGGTTCTTTCAACATGGTTGCGTTCAGATCAATCAGAAAAGGTGAAGTATTTTCCACGAGTATATTATCCCCTACGAGGAGAGGCTGAGGGAGCTGGGCTTGTTTAGCTTGAAGAAGAGAAGGCTGTGAGGGGACCTAATAAATGCTTATAAATATCTGAAGGGTGGGTGTCAGGAGGATGGGGCCAAACTCTTTTCAGTGGTGCCCAGTGACAGGACAAGGGGCAATGGGCACAAACGGAAGCATAGGAAGTTCCGTCTGAACATGAGGAAGAACTTCTTCCCTCTGAGGGTGACGGAGCACTGGAACAGGCTGCCCAGGGAGGTTGTGGAGTCTCCTTCTCTGGAGGTATTCAAGACCCACCTGGACAAGGTCCTGTGCAGCCTGCTGTAGGTGACCCTGCTTCAGCAGGAGGGTTGGACTAGATGACCCACAGAGGTCCCTTCCAAACCCTACTATTCTGTGATTCTGTGATAGACTTTGAACCAAGTCCCTTAGCCATTGCTTAAACCTAGGATCAACTTTGTTTTCATGGCTTGCACCTCATTTTTCACTGGTTGCTCTGATCATGAGAAGCTGGTTGGCATAAATCAGTATGTCTTCTCCACCACTGAAAAGCATCAACCCAAACCTGCACAACCTTGACTGAACAAAAATATGGGCCAGTGAAGAATTTATAATCTCACAGGCAGAGAGCACTTTTGTCTATTATTTCTGATCTTGCTCTTACGCAGAAGGTGAGAGCTACATAGCGGTAAGAAGCCAGCATCAAGAACAAGGGCCCAAATCTGATAGTGACTGCACAGACTATGAACACAAAAACTAATCAAAGCTTAATTGTAAAATTAGCGATTTCAGGTAGAACCAGGTTGAGGATTGCAAGGAATCTGAGACCTTTTTAATTAAGAGTACTTGTCTAACTACATGCTCCGTACAGCATCTCCTTGCTCCTCATTCCTAGTGCTGATACTACTCTGTAGTGTTACAAAGTTAAAAATAAACTATTATAGATATACAGGTCCACAGCAGTATAAAGTGGTTTTTTAAAATTGTCTGTTTATGCCTCTTTCCCATCCTGACAATCCTTTATCAAGTGATAGTAAACTTCAGAAAGGTCACAGAGCACACAGCATGGCAATTTTCATTGTGAAATCAAATGTTCCACAAGCTAATTTCAATACTTATGAGTAGTTTTCACAACATCTTGGTGTTTTGTGCTAAAATCAGTGTCCATATTCAAAAGAATTACAAAAACGTTGCTTTCAGTTAGAGGTCAGACAGTGAATATGTGCAAGTATCCGTTAAAACCACCATAACTCAAAAAAAAAGTCAACATTACAAAACCAAGAGTTCAGGTTCCCAGAAGCTGGATGCCCTTGCTACTGCTGTGCTAGCTGTGGGGAGCAGACCAGCAGTAACAGGAAGGTGGGTCTGGATGACCATCACCTTGTTGTTGGAACAGTGTTAATTTAGTTTCAACCATGAGCAGCTTTAGCCTGTACTCTCTGCACATTTCTTCTAGAGGTAGGATTCTGGCTTGGTCACTTTGCAAAGTGCTTCTATAAGTAGAGAAGATAGGATTCATGGTATGAATGCAGTGTCCCAACTGCATCCACAACACCTGTGGTAGACTCCCAAATGTCATATCAGTAGAAATTGGCTAACTATTTTTCATTTTTTCACAAAAAAAAAAACCCAAACATTTTCAGGATGATACAAACTGCTTACAAATATTTTTAGTTGGAGATTAGAATCAGGTGGGAAGGAGATGAAGAAGTGGAGAGTGTAGGAATGTATATTAAAATAAAGAGCTCCCAGGAAACTTTGTTGGTCTACGTAAAGACTGCTTTTTTCCTCTCCAACACAGGATGAAATTGCAATGAATCACTACTGGTCTGGTTTTGCTTCAATTAGCAACAAAGAACCACACAGTTACTCTCTCACTCCTTGCCCCTCACCAGTGGGATGAGGAGGAGAATCAGAAGGAAAAAAGGCAAAACTTATGGGTTGGGATGAGAACAGTTTAACAGAATGGTAAAGGGAGAAGAAAACAACAATCAATAATACTGATAAAAAGCATACACAACATGCAATGTTCTCACCACCTGATGCTCAGCTTCCTCCTGAGTATCAAAAACCCCTCCTTCAGCCAGCTCCCCACTTAAATGTGACACCACATGGTATAGAATATCCCATCTGATTGGCTGTTTGGGTCAGCACAGCCAGCTTGTTGTGAAAATTAACTCTATCCCAACTGAACCCAGTACAATTACTAACAAAGGAAAGGAAGAAAGTCTTAGCTGACCATCTCTTTTTTGCCTCATGGAATACATGGAGAAAACTCTTTTTATTGATTTTGTAAAACTAACCAATAAATTTTGAATACAGTTCTCCTTTTTTACGGACCAGTCATGAAGACCCCACTGTGAGTATTTGTACCATGAAGATTCTAGCTGAATTGGTTAATGATAGGCACCGTATACTCATGGTATGTGAAATCGTAGAATCGTTTACATTGGAAAAGACCTTAAAGATTGTCGAGTCCAACCATAAACCTAACACTGCCAAGTCCACCACTAAACCATGTCCCTAAGTGCCACATCCACATGTCTTTTAAATACCTCCAGGGATGGTGACTCCAACGCTTCCCTGGGCAGCCTGTTCCAATGTTTGACAACTCTTTCAGTGAAGAAATTTTTCCTAATATCCAATCTAAACCTCCTCTTGTGAAACTATAGGCCATATTTTCTCAACCTATCACTTGTTACTTGGGAGAAGAGACTGACACTCACCTCGCCACAACCTTCTTTCAGGCAGTTATAGAGAGTGATGAGGTCTCCCTTGAGCCTCCTCTTCTCCAGACTAAACAGCCCCAGCTCCCTCAGCCGCTCCTCACATGACTTGTTCTCCAGACCTGTCACCAGTCTTGTTGCTCTTCTCTGGACACAGTCCAGCACCTCAATGTCTGTCTTGTAGTCAGGGGCCCAAAGCCACTTACTTCCCTACTCCTGCTGGCCACGCTATTCCTGATACAAGCCAGGATGTTGCTGGCCTTCTTGGCTGCCCATTCAACCAGCTGTCAACCACCACCCCTAGGTTCTTTTCCACCAGGAAACTTTCCAGTCACTCTTCCCCAAGCCTGTAGCATTGCACGGGGTTGTTTTGACTGAAGTGCAGGACCCGGCGCTTGGCCCTGTTGTTCCTCATACAACTGGCCTCAGCCCATCTATCCAGCCTGTCCAAATCCCTCTGCAGAGCCTGCCTACTCTGAAGCAGATCAACGCTCCTGCCCAACTTGATGTCATCTGCAAACTTGCTGAGGGAGCACTTGATCCCCTCATCCAGATCACTGATAAAGATACTAAACAGAACTGGCCCAAATAACAAGCCCTAGGGCACAACACTTGTGACCCCAAAGACACAGTGAGTGCTGTTTCTCTTCTTCTCTTGGGTGAAAACAACCCACATAATTAGGAAAAGAATTTGCATAAAGGCATAAACATCTGCGGAGAGGAGGAACAGATAATTAAGTTTAGCTTTCTGGAGTGAGATCTAGTTTGGGGCAGGCAACAACTAAAAGAGTGCACATTGTAAATAGGATTTTGTGTTCTTCTCCTGGCAGAAGGTGAGATGCTTGCATCTGGGTCTGAGGAAGAGAGCTGTGTTACATTTCAAATCCTAAACTGATTCCATTCAGGATGTTCTGCTTCTACACCACTATTACCCAGCAATAATTTAATATCCCTCAGCAGACCTTTCTCTGTGCTGCCTGTGAAGCCATTGGTTCTTGCTTTAATAATTATTATTCTATCTTTAAAAAGCACAGGGAGGGAAAATGCCCCCAAACCCAAACTGAGCTGATGCTGGTGAAAGCATCTTCTACGCTGCAGACACATTCACAGAGATGTTTACATGAGCGTTCCTAGTCCCTCCATCCTTTCATGCCTGTCAGGCTTATGAAGCCATTTGGGTACAGCTCCCTCTGTGGCATGATTGCCTCAGCAGCTTTTCAGGTAATGCTGCCACCCTCTGAGTTTCAAAGTATGAAAATATTAATTACGCATTCACAATGTAAACAACATCTTTTTTTTTTTCTTTGGAAATTTGCCACCAAATCATTCTATTTCTGTTGTCTTTTAGTGTGTTTTTTATTCTGGCACAGGAAACAATTGGTAAGCTGGCAGAGCTGAAGATGACTCACAAGAACCAAGAATTATTTTCATTTTGTTAATTTATTCCCAACATAAATATTTTTACCCTTTTCAGAAATCTGTTTATTGGGAGCATTTCCTCAGTTGCTCAGTCAGTGCTAAAGGTACATACAATACACCCCACATAACAGATAATATAAAAAAGGAATGCTTGTGACATCTTATGTACTTATTTTAGTTCTGTGATGTAATACTAACTGATGACATCCAAGGTGTCTTGCAGAGATAAGGCAATACTGTTTGCTTATATTTTGAAGGAAAATTCTGCTGGTTTCAATTTAAATATTTACAGTGCGTGCATTCTTCAGGACAGCTGCTTTCCATAGTGAAGCACAGCTGGAACTATGTGCTTGCGTGTTGGGTAATTTATTTTATGTTTTACAGACAATAATTTAGGAACAGAATGCTAATTTCAGTCTTAGTTATCAGGGGATTGTAGGCTTGCAGGACACGTGATATCCTTGACCAGCATTACACAGCTAATGAGCAGATCACTTAGGCAGAAATGTTGTTTTAGGATTTCAGACAAAAAGGAGGAGACTTTTATCCCTCAGGTTTCCTTGAAAGAAAGGTAACTCAAGATACCTCAACAACTATTCTTTAAAGAACAAAGTTAGATCCTTGTTCCAGACTGTACCGTCCAAAGTTAGCTAACCAGACCAGAAAGAAAGAGTGGGTTAATCACTTCCACTTCACTGCTAATTAGAAAAGTATTTCTGTGTTTTGAATGAACAGAGCCTCCTCAGCAAGCCATGCCTCCTCCCGAAGACCTTGGTTGATCCTGAAGGGAGTGAGGTCTTTCTGCTACTTCTGTCTGCAGACCTGAGCCCATGACCATGATGAAATGAGCTGCCTCAGAAGCTCTGTGGTGCTTCTTGCAAACTTTTGAGGTGCTACAGAAAGGTAGCATCTTTAACCAGATGGGCTCATGCTGGATGTCGACCCTGAACCAATCAGAGAAGCTAGCTGTGCAGTGAAGAGCAGAAAAACAGGAGCTGAGGACCCAGTGGTGGTCTCTAAGATCTATCCAGTCCAGCCTACGGTCATGAGTAGGGGACAGATGCATCCTAGATTTAAATACATGGTCCCTTGGAAAGGTGCTGCCAGCAGGACCTTTATTTTCTTGACTACAGGGTGGTGGCATAAGCAGGAAGAGTGCCTAAGAAAAATGAGAAACTGTTCCCTGCATTACAGACTTTGTACTGAGGAAAGCTGTAAATGAGGCTGATGTTGTTATAGCCCCAAAGTGTGACCTGGATGTTGATGATTAGAAAAAGGTTAAAGGAGGAAGAAAAATAGTGAGTCAGTATGCTGAACAGGTGCAGGAAGCATGGGGAATAAACAGGACAATCTGGGGACCTTAATTGTAGTATACTGAACTGAATTGGCAAACCAGAAAGCTGGAGGAGGCAAGTGCAAATAACTGGAAGTGTAACAGCATCTGCAGATGGTTGGTGCCTTTTTCTGTGGTGGGATTGCCATTTCCAACATATTGCAGGCTTAAAATGTTTCCCCAGCTGACTGGTATCCTTTCACCAAAACAGGTGCTCAAGAAGAGGCTTTGGACTAGGAAATCCCTTTCAGGCGTTTTTCTCTGAGAAACAGTAATTATTAACCAGCAATAGGACGAGAGGCAATGGCCTCAAGTTGCATCAGAGGAGGTTTAGATTAGATATTAGGAAAAATGTCTTTACTGAAAGAGTGGTCAGGCATTGGAACAGGCTGCACAGGGAAGCGGTGGAGTCACCATCCCTGGAGGTGTTCAAAAAACATGTAGATATTTGTCACGCTTTAAAGCAGGGTGTCAATAAACTGAGTGACAGACACTCTCTATTAATCCCCCACCCCCCACCAGAGGAAGGGAAAAGGAGGAAAAGGGAGAGAGACTTACAAATTGAATATAAAAAATTTTACTAATAACACTAATAACACTAATAATATTAATAATAAGAGAAATTATACAAAATATTCAGAATCGATAGTGAGTTTCCCAGAGCTGGGTGCCGGGCACTGGTGTCCTGCCAGCAGCTGCCAGGCAGCACCAGGAAGTCCTGGACAGACCTCGACCGTGGGCTGGAACTGGACTCAGGGATGCACGGATAGCAATCTGGATCAGGATCGCAGGTAGAACAACCAGCAGGGTCCTCTTCAGAAGCTGGCCATGGATGAAGAGAGCGAGACCCTCGTGATCGCCCAGCTTTACACTGAGTATGATGTGCATGGCATGGAATACCTCATTGGTCAATATCGGGTCACCTGTCCTGTCAGCCCCTCCCCGCAAGTACGACCCCTTCCTACTCCTCACTTTTGGGACATAAGAGATCTGTCAGTGACCTTGGCTGCTATAGTGATAATTATAAACAGGGGCCTTTTTCTGCATTCCTTTCCTACCGTTAGCTCAGTGTAACTCTAAACATTCAGTGTTATCAGCTTTGGAGCAGACAGTGTCTGTAAAATATGCAGCTTCAGAAAAATGCAGTTACTTAGAAGAACTTAGCTGTAAGGAAGATTCACTAAAAGAGAATCTGTTCTGTTTTAACCAAAACCAGGACATTCCACCCCTTATTCCATATCATTTATGTCATACTCAAATCATTGCTGCATTTTGAAATATATACACATATATACATATATACAGACATATATACATATCACAAGGTTATGATTCATCTTTTTTACACAAAAAGTTCACTGAATTAATTAGTTTCTAACTGTGGGTTTTCATCTGTTATAGCAGTCTTTCTGGGCAGGAGAGAGGGTATGTACTTTGGTGTGGTTCATGTCCAATCATTGCAGGTTAGAGGTGTCAATCTTGTGGAAGTTACTGGATGTCATTCGATGAAGGTAACTCAGGTTTCACCACCACTGTGTTAACCTGGAAGACACTTACTGAACAGTGTTAGTATTACGTACCAATTAACATCATACTGTTTTGAATTGAATATTCTCACCAAGAATTAGGTCTCCTTGAGGTACACATCGGACTTCACCATTCTTCAGCATCACCCACCAAGTACATCCAGGCCCTCGAGCGAAAACAATCCCACGAATAGGTTTGTCTTTGCCCATAGCAGGAATAACCCAGACAGTTTTCCCCAACATGTTGCTTTCATGCACCACAGGAACTTTATCCCCTTCTACTGTATGTAAAAGATCTGACTGAGCAGGGCCAGCTCGATTAATTGATCCCCTGGTGTTAACTGACTGGGTGGCTTGTGCCAAATATTTATCCCAGTTTTTGAAAGTTCCACCTCCCATTGCTTTTAGGGTAGTATTTAACAACTCATTGTATCGTTCAATCTTCCCAGAGGCTGGTGCATGATACGGACAGATGTGACAGACCCACTCAATGCCATGTTCTTTAGCCCCTGTGTTTATAAGGCTGTTTTTAAAATGAGTGCTCTTGTCTTACTCACTCAATTCTTTCTGGAGTACCATGTCGCCACAGAACTTGCTTTTCAAGGCCCAGGATAGTGGCATGAGGCATGGGATACGTTTCCAGCCATCCAGTGGTTGCCTCCACCATGGTAAGCACATAGCGGTTACCCTGGCAGGGTTGAGAGAGTGTGATATAGTAAATTTGCCAGGCCTCCCCATATTTATATTTCACCCACCACCCCCTGTACCACAAAGGCTTTAACCATTTGGCTTGTTTGATTGTGGCACTTGTTTCACAGTCATGGGTAGCCTGTGCAATTATGTCCACGGTTAAATCCATGCCTCGGTCACGAGCCCATCTGTATGTTGCATCTCTTCCTTGATGTCCTGAAGCATCATGGGCCCACTGAGCTGGAAAGAGTTCACCTTTGTGTTGCCAGTCCAAATCCACCTCAGCCACTTTAATCTTAGCAGCCCGATCTGCCTGCTGATTGTTTTGATGTTCTTCAGTGGACTGACTCTTCGGGACATGACATCTATGTGACGTACTTTAACAGGCAAGCTGTCTAGCCGGGCAGCAATATCATGCCACAATGGGGCAGCCCAAATGGGCTTGCCTCTGCACTGCCAGTTACTCCACTTCCACTGTTTTAACCACCCCCACAAGGCATTAGCCACCATCAATGAGTCAGTATAAAGATAAAGTACTGGCCACTTTTCCCGTTCAGCGATGTTTAAAGCCAGCTGTATAGCTCTTACCTCCGCAGACTGACTCGACTCACCTTTTCCCTCATCAGCCTCTATGGTTTGTTGTGTAGGACGCCATACTGCTGCTTTTCACTTATGGTGTTTTCCTACGAGGCAGCAGGATCCGTCAGTGAACAGGGGATGCTGCTTTTCATTCTCCGGTAGTTCATTATATGGTGGGGCTTCTACAGCATGCGTCACCTCCTGTTCTTCTGGTGACACTGTGAAATCCTTACCTCCTGGCCAGTCCATGATTGCTGCTAAGATTCCTGAGTGGTTGAAGTTAGCTATTTGAGCCCGTTGTGTAATTAGTGCAATCCACTTACTCCAGGTAGCATCGGTTGCATGGTAAGCAGCAGCAACATTTCTCTTGAACATCCAGCCAAGTACTGGCAGTCAGGGTGCTAGGAGGAGCTGTGCTTCAGTACCAATCACCTCCAAAGCAGTTCGAACTCCTTCAAATGCTGCTAATATTTATTTTTCAGTGGAAGTATAGTTGGCCTCAGAGCCTTTATATCCTCAGCTCCAAAAACCCAAAAGTTTACCCCGAGTCTCACCTGGTGCTTTTTGCCAGAGGCTCCAGGTAGGACCATTGTCTCTGGCTGCGGTGTAGAGCACATTTTTAATATCTTTTCCTGACCGGAGTGGTCCAAGGGCGACTGCATGCACTATTACTTGTTTAATTTGTTCAAAGGCCTGTCGTTGTTCAGGGACTCATTGAAAATCATTCTTTTTTCAAGTTACTCAATAGAGAGGGCTCACTATGTGACTATAATCTGCATTGTGCATTCTCCAAAAACCTATAACACTCCAGAAAGCTTGTGTTTCGTTTTTGTTAGTTGGTGGGGACATCGCTGTTATTTTAATCAACTCGATAGGGATTTGGTGACACCCATCTTGCCATTTAATTCCTAAAAACTGTATCTCTCTAGTAGGTCTCTTGACCTTACTTATTTTTATGGCAAAACCAGCTTTCAGAAGGATGTTAATTATTTTCTCACCTTTTTCAAAGACTTCTGCTGCTGTGTCACCCCATATGATGAAGTCATCAATGTATTGTAGATGTTCTGGGGCTTTACCCTTTTCCAATGCAGTATGAATCAGTCCATGGCAGATGGTAGGGCTGTGTTTCCATCCCTGGGATAATCGATTCCAGGTGTACTGGATACCCCTCCAGGTAAAAGCAAACTGTGGCCTGCATTCTGCTGCTAAAGGAATAGAGAAAAAAGCTTTAGCAATGTCAGTTGTGGCATACCACTTGGCTGCCTTTGACTCCAGTTCGTATTGAAGTTCAAGCATGTCCGACTTGGCAGCACTTAATGGCGGTGTAACTTCATTTAAGCCACAATAGTCTACTGTCAGTCTCCATTCTCCATCAGGCTTTCGCACTGCCCATATTGGACTGTTAAAGGGTGAATGAGTTTTACTGATCACTCCTTGATTCTCTAGTTGTCGAATCAGTTTTTGAATGGGGATCTCAGAATCTTGGTGAGATACTGTTGTCGGTGCACTGTTGTGGCAGCGATTGGCACCTGTTGTTCTTCAACCTTAAGCAACCCTACAACAGAAGGGTCCTCTGAGAGGCCAGGCAAGGTAGACAGCTGTTTAATGACCTCAGTCTCTACAGCTGCTATACCAAAGGCCCCCTAATATCCTTTTGGGTCCTTAAAATACCCTCTCTTGAGATAGTCTATGCCCAGGATGCATGGAGCATCTGGACCAGTTACTATAGGGTGCTTTTCCAATTCATTTCCAGTCAGACTCACTTCAGCCTCTAACACTGACAATTCTTGAGATCCCCCTGTCACTCTATAAATACTGATTGACTCTGCTCGTTTATGATTCGATGGCATTACAGTACACTGTGCGCCTGTGTCTACCAAAGCTTTGTACTCACATGGTTCTGACGTACCAGGCCATTGAATTCACACAGTCCAGTAAACTCTGTTGTCCCTCTCCTCCTCCTGGTTGGAGGCAGGGCCGCTCTAGAACCTTTTATTTGAGTCTGTTAGGGAGGAACGGGAATTCCACCTACCCTGTCTGGACAACAGCCCACTGGAAACCCGAGTAGCTTTTCTTTTGGGCATTTTCTTTTTTAACTCACGTACTCGTTCCTCTAAGTCAGCAGTAGGTTTTCCATCCCATTTGTTGTGGAGTCTCCTTCTCTGGAGATATTCAAGACCCGCCTGGACAAGGTCCTCTACTGCCTGCTGTAGGTGACCCTGCTTCTGCAGGGGGGTTGGACTAGATGACCCACAGAAGTCCCTTCCAACCCCTACCATTCTGTGATTCTGTGATTTCCTCATATATTCCCCCTGGTCACACAGGAAAAACCACAAGTTACCCCATGACGTGTTCTGTTTCCCTTGAGCTGATCCCGAAAAAGGGCGTCTTCTCCTAACGGCTCCAACATGGGCTCCTGTACATAGAAAGTCGAGTTTGTCAAGTCTTTTTTGTAACATGTTCTCATTTTTCTCAGCTGCCATAGTCATATTCTCCACTGCTGAGACACAGGCCTGTAGGGGGAATATACACTGTCTACTAACCATCGGAATTTGGTAGCCACTTCACCCACAGTTGTTTCGTTGTCATCTTGTATTAAGTTAATTATGTCAATAAGTGGACATATGTCAGTGGTGCACATTGCACAACCTTCTGTAATAAATGTCGGGTGCATGGCACTTCATCAGGATTTAGAATTGTCTGTGGGTCGCTGTGAATTATCTCTTGCACAGCTAATTCTCTCAGATACTTAATGCCTTTCTCCATGGTGGTCCATTTGCTTAGGCAGCAAATGTTATCACTCTTATAGGGATACCTGCTCTTCACAGCGCACAAGATTCTCCTCCAGAGGCTTTGATTTTCTGCCTTTTGCCTAATCGCCTTATCAATGTCACCATCTCTGGCCAGGGATCCTAACTGCATGGCTTCTTTGCCGTCTAAGTCAAAACTATCATCAGTCCCGTTATCCCAGCATCGAACCAACCAGGTGGTAAGTGACTCACCTTCATGGCAGCTAAAATCTTTCTTTACACCTCGCAACTCCTCCAGGGATAAGGATCGGATAACTATCTCTGGTTCTGATGATGATGCGCCATCTCCCTGGTCTGGTTTTCCCTTGTATTTCCTCTTGGCTGCAGGAGCGACTGATACCGCTGGCACCTGAGGAATCACAGTACCTGCCATGGGGGTGTGAATGGCCACAGGGGCAATCACCAAGGTTGGCGTAGCTGCAGTGCCAGTCGTCAAGGTCAAAGTAGCTGCAGAGCCTGTTACCAGAGTTGGAGTGGCTGCAGGGGCTATTACTGGACTTGGAGTGGCTGTAGTATCTGTCACTGGAGTTGGAGTGGCTGCAGAGGCTACTGTCAGAGGTGGAGTGACTCCAGGGGCTGTTGTTACAGGTTGAATAGCTGCAGTGGCTGTTGCTGGAGATGGAGTGGCCACAGGAGCTGTTACTGCAGATGGAGTGGCCACAGGGGCTGTTACTGGAGTGCCTGTAGGGGCTGCAGCAGCTGGAGCAGGAGCAGCAATATTGACAGTGCTGGCTGTGGAGGCTGCAGTAGCTGTGGTGGGGGAGGAGGTTTTAATGGCACCCCTTGCATTGCGATACCTTGAAAGAGCTACATTAATTCCATGGCACTTAGGCCTGCACCAAGGTTTAATCGGACACAATGCCTGAAAAACATTCAGAAAAGCCAAAAATAAAAGTGCTATGGTTTGATAGTCCCAAGCATATCTGAAATTCCCAAACTCTGGCAAAGTCAGATTAGCATAACAAGAAAGTGTAGGATTTCTCAAATTAAAGGTATGGTTACTGACAAAATCCACAAGGTGACTCCTGTAGTACTCAAATGAACTTGTTGGCACTGGTTCAGGTTTTGCACTTTTCATTTTCAATACTTCATTAAGATGAGAAATCAGAACAGTAATGGCTGGTCTTATCACAGTAAAGCTCAGTAACAAAACCCACAGCACAACAATGCCTTTCTTCTTACGCCTAAAATTCAGAAACCTCATGAAAACAGTGGCAAACAACACAAACAGTATCACGGCAACTACATCTAAACGAAGCTCTAAAAAGACATCATAGAATATCAAGCCTAATGCCAAGGCACTCGGCATGGTGAATGAAAGCTGCCTGCTTCAAATCCAAACTCCTCAAAACTCTCAGAGAAAAATCTTACACTTTCTCAACTGAGCCTAATCTCCTGCCAGAACCTGAGTTTGGACTCAGACTCCCTCTCAAGACTACAGCCCCACGTTGGGTGCCAACAGAATCTGTCACTTCAGAATATGGTTTAGTAGGCGTGGTGGTGTTGGGTTTACTGTTGGATGTGATGATCTTAGAGGTCTTTTCCAACCTATGAGTCTATTCTATGATTCTATTACATGGTGCCCTACAAAACCAGGTCCCTGGTACTCCTACAAGTAATGCAGAACCACAACATCTTGAGGCCCACTCAAATATGAAGCTATTCCTAGCAGCATGTTTTATATGTTTATGATTTTCCTTCCTTCAGAAAGAGTTTGAATCTTTCGTTTCTGGGTTTTATAGCAATTAAATAAATATCAGTGTTGGTATATGAATTATCTTCATTGGCTTTCAGAGTGAACAGGCTCCTGAGGTGAAAGAAAGCAACTCAGACCTCACAGAGTGCTTGTCTTACCTGTTCATAAACTCAGACTGAACAGCTTTTAGAGGTTGCACTGATTTGCATTCAGAAAACAATCTTTTCAACCACACATATAGGGAATGGTATGCAAATTTTCAAGCACTGATCTTTAAGCACTTAAATCCAAACACAGAGGCTAAACATTTGAAGTTTGCACTGCTGCTACCCATTCATTTTAACTGAAAGGCCATTTCTGAAAATATGCCTTTTGCAACATGTAGATTCTGGAGTACCAAATAGTGCCATAGAAAAACATTACATTATTTTGCCAGTATGATACAGGCTTGTTTTAGCAAGTCTATCAGCTGTGAATCACCTCATTTCTTTAAAATCCTGGGAGTGATATACAAAAGGTAGGCACTGTTCATGGGATGACTTCTTGAGCTAGCCAGTGAATGCTGCAGTTCATGGGCATGCAACATCAGTCTGGAATTTAGAAATTAAAAAAGGCACTTACATAAACTTGACATAACGAGCACTAGTCTGTAGCAATCTGGAGCAGATAGCAGAAGAATAATGCTAATGGAGAAGTGAATGTTCTTTAAGACAACTGATAAAAACACTCATTGAAAGCATATGTTCTTATCTGTCTCACTCTCATCCCTGAAAAGGTATTTCCAGTTGATTCCAGAAATTTTAGATGGTATCTTTGCAAAGAAAATGTTAACTATTCTTTTTCTTTGTATAGCTAAGCACTTCTGCAGCTATATTTCTTCCTTTGCTTTGTATGTTTGTCATTGAGTTGACAAGTGAGACACCAATCATAATGTGATTGAAATATCTACCTCCATGCCTTGTTACCGTGTCCTATCAATAAAGCCATATTTCGTGAGGGAAATCAGTCATTCCTCCATTTTAGCTCTTTATCAACAGCCAAAGCTTCCTCTTGGTTTGCTTGTATGACAGCTCTGTCTGTAGCATAACATCCATCTGCAGCACACTTTTTACTCTGGCAGATTAACAAGTTAATAAGTGTCTGATGAAATGAAGTCCAGAACTCATCTTGGGAATAGTTTTCTGAATGTTTCAGTTTCAAAGAGCTCACTAGATTGCCGCACAATCTGATTGTTCACATTAAACAAATCAGCTACCATTGTCCTTGCTTGAAATAATACATAATATCTCAGATGCCAGTTTTGCAAAAATCTGCCTTTGTTTTGAGCCCTCAGAATGAAAGAATTTTCATGGAGATGGTTTCCTTACATACCGAGAACGTGAATCAGGATTGCTCTAAAATGTTTACGTTTTTTAGAGTTTGGTCTAGGTTAGGACTGGGGAGGAATCTGGTTTCCTTATTAAAGTACAATGTAGCTAGGCCTGCACCAATCTTTGGTTGTCATTCAGCCAGAAAATAAAAGCTCTGTAGAGTCACATAGGGTCATCTGAAGGAGGTGTACAGTAACTTATATACAGGCCTATAAATCTTTACCATATGGCTCTTATTTTGTTTTCTGAAGTCACTATTGTATTTTTAGGTCACTGAGAAGCACATTCTTTCAAATCTGGTGTTCATATATTTTTAATTTGCATGCACAATAACTAGCTGAAATATCGAATGGATGGTTTTTATTACAGAGGGCCTTCAATCCACGTGATATTTCCCACGCGTAAATCATCCATTGTCAGAGCAGGGACAACGCAGCACCATGAAACAATTCTTAACTGCTAATTCAACTCTTTTTACAATAAATGCAGAAGACTTCTTGTGCTAATGTTTAAACCGCAGTGGTGAGCAAAGTGAGAGGGGGCAGAGAAAGCGTTTAAGATAGAAAGATTTCATTTGCAATTTCAAATATGTCAGTAATGTCCTACTCTGTCAATTCCATTTTATATATGAAACTTTTCACTCAGCCTACTGAATATAATTGTACCTCACAGTGGGATCTCCCTATAGACAAATGCTTGGAAACATTCAGCTCTGCATTGGAAAGACTCGCAGGAAAATAATACCTCTGATTACTCTATAGTCTCTGGGAGGCAACAGCAGAGCTACAGGTTGAACACAAGGAGGAGAAGCCAACAGACAAGATCAACTATTTAGTGACATGGTAGCATCTAAAATTAGATTCAGGAAAGGTTTCAGGAACACACAAAGCAAGACTTTCTCTCAGGCTGCCTCATGAAACATGAAAAAAATTCCAAAATGGAAATCCAAGTTAGCTAGAAGGGATATCTTTAACATTGGGGCCAGAATATCTGCAGCGCCAATGGTCTAATTGTGTAGCCTGCAGTGTTTCCACTCTCACTTAGGCAGGACATTTCTTTGTGATCGATAAATTTGATCAACAAATGTAGTTGTTTTCTGTTTGGATTACTCACAGAGGCAACACTGTTCCTAGATGGACAGACCAACTACCAAGCATGTGTGGCATTTACCCAGTGCCTCCCTGCACTATATCTTCTACCAGTAAAAGCAGTAAAACCTTCCCCGTGGAGCCACGTGTCCCTTGGAGGTGTAACCCACTGAACTGATGTTACTCCTCTCCCTCTTCACAGAGGGTATAGCAAATATTTTGGGGTTGCACCTGGACAGTTTGAGTACGGAGTACAGCAACTTTTGCTTTTCAGACTGGTTCGCCTTCAGTGCCTCAGAACAACATGTGAGTTGCCCCAGAATGGGCATCTGAGCTGCTGGGAGCTTCCAGCATGCAGGGTAACTGTTCTTTGATCAGAGGAAATGCCCAGTGATCATAGCAACTGCTATTTGATTTTATGAGGTTTTGTACTGAAGCAAGGAATGTTTACTCAGCTCAGTTTGGAAAGCTTCAATAATCACCAGGAGATTTAATTTATGTGAGCATGGAAGCGTAGCATGTGATGCCTGTTTTAAAAAGTGGCATTCACAGCAAAGCCTCACTTATCTGGGTTCTTTGTAATCAATAACACAAAATGCCCACACAGAATGTTTTCTTTCTCCACTTTTGAAAAACAGTCAGGGTCACATAAAGGAAGTAATTTTGTGATGTTTATGATTTTCATTACATTCAAAACTGGGCGTCACAGGTGTTTTTTGAAACTGGAATTTGCCTTTTTGTCACGAGAATCAGTAAGGTAATGCTGGAACCATGAATTCAAACACCAATAAAACCCAAATGTTTAGGCTTCTTAGCTTACCCCACTTGAAAGATAAAATGTAGTATTTGACTCTGTGATTAGAAAATTGTTGAGACAGGATAGCTGCAGTGGATGGTATCCATCTCACCCAGGAGAAACACATGCCCTCGACTACAGAGTTCACACATCTCTCTAGATAGCTTCAGCTGCAGCGTAGTAAGGAGTCTCCCATGCTGCACTGTAGCCTGACCTCCATGCCTGCCCTGACAATTGTGGAGGGATCTACACCTGGTCATCATCAGTTCTGGTTCCAGCTCTCCCTTTTCTGACCTCTGTATGGACTTGTCTATGCAGTGACCGTGCTGTGTAGTCTGTCTCTACCAGTCACCCTGTGCACCTTCCTGACAGAAGCCAAAAATGAAGATGTCTGCAGACTTCCAGGTTTAACAAATTTGATCCAGCTAAGTTAAGTCATTAGTTTGTAGAATTGGACTGTGGCAGTTTTGATTCAATCTTATGTGCTGGATGTAAAATACAAATTTCATCTGACCAAGGCCCTAACCTTCAACAGAAATGGTTAAATTAAGGAGTTTCATGTTATAATTGGCAGAGACTAGAAGCTTTCTCAAGGTCAGCCATGGCAGCTCAGCTAATGAGCTGGTCAGGCCATAAGACTTCATTTGAAGAGTTGCCTTATTAGTATTTTACACTGTTTTAAGAAGAAAGGTTTGAGTGCTCTGCTTGGAATAACTCAATTTCTTAAGCAAATACCTCTGCTAAACTATATCTGGGAACCTTCAGTCTTACAAAATTATCTGAGAAAGTTCAAACTACTCTGCAGCTTGAACATTCAAGGAAGATCCCCTTCCTGAGATGTAGTGTGTATATGTATATACAGTTCCACTGGCTTCAAATGGACCCCATATAGTGGCAAGGACCTGTGTCACGGATATAACGGTGCAATTGAAACTAAGGTTTACACACAGTATTTCACTGCTCCTAGCAGTGGTATGTAGTATCTCCAGTTACTCATATTTCAGATAAGTAAAGGCCTGCAATCATAAAGTGGGAGTTAGCATTAAAAATATGCGATTAGTTAAGTAATTAATGTTCCATAAACCATTATTTGGAAGATTTTTATAAGAAAGGATTTTTCTTTCTTCAGAATTCATCAGAATGTCTTGTATTATTTCTTACTTGAAGTATTAAAAAGATGAATATCAAGAAGTATGGAAGTTCTAACTGAATAAGCATCCTGCTCTCTCCTCCCAGGTGCACACACTAAATAAGATACAAATCCCACGTCTGTATTGTCTTTGCTACCTGTGCAAGAAAATACCCTGAAGTTCCTAATCCTAGATCCTGGCATTGAATAACGTAGAAACCTCAGGACCTTTCAGGTCAGATGGGTCAAGTTCAAAATTCATCTTGGAAAATTGCTCCATGTATTGTAGGTCTCCATGCTTCAACAAAGCTCATTGAAGGCACCTTTCTTTAGCTCAGTTGCCTCATGCAGAAGTTGTAATCGTTGCCACATGTTCTGTAGGTGGGATCGTATTCACCTCAGACCTTCAGACTCTCCATCAAATTCAGTGCATGGTCATTTTGCCTATTGAAGGGGTTTTAGTGAGAATTCTGTTCTAGGGAAATCTAGACTCTATCAAAAAAGAGTAAAAGAGCTAAAATACAATGGATTGTCAAATTGAAATTGTGTCTTAGTAAGAAATAGGTCTGATCCACCTGAGATGTTTTTCTCTCATTTTCCTATTACCTTCCCAGTTCTGATGTGGTCCAACCCACCTCCCTCTTGTCAAGTGGTTTCTTGGGGAAGGAAGCCTGATTTCACTTGCAGGACTAAGTGCTAGGTGGAGGGTGGCGTTTGGCTGATCACAGAATCACTGGGGTTGGGAGGTACTTCTGGAGCTCTAGCACAATCCATCTGCGCAAAAGAGTGTCAAGTAGAACAGGTTGCCCAGGGCCATAAATGATGTTGCTTTGCAGGCAAACAGAGGACATTCTACTGTGGGCTGTCCTTCATCATGGATGTGACAGGGCATAGTGGAGTAAACCACTTCAGACTTTTTTCAAACTTTTTTCCTGCTAGAGCCTGTCCAGAGTTTATGACTTCTAACTTCTGCCTGTCTATCCCTTCCTTTCTCCTGGTGCACCCCAACCAACATGGATATTAATATGAAGGCAGTGGAGCTTGTCTCCTGCACCTCTTGATGTCTTCCTGAAAGCAGAGAGCAGCAGTGTAGGTCCCGAGTGTTGCAGTATGGATGGTCTCACCTGAAAAATGACCCGTGAAGAGCTTACTAGTGGTCTCTGCTGTGACCTTGTACGAAGACAGCTCCTCATAGACTTGGCACATACTTTACATTGCATCCGAGGACAATCTGCTCTCCTGTGGCTTGCAGTGTTACTGGCAGAGCTCCTGGATTCATGTGAAGCCAGCCTATGTAGTTGACTGGATGTGTAAAACCGTGGAAGGAGGCAAGGTTGCAAGAGATACGAGTCAGGACTCTCGTGCCCTCTGAGCCTCAGGTCCTAGTCTTCTGCATACACACTTATCTCCGCAAGGAAGCATGGTGATGAGGAAGATACTTTGTAGGTCACAAGAGGAATCTATTTCCAAGGAACTACTTACTACATCCCAGTGTTTCCCGACCTAGAAGTATATACATATACATATACATAACCAAATATATCTCTTAAGTATATATGTGTGTGTATGTATATATACATATGCATTTATGATTGGATGATGAGATCCTACACAAAAAGCGAAGGTACTCCAACGTGGCTTCAGAAACATGCTCTACAATAGCTGAGTTTCCTCCTCCCTCCTTGATTAACTGCTTGCAGAGCCTCAATAGCAAAGACCACTGAAACATTAACAGTGCACTGTCTGTTTCAGTCAAGAAAGCCAGTGGACTTCTGAGTAACAGAATTGTAAATGCAGAGCTGAATACAGTAAAATGACAGTAAATGACAATACAGTTTCTCAAATAATGTATCTCCGGTTTTTCATGGTATCTCTGCTCTCTGAGAAAGAAATATGCCAAGTAGTGAACTGAAAATGTGTTGTTTCATAAGAAGAGGAAAAAAAAAATCTTTTGCTAAACTCTCATTTTCAAATTCCTGCCCACGCAGATATTTTTATAGTAAGATATAGATACACTGATATCTTCTGTAGTGTAGTTGCAATAGGAAACTTAATACAAAAAAAACCTACAAATTGGCTTCTCACTGCTGAACTGGCCTTATTTGAATTTAATTTACAGGTGTTACTTTAAAGTAAAAACTAGAATGGTATATTAGCACTGGATTACTTCTGACTCTAATTTTTCATAACTATTGAAGGATTTAGCAGTAAAAATCCCCTTTCAGGAACTCAAGTGTTCCACAATAAGTGCTTACAGTTGACTGACATCAATTCTGCTTAATACCGGGAGGCAAAGAAAAAATCTGCTTTACTTCATGCTATCTGGTCTCTATTGTGCTTTTAGGGCTTTTAGGGCTTGTATCGCTTTCACAGTGCCATTAACTGTGCCTAGTGTGCCACTCACTTTGCGTAGCTGTGTCTGCCAAAGTGACTGGATAACGTCCTAGAATGATACATGCAATGATGACAACCACCTAGATGAGGAGAGAAAGCACGAGATTAATTCTTTAGGAGAATGGCACAGTTAACATTCTAGCCACTGTTTTAGATCCTGATTAAGCTGAAATTTAAGTTAAATTTAATTTAAGTGCTAGTTAATGTGTTGGTTTAGTCTTTCTCATCCATCCTCATAAGCACCAAGTTGATCTCCAGGTGTTCAAGTCCTATTTGTTTCAAAGTTGTCTCATTTTCTTGCTCTGTTTGTCAGTGAAAGGAAACAGTTCTGGTGAGCTCTTGAAGAACCTTCGGACATTTTCAGTACAAAAAACATGAGATGCCTGTGACCTGTGAGAAGCTCAGAGGGTAACAGAGAGGAAAAGAGTTATCATAGAATATTCTGACTGGAACAAAAAAAGATGCTTCCTCAGTGTTTTAATCACATATTTATGCCACAACCTTTCCATCCTTCATCCAGGGCAAATGAAAATGTGGAGATACTCTCAGCCGGCCATCTTAGAGTGATGATGAGTTTTCAGCTCATCTTCTCTTACTACGTAGTAGATGTACCTATTGCTCTTTCCATTCCCAATTTTACTTGCCTTCTTCCGTTTCACTACCAGCTTCTCTCCCTTTCTACATCAGACTAAACTCCTAATTGTCTCACTGGACTTTTCATGTAGCCCTGAACTGCTTTTCACCTCCTTGCTCTCTATCCTGTTTTTCTTGGTCCACAAATAGTTTCTTTGTGCCATACTTAGTTTTGCTTTCTACTATGCTTCTTCCTATGTGTCAAACCACTTCCCTTCCCATCTTATATTTTTTAGTGTACTCCCCAAAATAAGTATTTGTCTCAAAACTCACAGATGTTAGGAAACCTCATAAGTAAGAATCCCATCGATGATTTTTTTTTTGTCACTGATAAATTACAAGGAAAACAATACAGCTTTATGTATTGTTTTTGCAATAAAATCTCTGATACAGATGTGATATTGTCTTCAGTATCTTTCATCATCTCAGTCATTCCAGCAGTAGTTGAAAGTGACCTTTTTTGTTTCTTTATGGTGATATATGGAAGGAGTTTACTCTGCTTTCTTCCTATTTTCTTCACTGAGTGGTCTACTCTGTCGTGCTGCTGTATCTTCTTGGACTGATGCTGGCTTAAAAACCTGCACCATACTTCACCACATAATGTGGTTGTAACCTATAATAGCTGTGAAGTTACAGGCACAGACACCACCACGAGAAAGAAAACAGTTGACATGGCTACCAGCAAGAAAACCAGGGGGAAACTGGGCTCGTTACAGGAGAAGTAAAGCCTGATGATATAACATCGGCATCTGAACACAGGCTCCATGATTGATAAACTCAAAGTGTTTTGATTTTTCTGCTTAAAATTACACACACATATACACACACAGACACTTCATTTTTGTGGTGGTTCACCTTGGCTGGCTGCCACATGTCCACCCAGCTGCTCTATTACTCCCCCTACTCAACAGGACAAGGTGGGGAAAAGCGACGAAAAAACTCATGGATTGAGATAAGGACACTTACCAGTTACTGTTACAGGCAAAACAGACTTGACTTGAGGAAGATTAATGTAATCTATTGTCAATTTATAACATAGTAGGATAGCAAGAAATAAAATCAAAATTGAAAACACCTTACCCCCACATTCCCCTTCCTCCCAGGCTCAACTTCACTCATGACTCTTCTTCCTCCTCCCCTCTTGCAATGCAGGGGGATGGGGAATGGAGGTTGCAGTCAGTCCATAACACTTTGTCTCTGCCACTCCTTCCTCCTCACGCTCATCCCCAGCTCCAGCGTGGGGTCCCTCCCACAAGATACAGTTCTTCATGAACTGCTCCAGCATGGGTCCTTTTCACTGGCTGAAGTCCTTCAGGAACGGACTGCTCCACCATGGGTGCTCCAGAGGCTACAGTTTCTGTCAGAAAAACTGCTCCCACGTGGGCTCCTACCCATTCCTGACAGACTTTCCATGGGCAGCAGCTTCTTTCAGGGCACACCCCTCTGCTCCAGCGTGGGGTCCTCCCCAGGCAGCAGGTGGATATCTGCTCCACTGTGGACCTCCATGGTCTACAAAGGCACAGTCTGCCTCACCATGGTCTTCTCCATGGGCTGCAGGGGAATCTCTGCTCCAGCGCCTGTGGCACCTCCTGCCCCTCTATCTTCCCTGACCTTGGTGTCTGCAGGGCTGTTTCTCGAACATTTTCTTACTCCTCTTTCACAGCTGCTGCACAACATTTTTACCCTTTCTTAAATTTGTTACCACAGAGGTGGCAACACAGCCCCCCCACTACCAAAACCTTGCCACGTAAACCCAATACACTTTTCAAGGTAAATGCAGAAAATGAAGCATCCTTAACATAATGACTCTTTTGAAAATGTTGGCTCAATACCCAATGTGGGTACTGAGTTTTGGAAAATCAGACCCAAATTACTTTCTTGGTGTTTATCTTAAAGTTACCACAATTCAAATTGATCATATATCTACATCTACAGTTTCTTCGATTTCAGAACATTTCCTGTTCTATCAGCAGCCTGTAGCTCTAAATTATGCTCACATTTATCCAGTTACTTGTTCATTTGTTAACTATCCATTTAAAAGCAGTCCACACATTTTGAAGTGAAAGTACAGATGTGCATTTGCTTTTCTCTCTGTTTTTCCTCTGTTTTCCTTCCCCTAAGAGCAAAGATCTTCAGTGAGTGTGGAAGAAAGACAAAATTTCTTCTTGAGCTCCCAATTAAGTCATTCAGGAGAAAGTTTGTAAGTGGAGAAGGTGCTGTAGACCCTCCTTTCACCCATGATGAGCTCTGCTAACCTGCTCCCTACTGATCATCACTGGTTCTGCCAGGGAGTCTTGCTGGGAGCTGCCCAACAGCTTGGCTAATACCAAGACTGCCAATGTGTTTGCACTGGGTGCACTGGAACAAATAATTTCTGGATCATAGTCATTGGCACTATAGAATCACTCCAGCCTGCAAAAAAGTCAGTATCTGTCATCTTTATTTTTATTTTCTCTCTTCGCATTCTACAGAGCTATCTCAACAGCACAGAAGCTGGAGGAATGCTAGTGAGAAACTGCAGGCAAAGTGTCAACACCTTTCAGAAGCTGCCTGTTACTGTGGCAATGGTTTAATTCCACAGACAGATCAGAAAGTTTTGAGGAAAGCTGGTATAAGCACAGAGCTGGTACACGAAATTCTGCAGTGCTGATTTTTGCCCTCCTTGTTCATCCTAGGGAACAAGGGGATTAAGGCACGCTGCAGTGGTAGCCCTGCCTGACATTTAGCTTTCTTGGCATGGTCTGAAGGACTTTTCTTGTTACATCTCTTTCCTTTGAAAAATAAAATCACAGAGTTGTTTGAGTCAAAGGTGGAGCATGTTAAAGAAGTGTTTTAAACTGTTGAATCTAGCTCACATGCCAGTGTTGATGAACTAGACTGCTCTGAATATCACAAACGTGTGTCTTACGTTTTCTTTGGTTAAGAAGAATTGATATTTGCTGCAGTGTGGGGTGGAAGAAACAGCCTGCTACTGCAGATCCTCATGTAACTCCCATTAAGTTAACAAGGCTCGTACTGTGCAGTTCAGTAAGAGTATGGACAATGTCTTACAGGGGATATTATGTCACTCTTCAGCAGATGGTGTAGTAATTTCATTTGCTGAGAGTGTTACAATACAGCACAAGTATTTAATCCTCCTTAAACTACAGACAATTCATTCCATAGAAATCTGACATTTGCTTCTTGTTTTCTGCTCTGTGATGGTAATAGTGTTACATTACTATAATATTTAGAGTATTTTTCCTATGGCTTATGTGAGAGATGTGTCCTGTGCAGTACTGGAATTGAGTGGAAGTTTCAGCAACAAAATAAGTAAAAAAATACAGCAGTCTCACCCAAATTATTTTTACCAGAAAAAGAATTTTTAAATGTAAAACAATTGCTTTTGGGTTGTGGCCAGGAAAGATTAGTTCATCATTCTAGAGACCAAATTCTGAGAATATAATTCAGTTCCTTTTAAGTCAAAACTCCCAAGGGATCAGATTTGGAGCCTGTTCAAATCAACAAAGCTCTGCTGAAGACTTGCTTCTATTTAAACCAGAACCAACTTAGTTGAGAATAGGTTACTGTGCACACTAAGAGTGAATGGGAACATCCAGATGGTTCATTCATCACAGCTTATGTAAACTACAATCTTTGTGAACTCCTTCTATGCACTGGAAGAAGATTACTTTTCTCTTTCAGTTCCTTCACCTTCTTCAGCCCTTGTTAGCAAAGGCCCTAAGCTTTAAAAAAGCAAACTTACCAAGCCTCTAATTGTCTTGATCATCTTGAGATACAAACTAGACAGACCTCTGCAGCTCAAAGCAAAGCCTACTGCAATTTCAGAAGAAATTACTCATTTGGGAGCTGTTACAAAATCACAGTTATCATCAGCCGAGGACACAGAAGAGGCCCTCTGATATACACCATGCTGTAGGTCAGAGTATTCACAAAACTGTGCTGAATTTGCTCAGCTCAAATAGGCTGTGACTTTTGGACACTTGAGGAATTCTTATTCACGATACCTAATTAATTCAAACAGAAGTGAGTACCTGACTTTCATAAGTTTCTTTTGTAAAGGGAGGACTCACAACTCTCTGCCTTTACTGAACAAATTGCAAGGAAACTTTGGTAGTAAATGTACTTGAAATTAGAGAAATATGCACTATTCCCAAAATATGACAGGAATCTTGCTTACTTCTTTGCTTGCCATTTTACAGTAAGTTTCTTTTAAATATAGCCTGTAATTTCAGATAGTTAGTTAGCATCTAGTTTTATTGGAAGATCTGATTTTCTGATGGACAAATGAATCAGCTGGGAAGCAGAGTGAGTGTGATTAGCAAAGTAAAGCAGATACTATCAGCATCTCTTATAAGCCATTCTGCATCATTAATTAAGAAAAAAGCTGTAGATTGTTTTCCAGAGGAGGGAAACACTGTTTCATTTCTTATGCATACCCACCATCCATGAGAGCTACAAAACCTCCGTGTGCAACAAGGCTCATTGCACAGGGGTTTCTTTGTAATTTAAACACTCAGGAAAACTGTTCCTGAATGTCAGTCTAACCTATTGGGTAAAAAATAAAGAATAGCCTAAAATAAGAAGGAAAGAAAGAAGAATGATATCATTATAGAATCATGTAAAACAGAAGGGTTCTGCGTTTCTTTATCAGCTCTTGATATTATTGTTTTTCATAAAGTTTTTTTACAAAGAGTTCCCATAGTTCCTGCTAAGGGGAGAATTGGGAATAAGTTCTACGTGGTTATGGTAATTACACCCGAACCGGACAGCTTTGGGCAGAGAGCAGCTGTCTGTGTTGTTTAGTTAGGGCGAAGAAGGACCACCTCCACTCATCTCTTGATTTTGGTGGGGGGAGGTATGGTTTTGGGGATTTTTTTTTTTTACAAAGTACAATCGCTTTTTAAGGACTGTCTCTTTCACCATCAGTTCCTATGAACGTGTGGTGGGCTGAGTTATCACAGCAGTCTGTGCAGTAAAATTCTGCTACGTTTTTGTGTGTATGCAGAGAGCTCCCAATCTCTGGTGCAAGGGCAGTCTTGATCACAGAATCACAGAATCACAGAATGGTAGGGGTTGGAAGAGACCTCTGTGGGTCATCTAGTCCAATCCCCCTGCCGAAGCAGGGTCACCTACAGCAGGCTGCACAGGACCGCGTCCAGGCGGGTCTTGAATATCTCCAGAGAAGGAGACTCCACAACCTCCCTGGGCAATCTGTTCCAGGGCTCTGTCACCCTCAGAGGGAAGAAGACCTTCCTCATGTTCAGGTGGAACTTCCTATGCTTCTGTTTGTGCCCATTGCCCCTTGTCCTGTTGCAGGGAACCACTGAAAAGAGTTTGGCCCCATCCTCCTGACACCCACCCTTCAGATATTTGTAAGCGTATATTAGGTCCCCTTGCAGCCTTCTCTTCTTCAGGCTGTACAAGCCCAGCTCCCTCAGTCTCTCCTCATAGGAGAGATGCTCCAGTCCCCTACACCATCCTCGTAGCCCTCCGCTGGACTCTCTCCAGTAGCTCTTCATCTTTCTTGAAGTGGGGAGTCCAGAACTGGACAGAGTACTCCAGATGAGGCCTCACTAGGGCAGTGTAGAGGGGAAGGAGAACCTCCCTCGACCTGCTGGCCACACTCCTCCTAATGCACCCCAGAATGCCATTGGCCTTCTTGGCAGCCAGGGCACACTGCTGGCTCATGGTTAACCTGTCGTCCACCAGGACGCCCAGGTCCCTCTCCGCAGAGCTGCTCTCCAGCAGGTCCACCCCAAGCCTGTACTGATGTATGGGTTTTTTCCTCCCCAGGTGCAGGAGCCTGCACTTGCCCGTGTTGAACCTCATCAGGTTCCTCTCTGCCCAACTCTCCAGCCTGTCCAGGTCACTCTGAATGGCAGCACAGCCTTCTGGTGTATCTACCACTCCTCCCAGTCATAATTCTCTGAACTTTTCCCTCCACCACTGGGAGGATCTCCTTCTTGGATGATCTACCAGATATCTTCACTGCTAAAAACTTATTCACTCATTGGGCTTGCAGGTAAATTAATGAAGTTAGGGTCTTTCTGATGATCCTCTTCTTTTCAGCGTTCAATGCTCCCCATCTAAACCCTAGTTCACCTTCAGCATTCCTTTATTTTCCTCTGAGGGCTCTTTTTAGAGCAGCTTCTGTGAAGGCAACACTCCCTCTCATCTCAGTTGCTTAGTGGAAAGCCCTTCTGTATTTTGTGTAGCTCCTTTCCTTAAGCTGCAGCAGAGAAAAGTGACAGCCAAGCACTCAGAACTAGGCCTTTGTGCACAAGTGCATTTGTTGTTAACCTGCACTATGTGTTACCTGTGGTAAATTTACTTCTGTAGCTCTGGAGGTCATCAGGCAGCTCTGGGGGCACTCAGAAACAGTTGCATGTACAGCAGAGGGAGGGGAAAAAGTACCCTTTAAAGAAACTGTGAAATAGTCAAAGTCATTAAAGTAAAACTGAAATGTAGTTAAGAAGGTTACACATCAATGCACTATGACTGTGATATAAATTGTCCTTCCCTGATGTGTCTTCAGTCATATAGCATTTGCTAGAAAAGACAAATCTTCAAGGGAATTTTTTCTGTTCTACAGGAAAACTTCAATGCAAATTAATTCTAATCACAATTTATGGTATAAGACAGTGCTTGTTACGGAAAATAGTCTGATCATTTAATTTAAGGCAAGAGTAATCAAATGGATCTGTCTGAATTTGTTTTAGGAAGTATAATAGATGGAACGTAGGTTAGGTAGAAAATGTTGACAATATGCTAATTCTTGAAGTGTAGTATTTACCAAACAAATAAATGTAACACTAAAGGCCATTTTATTTCAAGGGAATGTGACATGAATGTTTAATGATGAAACAGAGGTTTTATCTTTCATTTCCTACTTCATCTGAAATTAATGTTCTAAGTGACATGGTTGTGACTGCAATCTCAGCAGTGCTGGGGACAAGTGTCTACTTGGGATATTGGGCAAAAGAGGGAATTACACACTAGCAAAAACACTTTTTTAAAGCAAAATGCTGTTTCCTTGCTTACTGCCTGCTACGCAGATTGCAGGATAGAGACACCTCTTCTAGTAATGTTTCTTTAAGATGAATTTTTTAGGGGTCAGAACATAACTAAAGCACCTGGAATTACTCCACAGGCCAACTGGCTTTTCCCAGCCTAATCGTATTTCTCTTACTTTGCAGGAAATTGGAATGAATGCCTGGCCTGCTGTGCATCTTGGATGCTGGAGATGGAAGGGACTTATAGAAGTGTCCTGTTCAGTAGGTAGATATCCAGTGCTATATTCATCACCAATGACTGTAGCAGATAAAGTGTGGTGTAGCAGTTGGAAAGGGACATTAATAGAAGTCAGTGGATGAATGGTGTGTAATGTCACCCACAGCGTCATAATCAACCTTATAGAGTTTCAGGGGATGACAAGAAATCCTTCTTGATTTCATGTGGAGCTGATGGGCTACAGTTTCCATTGCTTTGTCTGCTGTCTTCTGTGTGGGGTTTTTTTTCTGGATTTTGTGATTTATTGGATATAGCGTCAGATCCTGGGAGCTCTATTTTCCAGGCATAGGTACACAAGAATAGCAGATTTCTGACAGATCCTTTTGGTATGAGATCATTCGATGTATCAGTGGAGTTTATTTGCTGGTGGTTTAGTGTTGCTTTTCGCTACATATAATCAGTATCTTCTATGTTTAGCTTACTCAGCACTGCTGCCGCTGCAAAGTTGACTTAAATGGCTAGCACGTGTGCTGAAAAACTCAGTTCCCCATCTGTCTGCTGGAACAGGCTTTCATCTTTTGTTTGCTGGACACAAAAGGTACCATGTAAAATACGTGATCTGTTTCTGTTTTATCTTCTGTAGGTTCTTATCTTGTTCTTGGCAAGGCCATATCTGTGCTTCTTCCACTACTGCCTTAAGCAAGGGGCTAATCAGAATCCTCTGTGTGAGGCTCAGCCACCCTCTTCATTTATATGCAGCACAGCTCTTTGTTTCAGGAAACACGCAGCTACATTTGCATGTTGGGAGCATGTGTGTGATGTGCTTTTACACTCTACTGCTGTTTAGACTAATGAGTGTTTTGCTCTTCCTTCAAAGCCTTTTCTGTGTCACAGAGCTTTATACACAGGGCAAGTGAGCAGGGTGAGGAAGGTCAGTGCAAATCCCTAGTGAATAATGTTTCCCTGTATGAAACACCTTCATTTCAGAAGCACATGAAGTGTTTCACACACCAAACATGCAGCAGCCAGATGGGCACACAGCAGTAAAAGTGCACAAAAGCAACAGGGAAGTTGCTACCAGTTAAGAAATAGGGATAAACTCCTGCTTTTTGGGTATGTCTTATGGTAGCAGAGGCCTCACTTTGATCTTCCCCAGAGGTTAAGAGCAGCAGAGCAAAGCAGGAGTATCAGGCTATTATGAGGACTGCAGGGATATTTCCCAGGTGCTTCAGGGTGTGGAGCCATGAGTCGGTTCTCTCCTGGTGAGTTTTAGGAGAACTTGTCTGCAAAATGAGGCAGAAGGTGAGAGAGCAGAAAAGGGAGAACTATGAAGCGTGTGGATAATGTCGGAGAAGTCTGCATGGATCGCTGCCATAGCCACATCCTGGGTGCAAAATGAGAGGCTGTTAGCAAGAACGACACTTGAACTTGAAAATGACATGAAAATGAAAGGAAAAAACAGGTCAAACAAACCTAGCCGTTTTGACAAAATTTAGGGTCAAGTTGATATGTTTTATTTATTTAGATTTAAATAATTTAAATAAAAATAAATTTAAAGGAAATTTTCATTTTCAGGCTATTTAACTCATTTTTGATCTCCAATGCCTTTTTCGTTTTATTAACTTTAGATTGCCCAAATCGACTGCTTCAAAACAAAATCTCACAGCATTTAAATTTGAAAAAGATTATCAGCAAAGCAAAGAATATCAGCTATTCAGAAATGAAATAGTTCATTTTTAAAATTATGAAATGAGGATAATACTTCTAAGAAGAAGCTTCTGACTGCATCTGCTATGAGAGTCAGTGTATGGAACGGAAAATCTGTTTAACAATGCTTGTAGAAATTCAGGTGTCTCTAATCTTTCTTTTGGCATGATCAGTACTGCTACACTAATGTGCTATGTCTTGGGCAGCTGTCTAGCATCTCTGATGGTTCTGAGTCTAGAAATAATGTCTCTTCCGGATGTCACATTTGGGGATGGGTGAACTTACAAGAAAGACGTTAATCAGGAAACGTGTTTTGTGAGATGATGCTGTCAGACAAGGCTGCTTCATGGAAACTCTTCAAATATATGTTACATGCCAAAAAAAATTCAACATTCAAAATAAAAACAAAAATAAAAACAACAGAAGCTTGCAAGAGCATGCATCCAAGCAGTAAGAAATGCCAGATTTTAATTTTATTTGGGAAACCATTATTCGCTCCCCTTGTGCAAATAATCAAATCTTTACTAATGCATTTTAGACTTTTTCCAACTGAATTTAAGCTCCACAGGACAGGCTGTGCTCTGTTAATGATCAGCTTGTCAATATTTTGTATGATTCCCCCACACTCAGTGGGTGACCTTGTTTTCACTATTGTTTGCTGCTTAGAAATAACTCAGAGCCAAGAAGCCTGACGGAGGACCAAATTCCAGCTGATCAGTACAATGTGAGCCTCTGCATAAGACAACAGGTTCCCACTGACACTGTGACAGCCACTTAAAGATGCATTTCCCTGCTCCCCAGCTCTTGCTGAATGTGAGTCAGACCTCAATCTGAGGACAGAATTATTAATTCATCTCTGCATCAGTGTGATATCTGAATACTGCACAAACATTAATTACTCAGATCATTAATTTCTACAGAATACCTGCCATGTAAAGACAGATCATTACTCCAATTTTACAGATGCAAGAAAATTTTGAATAAAACTTCCTCTGATTTTCGTTGAAGAGCGTGAAATTCTACCATTTGCTCCATGCAAGAGCCCTGAGGAGGCTGGGTTTCACAACCCATTCAGGCTGTCTTCATGGATGCTAACCCCTCCCACCTCTTGTTTACATAACCCTCTTCCTCTGGCTCTTCTTCCTTGTACATTTTCTTTGCCAACTGTACTTCATTCTCCACTTGGGGATCTATCTGATTTCCCATACCCTGTGCCCAGTTTGTCTTCGACTTCTCTGAAGACCGCGTTGTCTAGGTTGGCGTCTTTCCCCTTCTGCTCCCTGCTATCCTAACCATATTAAAAATTTTCTTACAAATTCTAGGTCTTATCTCTTCCAAAATCCTTGTCAAAGTGTCTGCAGACTCTTTACATGCCCTGCTGTTTCACTGCCTACTTTTGCTTGGATGTCCCTTGGCTCCATATATATTTAATCTGATTCCAGTATCAGTCCACCTTTGTCCACTTCCACTATCTTCTTCCAGCTCCCTCTCTGCATTTGCCTCACTGAGGAGTAATTGCAACTTCAAGCCCTTTGTCCTCACAAAACTCCTGATTACAGACCCCATCATTTCTGTGGCTCTGTTTTGGTTTTCTTGTGCCAGGATCTAGTGATGGTGCCTGGAATTATCCTGGAAAAAAGGAGTTGCAGGTAGTGCCAGGGTTTTTCAGCCTACTCCAGCCATGGTGAGGAGGGGTGTGATAATGTTCAGGGATTCAGAATCACTCAGAGCAGCTCCATGCTCAATCCCTCTCCCACCCAGAACTGGGGATGCCATTAGTAGCCTCTTCTCCAAGAAACAAGAGACTAGAACAGATGAAATCAAAATGTATCGGATATGGCTAAATATATAAGCCCCTTTATATCGGTGCTGTGTGCACTAGTGCTTTCTGCAGGATGACAGAAATACTGCCCTTCTCTTCAAGAGGAGAAATACAACCAGTCTTTCCTTCTCAAATGGCAAAAAGAGCCAGGCAAAGCCTAGCCTGCTCAAATCTGGTATTTGCCGATGGTCACTTTCAGTACAGGTACCAGTCCTTTGTTTAACTGGTCAGTTTGTTTAGCTTAATTGTGTCAGCCAGTTATTACATGACTGTGTACATACTCATTTAAAAAGAAAAAATATCATAGCCTAAAGTCCTGAAAGAACAGAGAAGTAGCACAGTGAGCGCAAAGCAGGATAGTCCGGGTAGCAAAGACCAATACTTATTGTATAGCAACTGTGTCCTGGAGCAAGGAGAGATGAGGTGGTTCCATGTATACCTGCCAACAGCTTTCAGAGGATATGAGAAAAAAGTGGAAAACATCTTTTTTGTTGAAGATCTTGTAAGGAAAATTCTGAATAGGAGTTCTGTCAGCAGCGCTAGAGATAAGCCTATCAAGCCTATAAAGATGTTTATGTGAATGAAATAGAAGTTAACCCTTCATGAGAAGGAAGTATAGAGGAGAAGAAGAATATACTGAACTCCTGCTGCTGTGACATGAAGGAAATGGGAACGACAAATGAGTTTAACATGTCTGCAAGTGGTGTTTTGTTCTGCATTGGACAGAGTTTTTTCTTATGCATATTTGGGTTAAAAGCCTTTATTCCTCTTTGTTTTGCACTGTGCAAATGTTTGTCTTTATTATAATTCTGCAGACACAAGCCACACTTTTTAAAAATTCTATGTGGTAGAAATGGAGTTAAAGATAAAAGCTTATCTGTCTGCCTGCAAACATTTCCATTCTTGTTTGACACTTGTGAGTCATCCTTGACTAACTTGCCCAGGGTCACCCAATAACAATACTACCAGACCATAAGGAATTTTTTCATGTGTATTTGTTGGATCTTGTCTGCCTAGAATTAGCTGAATTCCAGAGGAAATAACTTTCTAAAAACCTTGCAGGAAAATATTCACTGTGAGAGATTTACTGTGTGTCTTTAGCATTTTTTCCTCTGGGTAAGTTGCTATTTATGTAGGAAGAAGACTTAGGCAGCAGCAGTCATGGTAGTAGCTGTGTAGTGAATGGCCAGAAGCAGGCTGCTATTGCTGTAACTCTGCGTGAGCTTTAAATGCACTTGAAATACTCAGAATTTTTCATAAATTTTATTTGATCGTCTGTTCAAACACCAGCAGCACATAGTATCCAATTTATGATTAATTTTCTGCTTTTTATTAAATCACAGAACTTTCTTTGGGCTCACACAGGAATACACAGGTTTTTGAATTTGTAGATGATCTAAGATGTACAGGAGCGGAATAGTGGAAATCCTGTTTTCTGGTAAAGCAAAAGATGGAAGTCACTATACCTGAGCAAAATGTAACCTGAGTCACTGGTCAATATTCAAAACTAGCAGGCTTGTTTTAATTAGGACGATGAATTGACTTGAGAAATAGTGTAAATTCTTGGTGTAATCTTGTTTGTAAAAAGTATCTGTAGAAATAAACAACAGCATGAAATTTCCTTACAAATCCATGCCTGTCTTTCCAGGGAGTTCTTGGCCTAAGAAACACCGTCCTGTTTCTCATTCTGGTTGTAGCACTGTGGCTTTCCTTCTCCGGTGCACACATCCTGCAAATCGGTATCCTAACCCACGCACTTGCAGCCAGGGAAATTGCTGTGGTTAGGTCTCCTCGGGCTGTGCCTGCAGTTAAATGTGCCAGCAGATTCTTTGTGCCTCTTTCACTTCAGGAAAGGGTTTAATTGCTTGAGTCTGAATGATGTGCACGACAAATCTATCAATTCCACTGAGGTCTGTGTTTGCTTTTGGGTCAGCACCCTCAATAGCAGCCATTAAAATCTTTCCACATAACTATATGGCCAGAAACAAATTTCAGCGATTGAATGAAGATAAATGACCTGATGCATCTGAACTTCTGGAGTCAGCAAACCAGGACTGGGAAAACCATCACACTGTCACATTTCTGGTAGTTACATCTGCTTAGGGCAAAAAAGTACCCTGAGGACAACCCTTCATGTTTTAACAGTTTAGCTGCAGAACATTAGGAAAACAGAGGTAAAGGGGATAAAAAAAACCGAATGGTGAAAGACTAAATGCATAATCCCATGATCCCTTCTAAAAGCACTGTCAAGATTTAAAGAACAGTTATCCTTCTGCAGTTTACAAACACTTTTCTCTTGCTTCCTCCCATCCCATCAGCTCAGGCTCTGTATTAACTCTGTGATGCTGTGAAGGTTTAATTGAACCTTTTTCACTTTGCACTGTTATCGTCACAGCATCACTCATCTCTCTGTAAGATCCTCACTGCTGGATTAGAAACTGTGGCCAAATGCAACTAAGTGCTCATACAGTACGAATTCATGCTGTTGGCTCCAATAGGTGCAAAGGGATGCAGTTAGGTTAATTTTTTTTCAGCATATTTAGGTGACTGATTTTTTACTCTGCACCATTCCCAGTCATATCTCTACTTGCCTGCACCAGGCTGGGTTCTGTGTTATGTCTTCTCCCATGGCTGGTATGGTTGCATGGCAATGATGGATGCAGATCAAATCTGTGTTGCTGGCTGATCTGTAAGTACATAGATCTGGTACTAATAATTAATAACAAAGTATTAGCTGTGCTTTACAGACCAAGAAATAAATGGTGTTGAGAGTAAAGACCTGTGCCTTGTGGTTCTCTACTTGAAAAGAACAAATATACTAGCATATATGTTTATATATATATATATAGAATATATATTATAATACTTGGAAACTAGGAATGTGGATATGAACAAATATCCGGATAGGTGTAATCAAGATAACTTCCTAATCAATGCAGGCCACATTCAATAAATTGCCACCAGTCAATGGATTAGGAGTTAAGGACACCTATTCCAGTTCGTGTGTTAAGTGGTATTTCCTCATTCAGTTGTAAATACATGTCATTCACTAACCTGTCTGTGCAGTATGATTACTGGTGTCACTTGTGGCCCGGCTGCAAAGGAAATACTTTGACTGTATTAAGATTCTTCAACTTTTGATACAAGTCGCTAAAAGTCCCTCACCTGGAGATGTTTGCTTGTGCTGGCCTAGCACAGCAGAAACAGGCTGAGGCACATGAGAAGAATTGTCCTGGCCAACGAAGACGCAACTCCCTTACAAAAAAAATCTGATTTCATATTTTCATCTAGAAAAGATCCTCATTAAAATATTTGTTATGTTTTTCTTTGAGAGCACAGATTCATAGTTATCTCTTCTCTCTTCCTTCCTGAGATACGTGACATTTCAGTCGTTCAGCTTCTTTGACAGAGGTGCAAACTGACATTTCACAGGCTCTGCTGCAATCTATCCCTCTGTCTTTTGCAAGAGTCAGGAAGTAGTTGACTTTGTGATGCTTATGCTGCCACACAGCTCCATTAATTCAAGAACAGAATTGACTAGACATGGAACATATCACATTATGGGGACTGTTTGTCACCAAGAAGAGCCTCTGATTGACGGTTTACTTTCTCTAGCAGTATGATTGAACATTTGACAGGAAGATACTGAGTTGCCAATTTAGATTTTCAAATATTTGGTGCAATATAGCCCCACTATTTTAGGGGAGTGAGGTTAGAGGATTACCATATATTTGCATTGTCACTAATGAGCATAAAAAGATTTGGGGGTTAGTGTTCAGGGCAGGGCTTGGGACTTTCATTTTCTGCTTTCCTTTTCAGCCTGGGAGATGTAAAGGCACCTGAATACCTAACCTTCTACCTTTTTAGGAAACACCCTCAAATGCAGGTATCTGACATTTCTAGCACTTCTCATCAATCCTGGCTGTAATCACTGCAGTATCTGTAAACCAGCCTACCAGAGATTTGAACTAATAATAGTATGGATATTCCATTACTTCACATATTTGAACTAAAGATATTTTTAATATGTGGATGATGCCTGAAGAAGTGTTGTATATACAACACCACCAGAAAACACAACAAACACTTGGATAAGAAGTGCAATTGGCTAAAGCTCTATTTAACAACTTGCTGTTCTCATGTAAGAGAGTTCTTTTCATCTTTGATGACTGCAGCTGTCCCAGAGCATCCAGGAGCAGGGCATGAGAAGTGAGGAAGGCAAATGAACTTACCCTCAGTTCTCCTTTGTCACGAGAAGGAGTGGGCAGATTTGACTGAGCAATTTTTGCCCCTCTTTAATGAGAAAGAAAACATTGTGAAGTCAGGAAGCTTGAGAACTCGTCAAATTCTACTGATTGCCTGCAGGGAATTTAAAGTACAAGCAATATAGATTTTATTCAGAGTTTTCCTGATTTAGGACTACATTGTGGAGCAGAATGCTAAGCACTGAGTTGTGCTTACAGAGCTGGAGATGGATCGGAGTCTTGATGGAAAGGGATGAGAATGGCTAATACAATTTGAAAACTGCTTACTCAGAAATTAATATGTTTTTTCTTGCCTGTTTTCTGCTGCTGTTACCAAATCCCAGAAAGGTGCTTTTTAACAATAAGGACTGCAATGCATTTTGTATACGTTAACAGTATCCCAGGGGGTGGTGAGATGTTGCTGTGGTCCAAGTAATAAGACACATATTGGAATGAAGAGAGATGTAATTATTTAAGTAAACAGTCCAGTAGCTGGAAAATTCATCTGTCATCCAGCCCATCAATGAGCCTTATGCCCCAGCTGAGGTAAAGTTGCACATTTCTGTTAACTTCAGTGGAATAAATCTGGTGTATTTCATCTGTCGATTTGGCCTCTTACCCAAAAACTAGGCTGTAAGTCAGCTAGCAGAAATGAGTATCTAATGGGAGTATGGCAAGTTTTACCAAATATATATAGAATGAAAATAGTCTTTTTACTAAGTTAAGCACCAATGATGCATGGATCTCATGGCAACTCTTAGGAACAGAGCTGTAAATCTCATTCTCTCTGAATTTCAAGAAATACAATATCTGATCAATAAACTGACCAAACACTGATTATTTGTAGTGGAAAATTGCCTCCCTGACTAGTAAAATTGTGGAGCAAAGGTTGTTTCCAATTTGAGGAGGCACTTTGTTATACGTGTAGCCCAAAGAAAGAGATTAATCTCCTATCCCTAAAGTCAAAGAGCCACATCTGACTTTGAAATAGGGAGACATAAAACTAGGTCTGTCTGCCCAAGACCTGCATCCTGCATTTATTTGGCCATGTTAAGATGCATTCCTTACAGCTTGATAATCATTGGCCTGCTTCATGGTAGGAGACATGCAGTTAAGGGCTACATATATGCATGTATTTTTTTATTCAATGCACAAATTCCTCTAATGGTTTCCCATTAAAAAAAAAAAGACAAAAAATAAAGTACTTACAGGTGACTTAAATACGGTTCTTTATTATTTTGATAGAGATGATGATGGTATTGCTGACAATGGTGTATTTCTTCAAGTTCATTTACCCAGTTTCAAAGAGGAAATTGGATCTAAGATCATTCAAAGCTTCATGAAATACATAAGCTGTAAAATAAAAATTACTTCCTGCCACAGTTCTAATAAAATTCTCCTTCCTGCATCTCCTACCCTCCCTGTATAACATTCCCCCTATAGGTTCATAATGATGATTTAATCTCTTTCCCTCTTGCTTTACGGGAGCCAGTAGCTGGAACTCTATTTAGATTGATTGTTCTTCACTTGTTATTAACAAGTGGCAAATTAATGGAGATGAGCAAAAATGAAAGAGGAGATTCAAATTCAGCTTCCTCTGCACCACAGGGTTTTGATTTCAGACAGCTTATTCCTAATTTGAGGACAATGACAGTGAATTGATAACATTCTGGGTGTGTTAGGATTCAGTGTGAAAAGTAGCTCATGACCTTTTTGGTTCAGATCTAATTATCCCCCAAACCAGCTCTTTATTCTTCCCTGCTGATGCTCCCCCTGGCCTCTTTCCCCTTCACTTGGAAAACTTCACAGAGGCTGGCTAGACTGCAATGAATAGTGTTATTATTATTGCCTTATATCACAGCTGTAGCTTTTGCAATTGTTTCATAAATGGTGCTCCAGACAATTCCTCTGCTGTTCTCAACAGAATAGACTGGACATACCAGTTTATACAAAAATTTTCAAATGTTTCTTTTTCCTCCAGGGTGGTGAAAATTTCCTGCAGTAGTTTTCTGGCAGAGGGCAGGGACCTGAAGGAGCTCTCTTCCCAACTTTACTGCTGATGGAATAGGAAGAAGCCAAGAAACCTGCATCTCAGTGCACTTCCGTGCGGGGTAGGAGGAGAAGCCTCATGTGGGGCTGTGGAATCCATCCCCAGGGCTGTCTTCCAGACCCAATGTGCTTCCACGGGAACCTGGGTCAATCTCCCTGTCTTTTGCTCCTGACAACATCAAAGCTGACACCTTTGAGCAGCTTCCTCCAAGCAATGACCCGTAATATGTACTACTATTGAAATAGATATATTTTGGTTTTGCAGTACCTACAAAAAAACGTGTGCTGAAACCAAACACCACTATCACACTGCTGCTGGAGAGGATTGAGAGTGTGTCAACCACATACAACAGAGGTTGGCTACATGACCTAGTAACTGCTGAAGACCTCTTAGGTAATAAGTGGCTGAGGACTACCTAGAAGACTGTAAAGAATTAAATAAAGAATGGGCTGGTTTGCCAAAGACTTCTATAATAATAATAATAATTATTATTATTATTGTTATTATTTTGCTGTAACCAAAATACTAGATCCTTTGCACCACATTTTAAAATGTGACCCCTGTCCAGAGCAGCATTATTTCAACTTTTGGCTTGACAGTCTGCTTAGAAAAAAGCTCAATGAAGAGCTTTTTTCTGGTGCTAGACTGTTTATGAAAGGAATACTGCAGTTCTGGAAGTAAAGACTTAGCAAAGAACTGCACCTTCCAGGGTGGTGGTATGCTGCGAATGGGATGGTTTTCAGCCTCTCATTAGATTCTCATATTTCCTTTCAGATTGCTCCTGCCAATTCTTCTTTCACCACAAATTTGAAATCTCATCCTTTTTCTTGAATAAGGAAGGGGGCAATGAGTTCCTTGATTTCTATGGGGAAACAATGTTTATGGATATTTTTTAATACCCACTCCACTTTTAAGTCATCCTTTCATGCAAACTGTTGGCACTCAGGTGCTAGCAAAGAGGTTTTAATAAGATTTAACAGCTCTTGAAAGGAGACTTTTTCAGATCTAGGAAAAGAGTATAAAAGCGATCATTAGAGAAGCAGTTCATTTCTGTCCTAGTTCACTTTAAATATAAACATGTGATTCACAAGGCCTTCTTATGGGGGCTATAATCTTGGCATGGAACCTGCAACAATACCTGTATATCTCATGGAAGATTTCCAGCCTGAATGACCATTTCTGGTGTTTTTCTAATCCTGCTTCCATTAAATCAGTGAAGACCAAGACCATGGCAGAAAACATTGGGTGAAGAAGACAAAATGTAATTCAATTAGAAAGCAAAGATTACTGTCTTGCTTATAGCAAAGATGAATGCACAGCAAGTGAATTGTTGGAGAATACAAAAAAAACAATCAGGGAACCTACTTTTCAACACTGTTGCTGGAGAAGGATAGTGAGGTAGAAGCTTCAATCCAAATATGTCCTCAGATATCTTGCAGGAGTGATTCAGCTGAATGTTACCCCCAATATCACTTTTCAACCTCTCACAGCTGTGTGATTATAATGGATCATGTGGGTACTCTTTATCTGAAAGATAAGAAAAATAAAATATTTATTGATCGAATAGAATTGACATTAACAGTTGAAACTCAAGCTGAGTGCAAGGAATTCATTAGATACCCAAGATACTGGCTGTGCTATAAAAGGTAGATGCATTTCAGTGCTAATAGATACAAGATAAAGCACATGGGAATACATACATATACCATCGTGGGCTCTATATTAGCTATTGCCATGAAGAAGATGATCTTGGAGTCACTTTGTATAGTTCTCTGGTGGTTAATATGCAAGCAGAAAGTTACAAATTGTTGGGAAAAGAATGGGGAATAAAGCAGGAAACTTCTTAATGTCACCATTTTGTACACCCCTATCTGGAACTGTGTCTACACCTACCTCAAAATCAGTGGAATAAAACTTCAGAGGAGAACTGAAAAAAGGGAAAATAAAAACGTCAGCTATTGTGAGAGGTAGGAGGGATTTTGATCTGAGGAGAGACCAAATATCCCAGAGTCCCTTAGACTGAGAAAGAGAAACCTGAAGGGTTATATTTAGGCATTTTAGCATTGGGAATGTAGCAGAGATAATGAGATGAGAATGACCGTTCATAACCAATCATAATACAAGTGCTAAATGACACCAAGAAAAATTATAAGGCTGTTTTGTAGAATAAACCAAGTATACATGAGAAGAAGGATCACTCTATATTTGCACTTATGTATAGCTACTTCTGAGTGTCTGCCCTGGGCTATTGCCAAAGGAAAGGTGGGTGAAGGAGCTGGATCTTAGGTTAGAGACAGTAATAGGCCATTCCTAAATTCTTTATTTGCCTGCATCCATGCTCTTCAAGTAGGTAAATTTCTCAGTATATGCAAGGGGTGTTTAACATACAGTCTTAAGGCTCTTCAGCACTTACATTCCTTTAAGGTTTTTGGTTACCTCATAAATATAGTAGCAGGTCCTAATTAGTCTCCAAACATAATGCACAGTCCTTCTAAGCTGGTTTAGCTTGATTTGTTGTAAAACCCCTAACGCCAGATAAGACTACTGCTCACTCATTATGTGATGCACCTGGCTAGGAACAATGCCAGACATACGTCTCAGCAGACTTCATGTTAACATTCAGTGAAAGAAGGAAGCATCAAAGGTATCAAATTCACTCTAATGCACATTCTTCTGCAATAAAAATTAAGAGATTTTATATACCATGCAAAAAGATGTATACTGGGTCCTTTTGCCTGTAAGAGATGCTGGAAGCATTACATACATTACATATAGTGTGTAAGTATATTACACAGTATATGCATTATGTAGCAATTTGTTCTGAACTCTGAAAATACTGGCTTACACTCTTTGGAAATGCCGTTGTTCAGCTTCACTATTTCTTTTATTTTTCTCTTTTTTTTGATCCTCATATTTTGTTTCTGTTCCACGGTTAGTTTCTGTAGTGCCCTTGACATGACACTTTGAGAACAGATGTCTGAAGTATATAAATATAATGTAACTGAATGTTAATCGAAAAAATATACATGGGCTTTATGAGAGACTTGTCCAGGATACTGTGACAAGCTTTCCTGTCTTGGCATCTTGATATCAGATTCCTAATGCTTAATTAATTTCCCTTTTCTTAATACGAGACTGAATTGTATATCAACGACCTGGATGAAGAGTTAGAATGTACCCTCAGCAAGTTTGCTGATGACACCAAACTGGGAGGAGTGGTAGATACACCAAAAGGCTGTGCTGCCATTCAGCGTGACCTAGAAAGGCTGGAAAGTTGGGCAGATAGGAACCTGATGAGGTTCAACAAGGGCAAGTGCAGGCTCCTGCACCTGGGGAGGAACAACCCCAGGCATCAGTACAGGCTTGGGGCAGACCTGCTGGAGAACAGCTGTGCAGAGAGGGACCTGGGTGTACTAGTGGACGACAGGTTAACTAACCATGAGCCAGCAGTGTGCCCTGGTTGCCAAGAAGGCCAATGGCATTCTGGGGTGCATTAGGAGGAGTGTGGCCAGCAGGTGGAGGGAGGTCCTCTTTCCCCTCTACACTGCCCTAGTGAGGCCCCATCTGGAGTACTCTGTCCAGTTCTGGGTTCCCAGTTCAAGAAAGATGAAGAGCTACTGGAGAGAGTCCAGCGGAGGGTTACGAGGATGGTGTAGGGGACTGGAGCATCTCTCCTATGAGGAGAGACTGAGGGAGCTGGGCTTGTTTAGCCTGAAGAAGAGAAGGCTGCGAGGGGACCTAATATATGCTTACAAATATCTGAAGGGTGGGTGTCAGGAGGATGGGGCCAAACTCTTTTCAGTAGTGCCCAGTGACAGGACAAGGGGCAACGGGTACAAACTGAAGCATAGGAAGTTCCATCTGAACATGAGGAAGAACTTCTTCCCTCTGAGGGTGACGGAGCACTGGAACAGGCTGCCCAGGGAGGTTGTGGAGTCTCCTTCTCTGAAGATATTCAAGACCCACCTGGACGCAGTCCTGTGCAGCCTGCTGTAGGTGACTCTGCTTCAGCAGGAGGGTTGGACTAGATGACCCACAGAGGTCCCTTCCAACCCCTACCATTCTGTGATTCTGTGATTCTGTGATATGATCAGTTCAGTTCTTCTGGCAACATTAATATGTATGCAGAATCAGGTAGATCATACGCTCTAATTTATCTGAAGCAATGAGCACACAGTGCTGGGAGCAGGAAAACCCTTAGCAGTAGAGAGCTAGTTCTCAGTTGGGTTTGCTTGGAGCGGAGAGACAACCTTCACATGGGTCCTTCTGCAGGCAGACCTGCATCTGAGGCCTCATAGGCTTCAGCAGAAGGGCAGTTTCAAAAGCCCCGGGCAGCTGTGTCTCCATCCAGCACAGCTGTTTGCAAAGGGACTCTCCATCAAAGTCTATTCATAGAATCTTAATAGAATCATAGGTTGGAAAAGACCTCTTAGATCATCAAGTCCAACTGTCACCCCAACACCACCATGCCTACCAAACCATATTCTCAAGTGCCACACCTACACGTTTTTTGAACACCTCCAGGGATGGTGACTCCACCTCCTTCCTGGATAGCATTCTCCCCTAAACAGCACCCATTTTGCATGAGCCTGTGCAGAAGAGCTTACCAAGGCCGTGTTCTCATAGGATGCCCACTTTGCAAAGTCAGCAGAAGGACCTGCTTTCCCTTCCTCACCTCTCTTCTCTCTTCCTGCTTATTCATGTCCTAGATTTCTGTCTCGGCTGAGCTAGCTTAAGTGCTTTGGGGGCTGTTCTGGAAGCCAGATAACCAAAACAGATCAGTTTAGAATAAATCCCTACAACTGTTTCATGCTGGAAAGTTTTGAACACAATCTTCAAGCAGTTGTCCCAGCACAACTGAGGTGGCAGCCAGCTGGGGAGCAAGAGAAAGCATGGATGGCTGGGTAAAGGACAGGAAAATTTTAAAGCTGGTACACATCTAAAACTAATATCTGGCTGCACTACACCTGATTATTGCAGGAGTAAGCCAGGAGCGAATTACTGTTCTCTGAAGCAGGGGGGAGTCACAAAGATATTTATACTTTAAGGAAGTAATTCTTCCTTGAGCTCCTCTTGTAACAGCCAGCTTGCACTGGCCCCTCATGGAAGCTGCAACTGTCCGTCACAATGCTCCACATGTGTGTAGGAACTGAGACGTGGGGCTGACGTTTCTGTGCGGCCCCCCAGCAGGCTCGGTGTGGGGCCAGGCTGGGCATCACGATGGTGCTGCCTGCATTGCCTGTGCCTGTGCCAGCAGCTGAAGGGACCAGCTGCTTCTGCTGCCATCACCAAGGCATGGGTCAGCAGGAGCTCCCACACATCCACCCCTGTAACTGCTCAGGCCAAGGTCCTCCACCTCACCCCAGGACAGCAAACCTCTCCTAGATGTGTACCCCACTCTCCAGCTCAGACCTATCGTTTTCTCCCCCTTCCCTCCATTCCAGTTGCTTTCCCTGCTTATTCTGTGATTTCCCTGCTTATTCTGTGATTCTGTGATTCTGTGATTCTCCCCTCCTGTCCTGTAAGAACTGGGATGCAATCATCCCACCTGTGCAGCTCTGGGAAAGCCTCAGCTACAGCACCATGTCCAGTGTCAGGTGAGAGTCCAAGGAAAGCAGCAAGGATGATTAGAGATCTAGAAAGCAATCCACAAAGAAAAAAAAAACAGGGTCATTTAACCGAAGAAGGAGAAAGGTGTAGCAGGAACATGACATCCATCTTCAAAGACATGGAAGGATGCTGCAAGAAGAAGGCAGTAATCTGTTCCCAATGTCTGTGGTGGAAAGGCTTGACCTGCAGCCAGCCTTGTGGGTGCTTTGCCGTGGAGGACAAGCAAGGCCTGAGACACAGCCTGGGTGAGAAGGGGGGAAGCACCTTGTGCATCTTCTCCTCTTTGAAATCTTTAAGCACAGATTTGGCCACAGCTGCTGTCCTGCACCCCTTCCTGTCTCTGCGGCTGCCATCACAGGAAAGGAGGAGAGTGTCAGGAGAACCTGCTCCAGCACGGGCCCTGCCCCAGGGCTGCAGCCCTTCGGGTCCTCTGCCTCGGCCGCCTTTGGCCCTTTCCCAGCCCTGTTCCCCCCCCCCCCGCCCTTCCCCCGCCGCCCCCATCTTGGCTGAGGGGCTCAGCTGTGCCCTGCGGTGGGGCCGCTGGAGCCGGCTGGGACCGGCTGTGTCCGGCCCGGGCAGCCCCGGCCTCTCCTCGCAGAGGCCCCTCTGCAGCCCCGCTGCCAGCGCCTGGGCACAGAGACCAGATACACAAAAGTAGAGTTGCACATGTCTTGGGCAGGGGGGTGGATGGAAATCTTGGTTTCTTGTGGTCCTGTGGGCAAATGAGATCCTGGTCAGGAACATGGGTGTCTGTGCCCGGAGGGCTGGGAGAGGATCAAGAGGGCTCCAGAGGAGCACAAGGTGAGAAAGGGACCTCTGTCCCCTGAGCAGGTGCAGGAGTGGGGAGGAGGGGGCTCAGGGACCCACGCAAATCCTTCCTCAGGCCCCTGAGATGCCAACGTTCTGGAATGTCTTCATCCTCACGTATCCATCATTAGAGGAGCAAAAGGTCATTCCTACAGGTAACAGATCGCACGAGGGAGGAGGGTTTGGCAGGAGGGTCGGTTGGTTATTTGACGTCTCTGCCTCAGTGCCACACACAACATTTAAACCTAGATCAACAGTCATATTGTGGGTCTTCGTTCCATTCAGTCACCCTCCTTTACCCTCTTTGTATGGGAGTTTAAACCAGGCACTGCTTGGCCAGCCTCTACATGTCAGATTTAATGACAAGGGAGAAATCACACTGGTAAAATGTGTACACAGCTCTCCACATTAAATCACACAGACTAAATCACACACTCTACCAGCCATGCTCAGGATGAAAAGTAATTCACTTCATGAACAGTCCCCTTGATTTAGAGGGGTATGCCAGCCATTTTTAATTTATGAGTAGCCCACACAGCTGCTGGTGGCCACTATTTGTGGTATATTGTTGTGATGCACTAGGCGTATATTAAAGCTTCCCTGCACTTGCTATAACATAAATTCTCTGTGTCTGTGCTGTTTGTAACTTTGACAAGCATTAGCTGAGTAGGGTCTAAAACTTGCCATTCTTCTTCTTTTCATCAGACTGAATCTTGGCAAATTTACATTTGTGACTAGGAAGTTGCAATCTTCACTCATTTTTGCAGGATGTACTGATGGCATAAACAGCATTTACAACAGTCTAACCATAGTACTAATGTAACCATGTTCTGTATTTGAGAAAGCTAGAAGGTGAGTTCCCATCTCAGAGAGGTATGTATATTTTTTTTTGCTGTTTCAGCTACTAGTCTATATAATGGTGTCCTCAGCAAATGTCTATTTGTTAAGGACTGCATCTCAATTAACCTGAATGGTTTTCAAACTGAAACAGAAAAAGAAATGTGTGAAAAGGCCACCTATAAGCAGTTCAGAGTGGATTGCTGCAATTTATTGCCAGCTAGAAACTCTGAAGATGGACAAAAGGTAAATCACTGCATTCTGAAAGCAAGCAAAAATGATCCATTTTTTTTTCCCTCCCTGTCAAATTTGAAGATAAAAAAACCTAGCTTCTGAATACACATGACTGAGTCATTCTACAATTACAGAACATTTTTAGCTGTGTAAAGACAAAGAAGTGCCATATGATACTGTTGTTATACTCATAGCCCTTCCCATCTTGAATCAAGGGCTGAGTCTCTTCAGAGACTCTCTTCATGGCAACCTAGCCTATGCAGAGCTGAAGACCCAGCATGTTCCCTTATCAAAGCAGCAGGAACTACTCCTGCCAGGGCTTTTACATAGCTGCCTGGCTACAGCACGGGGTGAGATTTGCTCCAGCAGAATAGACCGAGGGTCCTCTTGTGAGTCTGCCCAGTGGAGGCTGACACTCAGAGAAAGTTGCAAAGGGCATCACCAGACAAACTGAACTAATTTGGTCCCAGTAGGAGAGTCTCACACCCAGGAAGGTCTCATCTTCACCCCTAATAACAGGAGATAGCCTTCTACCATAAAACAATTTCTTCTTAGGGTCTTGCTGTGCTCTTAGCTCTTATCATTTACTGTGACAAGCAGTACCCTACATGGATAAAAGCCACAAGTGACGGACATGCAGGACCATTCGAGCAGGGCAGCCCCTACTGCAGGGGACCTGGGAGGAGCAGCTGACTCAGTAGCTCCATTCCGATAATCAAAGTGTGATCAAAACATGCAAGTAATTGCTGTCTTTTGAAGTTGGGCACAGTAATAATAATGCTCTAATTTAACTGTTACACAACTTTCATTATTGTTCAATTAGGAGAAGCAAAGCACCTCAAAATCAGAAATATAAAGCTATGATTTCTGTACCAACCAGAACTGCACTAAACATGTTAGAACATCTCAAAATAAAATTTTAATCTAAAAAAATTCTTATCTGGAAGACTATGAATCTAAGTTTTTGCACATTAGCTATGGCCAGGTTTCACATTGCCTGATATTACATGAATTGCAGGAAGTCTGTTTTCAAAGCATGTTTTTACATCCAGACTTTGCAGATGATTCAGGAAGGAGTGCCTGCGTCCTAAACTCGGAAGAACTGGACCAGAATCAAACATGAAAAAAAATGCACGTACCATATTCAACATACAGCACACTATCCTGTGTGCGTGCAGTGGAGACCTCTTAGGTGGGGTCAAACTGGGATTTCCTGACTTTGTTAAGAAGTAAATGCTAACCCATGGAACTCCATTAATAACTTTTGTGCTTTCAAGAACAAATTGTCACAAGGTTAGAAATTGCTTTTGCCTAATGATGAGACAGCTTTACTGAGCTGTAGCAGTACATTTGTTCCACAGGTCTTTCTTGGTCATAGAATCCTTCTCCCTAAAGATTTCCAGACTATCAGTTGGGTAAAATTCAAACCTCATTCTCTGGGATCCTAAGGAACGCCTTTTTTTGGGTGACAAGACACTGCTGTTTATTGTGAGTTCTTCTCCGACTTCGTCCTTCACTTTGGCAGAAGACTAACAGAGCCTTGCACTGAACAGAAGCTACATTACGTGACTGCTCTAAAAGCGCTTTGCACTGCAGTCTACTCCATGTTTGTTCCGGTTTTGCAGAGTTAAGCAACGGAGACTGTTAGGTGACATCAGCAGGAAATGAAACAATAACAAAGATGAAATATGGCTTGAGGAAATTCCAGAAGTCCTTGAGGAAACAATGGGGAAGATATTAATTAAAGAATGCCTTAACTGACAAATTTTCTGGTTCCAGTCAGGTTAGCAAATAAACCCCAAACCTTGATGATCCTATCTCAACAGGAGAAAGGAGAGAGTGCAAGTGGCCACAGCTAGAAATAGTTGTCTGATAATGAGAGAAACATAGGTACCATTGGGTGTGATGTGATTTTCAGAGAACTCAGGGTGAAGGATTTTACCTATGGCAACGAGCTACCATGCACTAGACATATACACTTTTTGCTGCTGGGATTTTTCTTTCTGTTTTTTTTTTGTATGCATTTAAAAGAGTAGGTGCTGACTTTGTTTGGAAGTGTATTTTTAGGTTCACTCTCAGCCACTGTTCAGACATTCTTGAGAACAAGCTTTTGGTAGTGATGGGAGCTGAAGAACCAATTATGTTCCCACAGCCGGAACTGTCTGCTGGTTGGTACTAAGAGTATTTGAACCTTGGGATTGCAATTGAGCGTGGACATAGCAATGAACGAGTCTGGTTTTGACACAAAGGAAATGCACTCCAATCATCTTGAATACTGGTCCTCAGTGCTGCTCCCAAAGACCCTCCAATCATGCTGAGTACTCCTTGCTTTTTAACTATCATGCCCTACTTCATTTTTAATTTCTGTCCTCACCATCTTTCTGTCTGGGATTAAGTGAAGAAAAGTAAGTGCTCCCCATGAGGTTTAGTGCATAGCAAAGGAATCCGTGCTTAGGAATCATAGACAAAACATGACCTTTTTAGGCGATCTGCTATGGGCACGAGAGAAACTTGGGTCACTGAGGAGAAGTTTGTGATTCTAGAATTGCTGTTTGCCCTGTAATCACACTGCTGATTTCAGCAAAGTTTTGAGAAACAGTTAAACTTGATGAATGTATCTACACTTCTGCACAAAAAGAAAGTAACTTCAAGACAAATCTGATATTTGCTGGAACTGATCACACTGGAAATTTCTGTCCCCCAAGCAGTGAGGCATATGTTTGTGTTGTTTTCAGGTTTGAAACAACATTTTTTAAGTTTGAAATAATTTTTTAAGTAATGACTCACCGGGTTTTGTGTCTCTTCTGGAATTTTTCATCTATATTTCTGCCCATGAAATATGGTCCTAAAGACATAGGCAGATGTGGACACAACTGTGCCTCCACTATGTGACAGTACATAATAACATGTAGCCACTTCTAATTTTTTATTAAAAATCACTATACTGAAAACCACTTACAAGGTATTGCCAAAAAAGACAGAGAGGAACACCAATCCTATTTTGACTAAATGACTTTTGGCTCAGTTTTCTTCCCCTTCATGTTGCACATCACTAACATTTCTAACAGCAGTTGAAGAATCACAGAATCACAGAATGTTCGGGGTTGGAAGGGACCTCTGTGGGTCATCTGGTCCAACCCCCTGCCAAAGCAGGGTAACCTAGAACAAGCTGCACAGGACCTTGTCCAGGCGGGTCTTGAGAACAATGATTAGATTCCCCCTCCCACTTTGCTTCTCCCTCTAGTCTTCTCTCCTTTATCCTTTCTCTAGAACTGTAAATCTCATTCCCGCTAAAAAACAGAACTCCTTTCTATCAGTGTCTAAGGTCTAGAAACTTGGAGCATTCTACCTTATTGCTCAGGTAACCTCACTGTTACTGTCAGTAAGCAAGGCATTGTAACAACCACGCTCTGGAAAGCCACCACAGGGAGTGGATTCCTCCCGCTTTCCCACTGTTGCAGAGTGGGGAGATACTTCACTGATTTTGCTGAAGTGAGAGGGAAATCAAGCACCACATTCACTATTCAGCACGGATCATCCACTGTCTATTATGAGCTGAAAATACCATTACAGGAAGCATTAAGATGGTGTAGCTACTAGTAATGAGCATCTGTGTATCTATTATATTGGGTTTTAGATAACAAGGCACAGTGAATGCAAAGGGCCTCACCCAGGCTGCCGAAAAAAAAAGAAAAAAAAAGGAGTAAAAAAGAAAACCCTGCCCGACATAGTTCTTTTTCTTCTTGAAGGCTGTTAATGAAAAGGGACAAAAAAAGAACACTTGAAATGAAAGACGTGGAAGATCTGCTTGTCCTCACGCACATTCACTGTGTGCTGAAGCCTGTAACAATGAAGGGAAATGATAGCAGAGAACAGCATTGGCCTCCCTCAGACTGAGAAACTTTCACTGCAAAAGCATTTTAAAAGAATAACACAGAGTACAGTAATTAAAGCTGATTCGGCTTCTCAAAAGACTGCTTCAAGCTTTTGTGCTGAACCTTCACAAATTCCACAGGGCTTTATTATTAATTGTGCTCCCCCCTACACATCGCTCTCTTTGGGATGTTTCTGCTGTCACAGGTTCAGTATTTCTCACAGGCTTTCTGTACGTAACTGAGACTTGTCAGGAGAGGGAAATGTTTTTCCAAGCATTTTTCCTCTTTGTCCTCCCTCTCTTGTGCCTTGTTCCCTTGGTAATTATTTGTTTGCTTGCTTTTTAATTTTCTTCTATGTTTTCTTTCAAAGAGTCTCTGGTGGAAAGAAATGACATTCGGGCTGGATGCCTGTCTTTCACCACTCCAAGATCATATGTCAAACCGACCTGGGATTATTGCTCCTGAACCTCTGAGCAACTGTTCTCATCCAGGAGCTGGTAGATTCACTACAAGGCAGGCGGCCATGAATGCAGTTGTGGTTGCAACACACACATCTGTCCTTGGATCCAGATTCCTCCAGATATCGGGAGACATAGGTACTGAATTTAAAGGTTGTTGCTGGACAAGGGAATCTGGGTTGGGAAGCAATCTGTGCTAGAAGGGAGATCAACCCTTCAGGCTGGAATTTCTCTTGCAGCCATTTGCCTTATGGTTCTCTGTGTTGTTTCGTGGTGTTTGTTTTTTTTAACTTGGAGAAATAAAAGGTTAATTTTTGTACAGATTGAAAAGCAGGCTGTCTGTCCTGGAATGAAAGTGAAAGGTTGCAATCTTTATTGTAGTCAAAAGGAGTACAACATGAATGGTAGCAACCCATTGCCATTTAAAGGGTAATCCTAAATTTCCAAACACACTGTTGTTATGTTCCAGGTAAAAGTCCACTGTTAATATGTTTTGCTTCTTTCTGTGGTTATTTATAACAGCTTAAAAGCACAGAAAAGAAACAGATTCAAAGTTGACTGGGACATTTGCTTCTTTAATACTTAATAATTCATTGCTCGAGGATAGCCAGCAGATCCCTGGAAACATTCAAGATCAGGTTGGATGGGGCTCTGAGCAACCTGATTGAGCTGAAGATGTCCCTGCTCATTCCAGGGGGGTTAGACTAGGATGATGATTCAGATCACCTTGTAGCGCTAGCAAATCTGTCACAGCAGTTCATGGATTTCAGCAAAGTAAACAGGATAATTAAGAAGAGGAACTGATTGTGGACTGCAGTCCTTGCCCTCTGAGGAAGAACTGTTTAAACCAAAAGAAACAGAAAGTCCTTTTGCCATCAGATATATTTATTCATCCATCTAATTGACCTGACTAGTATCTGTCTCTGCTTCAGGAGGAGTCTTCCATTCATGGGCAAAATCCAAACCTGTATTATCATCACCTGCTAGTCTTTGTTGGGAAAGTCAATGATTCTTTAAATTCTACGGATTTATTCAGCCAAATGTAGGTGTGCCCATATAGGCGTCTGCTTGTGACCTCATCATTTGTCCTTCCTTTATGGTCAATAAGAGAAGACATTTCTCCTGCACTTTTCTTCATTTTAAGCCAAATATCAAACAAAGTTCAGCTGTATCATACCCTAGAAGTGCTTGTTTGTTCCCATTAACTCCCCAGAGAGGTAGGGTGACCAGTTTAGATAGACAGATAAAAAAATAAATGTCACTCCCCATCTTCAAGAGGGGCAAGAGGAAGGATCTGAGAAACCATGGGCTGGTTAGCCTCACTTTGATCCCTGGGAAGATGATGGAACAAATAACGCTGGAAAACATTTGTAAACATATTAATGACAAGAAGGTTACTGAGACTAGTCAGCAAGGATTTATGAAGGGGAAATCATGCCTGACCAACCTGAATGCTTTCTACGATAAGATGATACTGACTGCCGTAACATCCTCACAGATAAACCAATGAAGTATGGACCAAATAACATGGCGGTAAAGAAGACAGAGCCAGACTCTTCTCAGTTGTGCTTACTGAAAGGATGATAGGCAAAAGGCACAAACTGATATGCAGGAAATTCCTTTTAAACATAACAAAAAACTTTTATACTATGATGGTGGTCAAATACTGTAACAGGTTGTCCACAGAGGCTATTGAGCTTCAGTCTTTGGAGATACTCAAAACTTGATTAGACACAGTCCTGGGAAATGTATTCTAGCTGACTCTGCTTTAAGCAGGGAGATTGGACTAGCTGCTTTTGGAGGGGTGACCATGGCTGGCTGCTCGGTGCCCATCCAGTTGCGCTCTCACTCCTCCTCAACAGGTCATGGAGACAAAATAAAAAGAAAAGCTTGTGGGTGGAGATATAGACAGGAAGATCACTTACCAATTACTCTTGTGGGCAAAACAGTCTTGATAGAATTGGGTGGTAAGAAACATAGACAAAAACTAAAACACCTTCAGTGAAACCCACCTTCTGCTGCTGCTCCCTCCTTGGCTTCCTCCTCGTCTGCCTTGGCTGCCTTTGGCCCTTGCTGAAACCTGTTTTCAGTGCCTGGGCACATAAACATAATGATCTCCAGAGGTCCCTTCCAAACTCAACTATTCCATGTCTCAGTGGTTTTTTGGTACGGCAGTTGATGCTGCATATGGAGGTGCCAAGTTCTTCTGGTCTGTCCCCTTATTATGGCTTACCTGTTGCACCAGGGTGTTGTCCTCCTCTGCTTCCTGCAGAACACACAAGTTCCAGCAGATACACCTACGACCAGCTCACTGCAAGTAGCTTGCAAATTGTCAGCTACTCTTGAAATGTAAATCATTTTAATTTGCTTGAATCAGAGGCAAATTTCTTTTCTCTCCAGTTTAAAGCAAACCCCTCAACATAATTTTGATCTTCATAACAGAAAATGAGAAAACAATTACTACTGCACAGTTCTTTCTTGCTCTTACTTTTCTATTGTTTGCAGAAGTACTTGAAAATTCCTTTTCTTTCCCAATATACACTAGTAAAAGAATCTTTGTTAATGTGAAGGCACAAATGTAATTTTCTTTGCTCCACGACAGCATGTTTTTCATTTACTAATCTACCAATGATTGACCCAAATGAAACTGTAAATTGTAAGAGTGATGTGATAAATTTTAAAAAATACAAAGATATCAAACACATTAAAATGTTGTTTGTTTATTTATCCAAAACCAACGTGCTACCACAGGACAGCCAAATTCTGGGAATAGTCTTCTGAGTCTTTCTCCAGGTTACTTGTTTCAGCTCCACTGTGGTGGATACAAACCATTTCTCTCATTGATGCAACATGTGCACCCAGGAGTGTTTTAAAAAAAAAATAGCAAAGTGGGTGGCAATGCCTTGAATTCTTCCTGGCTGTACAATATAGTTTGGTTTCTTTTCTAAAAATTGACTTCTGAAGTATCAGATTAAGATCATGCGAACTGAAGTGTTTATTATTCTAACAGGTGTTGGCCAGGAAGACACAGAGACACACTAGCGTCACATAGATGTGACTGGGTTTCTGCATAGCATCATTGACAGTATGTCTAAGAGAAAATAAAAGACAGATAAAGTTGAGTATATGTGGGGCTAAACAGAGTTTGTTCATGTCTGAAGTTAATACAAAATTTTCTCACTTGTCTGTAGAAGAGACTACTGAGCAGAAGACTTTAACCAGTTTTTAATTTACCAAAGACTTTTTTCTTCTCAAGGCCCAGAGCAAAGTCAGACTCCTGTAAACTGAAACTTGAAGAATTTCTTCTGCTTCATGATGCCCTCTCCAGGGAATCTGTCCTCATCTCTCCCATAGTCTGCCTCATTTTGAGACCTGGGGCTTCCAGATGCTCAGAAAGACACATCAAGAAAAATATTAATTCCCGTTGTACCTGGGTAGAAAACGGCATCCTGTGTTCTCAGTAGCAGACCTGGCTACATGGAACAGCCTCTGCAGCCTCTAGGCTTCAGTACGGAGAGTCATGACAATGATGAAAAGCTGCCTGCTAGAGCTTCAGCTGGCACAGACTGCAAGAGCCCATCTCGCTTTGCCTCACGGGTCACTTCCTCTACACAAATTTCTGCCCCTTTCCCAGCTCCTGGGTGGCTGTAGGGTCTATATCAGCGTCTCCAGAGTAGAGTTTGTGCCTGACATTCCAGCAGGGCTTGTTCCTTCTGAGCAGTCACTTAGGCTAAAACAAAAATGAATTCCAAAGTGACAAGATAGCTCTGGACACATCAGTGAACTAGAAATAAGTGGAAAGGTCAGTAAAATATTCTTCTGCTGAATCAGAATGTCTGCTATTAAAGAGTACGTGAAGATGGAGCAATAGTTAATGCTTCACCATTGCACAATATATTCTACTGAATTCGTTATCTCATTAGCACACTGAATAGTCATTTGAGGTAGGGATGCACCCAAAGGCCCATTCTCAGCAAAAATAAAATAAAGAAAAAGTATGAATAAAAATGTCCCAAAACCTGAATATGCAAAAGTTTCTAAAAATCCTTTTATTTCTCTTTTTATAAAATCTTCAGATCATAATCTTTCGGAGCAACATTTTATAAATTTTCTGTGTCCTAGAAGCATCATTAATGGAGCACTGAAATGTTCTTTTCAACACACACCAGGTGCCAGACTTTTAAAATCAGATCATTTCAGTTGCTACTGCATTTTCCCCTTTTTCTTACTAGAGCACAGACATCATTAGAACAGACAATATTTTATGAACTGACCCACTTAGAGACAATGCCATGCAATGTTTGAAGCTGGTATTCTGACCCGGTGCATACTTGCAAGAGTTGGTGTCTGTTCTAATAGCTCTATGCATCTACTGAAATCACTTTGCAATGGAAGTGGGTAAGAAAGGCATGGCTGAATGTGATAAAACGCCTCTGTAAGCACAATACATAGCTCAGTATACTATTATGCTCTATCCCTTAACACAAAAGTTGATGCCAATGGCTCCAGATGCTGACAAAAGAATTGGGAACAACAAGGCTGGAATGGTTTATAAGCAAAATTGCTGTAATGAGGGGGTGACTAATCCAGGACTTGGGTTTACTATGCGTTCCTTGGTGGATCTTAAGCCTTCCTAGAGGCACCCCTTCTTTACGACCCACTTTCCCACTTGGAACATGTGGATCACAGCACAGTCCTACCCTCTGGAGCGATTCTCACAAAGTTTTCAAAAAATGGTGGTAATAATGGTATTGGGAAAATGCCTATAACAATTAGGAAGGGGTAGGGGGTGGGGAGGGAGCAGGTATACTGTATTTCTTCATCAGGTGCTTTCAACCTTGCAGGAAGTAAGGAATTCTTCTAAGAAATCTTTAGCTGGCCTGCTGGAAACACAACTGCTCCGACATTGTCTGAGGGTGACACTCAGGCTAGCTGCTGTCAGAAGCTCTGCTAGTTGCTTAGACAGCACTTGAGATATGAAAGATGCCCAAGCCCTGAATCATGCTGCAATTATAAGAAGCTGCTGAGCTGTTCCAGAAAACATCTCAGTTTCAAACCATCAGTTTTTACACATTTGGAGTAAATTTTACTCTAATGAGCTTGTTCGTCTAACAGGCTGGAAAATCTAGTAGAAACTGCCAATTTGTATGCATTTGCCAGTAATAGGCTTCTCGGACACTGTGGAGCTTCCTACAGCTGAGTAGCCATTCACGTGGTCTGGCAGTTTTTCTCTGGGGATGGAGATTAGACCCATCGCAGCCAACCTCAAAACTGTGGTCAGTGTTATGGGTTGTAGTGGCTAGAAAAATTGTCAGTATCCAAAACTGCATTGTGCTAGGGCTGTCCAAAAACATCCAGAAAGATGTCCCCTCTCCCAAAAAGCAACATTCTTCATGTACAGAATGAAAAGTCACCATGTGCATCTGGCGGCATACAGGAGATGGACTAATAGAGTTAGAGCCAGATCTTGGTGGATGAGTGTCACCAGTGAAAGAACAGTACGTGCACAGGCCCCAGGATGAACCTCACTGGAACAGATGAAAAGTGTTATGAGACTTAGATTATTAAATAATCTCTATTTCAGGTTCCCAAGAAAGTGCAGATGGCTTTGCATTCTCTACACTTGCTGTATGTTTATGTCTGTAAATGAAATCTGTCCAGTAGGGCCTGATCTGATCTCTGTCTGTCTCTTTTTCTCTGATCTCTGGCTAGAAGGTGGCTGCACAGCCATGTGAGTTTCCCAAGACGGGACCTGGTGCATTAGGAATAATGTTTCCTCAAACCCATGACAGACTGCTACAAGACAGACAATGACATGTTTTTTTTTGCCTTTACAAAAGGTGAATTCCTCATTCACTGATGGAAGAGAATGATTTGCTCAGTAATTTTAGGCTTCATGACTGTTTAGTTACTTTGTGGACATAAATAGGATGACATTTTCATCCAAAATACTCCAATGCAAGGAAAAACTCTGCAAAATAGGACTTTCAAAAACAATATTCTCTCCATTTTTGGCAGTTTCCATTCCAAAACTCAGGAACTCAGGAACTGACGCCAACTGTCACTGTAAAATACTGTCCTTTCACTGCTGCAGATAGGAAGCAGAAACAGAGGATGTTGACCAATTCTGCCTTCAGATAAATAAAGAATTATCTACCTAACTGCCTTTTCAATGACAGGAAAAAAGCAGGAGGAAGATGATCATATCTTCATCCTGGTAGTTCTTGACTACAAGTTTTAGGTTTAACAACATTAGAAATATAACTCAAAGTCAGCAACTAATTTATCAGTACGTAGTCATTTATTGAACACGAGATCAATATGATGACCCCAGAAATTATTGCCTCGGGATCTATTTTTGGTAGTTTGATTAAACTTACTTAAGTATGACAAGAATATAAATTAATTAAGCTAGTGTTGAAGAGGGGACTCATATAGTACTATACAATATTTCAGAACACTATCAAAAGTGTCCATAAAGCCAATTAAAGCAAAATGCAAGACCTTCAATTGTTTCTATGTAGTTTATTTCACAGAATCACAGAATGGTAGGGGTTGGAAGGGACCTCTGTGGGTCATCTAGTCCAACCCTCCTGCTGAAGCAGGGTCACCTACAGCAGGCTGCACAGGACCATGTCCAGGTGGGTCTTGAATATCTCCAGAGAAGGAGACTCCACAGCCTCCCTGGGCAGCCTGTGCCAGTGCTCCGTCACCCTCAGAGGGAAGAAGTTCTTCCTCCTGTTCAGGCGGAACATCCTGTGCTTTCGTTTGTGCCCATTGCCCCTTGCCTTGTCGCTGGGCACCGCTGGAAAGAGTTTGGCCCCGTCCTCCTGACACCCACCCTTCAGATATTTGTAAGCATTTATAAGGTCCCCTCACAGCCTACTCTTCTTCAGTCTGAACAAGCCCAGCTCCCTCAGCCTTTCCTCATAGAACAGATGCTCCAGTCCCCTCATCATTTTTGTAACCCTTTGCTGGACTCTCTCCAGTAGCTCTTCGTCTTTCTTGAACTGGGGAGCCCAGAACTGGACACAGGACTCCAGATGGGGCCTCACTAGGGCAGTGTAGAGGGGAAGGAGAACCTCCCTCAACCTGCTGGCCACACTCTTCTTACCGCACCCCAGGAGACCACTGGCTTTATTGGCAACCAGGGCACACTGCTGTCTCATGGTCAACCTGTCGTCCACCAGGAAACCCAGGTCTGTCTGAGCAGAGCTGCTCTCCAGCAGGTCCACCCCAAGCCTGTACTGATGCATGGGTTTGCTCCTCCCCAGGTGCAGGAGCCTGCACTTGCCCTTGTTGAACCTCATCAGGTTCCTCTCTGCCCAGCTCTCCAGCCTGTCCAGGTCACGCTGAATGGCAGCGCAGCCTTCCAGTGTATCCACCGCTCCTCCCAGTTTTGTGTCATCAGCAAACTTGCTGAGGGTACATTCTAACTCTTCATCCAGGTCGTTGATGAAGAAGTTGAACAAAGCTGGGCCCAGTACTGACCCCTGAGGGACAGCACTAGTTACCGGCCTCCAGCTAGACTCAGTGCTGCTGATGCCAAGCCTTTGTGTTCTACCATTCAGCCAGTTCTCAGTCCACCTCACTGACCACTCATCCAGCCCATACTTCCTGATCTTGCTTATGAGGGTGTTATGGGATACAGCCATGTCAAAAGCCTTGCTGGTTGAGGTAGACAAATTCCACTGCTCTCCCCTCATCTACCCAGCCAGTCATGTCATTGTAGAAAGCTATCAGATCAGTCAAGCGTGATTTCCCCTTGGTGAATCCATGTTGACTGCTCCTGATAACCTTCTTTTCCTCCATTTGCTTAATGATGACCTCCTTTCTCTAAATTGTTTTTTTTTTTTTGCTTTGCAACATCATGTTTTTTCCAGGTTTGCTAATCAAATACGGTGAAAACCCAAACGCTAGATCTTGAAATTCCTCAGACAGATTAAAAATATTGAGAGTTTTAAATGTGCATTCTTTCTAGATGCCTTTTGAACTGTTAGAATTTAAGATTTTGATCCTTTTAGATTAGGTATTTACTTTTTCCCACCACAAGCCAGAACTATCATTCTCAAGAATTCACAGGACACCAGGAGACAGGGCTTTTGTTACCAAACACCAAATAAGGTAAGAATACAAATGGCGTCAGGACTGTGCTGGGCAAACCTTTCTACTCTGGAGGACTCATGCCTCTGTAACCTGACAAACGCGGACAAGAAATTTCTGGTGTCCCCTGATGCAGTAAAAGAGAATTTTACAGGATTCTGACCATTGAAAGGAAGTCATGCACATATTCAGAAGTGGCTTTATTCACCTTCATCACCATTGTTTGCTTTATTTCTATATGAATGTGACTGTAAATAGTGAAGAACTATACCTTATGTTATATCCTTGTTTTCATAATGCATTTGAGATTTAGAAATTGCTTTTGGGTGAATCGTTGCTAGTATTAGGCCTTAACTCTAAAGACGTGCTGAGAAGTAGCTTAAAGACTTTTTTTATCGGGACACTGGTTTTCTTCATTAGAACCATGCATTAGAACCCACAGTTTTAATAGAAACTTGGGAGCAAATTGTCATGTTGCTTCAAAACTGAGAAAGTGTAATCTCATCTACCTGCAAGGACTACTTGTCCACAGCCTGACAGCTCTGCTTCTCAGATTGCTTTCGACTTGTCCATTTTCCCTCCTGCTTAGCATCATTGCTTCACTGACAGTGACTTGGATGTGCAGCTCCCATCGTTCTGTCACCTCTCTAGCCAGATATCAAGCATTAGCATTAGTTTCTGCACTGAAAGACTAATAATGTGGAATCTTATTTTAAGTCTGTAGGGAATACTCGGTAAGGGGGTTGCCTGTCAGTGTCATCTTGATTGTTCTCTGAGCAATTTCTGTAGAAGAAGTGTTTTGATCCTCCTTTAGGGTCTTCTGAGGTCAGATAGAATCCTGCAGCCTGTATTAAAATTGTGACCTCCACCTGGGCTCTACCATGAAGCAGAGGTTTCAGCTTTCATTCTCCTCGTTTAAATTGCCTACAGGAAAACAACATCAAAAGTATTTTCCCACCACCCATAACAGCTGGTTTGAAACCTGTGTGTTTTAATCGGGGTCTTTATTCTGTATTTTCTCCTTTGTGGTGGTACCTCTAGATACTGATTTAGTATTTGACCACAGAGATGGTGAGCTCTGCAGTCTGAAAATACAAGGGCACTACTTGGGCAGACTGTCTGGAGCCCTACTCCTGTCTACCACTGTCCCATGAAATGTGTTTGTCGTTGCCTATGTAGTCACTTGCCCCTGCATCCCAGCCCTTCATTAGTGGAATAATTTGCAGTTGACTATCAGCAGAACTGTGGGAAGATGGGGACATATTGGCTTTCCCTTGAAGAAAATCCTTAGCTTCAGGGCAAGGCATGCAGGGTAAGGAATAGAAGTATCAGAAAAGAGAAACACGTTTATCCTTTGAATTCCACCTTAATAACTCTTCTACACTTTACCAGCAGTTCAGTCTCAAGGGTTAGGCAATTTCTGTATCATGCAGCTGTCTGTAACTGTCACCATCACAGTGCCACAAAAACATGGGTTTCTGTCCCTGTCTATAGAACATATAACACCTACAGAACCATGGAATTGCTTGGGTTGGAAAGGACCTTATAGATCATCCAGTTCCAACCCCCCTGCTATGAGCAGGGACACCTTCCACTAGACCAGGTTGCTCAAAGCCCCATCCAGCCTGGCCTTGAACATTGGCAGGGAGGAGGCAGCCACAGCTTCTCTGGGCAACCTGTGCCAGTGCCTCACCACCCTCATTGTAAAGAGTTTCTTTCTTATGTCTATTCTAAATCTACCCTCTTTCAAAGACTTTAGCCCTTGTCCTATCACTGCATGCCCTTACAAAAAGTCCCTCTCCAGCTCTCTTGTAGTTCCCCTTCAAGTACTGGAAGGCTACTCTAAGGTTTCTCAGGAGCCTTCTCTTCTCCAGGCTGAACAACCCCAACTCTCTCAGCCTTTCCTCATAGGAGAGGTGTTCCAGCCCTTGGACCATTTTTGTGTCCCTGCTCTGGATGCACTCCCAACAGGTCCATGTCTTTCCTGTGCTGAGGCTCCAGAGTTGGACAAAGGACTCCAGGTGAGGTCTCACCAGAGCAGAGTAGAGGGGCAGAATCACCTCCCTTGACCTGCTGGCCACACTGCTTTTGATGCAGCCCAGGATATGGTTGGCCTTCTGGGCTGTGAGCTCACACTGTCAGGTCATGTTGAGCTTCTCATCAACCAACACCACCAAGTACTTCTCCTCAGGGCTGCTCTCAATCCGTTCTGTGCCCAGCCTGTATTTGTGCTTGGGATTGCCCTGACCCAGGTGTAGGACCTTTCAATTGGCCTTGTTGAACTTCATGAGTTTTGCACGAGCCCACCTCTCCAGCCTGTCCAGATCCCTCTGGATGGCTTCCCTTCCCTCCAGCGTGTCGGCCACACCACACAGTTTGGTGTCGTCAACAAACTTGCTGAGGGTGCATTCGACCCCGCTGTCCATGTCACCGACAAAGATGTTAAACAGCACTGGTCCCAGTACTGACTCCTGAGGAACACCACTCTCGTCACTGGTCTCCACTTGGACATCAAACCATTGACCACAGTTTTTTGAGTGCAACCATGCAACCAATTCCTTATCCACTGAGTGGTCCTCCATCAAATCCACAATTCTCCAATATAAAGATGTTCTGTGGAACAGGGTCAAATGTTTTACACAAGTGCAGGTAGATGGCATTTGCTAGTGAGTTTAAGCTGTTTAGGGCACTCACTACCTCCTCTGGTGTGAGGATCTTGCTGAAGGAAGTTTTTTTTCTTGACAAAATCAACACAGCTGGCTATTCTCTTGTCTGCTTTTACCGTAAGGACATGGGGCAACAGGACAGGAGATTTCAGAAGTCCCTGCTTGGGACCTTGACAGGTCTTGCAAGGCGCTTTGAAGCAGTATGGGCAAAAGTGGCTTGAGTTTAAAGCTTGTGTTTGTTGGTTTGTTATGTTTTCCTAAAAGAATGCTTCTTCTCCAAATAAAGAGCATTTTGCTTTGCTAAACTGAATAATCACAGGTTAAGCCCTGTTCTTCTCCCTGAGGAGAGGTGGTGTACCGGGGCTTGAAATAAACCCAAAGAAAGGCAATAAATTGTTAGACCTGGAGTCACAGGATTAATCCTGGAGGGAAACACCACTCCTTCAGAATAATTCAGAAAAAGGTCTGCAAGCCCTGCGTTCTGCACGGGCTCACAGAGGGGACAGGCACCACCCCCTCCCCACTGTGGGACAGGCACAGCAGAGCTCGTGATGGAGGGCCAGCACCACCCTTGGCTTCAGTGGAGCCAGCTCTGCTCACAGAAATCAAGTTTAACAAAATCAGGCCTTAAATTTGAAAGCAGCTGATTACAGTCTTTATTCAAGCAAAAGATTTGAGCATAAGCTGAACTGTAAGGGCACACTTAGTCCACCAACTTCAGTGAACTGCATTTACTTCAGCTTTACGTACAGTTTTTACACTCAGGAAAAAAAGAACCTATCAAGCATTTGTATTTCCACAAGGTCATTCCATTTTCCAGCTCAGTGAAAAGAAAACACCCTGACTTAACAGAGACTTCCCCTGAACAAGCAATGCCTAAAGCAACACAAGGCTATACAGTACATGGAAAATTATATTCTTCCATGCTGTACCTTGGCTTTCTCTTTTAAACAGTGATTGATGGGTTTTTGACTGACGTTCAGTGGCTTGATATCAAAGACAGCAGCTTATAAGATCAGAGAGAAATTATGACTGTGTATTAGTGGTTGCTTATTATTTAAAAACAAAACCTAAAACATTGGTTACCCCTTCATCAGACACACTCTCATGGGTATTCTTTTATGATTGTTCCGTTTTCTGAGTCTCACAAAACAATTTAAAGTTAAGCATAGCAGAGCTTATTCTGCTTAAGATATCAAGGGAATTTACATAATGACTGATTTAAAAGCACATGCACAAATTAACTAAATTCCCATGTAAAGGAATATGCTTCAAAAGTTAGCACATTTTTTTGCTGGCTGGGATTCTGTGGCTAATTGAAAAACCTCAACTCCCTTGCTGATCATCAATCCAGAAAACGTGTAAGTAGGTTTATAGAACAAAAGGTAGAGGCCCTGCTCTTGGCATCCTGTCTAGACAAAGAGTTGACCTTATTTAAACTGGTGCACTAGGGGGCACCTCCTGGGACTTGAAATCTATGCGAGTGAAGGGGCTAATTGCTTGAGATCAAATCAGAGGTGTCTGAATCATAACGTCCAATAGAAAAGGTTTCCAAAATTTGTATGTGCTTTGGGAATGTTTTGAAACAGGGAATAAAACTGAAGAGCCTAGGAAGAAAGGCTGCTTAAACAGGCGTCTGCAATTGCTGTCTTTGTTGGTCAAGCCTGGTTGCTCTTCTTGTGCTGCTCTAGAGCAAATCTTTGCGCAGTTCTTTTGTGAGCCACATTGGGGAACTAAGTCAGAGGAAAGCTAAAACTGTTTTTCTTGGGTTATTTTTCAGACGGGTCAGTTCCTCAATGTGATTCACTGTTGGACCACCTAAAGGTCTTGAACAGGCACAGCCCGAGGAACGATGCTAGGACAGGAAGGCACAGCAAAGAAGTTGAAGTGTAATTATCCCTGTACTGACCATTTAATATGTCAGTCATGTAATTCCATGCTGAGAAATACGTTTGTTTAGAAATTTGGTGTCTTCATGTCTTTCAAGCTGACAGGTAACTACTGGAATAAATTGTGACAGGGTTTAATACCTCCCGCTCACCAGCCCCAATGTAAAGATCAAAATGTTCCACATAGTGCCAGTAAAAGAGACTTAAAAGTTTCTGTGAAAGTCACATCGTACATTAATAGTTACCTAAATAACCTACTTAATCTGATGAGACTAAAACCATGATCAAATTGGCTGTCATCTAATAATGCTCTTTTCAATAATATTTCTATAATATTTCTTCTTTGAATGGCATTGGTCATTTTGTGTAAATTGTGGTCTTCTTTTGAAAAGCTATGACTGTGTGAACATGTGTAAAATGATCTTTTTATGCTTTTTCACTGTATCTTTCAGTCTGTGCTTAAAAATCATCTATAGATTATGATTGTAAGGAAAAGGAAATATTTATTACAAGGATTTGTATTTCTTTTAATTAATCTCTGATAGGTTTTGAGTTACAGCCACCCCTCTTGGTGAAAGTACAAGACTTATGATGATCTACAGTACCACTGTGAAGCTTAAATATCAATAGGAGAAGTAATAATCAAAAGCTTCACTTGAGGAAGGTCTGGATGTTTTGACTCAGCAAAAAGCTGCAGCACACAATTTGAAAATAGGATACATTTTATTATCCTGAAAAGTAATTTATTGCACAAAGCGAGCACTAACGCAGTGTCTGTGTACATATACGTATATGAAAGTACTCTGCTTATATCTGAAGTCTTGTAGCTATTGCAGATTAAATCTTGAGAAAATCTGAGTGATTTTTTTAATCAGTATTTCTTGAGATAACATTATTCTCTGTGGGTTAAGTAGTAACAGGAAAATTCTGAAAACACAAAGGTTTTGATTTTAGGCTACTAAACCCTCATTTTGTGCCATAAATTCCGTTAGTGTGGGATTGCAGATACATTTAAATCTGTAAGGAAATGCTTGTTCTAGACTTTTGAGTTTCACATTCTTTTGGAGAAGTACCATCTGAGTTGGTATCTTCAGTAAAATTCTTTCTTTAAAATCACTTCTTTGAAAGCCTGATCTTTACCCGGTGCTTACCTTGTGCTTCCATGTTGCTGTCTTATTCTACTTATCTGGCTGTAATAAGAGGGTTTTCTTACATGGGAGATTGCTTCCTTCATATGCAAAAGGTATTAAGGTTAATGCCCACTCCGTGAGAAATGAGACAGCCTCTGATTTCTGAGACTTCAGTTCAGTTCTGTCCTCTGTCACTGACAGTAGGACCATTTGCCTCTGTAAACAGGTATTAGAGTACTCCCCTAGACACTGAAATGGGAATATAACAGGATTAAAAAATCCACCCAATCTTCCTTTGAGTTTTGTGTTATCTAATTGAATAGGAGGTGGAGTGCTTTGGGACCAGAGAACAGGAAACACCTCTGCTTGCCTTAAGATAAAAACTCAGACCTGCTACTGACAAAATGCCTTTAATTTGAGGACTCTGTCCTGCAATGGGGCACAGAGTGGCAGCTGCCCATGAAGCTGTGCCACATCTTTGTACCGGCTGAAATCCCCGCCTCTGTTTTCCCTCTTCCATTACATCCCCATTTTCTCTGCTCTGGCTGCTGTGTTGGCTTTCCATGCCCTGGGGAAGAGCTGTTTCATACATCCTTGCATCATTTATAGTGTAGCTGGACCCTTCCAGTGGCTGCACTCCTTGGGGGATCTTTACTGCATGACTTGAAGCATCCAGCTGAGATGTTTAAATCTGAAAGCTTTTTGCCCTTGACTGTGCGAGCAGTCAGGGGAGGAACAGGAGCGCTTGCCTTTCCAGGCTTATTTAGGCACGTACATTGAGCCCTTGGCTAAATTACCCTCTCTCTCTATTGACCACACAGGGATCCTCATGAGACCTATGTCCTGCCTTAGGCATCTAACATCAGTTGACTAAAAATTGGCTTTGTGTGCTATCATGATTACAGAATTTTTTTTTATCCAGCTTTATTTATAGCTTTAATCATTTCAGATATTGTTTTTGTAGTTTCTATGACCTCTCTTTTTGATAGCAAAATGCAATTTTAGTTTTTTTTACCTTGGCCGTCTAGGCTAGTTTTCTTATTTTAATAATTCATATCAGAGAGCCTTCATCCACAGTTTACAATTCACTTTGAAAGCTGCTCTTAATTATATCCTTCAAGGCCGCTGTGAAGTAGGAAGGGAACCAGTAAGACCAACACTGAGAAGATCCCACTGAAATTACTTATCTCCAAGATGGAAAGTTTTGTCTGTTAAATGAAAATACTGTGAAGCTACAATTTCACTGAAGATCTGCCAACTTAAAAAATATCAGTGGAGTGAAAAATGGGTTTAAGTTCAGATTACTGGGAGACTGAAATCATGGTTAAAGCTAATCTGGGGGAACAGATTCAACTCATCTTTGATGACAAATATTCTGTAGGACCTTCACTGGCTGGTCAGCATATTGTCTGCAGACAGAATTTTATATGATGCCTTGTTTGCCGAAGATGTCCCCAACCTGTAGTCTGCTTAGCTTTTCAACAATGTCCCTAGGTTCCTTAGCACAGGGGAAAATTGTTTGCTTTTATACACCAGCCATTTTTAATGAGTTTTGTCCACGTGTTTCAGTTACTGTTTTCTGAACATAAGCCTGTATTTAGGTTTTTTTTAATGTTAAGCAGGCAAGCTGTACACAGTGAAGCTAAGCTGGTGTCAGATATTAAGTGCAGCTTCTGAAATCAGTGACTATTTATCAATATAGCCCATTGTCAGAAAACCCAAAGAGCAGAAAGTGCCTAAACTTCTTGACATCAAAAAGGTGTCTTTAACTAGAGTTATCAACGGATCTGCTATTTTATTCGGGATTGTCCGTTCTGGGAAGAATTACCTTCTACCTTTGTGCTAGCTGTTTCTCTGGTAAATGAAATAATAACATTGTTCTTCTTGAACTCAGACATTTTACTATCCTTGAGAAATAGGAGCAGATTTGATCTGTTAAAAGCGATGTGTGATTCACACCATTACATTCCAGATAGGATGCATTCAAATATTTTTATTTAACGTCTAACCATTGCCAATTAGCTTCATTTTTGCACAGTAAGGGCTTACATCATTTACATTTTTGCATTCTACAAAGTATGCTTGCAAAACATATTTAAAAAGTACCCACATCTTCCAGTGTATTTGAAAGAGAAATGAAGATTTATTATTTTCACATACATTTGATTAAAATTTGAAGACATGTAAATGGCTGTATGAAGTAGATTTCTGCCAGCATAGAAGGCAAGAAAAAGAAACCCTGTTAGATGCAGTAGAATTTTTTTTTATGTTCCTACCGTTCATACTTTGTCTTTCATTTTTCTATTATTTTTAGAAACTGTTCTCTGGCATATAGTTTCTAATTCAGTAACTATTAGAAGCTCATTTCTGTTCATATAATCTTTGACTAAAGAAGAAGGTGTTAGCCACCTTATTCTGATCATTGCCAACTTCGGGGGTAGCATAGTCGCTACACCAGACCTTTTCCTTTAGCTCCATGAGACCAACCCACAATTTGGAATATTTTAGAATCCATTAATTTATTATATTAAAATACCACTGCTTGACTTTCCTTCTGGTTTTAAAAATCTTCTCTACTGAAATAAGAGTTAGAAACTAAATCTACGGTGTGAAAGACCTGCTCTGTTTCTTCAGCATTAAATCTGTTGATTTTAATGATTAGTGTAGATTTTAACTTCTCTCAAACTTATGGAATTAGTGTTTCAATATAAATCAGCTTTTATTTTCTTCTTATTAATTTTATTGTTCACTAAGTGTCACTGCCAGCGTGTGGTAGTTCATAATGGCCACTAATTTCATGATGCGATCTGCAAAATCTGTTAATTTGCGATAGTGCTAGGATAGCTTTTAACATCAGATCTGTTTGCAGTTGCCTTGAGACATTTTTTTATGCCCCTAAATCCTGGCATCGTTTGAGAGAGATGGTCATTTTCAAATAGTGTTCTGATTCAAAGAATGAATTTTAAAAATGCCAAAAGGATATTTGATATTTTGATATTTTGATTTTATTAAATGAGAAATTTTCTCTTTTTTTGGTCAAAATGATATAGCTAATGTTTTACGTTTTCAATATAGTGAGGTTGAAGTTGAAACCAGGCATGCTTGATTGAGGCTAGCTGTCAACCTTTTTAAAGTTCCAAGGTCTTGAAATTTATTGTCAGTATATGATGGGAAAAAATATTAGGATCTCAAAAATCAGTTACAAGTTGGGAAAAACAGCTAACCTATCAGACTGTGGGTTGAGCTGACAAGGTTAGAAGCTAGGAAAAGTTGGCCCGGGGGTTGTTGATTAAATATATGTAATCTATGAAAGGACAATAAATGTGTAATGTTATGGCATTTTTATACACTCAGTTTTAAAGAAGAACTGTAATTTAATGAGATCTTAATTTAAACAACAAGCAATCAATTCGTCCTCTCCTTCTTCCCTTCCGAAATTTACAGGAGCTGAATAATACTAGAGCCTTGAACATTTAAAAGACTTTACCACTTTTGGACTGCCTAGATGCTTGCTTTTATTAATATTTTATCTCACCTCTTCTCTTGAATTACATTTTTTTGTGGCAATTTTTTAATTAAAGGAAGCTGAGAAGTAGAAGAATTGTTCTTCAAACCTCCAATTGAAATAAAATTGCTTTTGGTGCTGTCAACTTGAGACTGGATGGTTTACTCTTGAGGTTTAATTTATATCAATTATAATGACCATCCTGTGAATATAACATGGATAAATGTTAAGTAGAATAACAACTGCTATGATTTTTCACAGGCAGGTGTGTATAGTTTGCTGAGTCTTTAATACTGGGTAGCTAAACAGATATTAATATTGTGTGATAACAGCCACCTATTCGACTTAGGCTGCAACATGCCATCCTTACTAACTCCTGTATGTCCTTCTTGCATGAGAGTAAAATGAAGAGAACATAAATATATCTGACAAAGTCATCAGGGATTAGAAAACAGAATCCAGCAATAAATATGGTAATTAGGCAATTTGAGACTTAAAGCATAGGGTTCTTTGAAAATGTAATTTCAGGACTGAGAACCAGCACTGAAATTTTCACCATTAAGGAGAATTATGATAGAACTGAAACTTTTTAATGACATTTAAACATTTTATATTGGGAATTTAATAACTTTTCTGCTCATGCTAGGGAAATTTTAACGATGAAGCTATGTTTAGAGAGTTTTCTGTGCACACCAGTCCTCCCTACTCCTTCTGATCTCCAGCAGCTGAATGTGGACTCCTCCAACATTCTTCTTTCTGTTGCAGTATGACAATGGGAGACTACTTAGTTAGCAATGAGAATGGGAAGTTTCTTGATTAAAAGTAATTTTGGACAGATAACACTGTAGCTAATTTCATGGATTTGATAACATTTGCCATTTTACAATATTATGTTCCTCATTAATATCTACATATATTTTTGTGGTTGTTGTTTTCCATTATGATAACATGTTAATAAAGCTAACAGTTTCAGGTTTTATAAGTAGGTGTTTCCTATTAAAGAAGGTGTGATGCCTTTTTAAATAGAGGTTAAATAATTTAAGATGCCTAGTCTGAATGCATGACAGCAGTAAAAGTTTCTTTTCATTCACGACATTTTTCTGCCATGTCACTGTATTTCTTCCCTCTCTCCATTCTGCTGTCAGCTGCAGAACTGCTCCTCAGCCCACAGGGAAATCTCTCGGTCTTTCAAGCAATGGTAAAACTCAAATAGGAAACCTGTGCATGGCACCTTTGGGGAGTGTATGATGCTAATTTGGTCTTGGTGACGAACCATAAATTCTCTGGCACACTTGTGGGGACCACACCAAGTATAATTGCAGACTTACACCCTTTCAGTACTTCAGAGTATGAATAGGTGGCGGAGCCTTTTTCAACTGTGTCCGCAGCAGCGTTTTGTTTAATTAGGACCCATTACAGATGACTAATAAAACCATAAGGAAGCAAGCCTCGCTGTAACTCACAAAATTGTTAAAACTAGCCTTGAAAGCTGAGGTGGAGTGAGGCGTGGTGGGCAATGATCCGTGCTGTGCATCAGTTGCGTTTCCCTTGGGTTTGGCTAAACATAATGCGAGGTGCTCCAGCCTGGGGATCACACGCACTCCGCTTGGCAGGGCACCTATAGTCCCACGACACCATATTATTTTTGCGGGAACCTCTATCTCACACGCTAAATGCAGGTGTTATGCCAATAAAGCTTACATATGTGCAGGTGAGGTGTGCTGTGCTGCTTTTGAAACACTGCAATTAAAGATGAACACTCTGAACTGCTTCCTAGACCCTAAATCTGTACACAGAAAATATACAAGTATTCAAACAAACAGTTCAGGCACTTTTGAACCCTTTCACCAGGGGCAGGGTAATCAATATATCCGTTTCCCCAAACCCTGTTTTCCTCCCATCTGGTTGCAGTGCAGGAGACGGAACAGAGAGAATTATGTACTGGTAACAGTTAATGAATACTTTGTGCACGCCTCAGAGAACAGACCTCCTTGATTTTTAAATCTCTTCTGTGTCACGTCAGCTCCCCAGACTGATTAGTATCTCTCAGACAAGGCTTTGTCATCAGATTGCAGCCAAAGCATATTTTTGGCGTATGCAATAGTAACAATCTGCTACTCTGCAGATAAATAAACATTTGCATCATTGTGTGTTTAAAAACTAATCCTGAAAGGCATTAGCATGTATTTACAAATGTCCTCAGTGCCAGTATGGGTATTCCTGACGTCCTCAAGACAGTTATTCACTGAGCTCCCTTTCCTGGCATTTCACAGCATGCATGATTTCTGTCTGAGCACTATCTGATACTCTCTCTTCTTTTGCCTTTTTTTACATTAAAAATCCCAAACTGAACCATGTCTGTGTAATTCAGCTATCTTTGCTGTCACCACTTTTTTGCAGAGTCAATGACAAGTTAGTAATGATCTCAACTGGACAGCAAATCTACAGTCCACCTGACATTTTTTGATTGCTCTTCTACATTAAAGTGCAACCCAAAGCAGGTGGAACAATACAGAGATGAGAGAAAGACTTTTGCTATGTATGTATCTATTGCATCATTAGAATTCTCAAAGGGGCAAACTAGGCTTTTCCATTCAAAGGGATCATTGACCTTGACACCTCAAAACCTTCCAAAACCCTAAATAAATCCATTTCCAACCTGAGATGATGCATGAGTATTCCCTTGAAGTCACAGTGCCTTGTCTTGATGTATATAGGTAAATGTTTTACAGCAAGGATAACAAACCCAGAAAGGAGGGAAGCAACATCAGTCCCAGAGCACATTCGGCTTCCTGGAATAAGTCCTTATAAGCTGGTAGCACTGTGATCTTGTGTTGCTTTTTGTCACTCAATCTGAGCAGCACTGCAGTTTGGATTGCTGTATCCTGCTGTCTCTGTGGGACTGCAGGTTCATAAACCAGTGAATGAATTATACTCACCCATTTGTTTAGTTTTATCACCTGTGGCAGATGTGATAAGGAAGATAACTTTGTGTAATAAGGAATCTGTGACTGATGCTGTGTAAGCTGGAAATCATCTAACTCACGGCTGGTCCTGTATGTGTAACCGAGCCCAGCTGGGTGTAAAGAATTCGTACAAATGCACCTGATTTGTGGCATTTCTGCAGCCCTGAACTGTGGCCACATTTTATGACTTTCCTTGTTCTCGATGCTTCCTCACCGCTTCTCCCATTTCTCTGATGCTGCTGGTTCCTACTTACCCTCTGACCACACGTCTGCAGCCGCTTCCTAGCAGTAGGTGAGGGCAGGAGCTGCTGCAGGACCCAAGCACGCACGTCCCCAGCCAAGAGCCTCTTGCCCCTCCCTCCTGTGGAGCTGGATCCAGGTGCAAGTGCCTTTTCCACGAGCAGCTGCACTTCCCCTATGCTTTTCAGAAAGGGTTCTGCAGCAGTTTTGTGGTACAGCAGGATTGGTCACAACTGGTCCCTGGAGAGATCCCGCAGCCCAGGAGGGCTGGTGGTGACTGGTTACTGTAGAGACCGTGATGCCTTCTGTGGGCACGCCTCGCGGCATTTGGGACGGCTGTTTCTCTTCCTGATCAGTCTCAACACACTTACATATCACCCTAATGAAAGGAAAATAAAAAGTATTTTAGGAAAAAGTCTGAGGTTTGGGAGAAGTCTTAGGTATGTATTGAAGTTTTTAGTTTCTATTTAGCACATTTTTGTTCTTCTTAATATTACTTACCGAATAACGGTCTTTCCATCCATAGACACAAAACGAGTTAGGGCAATAGCATAAACTAGACAAAGGTCTGAAAGTGAAGGGGAGAATTTGGTCATTTTACACTGAGAAAGGTAAGTGCATCGGGGGCATTTGGACTGGCTTGTTTACACAGTCCTGACTCCTTGAATGGGATTTAATGTGAGTACATGTCCCCTTTTGACCCCTGAATACTGGACCTGAAGGAAGGTTGTAGTGAGGTGGGTGTTGGTCTCTTTTACTAAGTAAGAAGTGATAGGATGAGAAGAAACAGGCTTAACTTGCACCAGGGAAGGTTTAGATTGGATATTAGGAAAAACTTCTTCACCGAAAGGGTTAACAAGCACTGGAACAGGCTGCCCAGGGAAGTGGCTGAGTCGTCATCCTTGGAGGTATTTAGAAGATGTGGAGATGTGGCACTTAGAGACATGGTTTCATGGTGGACTTGGCAGTGTTAGCCTTGCGGTTGGACTCAATGATCTTAAAGGTCTTTTCCAAAGTAAATTGTTCTGTAAATCGACAATGTGATTCTATGACGTTGGGCCACGACTTTGCTATTGAGGGCTGGCTCAGTGCTGGAAGGTCAAACCTCAAACTCTAATACTCGGGCTCCAAATAAATGAAAAATTTATGTGCTAATACAATGTATTTTCCAGCAGTTCTTGGAATATGAGAGCTTGGAAGCATGGTAGCCTGCCTGGAGGCCAGTATTGCTTTTATTTTATATAATACAGTAGTGTGCATTTCGCTTGGTCTCTGGGCTTTACTCTAGCTGTTTATCATGAGGAGAAGAATGCTATCCCTTTTGACAAAAGCCCAAATCATCCAAGATTTTACAGGCTAAAAGACCAACACTTCGGTTTCTAACTGGAAGGTAAATGGCAAGCAGTGAGGACAGTGGATTTCAAATCTTTCCATGTCCCCAGTGAACCACTACATTTAATAATCAAGCTGCGTTCTGCCTTGGCTCCAGTGCCTGAGCAGTCCCAGAGCAGGACGCCGTGCGGAGCGTATTTCAGAAACCTCACTAATTTAGTTAAACTGGTGGAGGAGCTGGTCAGTTCAAAATAAACCAAACCACCCACAACACATATTGCTGTATATGATTTGGATGTTAAGCATGGGATTAGAATTTACAACAGCTAAGACTCTTCAATATATTTGCATATATTATGTCCTTGAAAATGTATTGATGTATATTAAACATATGAACTGTGTAATTTGTGGTACAATCTCTTACACATGGGGGGAGTTTCTAGATGGGTGCTAGTTAAGTTTAGTTTGAAAATGTGCACAGTGATGTTTATATAATTAGCCAAACACACAAACTGCAAGACTAATTATTTTATTTGATTTATTTCAGTCGTGAGACCAATTCTTATAGCAATTACTTGACAAATCTGAATTGATTAGTTTACTTTTTTGGAAGGCATTATTAAAGCTACCACTCTCTGGGGGATGTCTTAATTTCCAAGAGAAATATATATCATATACAGCTATGTCCCAGACTCTGTCGCAGTGCACGCTGTTCAGGGATAAAGCACTGTCAGCCCAGGGAGGATTTCTCACCAGCCAGCGTTAAAGGTGATCAGCCAAACGGTGTGGAAAGCAGCTGCTCCTGCAGTGAGCAATTCTCAAACATCCAAGTGCCCGTCTGGCCTTGGAAATGGCTGAGCAAAGAGCAGGAGCTGCTGCCGCACAGCTATGTGTGCAGAGGATGTGGTAGCAGGGAAGGCAAAAGCTGTTTTTTCTGCGTAGGAACAGCCTGAGCTGCATAACTTTACTTAAAATGTAAGGTTGCGGGGAGCTTCACCAAGGAAACAATACTTTTCCCAGCAAAGTCAGCAGAAAAATATTCAAACTGTTTCAGTGGTGGTAGCATTTTGCCTGAAATCTTTGGGTCATGGCTGCATATCTGTATAAAATAAGGCTGTGTATTTGCTCTGCGAGTGTTTGCATGTGTGTGCAAACATACTAGCTAAAACTTCCAGAGGCAGGATATTAAAGTTTCTGGTTTGTATTTTCTGTGCTCGTATTAGTTCTGAGTTGTTTTATATCTTTAAATGAATTGTTCTAAAAACATAGAGCTCAAACCCCAGAGCTATGCAGGAAGGCACATGCTTTGCTCACAGTAGTTTTTTTGTTCATGTGAATGGCTCATGGATTAAAAATTGTGAAGCTGTTATTTTAATTCACTCCACCACAACCCTCAACACTCTTGTCCCAGATGCAAAGGCCTTACGAAAAGGAAACTAACATTAGGAAATGTATTTATTTTTTGATTCTTACAAGTAAACAGAATAATTTTCGCTGAAAACTAGGGAGAAAAATTCAATCTAAGGCAAAAGGAAGCATGAAATGCTTTAGCCCAAGTGGATAAAATGAGATATAAGCAACTGAAAACAGAGACTTATCATGGAAAACATGAAGCAACCTTATCTCTTTGTTGCTAGCAGTGCCATCTGTTATACACAGTAAAAATACTGAAACCAGAAAAGCAAACACAGCAACAATCAACTTTATTTAGTGAAATAAAGACACATGAAACAACACTCCTATATCAAAATGTCCTAGAGGAAGAAAACCAATCTCACCAGGCAAGGTTTCCCAGTACTGAAAGAACTACGAAGGGAGTTGCGGGAGGCAAAGAGCTGCTGTTTTGTAGGAAGTGATACACCCTGAGATACAGAGGACAAAAGGATTTCTAGCACAACAGAGGCTTTCTATAAAATATTCCAGCTTGCATTTTCTGAGGCAGTATTAGGGACCTTGGCGATTATATTCTCTTTTCTTGAAATGAGCTGTTCCGAAAGTACGCTGGTCAAAGTGATTTGCCCTTTCCGTAGGGTGATTATAAAGTGGGAGTCTATTTTGATGGTTAATCGTTAAACAGAGTCCTTTCCATTTTCAGGAACAGAACGTTTCCTAGAAGAAATGGTGACTGAGAGGAAATGCTCTGTATTCAAGCAACCTTGGCTTGCAGATAAGCTCGCAGATACGTAAGCAACGGCAGCTGTGAACCAGGTACTGTTGGAAAGAGCAACTGGAACCATTTTGTTTGCAACTAGCAAAATGGCACCAATGACAGCTTAGGAAACTGCTTCTTTGCAGGATGTTATCATCTGACTTACCTAAAATACGTTTTCTGCCACACTTGTTGAAAATGACAACTTTTTTTTTTAGTTCTCTGCATTCCTAGACAACTTACGTAAATCCGCTTATGATGTCAATAATCATACAAAAGTATAATTTTTTGTTTTCCTGCAAAGAAGGAGTAGACACTTCAGGTGAACGGACCAATTAATTCTCCAGCATTACTGCAATGAGGCTGCAGAAACTGTAATAAGCATTGATACTACCATTTGCAGCGTCTATTGCGGATTCCCTAAATCAAGATTTTGCATCAGATCAAAACTTTGCCCAAAGCAAAAATCAGTCCTACAGAGACAAATATGTGACTGCATATGATTCAGGCAGCTGCCCATCTTCTGATCAAATACAAAAAAATATCTTCCTGCTAAGCAGTTCCTTTCACACCCAGACTTTATTGGTGTTTTTATAAAATACTGTACATAGTTATGCTAAAGTTTATAGCCATCTGCTTAGCTGAAGAAAATTTTGTATTTTTTGTGGAATTATACACCTAAAGAAGTGTATGTCATTTCAGCGTTTGCAGGACTAGTGCTTGCATGTCAGTGTTTGCATCCTTGTCCAGAAAGTTTTTAAAAAGAGCCCCTGAAATGATCTGAGTTCCAGTATAATGTACCAGAATACACTGAATTACTTAGCTGTGTCACCAGCCGTGGCTGGTGTGTTTGGATATGTATGCGTTTGTGCAGGGAGCAATCTCTATTAAATTAAAACCAGGAAATAACAAGGGTTGAGGCTCTGCTTCACCATACTGCTGACTAACCCCAAAAACCCTGCTGATGACTCTGCTGAGTTTCAATGTAGAACCCAGGAGAGATCTTGCAATCAAGTACCAGATCCCCACACCAGTGGGATGTGTCTCTGAAGACACTCCATGCTCCCTCTGGGCCTCTGGCACTGGCCTGTGGTCATCATCCAATGCCTTCAAATACCACGTTGCGAATGAACTCCAATCTGATCTCCCTGTAATGTGTTCACAGCTTGAAGAGGCTCTAAAGCTGCCTCGATGCTCGCAAACAAAACAGCATCATGGCACAGGGCTGTATTCTGTCCTGCAGATATCCATACTGTTAAACCATTAGCACGCTTCCTGGTGTGCTTTTGGCCCACCCCAATTAGTGGTTGCCCACAGATTGTTCTGGCACAGTCTGGGGCCAACACAGAGCAGCTGTTGTGGGCTTGAGCATCTTGTGCTGTGGCCAGGGGCTGCAAGTGGGGGAATTATCTATGTGGACATAAACTCCGCAATAACACATACTCTACTCACTAGCTCCAGAGAATGGCTCCTACTCATTTTATTTAGAGACATGCTCTGAAAGTTGAGGCCAGCTTTTTTTACAGGCAGCTTCTGTTTCACTAAGCCTTGAAATTTTAAAACTCACTTTAAACAAGGAAGTTGGGGTTTTGCTACCCCTCCTCGGCCAGCATGAATAAATCCAAAACTTGGGCTGCGCTCACTCCTGTCACAATTCGAGGAACTGTTCTGTATTTTGGAATGAACACAGCTAATGAACTAGCTTTGTTGCCAGGGTTTCCTTAATCATTTTCAGCTCTAGGAAAATACTGGGAATAGTGAATTTGTCATGTTGCTCAGAAATATGCTCATAGAATTGGGTGCACTGTTCATGTCAAGTACTGTGGTTGGTCTCCGGCAGCAAAGATCTGTCTGAGCTTGCACAGGTCATGGGGGTCATTGAGGCCATCACCTCTTCTCCCCATTTAAAATGTGAAAGCACATTTTTCTCATGTCTGCCTGTTATGCCTCAGCTCTACAGATAGCCCTGCTGCCCTGGCTTTAAGTGTTTGGATGATTTGTTTGATGTTTTTTTGTTTTCTGTTCCCAGCTATCATTGATGTCTGGTCACCATAAAAGAGTGAACTAAAGTTTTTCTGTGAGATTGGTGCTCCACATAAATCTTCCAGGAGTTCATTTGATTGAATGATTTACATAACTTCCTGCACTCACCTATGTATGGCCCACTCCAGTTTCGTAGGGATTGGTTTAAACTTGCCCTGAGAATCCATATCAGAGGGAAATGTTCTTTCAGGTATTGATGAACCCGTGGTGATAATTTAATATAAGCAACTTTGCTGTGGTGCGAGTGAGGCAGGCAGAGAACTGATGTTTGTGGCTATGTCCCCTTGTTGAACCTGTAGTGAGGTGCCTGAGGGGAAACATCTCCAGTGATGAGAAGTGCATGGGATCCTGTCTCTTTGTGATGAGGTAAATCTCAATCCAAACAAAAATTTAATGGATCTTCCCTGTTTCACTGGAAAATTTCAGGTTCTTATGATAGCCCAGGGGTATGAATCCCACTTAGCATTTGCACAGGCAGGCCCCCTTACCCCAGTTATCACATCCACCGAACCACATTTTCAGAATTTTTGGCATTGACCTTCCGTTTCCAGGAAACCTTTGATCTGAGGACTGCAGTGTTGAACAGATTTATGGAGTTGTACCTTTGTAATTCTCACAAAGGTGGATGGTCTTGAGTTGCTCTGCTCAGGAACTCTCCAGGCTTGGTGCATGGAAAAGATTTGTCAGTTGGTTTCTTCCTTTTCCACTGGGTTTAACTTTGATTTATTGAGGACACAATTAACAGATAGAGTACGATTTTGGCTTTTCTGTTGTGATGAGATGAACACCAACACATTTGCATGGATAGCTTCCACCTGGGTAGGAACAAACCTGTTTCTATAGGTGCTTGGTTCAGTTTGGTGCTGCTGATATGAATGCTTACCGGTGAGAGAACTGCAGCTCCTTTAGAGACTCCGTTAGAATTTGTTAGTTTCACTGCTGCTTTGTTGGTTGCGGTTGCTCTTATGTGCAATATAGGGTACATTGACCCTCTGTCTTTCCTCCTTACAAAAAAAAAATTGACTTTTTCCCTTTCCCTGTGTTCTCTGAGAGTGGAGACCACCCTTAAGGCAGATGGTAGTTAGCATCTCCCAGCTATGGTCCTGCTCTTGACACCGATGTGATACTCATAGTTAATTCAGATCTATGAGCTCATGTAAAATGAACTCCTGCAGTAGAGACAGAAGAACCCGGGGCAGGACTCAGGATCTTCAGAGCTGGTTTTACATTTTGCTTTGTTTATTGAGTCAATTTGAGTGTCCCTGAATTCTGACTGCTGCTTCTGTCATTGCTAATTCAACATCCTTTGGTCAAGTTCTGTTTCTCTTCGTCACGTAAAGCCTTTGAAGTCTTTCATTGCTAATTCTGTAAAGCTGCACTGAAGCATGGTCTCCAAGACGTTTCTCGATACATATTCATTTTGCTTTTTAGCTGTGGTATTAATCTCCTGTTTAACTGCCTTATTCTATTACAAAATTCGAAGATGTCCACAATGCTGCCTAGCTTTGGGCATGCAGTACTTTGCTGAGATCTTTTACAGGTCTTGTAGATGTATGGTTCCTGGTTTCTGAGACTGCAACAAGGCACTTCATAGGGCGTTAACTTTTACTGCCACAGATAGTGAGGAAAATTGCTTTCTGTTTATCTTTATCTATAGTCTTATTTGCGAGAAAATAGTGGTTCAGCCTTTTTAACCTATTGAACTTCTGTATGCTTTCAGACAGCTACTACATTTCACTGTCTTTCTTTTTCCAATCAACCTGTTCATGAAGTGTTATCTTCTGTCCCCAAACAGAATTTCATTCCTCAAATTACTGGGACTGAATGCAAAATAGATAATATTTAATCTCTGTCTGTATGAGTAACAAATAGAGTATTCATCTGTCACTGGTCAAAGTGAGTGCTGGATATGCAACATGAGGGTTTCTTTTAAACAATGGAGCTAGTTCAGGCAATGTGAAATATCTGTAATTTTTACTGTGAACTTCTGCTTGGGGTCACGGTAAGTCAATCAAGTTCACAGATTAAATGATGGAAATAGCAGTAAAATTGCAAAAAAAAAGGCATTGCTGCTCATATATAGAGTTTGTAATAGGTTACAGTTAGGCTAATCTCTTTTAGTGTCCAGCTTTTGTTAACCTATTTCGCCACTCTGTCTGTTTACATAGTTATACCGAAAACATTAACTAATGCTGCACCATACTATTACGGCTTGTGTACATCATAGTATATCACAGACCAGATGCTCTACAGATGTAACTCAGGAGAGATTCAGTAGCATTTACAGAGCAGTACTGGTTTATTAATCAATATATCAACTGGAGATCTGTCACTTTATATGTAGAGGTACATTCATACATAAAAGAACAATAGATAATCCTACATATCCTATATATCTACGGTCATAGAGTTGTCAACTTCCTTACACTTGAAAAGGAGAGTTGATAGATGGGGTATGATGAGTGTTCAGGTGATTATGTGGAACAGTGCTTTTGTTTTACAATTGACAGCACAGACCAACGAATTCAATCAAAGCTCTGCTCCACAGAAGGTTCGATCCTGACAAGGGATGTGCGTATATATACTATATTTTATTATATGTGTCTGTGTTTGTGTGTGTACGTGCACGCACGCAAATGTCTCTTTAGAGTGTTGGTGTGTATACATGTACATGTGTGCTATGCAATATTGGCATAATATCAATTGGAGTATCAGCTTCCCGTGCAGCAGAAGTGGGGACATGATCAGGAGCAGAAAAATGTGTGAAAATAGCTGTCTCCAAAGAATCCCTTGCCTCTCCTGACTGCAGGTTGCCAGTGTTTCCTAGAGACTGCACAAGCTACAAGATTGTGCATTATTAAATGGGAAGGCACGTAAATCCCCCATGAGGATTCAACACGAATGTCCTCTTTAAAGAGAGAGGTTGATACTGCCTATACTTGAATATGTTCTAAAACTGCACGTGTTGAAATCTGGCACTTTTCCATGCCAGCACGGTACATGCACTGAGCAGTCATTCGATGCCTCAAAAACATCTGTGGCAAGATACCTCACTCTGTTTAATCCTTCACCTTGCCAGGATTTTTGCAAGGCATTTCATGTTAAATACACTGTGCCCTTCAGCTTCCTTCTGGAAACCGTCAGCCAGCTCTACCAAATACCCCATTCCCCATATTTACTGAAGGATATCAGCTATACCGTAGGACACATGACAAAAAATACTATAAGAATCTTGATCATTCACACAAAACAAACAGCGACTTGGTCTGTTAGGAGTCTTTAGCAATTGTCGTATGTAAGGTTAGTCATGGCATCCCCTCAGGTGGCACGTGGAGGTGGAGGAGGTAAGATGGGGGAACCAAATTTAAAGATGTCCAGCAAAGCACGTTCACCACAGCCTGCTATAGTCACAGCTATAGCTTAGAAGCCCTCATTTACAGTGTTGTTTAACATGCTGCTGAGAAAATTGCATAGCTTTTTGGAGTCTACCAGAACCCAATCTTTACCTTCAGGGTTGAGAAGCTTCTTGACTTACAGGATCTATTTGTGGCTAGTGTCATTGCTCGTCATGTGCAGGTGCAATTTTACAGGTGTTTTCTGCCGGACAGTTACCAAGACAGTGGTTCCGCTGACTAATCGGTAAGTTTCTGAAGTTGTTTTTTTTTTTACATTTTGTGCTTGGAGATTAAGCTGAGCAGAATGACAGCCCTTGATGTGCTCTCTGTTCAGCATGAGGGAGGCAAATTAACACAGACGTGGGTCGAAGAATCAAGAACTGAAGTCTAAATCAAGAGGAAAGGCAGGTTTTGAGATGGGCTGATAACAAGTGATACAGCAGGTTATGAGCAGTTAGGGAAGGAGGATGAAGTAGCACAAGAAAGGCCATCTCATATCTGTTTGTGAGCGCCTATATTTTTTTATTTTGGCTTGGCCTGACCACCCCTTGCTGCTGCCTTGCTAGGGCATCTCAGAACAGACATCCAGTTCACTATCTACACTACTAGATTTGATGTCCTAATGTCGTATCATGTTTACGTGCTGGACTAAACATCTCCACGCCCCCTAGAAACTGATTTACTTACAGAGGGAGAAGCAACAGAGTTCATCAGCATTGCAAAGGTGCTAACGGGCTACAGGAATATATAAATATCAATACAGTGAAAGTGGATCAAGTCTGGACAAAATGAAATACTCCAGCAATCAGTTTGAAACATCAATAAAGACAGAGGGAAACGCATGAAACCAGCTTTATGGAGCGAGGGAGTTAAGAGAGAGGTAACTCACTAGTGACACAGAGATAAGCCACTTAGGCTGTCGGCTCATGATGTATTCATCAAGCCATCTCAGCTTAGATATGCTCAGTAAACCTTTACTTCTTAGAGCTTTTACCATCTATGCAGTCTGGTTTCGTTGTTTTTTTCAGCTCCTTCTAATTTCAGAGGAGCCAGAGACAAGAATCTGCTCCAGTCTGTGACCTGGCTGTTTATTTTGTAGCTAGAGGTCACCATTATACCTGAACAGCATCCTTATCAAGCTAAACACTCTTTTTTTTTTTTGTCAGGCGTCAAAGCTTTAGTATGATAAGACAGCCTGAGCTGAAAGTTCATATTGAGGAGAATGACACAATGGATAGCATCCAAGCAGGATCTTTTGTGTCTATTGTATGGATCTATTTTTTTCCCGTGACTAGCACCCCATTTTGTTTATGGTCACTGGAAGTAACCAGCACCACTCAGTGGTAATAGTAGTGATGGCTCTTCAAACATCCAAGCACAGCTACTAGAGTCTAAAGCTAAGTACACACACCAGGGTGAAAATTGTTGTGATGTCTATGGGTTTCCACAGCAGATATAGGCTTACCCTGCAGTAAAACAAATCAAATACATAACTTACCTAATACCCTAGAGCTGTCTCCTTCTCTTAGAGTGCATTAAAAGGATTACGAGAATTGTGACTACAAAATCAGCGGAAATAGTATCCACTCGCTCTGATATTCACTCTCCATTCTTCAGGTGACTCTCTGAATGGAGGACTGCACATAGTCTCTGAGGCCCAGCACTCACGTTCATATGAAAGAATGAGGGGTTGATTTTGGCCAGTACTGCTGTGGCTTTCTGCTATTATTGTATTCTTTCTTGTATTTTGGCTCTCTTACAGTCACACAGTGACAGCAAATGCAGTCAGCGCTGCTTAAAAGTAACTGGGTGACACATGAAAACTAGGGACTGTGCTCAGGATGTGGAGCTGACACTTCAGGGATATGTGTGTCACCTAAAATTTCGTGCCATTTCTTTCAGCCAGCCTGCTTCAGGTTTTTAATTAGAACATGAGGGGAAGGCAGAAATCACTGTAATGTAATAATAACCACTCTTATTGGGATAAAACGTTGTGCAGCTACAGAGCTTTTTACTCAAGAATCTCAGCCATCACCAAGAATTCCCGTAAAACTTGTAAGCTGCATTAGCTAACTGCGTAAGTATTTGCAGTAAGATAAGCCTGGCATTGTTGATCACAGAATCACAGAATCACAGAATGGTAGGGGTTGGAAGGGACCTCTGTGGGTCATCTAGTCCAACCCTCCTGCCGAAGAAGGGTCACCTACAGCAGGCTGCACAGGACTGCGTCCAGGCGGGTCTTGAATATCTCCAGAGAAGGAGACTCCACAACCTCCCTGGGCAGCCTGTTCCAGGGCTCCGTCACCCTCAGAGGGAAGAAGTTCTTCCTCATGTTCAGACGGAACTTCCTGTGCTTTCGTTTGTACCCATTGCCCCTTGTCCTGTCGCTGGGCACTACTGAAAAGAGCTTGGCCCCATCCTCCTGACACCCACCCTTCAGATATTTGTAAGTATATATTAGGTCCCCTCACAGCCTTCTCTTCTTCAGACTGAACAAGTCCAGCTCCCTCAGCCTCTCCTCGTAGGAGAGATGCTCCAGTCCCCTACACCATCCTCGTAGCCCTCCGCTGGACTCTCTCCAGTAGCTCCTCATCTTTCTTGAAGTGGGGAGCCCAGAACTGGACACAGTCTCCAGATGAGGCCTCACTAGGGCAGTGTAGAGGGGAAGGAGAACCTCCCTCAACCTGCTGGCCACACTCTTCTTGGTGCACCCCAGAATGCCATTGGCCTTCTTGGCAGCCAGGGCACACTGCTGGCTCATGGTTAACCTGTCGTCCACCAGGACACCCAGGTCCCTCTCTGCACAGCTGCTCTCCAGCAGGTCCACCCCAAGCCTGTACTGATGCATGGGTTTGTTCCTCCCCAGGTGCAGGAGCCTGCACTTGCCCTTGTTGAACCTCATCAGGTTCCTCTCTGTCCAGCTCTCCAGCCTGTCCAGGTCACACTGAATGGCAGCACAGCCTGGTGGTGTATCCACTACACCTCACAGTTTGGTGTCATCAGCAAACTTGCTGTGAGGGTACACTCTAACTCTTCATCCAGGTCATTGATGAAGAAGTTGAACAAGGCTGGGCCCAGTACTGACCCCTGAGGGACACCACTAGTTACCGGCCTCCAGCTAGACTCAGTGCTGCTGATGACAACCCTCTGAGTTCTGCCATTCCGCCAGTTCTCAATCCACCTCACCGACCACTCATTCAGCCCATACTTCCTGAGCTTCCCTAGGAGGATATTATGGGAGACTGTGTCGAAAGCCTTGCTGAAGTCTAGGTAGACAACATCTGCGGCTCTCCTCTGGTTATATTTGGTAATCTTGTAAGATCATGGAACTCAATGATAACAGTCACATTATCTTAAACGCAATGTTACTACAAGGTAAAAGGTTTTGTATTTATCTGATTGAGTGATCGAGCAGCTCCAGCCCAAGCTTGTCCGTAACTAGCATTCAGTAGGATATGTATTTACCTTCTGGCATAACTTTTGTAGTGACCTCCACATATGTTCTCCTGCATGTGTGAGGCCATGACTTCCCTGAGCACTGAGCATGGTGCACGTGCCTCGGCAGCATTCATACATTTTACATCGGCAACAGCAGAGTTTTTTTTCCCCACCATGCTCAGAACAGAGCTGAAATGCACCCACCTGTGGGTCAGGAAGGACCGATGTGCCAGGGCACAGCCCAGCCTAGGGGATCAGATCCATCTGGTCTAAGGGCATTGCAGAGGAAAACCCCATGCGAAATGGTCCCACGGGGGCATGCAGGGAGGCGCACACACTGGTCAAGGGAGGCTCTGACCTGTCCCTCAACTGGTATGCGGCAGCTGTGGTCTTGGGAGCTGTGCTAATTGACATGAGTTGAAGATATGACTACATACCTCCCAGGTAGGATATTTAATTTGCTGAACCATGTATTAACTCTTTAACTACCAGCTTCTATTTAAATACTAAATAAATATAATAAATATATAAATACTATTCTGATATGCTTTATTCTCAAAGCCTTACTCTGATATGAAATAAATCAGTGTAAGTCAGAAGAAAATCCTTTATGCAACATAGCTGTAAAAACAGTGAAAGAGCAGAATCATAATTTGCTCTGTCAAACTTCCATGCTTAGATTTATTCCATGTAAGTATGGGTGAGGGTACTGGGTTCAGAGTGCAGCTCACTGGGGAGTGTTAGCACATGCACACACGCTTGCACACACAGGTAAATGTGTGTGTAAACTATATGCTGACAGAGACATATGTGTGTCTACACATATAAATCTTTCCTTGTGTATGTGTTTCTGTGTGCCTGTGTATACATATATATTTACAGAGAGACAAAGAAAGAGATTGAGTACATATGAGAAAATAATTCAGTCCTCCTAAGATCTGAAATGCCCTCTGGATGTGTTAGCCTCTCTTTACTAAGCCAGAAGAAACCTAGGGAGACTGAAAAAATGCTATTTTTAGCAATAAATTTCCTAGCTTGTGCTACTAATACCATTGTAACTTATTACACTGAAAGGTATTTGGAATTTAATTAACTTGGCTTTTAATCCTGATTGTTTGCTTTGTTCTTTCTTCCACTGCGAGCAACGAAAATGAACTGTGTACTTTCACCTTTATTGCCAATCAGTGTCCAATCACTTTCACTTTTACATTCTCAGACATGCATACAGTGCTGCTGTGTGAGAATACAGACATTTTTCCTGAAGTCAACAACTCTTTGTTAGGAGAAAGAAATGAATAATCAAAAATTCAGGAAACATTTTGCTGTGTGAAATAATGTATTTATACTATCTTTGCTGATCACAATTCAAACTATTCTGGTTCAATTCTGCCTTTAAAACTTGTTGTTTTAAGATATCCCTGGACTTAATCTGGGGGAGATGCTAGTCTGAGGTCCACACAGAACACTTCCTAATTTCTCCACTAAAATGGTTTTCATGACGGTGGCTCAGCGTGCAAGTCTGAGTCAAACAAGCAAATTCACACCACCCAAACCTCTTTTCAGCTCCAGCCAGTCCAGACTAGTTTTTGCATACTTTGGCAAACCTCAAATGCAGAAGTTGGCTTGTCTTTCCACAACAGGCACATTGACCCTGAGTACACAACAGGGCACCTTCTAAATGCTCTTTCTACTTCACCAACTGTTAACATTTTCTTCTTTTAATTTAAAGCTTGCATCTGAGACAACTGCTGCTTCAAGGAGGAGGAACATTTTCCCAGTTCTGCCAATGGATGTTGTTATTTATTATATGAAGACTGTATTGATAAACTGTTGCCTAAACCAACCACTGTTGATAAAGCTATTGCAGTAGTACATTTCCTTAAAAGAATAGGAAAAGCATAATTGCATTTAGTGACTAATTGACACATGAATATGAGGGCTTTTAGTTACCCCTTTGCCTGGTCCCTGAAGCAAGGCAGAATCTCTCAGGGCTACCTACAGACACAGGAGTTCACTGTAAGAGGCTGAAGAAAGCACTTACCTCTTTGCTCCTTATTCATCGGACACGGCTTGTTGATATGCATTTCAGTTCTGTTGAGTTTTAGCCAGGTAAATTGTGTTGAATTTGATAACTGTCAATGCATAACTGAGACAGCCCAATTTCTCCCAGATCTGAGCATTGGAATTGCTTCTTGATCTCAGATCAACACATAAGTGATTTCTATACAAGAATGGGAAAATGCTGCTCACATTATCTGTGGTGACACTTCCACGCAGCCACTGGCCTGCTGTGGAGGACAGGCCTGACACTTCCTCAGACCAAGATTTTATTTCTGTGTACAGTTCTGCTTCTTATTTGCTTCCCATTCCACTTTCCAATTTGTCGGTACTCCTTCTGCAAGGAACTGGAGAGAAGAAAATCTCAGCTTCAAGATTGTGTTGGATTTAGTTCACATCACCGTAGAACCTTTGACACAAGGAGATGATATAGAGAGTGCTGCTATCAATCAATATCTGTACCTTCCTAGAGCCCTTTTCTTGTAGAGGTAGCTTCCATTTGGCCTCTATTAGAACACACCACCCGTGTTTGACTATGCTGTATTTTTTTTTCCCATCAGAGATACTGAAGCGTACTTCAGTGCTTGAGTGGAAATCCCACTCAGCACTATTTGAAAAATGCTTTGTTTGTTAACTAAACAGTTTGTATGAGTTATCACAGAGTCTAAAAGGATATCAGAATTTTGAAAATTTATCTAAGGTAAAAACGGCTGCTTGAGATCAATGTCCAGATCGCAAACCTCATTCATTTTGCTTTGACGTACCAGGAATAATGACTCCTATTCTCCATTTCTTTGCATGCACCTCAGTAGGATGGCTCATTTGCAGCTGAAAGAGAAAAAAGACCAATGAATGGCAAATTAAATTCTTGCAATTCATTTTCATCATCCTTTTCTCAAATTTGCAAAACATTTTTGCTAACACAACACTTTAAAATCTACAACATATGTTTCAGCCCATTTCTAGGTGGACTCCTTTATTAAATCACAAAACTGTAACTGCAGTATCCTATAATAATGGTCCTAAGAGTGGCAGTGAAATTACTGTAATTTCCCCCCTTGAAAAAATGGGCAAAACCATCCACAAATTCAAAACATGTTCCTGTGAAAAGACAAAAACTTCTTTTTTTCATCCAGGAGTTCTATTTCCCATACTATCATTACATACCACTTGTTGGCATTACCATTCTTGTTTTTCAGGAACTGCATATTATATTTTAAAAATATGAACCACAAGTTTTATATAAATTTATTAAATTCTGTCTAGAATTACGTTTCATAATACAATGTGATCAATCGCCCTGTTTTCGAATTTCAGAACAACACTCCAGCCTGCCACAATGTTAGCCTGTACGAAATATATAGGACATCAGCAGAGCTGCCAGGCTGCTGGGACTGTGCTTCCTCGGTCTGCTTGCTTACACTTTAAATGTTAACATTGGTTTAACCTTCATGCTTCTGCAAAAGTGCATGAGGGATTTGAAACCTCTCACACCCTCCACAACCACATCATGTCAGCACACTGAAGTCTTTGCTTTTCTGATTACCAGGCTAATGGAAGAGGAAAGAGGGAGAGAAGAGCAGGCGAATGAGCCCTCTGCTCAGATTAGGACAACAGGGAAGAGGAAAATGCCTTGCCTTGGCAAGAGTTAATACTTCCTAGCCTAGCCTAGCATGGCTGGCTGCGTCACAGTGACTTCCCTTGCAGGACTGAAATGTTTGACGCCACTGTTTGCTTAGGGTTGTGTCCAAAAGCACAGTTGTACCCGTCAGGAGCTGGGAGCGTCCACAGCCTTCGCTCAGTGCCGGCTTTCTGTGCCACCCTGAGGGACCTACAGAGAGCACAATGCGCTGGTGAGGTGGAGCTGGAGCAATAGCACACACTGAGACGAGGTTTTATCACTTAATTATTCATTTACAGACTTTTGATTTAGGAGCATTTTTTTAAGGTATAGGCTTACAAAGGAGCAGTAACTTCCGTGGAGTGACAAAGGGTGTTCTTTCAAGCACACTTCCCTCTCTAACCGGCTTACGCATTTCCCATCAGGTTGGTGTTTACTTAGCGGTGAAATTTGTTTTGCTGTAACAAAGTGGAAAAATTAGATTTGCCTAAAATGAAGCGCTTCCAAGCCTGTCCACGTTTTTAAGTAAGACTGTAAAGCCATGACTTTGCTACCGCTGTTGCACTTTATCTTTATGTGCACGTTTCAGTGTTTGCAGAGCTGAATTCTATGTCTACAAGCAGACTGTTTTTCAAAGGCATGCTGTGGAGACAAAGGTTGAAACCCAAATCACTTCACAGCAGTCTGCAAGTCTGCCTCTCTCTTCAGAAGTTGTAAATGTGTCTAAGCAAAAAGCAACAGTTCTCCTCTCTGTAAAGAATGAGCTTGGGTGAAATACCTCAAATACCTGCAAAAATCCTTGTTTAAAAAAGAGAAGGGAATTCTGGTTCTAGGGATCAGCCTGGAATACTTTGGGGCTGGATTAGTATGCAGGAAGTAAAGAAATGAAAAGGCGAACCACGGCTTAAAAATGTCATTGCACAAACATGCATGCATATTCTCTCAGGCCCTGCCTGGTGGTTCAGTAATGCAGCAGGCAATGATAATGATACAATTTCATAGCTCCACTAATCCCAGGGGGTGCACAAAATGCTTGACAAACTGATGTTCTGTATAAGCAATAGGCCTGGCCTTTCCTTCTCATCTGTAGAGGAGCAGAAGAGATTACAGTACAAATATAGCAAAATCTGTCTCGTAAGCTCAGAAGCAAGTGGAGGCATAATATATTCCATTCAATGAGTAGATAAAAGTTTCTATTAATAAAGAAATTCAGACAACCTTACACTTAATTAGCAGACAAGCTAGAATTGTTCCATTTCGTTTTGGGGGAAGCAGAGTAGTGTAATAGGAAACAGACATCACCTAGAAGACACGTAGGCCAATTGTGTGCATAAATCCCTGGTTCAGAAGAGAATATGGAGGTCTCTGATCTCATTATATGGGAGAGAGAGAAAAATCCAGCTCTGGCAAACTTCATTTATGAACCTTGCTGTCAAGCTCTAATTTCCTCCACTGTGTTGTCTTTGCTTTTTGCAGTTTGCTTACGATTTTATGAGTAGATGTGATCCCAGTTTATTAAATGACACCGTTGTTAGAGTCATGTAAAAAATTTCCCAAGTAAGGGGTCACTGTGTCTGAGCGATGGGTTTTATTTGGGTGGGAAGCTGAGGTCTAGCAAACTAGGTGTTGTTTCTGGATGAAGCCTCTAAAGACAGACTGGCTTTGAGGGAGCATCATTTGGGTGACTGGATTCATTCTGAGAAGTCTGTCCTTTTTCATGGACAGGGAACCCTGTCAGACCAGGTGTATCATTTGCCTGCCTAACATTAGGCTCACAAAGTAGTCTCCTGCAAAGAAAATGAAGAAACTCAGTTAGCTTCTTGATTTATATCAGAACTTTTTAGTGCAATGTAAATGTAGCACACTTTTTAGTGCAATGTAAAGTAACATTACCAGGCCAATAGTAGTGTTCACCAGCTTAACACATTGAGATACGTCATCTCCTCTAAAGACAAGAACAAAAGATTATTTAACAGGCCATCACAAGCTTGCAGAAAACTTTTTTCAACCCCTTACCATTTCTGGAACAAAGCAGTCCAAAAGGCTAAGAAAGGACATCTTGTGCTTTGAAGATCTCGACACAGACGACACAGCTGCTTTGCAATGTTATCATCTGTTGTTTCCCTGTGGCATATTTCTGCAAGCATCTTCAGGAAGTGTTTACAATCTCAATGACAATTTCTCATGAGAAAAAAAAGAACTCTTAAAGCATTCTTCATGGTTACCTTAACTACAGTCTGTTACAGGAATATGAAGCAGCAGCGAACAAGCATCTTTATTTCACACAGGAAGGGTGCAGGAGTGGGATGCTGGCACAGATCCCCGTGTCCAAAGAACGTTATCTGTGCGGAGGAACTCGCAAGACTGTGAGGCTGAGGGTGCCGTGTTCAGCAGTGAGCAAGGTAAGTGACTGTGCTGGGGGGTGATTCCTCATCTAGCCCTCTCCTAAAAGCAGAGCTGAAATCCCAGGCAGAGCGCACATACAGCAGCAGCTCCACTCGTCAGCGTGGTTTAGCCTCATACCTCTAAGAAATCAGGCTAAAAATATTCATCATGGGAGCACCTGTGACAGTTGCAATCTCATGGATTATTCAGGGTCTATCAGATGGCAAAGGGACAGATGCTGTGGGCATCTGCAGCATTCACAGACTGTTCATCAGTGCTATGAATTTATGTGTCTCCTGCAGGTTCTGCTACCAGCTGTATTCCTGGTTAAACGGGTCAGACAAGGAAGTACATTCACTAAAGGAATTGCAGTTTCCTAGACTTCAGAAACTTCAGTTCCAGAGGAAATGTCCTGTATTGATTTGATGTGGTTCAAGAAGGACTAGAAGCTTTATAGCAAGACCAGCTTGACTCAGAAGACGGGCTGTGTGCTGCAGATTCAAGATTCTTATGGGTGAAAGAGGCCTAGAGAACAGAAAAGAAATATTCTTGGTCTCCATGCAGAGGTTGTTAAAGGTGTATAGAGTGAGACATTCTTATAATCTCCTTATTATTTGAAAAACCACTTTTTCATAATGCCTTTATTCCAGCAACAATGCCACTGTTCCAATAGCTCTGTCAGAGCTACTGAGCTGTGAGTTAACCCTGTCGTTGTCCCGAGAGAAGGTGGAAGCTGCTGAGCTAAAGCAAAGCCTGTGGATAGACCCTTTTAAGCCGCAGACACAATCAGCTCAGGGGAGAGGAAGTGACTGAAAAAGGAGGCTAGGGGAGGCATAATAAAGATTCCCTGAAGAAAAGTGCTGGTCAGAGCAATTAGCTACCAATCTAGGAAAAGCCATAACTGAAAGGAGAACAGGGGGTCTATTTTAATTCCTCAGTGTCTGGGAGCACTTTGGATGGGAGCTAAAGGAACACTTCTCCTTTCTAAGCAGATCACTAGAAAGATCAAACCTATGATGTCCCCAGGATGTTTGGGCCCCTTGATGGCCAGGGCCACCTCCCAGCCCCAGCTCTTCATTCCTCATTATGGCACATTATGGTACAACTGGAACATTAAATATGTTACATTCATTATGAAGAGCTATGGTCTACAAACATGACTGCATGGCTTATCTGGTTCCTAACGCAGGCTGTAAAGGGATGTCCCTTTTTACCATAGTCAGGGAGGAGTTGCCAGACTCATCAGAGACTTCAAAAAACCCCAGCCTTTCAGTTAACAAGAAGCCCAGTGTTTTCATGTACCAAATCTGTTATAAGGGGAATGTCATGCAATATTGGTGGGAGTAGTTATGAGACATCAGCTGCCATCTGATTTCAGAAAAGTCACTCATTTCTTTGCTGCAGTTCACCAATGACCAGCTACACACAATACATCCACGATCGACTGTCAGTGGAAAGTCTTCATTCGATTTCACTGGGCTGCAGATTTAGCTCGTGAGAGGCGAGGCCAGGCAATAGAATAATGCGCTTTAAAATGAAAAGTGATTGTTAGTGACTATTTTCCTCCATTGAAATCAGTAGAGAAGTTTACTTCTTTGTCCTTTAATCAAAGTAGTAAAGCATTCCAGCAATCTGTAAGTCTGGCCATACAGAGTTACAAAACAGGGGAAATTCACAATAGTGCCGTTTTTCTTTGCAACTCTTTTATCTCGGTGAAAGATATTTAAGCAAACCTGTCACAAAACACACTGCTGTACAATGATGTATAAATTGACCAATGTTTCTGTTAGGAATTCTTGCCATAAGTTTTGCAGCAGAAGGGAAGGGCAGAGCAGAATTGTGTTGAAAAGCATTGGTGTTGGTGGTTAAAAAATCACTGCTCCTTTTAAAACTTCATCTTGTGTCTTTACTAGGCTGTACCATGAGACACTTACAAGCTGTGTTATATTAAAATATTTAATTAGAAATATGAGTTATGCCTTGCATGGTAACAGGAAATCACCATAAAAAATCAAATAATGTATACTCTGATAGTCTCAGACTGTCAGAGCAGTCATGCATAAGTTCAAATCCCTTTTCAGTGGCACACTGATTCAATTCTTTGATGAATCTAGGCCCATGCATTCAGCAGCTTCTTCCCTTTCTCAGCATGAGTTTAGTTATGTGAAGTCAGAAATGGTCTCTGTATGTTTTAGACTTTGGGAGCACATTCAGACGGAATTTAGCCTTGCACTTAGGGTTAGACCTCTGCAGTAATTCAACTCTGCTTGTTCCATCTCTGAACAAAGACAAGCAGGGCTATGGAGTTACGTTACTCACTGCAAGTTGAGGAATCGGCTTTCCATGTGGTGTTATCCTCCCACCCCCTTTCCCACAGGAACTGCACAATGTAAGTTAAGCTTGCTCCTTTGCCATTATCTTGCTCTAGTGGCTCGGTTCCAACGCATGGCCGTGTACCACCTCATTATTTATATCCTGCTAGCATCTTATTTAGCACCTCAGCTTCCATCACAAATGTATTGGGATAACTGCTTTTTCCTGGATGAGAGACTCATTATAGTTGCAGCTTCTCTGCAGGGGTCAGCACCTCCTCCCTATGAATATGATAAGGTGCTCTAAGTGCCACCTAACCTGCAAACAGTGTTTTTCCCTGCAGAGTCACTTCCCACAGGCTACAAGCTGCTATTGAATTTTTGCAGTAATATTTTAATTTAATAACTTAATTTTAGATTTAATGGCTTGCTTTCCTGTGTTTTGCAGTATAATTAATTCATGTGATGGGAACTCATTAGTCTTGGGGATCTGAGGTGCATCTGGGCACACAAGGGTTGTAAACATGTAAACCTGCAGTACGGCCTGTTGAAGGTTGGCAAATGCAGAGCTGTGCACGGAAAGAATAAACTGTTTTATCCTTAGGGATAACCAGAAAATACTTTGTTAATAGTTGGGTATGTCTTTTAATCACATGTGTGGTTTGTAGTAATATTAGCAAAACCAACAAAAGTCTGATCCACTGACATTTAAGGTGGCTAAGTCCTAGGCTTCCTGGGCCTAGGAGCTGTGGGTGCTTCTGCCTCTTGAAAACATAGCTCAAGCAAATACTAGAGACCCTCTGAGCCTGACACTGAACAGTCAACCATGGGACTTGGTCTCCTTGGCTTACTTAGAGCTGTAGTGCTGTGTATATCACATGGAAGAGATAAGGCCTGTCACTATCATTAAAAATCCTGAATTGCTGAAGGAGCTGAAGCCTTGGTGTCCCACACCTCCAGAGAACCGCAAGACTGTCAGCTATGTGAAGGCAAAGGCTTCTTGTTCCATGCTGGTAGTGCTCTTCTGCTTTGATATGATGGGTCAAACCATCACTGATCCAGAGAATACAAATAGCTCTGGCCCCAAGTGCTGGTTAAAGCATTTGATCAAGTTCTGTGTTCAAGACCATGCTCTGGATTAGACAGAGCAGAGGTTTGAAACCACTTTCCAGGCAAACACTTGAGCTGCCCAGTTATCTGTGAGTCTGGGCGTGGGTATCTCATATCTTCAGTTTGCTTTAAGGGCTGAAGAACCCAGCTCCAGGAGACAGGTTGTAGCCCAGAACGCCATGGCCAGGTGTGTACACCAGCCTGCCCCACAACTGTACACTTCCCCCTTCTGCACATCCCTTTCATAGATGCATTGCTTTCTTCAGGAGCTGAGGAACAAGAGCAAACACAAAGAGGAGAAAACACAGCCTCAAACGTGTTTCCACAGAGGAACACCTTTGGGTGTCAAGGATATGCTACTCACTGTGTATGCAGGGCTAAGGTTCCCAGAAAAGCACCCTTTCCCCACTGGACATGACCAACAGCTCGAGTGACAGCGTTGTAAAGCAGAGTGCTGCCAGCTGCCTTCTATGGGAGCTGGACAAATTGTGCACGGAGGCCTGTTCTGTGCAGCGATGATTTATACAAGCACTGCACACATTTCTGTGTGTGCTGTCAGGGTGCCTTGATCCTTCTCTCTGGAGGCTCATCTTCTTCTGTACAATTTCTGTTGTGAGCCAGGTACACTTGTGTACCTGTTTTGCTCAATTAAACCTTTTCCAGGGATGTGAGTCATCTGTTTCATGGTCCAGAACATCCTCATTTCATTTCCTCTGCCCTCTGGTGATTGACTTGATTAATACTGTGCAAACACCTCGAGACCTCATTGCACAAGCTACCGTACAGCAAAAGCAGAGCTTGTCCCAGAATGCTGGTTCTGAATAGGACAAGATGGGAGAAGCTCAGGAGTAAGGAAAAATTAGAAAGAGACCAGATTTTTATATGATTCTCAGTTAACTTGGTTCTTACCAGTCCCAGTTAATTTCTGCGGATGAACTTGATAGGAGCAACAAATTCTGGTTCCAACACAGGGACCGACCACAGTCCTCAGTGACCCAGAGTGAGACAAATGAGTCTCACTGACCTTTTGACATGAGTTTCTAGCAAGCTCCAAACCCTGCTAACAAGCTCTGCCAGCTCTTCCTGACCAAAGGATGCTTTCAGGTCTTCATTTCCATCTGACCCCTGCTCAGGAGGGTCAGGCACCCTTTCAGCGGGTGTTAGGGACAGGCCCACTGGCAGGAGAGGTCGGGGCTGTCCGGGCCGGACCCAGCCGGTCCCAGCCGGCTCCAGCGGCCCCACCGCAGGGCACAGCTGAGCCCCTCAGCCAAGATGGGGGCGGCGGGGGAAGGGCGGGGGGGGGAACAGGGCTGGGAAAGGGCCAAAGGCGGCCGAGGCAGAGGAGGAGGAAGCCCAGGAGGGAGCAGCTGCAGAGGCAGCCCGAGGCCGGAGGAGGAGGAGGAGGGCAGCAGGGGCTGCCGGCCCGGAGCAGGGCTCCCCGGCAGCCCTGGAGAGAGCCCGCTGGAGCAGAGCCCCCCCCCGCAGCCCGGGGAGGGCCCCAGGCCGCAGCCGGGGGATATTTCCTGCAGGAGCTGCGGCCGGGGAGAGCCCGGGCGGGAGCCGGTTGGCCCTGAAGGGCTGCAGCCCGGGGCAGGGCCCGCGCTGGAGCAGGGAGCCGGGGGAGGAGGGAGCAGCGGCCGAGAGGGGCTGGGAGGGACTGACCGCAGCCCCCAGCCCCAGCCCTGCGCTGCTCGGTGCGGGGGGCAGTGAGAGGAGAGCGTGTTATTACTTTTTATCTTTCTTTCTCACCATTCAAATCTATTTCAATTGACAATAAATTTAGTTTTCCCTATGTCAAGTTTTTTTTGCCCACAATAGTAATTGGTAAGTGATGTCCCTGTCTTTATCTCGACCCACGAGCTTTTCCATCTGATTTTCTCCCTCAGCAGGAGAGAGAGAACGACTGGGGGATTTGGGCCCTCAGCCAAGGTTGACTCACCACAGGGAGGATGCAGCTCTGCAGGTCTCGGGCTGCAGGCTTCTTGCTGGCACTGGGGAATATGGGCTGCTTGTGTGCAGGTGGGTGCTGGTGAAGGATCCATGTCACCAAGGAAAGGAGCTGTGGCAGCAGGCCAGCAGACTGTGCAGCATCAGAGGTGGTGAAAAGGAAGTTGACTGGATCCTCTCTGAGACCTGGATACAAAAGGAGCCTGAACCACCAGGTATACTGAAGGAAGGACAGGCAGAATCTATGCTTATTGGGTTGGAGAATCATAGAGCCGTTTGGGTAGGAAGGGACCTTCAAAGTTCACCTTGTCCAACCCCTCCGCAATGAGCAGGGACATCTTCAACTCAGTCTGGTTGCTCAGACCCCCTTCCAACTTGACCTTGAATGTTTCCAGGGATGGAGCATCTGCCACCTCTCTGGGCAACTAGTGACACTGCTGGGGAGATATGGAGCATATCACAAGTGGCTACATGACTGCTGGCCAAGAGCATGGGGACCCAGGTGGTTTTCTCCTTGATCCTGCTGGTGAGAGGAAAGGGCTTGAGATGGACTGAACCAATCCTGCTGGTCGATGTGCAGCTGGTGTTGGCAAAAAGGGATATTTGGCTTCTGTGACTGTGGGACCTTCTTTGAGCTTCAAGGACTGCTGGGTGAGATGGGATCCGCCTGACCAAGTGGGGGAAAACTGCCAACAGGTGGTCAGCTTGGTGAGGAGACCTTTAACACAGGAATGATGAGAAAGATGCACAATGAAGTGAGAAGTGGAAAACTGGGTGGTCCAGAAAAGGGTGCAGATTGATGTGGACAAGAGAGCCCTTAAAAACAGCAGAAGTGGGCTGAAGGGGTGTCCTGGGTTTGGCCAGAACAGGGTTAATTTTCATCGGAATCCAGTAAGGGGCACAGCCGGGGGGTGGGGGCTGACCCCACCTGGCCAAACAGAGCCCGGTATTCCATACCATGTGACGTCACGCGGGGTTCCGGTGGGGGGGGCGGCGCAGCGGGAAGGCACTCGGGGCTTGGGCGGGCGCAGCGCCTGTCCGGTTTCGGGAGAGCGGCTGTTGTACGGTTCGTGGTTGTGTTTTCTCCTTATCTGTATCGTTGTTGTTCCTGTTTTACCTCTGTTTGCTGTTCTGTTAAACTGCCCTTATCCCGACCCACCAGTTTCTGCCTCTTTCTTTCCATTCTCCTCCGCACGCCGGCGGGGGGAGGGGCGGCCGCGTGGCGCTTTTGTTGCCGGCGGCAGCCGAAACCAGAACAAGGGGGCTCACCCAAAGTGTGTGTACAGAAATAAGGACGTGATGATAGGATAGGTCTGCAGGGCAAGCTGTCTGGGAAGTAAGCACTCTAGGGGCCCCTCTGCAGTGCCTCCACATTAATGCATGCAGCATGGAGCTTGCAAGAATTGGAGGTTTGCATGCAGTTGCAGGGCTATGATCTCACTGGGATCCCAGAGATTTAGGGCGATAACTCACAATACTGAAGGCTGCAATGGATGGATACAGGCTCCGTGGCAAGGACAGACCAGGATGGCGAGGAGGTGAACTTGTCATTTACATGAAAGCAGCAGGAATACATGGACCTATGCCTGGGGATGGGTGATAAGCCTGCTGACAGCTTATGGGTCAGGGTTAGCAGGTAGACCAATGTGGGCAAAGGTGTGGTGGGTGGATGCTACATACTGTCTGACTGGAAAGAAGTAGATGGGGCCTTCTGCAGTGGACAAGTGGAAGAAGCCTCATGATGAGGCTTCAAAAGCCACAAAAATGGTCAGAGGGATGGAACACCTCTCCTGTGAGGAAAGGCTGAGAGAGTTGGGGTTGTTCAGCCTGGAGAAGAGAAGGCTCCAGGGAGACCTTATTGCAGCCTTTCAGCACTTAAAGGGGGCCTGCAAGAAAGCTGGAGAGGGACTTTTTACAAAGGTGTATAGCGATAGGACAAGGGGTGATGGCTTTAAACTGAAACGGGGTAGATTTAGATTAGATACACAAAAGAAATTCTTTACAATGAGGGTGGTGAGGCACTGGAAGAGGTTGCCCAGAGAAATTGTGGCTGCCCTGTCCCTGGCAGTGCTCAAGGCCAGGCTGGATGGGGCTTTGAGCAACCTGGTCTAGTGGAAGGTGTCCCTTGCTCATGGCAGGGGGGTTGGAACTGAATGATCTGTAAGGTCTCTCCCAACCCAAACAATTCTATGACTGGAGGCCCTGCTCCTCATGGGGCACCTGAACCACCCTATTATCTGCTGGAGGGCCAATACAGCAGGGCACAAGCAATCCAAGAGGTTTATGGAGTGCATTGATGCACAACTTCCTGACACAGGATGAAGAAGCCAATGAGGGGAGATGTGCTCTGGAGCACACTTACAAGGACGAACTGTTTGGGGATGGGAAGGTCCAGGGCAGCCTTGGCTGCAGTTACCACAAGATAGTTTCGTTCACGATTTTCAGAGGCAGGAACAAGGCAAACAGCAGGATCACAACTTGGACTTCAGGAGAGCAGAGTTTTGTCTGTTCAGGGACCTGCTTTGAAGAATTCCATGGACACAGTCCTGGAGAAGAGGCCCATAACACCTGGTTGATGTTTGTCACTCACCTCCTCAAGCTCCAGAATGGTCCATCCCTATGTGCGAGAAATCAAGCAAAGGTGCCATGGATGATCAAGGAGCGGAAGGTTACTTGGAGAGGTCATTGGTCTCCATCATTTGAATTATTAAAAATCTGACTAAATGCAGCCCTGAGCAACCTGCTCTAGTTGACCATGCTTTCAGCAAGGGGGTAAATTAGATGATCTCCAGAGATCGCTCCCACCCTTAAGGATTTTCTGTGATTCTGCGAGTCTGATGCTCCCCCCCGTCCCCCTTCTAATCCTTGGGCACCTTACGCTTGGCTAACAGGAACCGCCTCCTGCCGCAGTGCAGAGCTCTTAGGAAGAAAGTACAAGGCAACCACTCTTGCAAATTAAAACTTAGGCCGCCTTCCTTTATAAAGACAGCATGAGGAGGTGTTAGTGGTAGGCAGCCTTCCTTTACACAGTATCCTAGAGATCTGAGCATAGTTTCAGGATGGAGGAAGACTGAAAATTGATTTCTTCTTCTGCCTGGGGATGATGGGGGTTCAGCCTTCCTATAGCTTCCATATTTTTGTGGGGTGAGGACTTCCAAGACTGCTCTGCTGGAAGTGATCCACAATGCAGAATAGAGGGAACTGAAGAGAAAATTTCTCTGCAGAAGTCCAGTGGCTCAGAGCAGCCAGCCGGGAGTGCAAAGACTTCATCACATCCATGTCCCCGTAAATGCATTTTATAGTAACCTATTTCTAGCTCAGGTGTATTCTGAAATAAAAGGGCAGTGCAAATGTCCTTTTTAAGAAGCTACTCCTTGGTATCTGAGGTCACATACATTCTGGGAGCAGCCACTGCGATGTGAGGCAGGATCCTGCTTGCTGGATCTCCCTCCCTAGGGGCACAGGCTGTGAGAGAAGTCACTAGCTGGTTTACTTTCTGTGCTTAGTGAAACTTCTGGGTGAGAAAAAGGCTCAGAACCTCAAGATTCTGGAAACACTATGATACCTAAAGAAAGAAGAAAAAAAAAATAAATCAACCTTCAGAGTTTAGTGACCTCCAGTAGTAGGTGGCAGCTGAGCAGGGATTTTCAGGTTTTGATTCAGCCACCCACCCACATTTTTGATTCTTCATGTTCTTTTTCAGATCTAATATCAGACACGTGAAAATTCAGGCACTCTTGCAGTCACATAGAGCACAGCTGGGTGCCTCATACATGTTGTTCAAAGTCACGGAGGTCCATGCTAGAGCTGGAAATTAAATGTTATGGTGGAATCCCACCTGCAGCCCTGAGCCTTAAAAGCTGCTCTTTCTTGTGTAAGAATTTGTCTCGCTCTGTCACACCTGTGAGAATGTCAAGCACGGCTGCAACCCACAGAAGAGCTTAGATCTCCACCGGTACTTTCAGCAGAAGCCTCATCTTGTTACAGCTAAATTTCCTCAGGATGGTTTCACTCAAGGTATTCTTGCTTGAGCCAGCTCAGTGCTTTTGTGTGAGATTCACATAGCTCTTTCTGGTCAGGATCTCAGGGGGAAGTGCGGTTTGTTTGTTTCGTCGCTGTTTTTGTCATTGTGGACGTGCACAGAGTGGAAGGCTTTGAGGAATTAAGAACCATTACCCTATGGATATAACATCTTCCTACAATGAACAACCCTCATCAGCTTCAGTAAGAAACATGCCTCTACCTGGTGCGGGTGGAACATAGATCCCACTCCATCCCTGGAGCTTCCACAAGACAAAACATCACACAAACTGAACAGTTGTACAGATTTTCCGAAATCTCCCCTTGAGTTCTGATGTTCTCTCATTTCTCCCTCACGCAGACACTGCATCTGTTCCTTTAGCAGTTGCTGGCAGCCAGGACAAGCCCGGGTGCCAACTAATACTATATGATCTTCTGCTGAATTCATTTTCCACTTTTAAAATTAAATTATGGGCCAGATCCTCATCAGATTTAATACAGCTATTGCCTATTAAGCAGCTGATGGTCTGGCCTTGCACAGAGATTATTCTTCCTCTCTCTTTGGAGCAAGAACACAGCCGAAGAGTTAGATTTTGATCTGACACGTGAAGCCAGTGACAACATTGATTGTTTTATGTCTGATGCATCCATCATGAGAAATCAGTAGTTTTCCAAAAAGCTGGGGAAAAACATACCATTCAAAACACAAAGAAAAGAAAGAAAGGTTGTAAAAGATACTATAAATCTTTTATTACTTTTTAGTTACTATGCAATGCCCTTCATTTTGAAGGAAATGGTACAATCAATGATCTGTACTTCTTTCTCAGGAAAAGAAGATATGTGCACTAACAATTCAACATTTACTGACAAAAGACAGCTGACATAAAACGCTGATGGTGGAAAAAAAAAATCATATTTTGTGATTACACTTGTCACTGTGAATGATTCCATGAAGTGTTACAATGTCAGGAATTTCAAGTGTGCATTTAAAGAAAGCCTGTAATTCAATATTAATGCAAAAGAACCATCTAAACCACCAGTGTTTGAAGTCATCCTGATTTCTTCCTATCCACAGTTAAAAAAAAAATTCTAATCTGTAAGTCTAAGCCCATTATACAATACACCTGGCCTTATCACTGCACATTGATTTATAAGAGTAGTCAACACATACTCAATTAACAGTAGATTTCTTACAAATAGAAACTGCTGTTGGAAACAATGTATTTCCTATCTCTACTTAGTTACTAATCTCTGATCTGTTATAAAAAATTAAAATTTCATTTTCAAAAAAATATTTGTTCCTACATGGCTGTTAGAATTATGGTTGGTGCTGTTAATTGTCAGAAAAGCACAGGTGGAAAACCACTCTACAACACACTTCACACACCCAGGGACAGACCTTTGGTAAAATTTAACCAAAGGAGAAGACAAAAAGAAAACCACTGTTAACATTGAAAATCTGAATTATATTCATCACACAATATTACTTATTCTAGTACTGAGAGTGGAATATTCAATTTAAATGAACAGAACTTAAGAAGTTTGCCTAGGGTTTCATTTACAGAAAACAATTGAAAGTTTACTCTCATAGTCTAGGGTCCTTCAGTCTGAAGAATATATTTTTCCAATACGAAAATACAGGTTTTGAATTAGCTTTTGGGTATATTCCCTGCCTACCTTGCAACTGCCTACTATGTTGGCCAGATGAGCTCTAGAGAGTTGCTGTAATCAATACTTTGCAGTCACGCAGAATCGTGGATAACTTGCAATACTCTTCAGTTTATGTCCTTGTTCACTGCCATGGAAGGTGAATGTCTAAATTGTGTTTTTAAAATCACTCAATCAAGGGATAATTGTAGGTTTTACTATAAAGCCCTTTCCAAGGCATTATTTGCATCAAACACACCAATACTCCAGGGAAATAAGACTGCTCATCTACATTTCCTAGCTGGAGCTACATTTACACATCTGGGGCTTAATCTTGCCAGCCTCAACATGTGCATAATGCTGTTCACAGCAGTCATCCCATCAGTAGCAGCAGGCATGCCCAAATGAGTAAATTCATACACGTGACTGTTTGCACAATCAAAGGGCTTTTAAAACAAATGATATCAACTTAAAATGTTAAAAACACAAGTGAAAAATCAAGCATGACAAGACAAAGATACCAGACAACAGTCTGCAGCACAACCAGCAGCTTCGCTTACAACTACTCTGCAGTACACCCCTCTCACCGAATCAGTGCAGCTCGTGGATTTCCAGGGGGAAACTGAGGCCAAAGTTTGGGCTGGATGCTGCAAGCCTTGTTTGGACAAGAAGCCCTTTGAGAAACAGCTCTCACAGCATTGCTTGTTCTCCCCCAGAGATTATGCAACCTCAGAACCTCCATGCTCCCACCAGAGACCTCCTGTTGAAACTCTAGGCCCTTACGCACAAAGAAATGTAAATATACACTTAGCTTCAAGCACATGAATAGTCTCACTGATTTTCAAGGGGCTCAAGGTAGGATCGACTCACAACTTCAAACTTCAGTATAGGTTTAGGACCTTTGCTAAACCAGAAGTTCTACAGAAGGATCCCACCTGAATTTCTGTATGTTAAAGAAGCTGCAGTGAAGAGCACTTTTATCTATTTTTTTCCCTCTCTTTTGTCATCTGCACAGAAATCTTGAAGTAGACACATACACAAAAAAGTCTGTTTTCCTGGGAGATTTTTTTTTTTTTGGTAAATCAGGCTCTAGAAATCCCAGCCCAGTCTGCAGATAGTAACTGAGTAACGTACAGCAAAGACAAGAAGCTAAGCAGTTGTGATGTGCTTCTACAGCAACTCCTGTTCTCACATCCAGCTCATTACGGGTCCGTGGCTTTAAAACCAGACTGCTAAGAAATGTTTGCAGTGGTGTTTAGTAGCACCTATTAAGTAACACTGCCTAATCAACAGGTAGGGAAAAAGGACCCGCCTGTTAAAAATTCAACAGTTGTATCTGCTGGAATAAGAAATCCCTGTATGGAGGTAGCCCTCATCCAGACTAAACAAAAAAGCCCCTCCAGGCTCCCCCCCTCTTCTACTTTTACACCTAATGGAATGCCAGGAGACAAAGTAAATCCCCAGACATAGCTTGCAGAGAAATTTAAAGATTCCAAATATCTACGTTTTAAATACTGAACACCTGTATCCCAGGTGTCAGGGGAGCATACGGGTTTTATAACCCAGCAGAACGCATGCCAGGCACTGAGAGGCAAGCTCCCCCCATCGCTCTCCACCCTAGCAAGGCAGGGCAGGCTCTGGGATTATTTGCTAAGGCCCTGTGCCTGTGTGGGAACCCATCCCAAAAGGCACGACCAGTACAGAGAAGCACCACACTCAGCAGAAGACACTATTTCAGTTGGTCAAAGAAGCTTTGCTCTCCATTCCCAAGCAGATTTGGTCCTTCTTTATTAAATAAAAAGTGGAGGAAAAAAAGAACAGAAAACAAAGGCAGACTGTGCAGGGTATCTCAGAAGGAGAGAAATGACCAGGTGTCATAGTTCTGATGTTTCAGACACAAGGGAAAAATATTTTCACAACTAGATTACTGTTTAGTACCCTGTAGATACATAGTATTTGACATTTATAGCAGTTTCTATACTTTATGACCTAGAATATACTTTAGATCACTAATGAAAAATAAACCCATTCAGAGGACTGGAAAATAATGTACATAACAACTTACTTTCAAATGCGAGGTTATGAGGGGATTTTTTTTTTTAACTTTCAAAAATATCTGTAAGAAAATATTATTTTACATACCTATATTACACAGTGTAGAAGGTTTCAGTATGAAAGAAACCACAGCCAGACATTTACTCATTGTCTAATCTTAGTATTCTCACATTAGTCAGTAAAACAGAGAGATTCTCCTTCACTCTTTTTCAGACTGTTTCAGCGATCATTTCAGCTTTTAGCGATTACTAGTAGTCGTATAAAACTTGTATGCAGACATCCAGATATCAACCCTATTACAGCTAGATACGCGTAGTTATTCTGCTCTCAAAGCAAGGCTGCACATCTGCTTGGCAACCACAGTAACTTGAGTATAACTCAATTGCATATTGGAGAAAAAAAGGAAAGAAACTTCATGCAGACACCTGAGCTACAGCATTCTAAGGGAGCTTGGTGTTAAACTCTCCTTTGGATTTGGGTATTTCACAGCCCAAAACGAGAGCATGGGAGTCATTAAGGAAGCAGTATATGGTGTATTTGCATAACCCTAAAAGTTATTTTTCCTCCTGAAGTCAGGATGAAGTAGTCTTTCACAGCTTTTTCCTAGCTGGTGTATTTTACGCAGAAAACACAGCACCACAGTCTATTTGGATCCCATTGTCAGAGCTGCTTCATGTAGCCTTAACTAATCAAAAGATGGTATCTACCTATTCTTAAACAACAAACTTTGCTCCTGTCTCAGGGGCAGAAAGGACATGGAGTACTTTGCTATTTGTGGTACAACTGTAAACAGCTGCAGGGAAGACGGTATTAACTATGCTTCAAGTTTACATCACGCTGTTAGCTTCCATTATTTAAATGAACTCGAGCTTATCTTCCAAGCTCACCTCACCACTACTGCGCTTTCAGGGGAAGGAATTCTGCCTTAGAAACTGCCTCCAAATCAGTGTTTGCTCACACACTTCAGATCCCAGGACAAAGATCTGTCGGGGCTGCCTGCGTGGGAGACCAGTTCAAGAGCTGACAACAAGTTCAGTGAATATTCAAGGCAGGCAGCACCGCACTCCTCCTCTCTCATTTAATGAGGGACTTGTGCAACAACTTTGGAGGTATGTCCTCTGCTTTTCTCTAATGCTATAGCTCAGCTGCATACCATAAAAAATAGAAAAAAAGGAAAGGTGAAATCTCTCATGAAGAGGAAATTGCTTTGCGGGAAGGAAGGAAGGAAAAAAGGAACACCCAAAAGCCCCTGCCTGTGATGCCTTCCAGCCTGTGCTCCCTCCCATCACAGCTGTGCTTACTGAGGTGCGGAACCTGTGACATGCTCGTGGCCAGAAGCACCCAGCCAAGAACCCACCCTCTCCAGGGACAGCTTACTCAAGACATACTCTTTCACATGAGCAACCTGCTTCTGCTGCCTTGATGTGTACTACAGATGTAACCGGGAGCTTTACCATTTGCTCTAGGGGAAGCCAGGCAGCCTGTAACGAGCACTGGCGTAGCTCGGTATCTGCCTCCAAGAGTCCCAGCACACACCAGTGTGCCGACTCCTTACTTAGGGTTGCAAACTTCCTCCTCCCCTGGGAGCTGTCAACAATAAATACATCGTCCATCCTCAAAGCCACGCACTGACAGCAAAGTAGGAGGTCCCCCAGCTCACCCACAAGTTCCTATCAAGTAAGGAGGCACCAGGCACATCAAACCTATTTCATGAAAATTAGTGGAGATTTCTCCCTTGTACCTTCCCGAGGGCCGGCTACCAATCCACGCAGCCTTGCACTGGACAAGCAAGCAGCTTGTTGCAATAGTAACAGTAGCCACAACTGAAGAGAAACAGAGGCAGAGAAGGGAAAACAATATCCTCATGCTTCTCAGCTACCAACTAATCACACTCTGAGCTACATAGTCATGTCCTGAAAGACGTTGGCTCCTTAATTGTATTACATACTCTTAACTTCTGCTGCTAAGTAGATGTCAAAGGCATTTAGCATCTTGTAGGGTCAAGCCTACTGGCAGATAGTTGAGGGAAAGGCTATGCACAAAGATGGCAGAGAAGAAGGGAAAGAGGTGGGAGTGGAAAGGGGTAGAATTGCCCTGAGTTTTATCCTCTACAAATAAGTCAGTGGTTTTATCATCAAGCACTGAAGGAGTTAAGCACAAAAGCACAGACACTTAATCAGCTTTCCCCCTTCCTTTCACATGTGATTGGAATGAAGCTGCACCGAAGCGGCCCAAAGGGCTTATAACAGCTCAATTTCTCAGCCTTCAGTTTTAATCCCCATCACCCAGGCTAAGCAGCACGGTGGTGCTGAGGCTGCTACTCCACAGCAGTCCGAGCACCTGGATGATGATGATGGTCTTCCTCCTCCTCTTCATCCTCCTCTGCAGCCTGCAGGTGGCTGGAGAGCTCCTGGATCACAGCAGCCCTACCAATCTGGTCATTTCTCCTCTTCTCCATAATCAGATCCTCCAGGCTCTGAAACTCCAGCGTGTGGCTGCGCTTGTCACCCAGCCGGATCTGCAATCGGTAGGGCTGCTTGCCGATGCGCAGCTCCCCGCCGATTTTAAACTCTCGCTTGCCGAACCGGCACCAGGCAGCGAAACATTCCGAGTTTCTCCAGCTCAGGTCCCGGTCCTTGCAACCCACCTGCTCCAGGGCATTGCGCACCACCACGGCCGGGCTGAGGGGTTTGTAGCGGTACAGCCGGTTGGCAATGCGGCCCCGTCTGCCCTGGCTCGCGTCGGTGAGGAAGCTGTTCACCACCTCCAGCCGATGCAGGTGCACGACTTGAAAATCCCCGACGTAGACCACCCAGTGGGGATACTGGGCCTGGCACACAAACTCCACCAGGTCACCCGGTTTGCACCTATTCAGCAGGTTCTCCGGGGTGTAAGTGCTCAGATGCCCCCCGCCTCCTTCATCGCCCTCGTCCGGCAGCGTGTCCTCCTCGGAAAAGCTCTTCTGGTAAATGCACTCATCCCGGTAATAGACCGAGCACTCCACCTCGTGTAACTGGGGATCGTAGGGCTGCAGGGCAGGGTGCTCACCCCCCGGGTCGTGCACCGAATCCTGCTGCTGCTCCAGCTCATCGTCGTCGTTCGAAAAGATGTAGGAGACCCCGATCCTGGGTCCTTCATCTCTGTCCATACCTGTCGGGTCGGCCGTGGGAACTTCCTTGTAGCTCAGATGGGTCAGCTTCTCCACCTGGTTCCCCATGCCCGCTGCAACGACAGACAGACAGACGGCGGGGCCGCCAGGGCAGGCACGGCGTGAGCGGCTGCCCGGGAAGCCGGGGGGGGGGCGGGGAGAGGGAGAGGGGGGCAAAGCACAGCCCCCCCCCCCCCCCCCAACTTCTCCCCACTGCCACACGGCCCGTGCGAGAGCCCCTCAGGGAGGGGCAGCGGCGGCCGCGGAGGGCTGCGGACCCCCGGACCCGCGCGGAGGCGGGCGAGGCGGCACGGCCACCTGTTGGGCGGCAGCGAGGAGGAGGAGAAGGAGAAGGAAGGCGCCGGGGGAGCGGGCAGGCACCGAGCCACCTGTGCGAGAGGGGCGGCGAACGCCGGGGGAGCTCCGGAGGTCCGAGCTGGGGAAGCTCCGAGTGTCGCCCCCACCCCCCCCCGCGCCGCTGAACCGGGCCGGGCCGCCGTCCAGGTGCGCCTCCCCCCGCGCCCTCCCCCCGCACCGGGCGGCTGCGAACTTACCGGGCGGGGAGGGCCGCGCGGCGCCGGGAGCGGCCCTAGGGCGAGCGGGAGGGGGGGGTCGCGCAGCGCGGCTGGCTCATGGCCCCGGCCCGGCTCCGCGCCGCCGGCACCCGGGGCTGCGCGACGAGCGCCGGGGAGGCACGGCCGAGGGGCGGGAGGCTGGACTCGGCTGCGGACGCCCCGGCGAGGGCTCAGCCCCCAGCATTTAAAGAGGCAGCTCTTTTTTTTTTCCCCTCCCTCCTCCCCGCAGGTTTTCCCTCTCCGCGCCCCCGCCCGCCGGGGCCGGCCCCTTTAAGGGAGCGGCGCCCCGCGGCAGCCCGGCCCGCCAGCGCGGAGGGGCGGGGGGAACTGGGAGCCGAGGTTCGTCCGGGACGGCGGCGGGGGGCGATGCGGGGCAGGGGCGCGGAGGGGCGCGCAGCCCCCGCGGGGCCGCGAAGAGCCGCGGGGAAGTTGTCAGGCGAAGGAGATCCGAGAGCCCGGCTCTCCCGGGCTGGCTCAGCGCCCGCCGCTCCTCCGCGAGCGCAGCGCGTAATGAGCTTTATTAATTTCTTTTTGCTTCCCGACTCCGGGAGATCGCTCGCTTTTCCAATACAGAAGATGATGATTCTCTCCCCCTGGAAAGTCATTATCAGAACTGCCGGGAATATTTTTCTTTCTGTGCGTTGGAGAACGCAAAACAATATTCTGCTTTTTCATTAGTGCCTAGTTAGTCTGCGAGGTGGGTTTATTATTCGTACTGTTTTAACACGCTCTGATAAATCCACGCTGCTAAGATAGACTGCAGAGATAATTTATGGGAGCTACGAGTAATGTCTTTAATTTTGTCTCGTGTGTTCCCTTTGTCTGTTGTCTTGTAATTTATAAACCCAACTCCGCGCGGCTCTTTTGAGGGCTCACGAAACAGCGGCGAATGAAGGAGCAAATGTTGTCTTACCAGGGCGCTGGGCACTGCCCACGGACCCGCTTCCATCAGACCGAGCACCTCTGTGGTTTCAGACTCAGACCTGCCCTTTGGGGTGGGGAGAGCTGCCAGGGCTGGGGGGACACCTGCTCTGCCCTGGGCAATGGCAGCAGGTGACAGGCGGCCGGATCGGGACCTTGTTGCTTTTGGATTCACCTGGTGGCTCTGTCTACCGGAGCGCTGGAGAGGACTGAAAAGCACATCGGGGGTGTGCTTTTGAAATGAAATCTCCTGAACACCCACCCCTCCCAGCACCCACACACACTTCGATTCACATCCCGGTGTGGTTTCCAACAGCACACGCGTGTTCCTTTCACGTTCAGCTGAACTGGAGGTACTTCAGCTGCAGGACTAGACCACGGCTGGCTGAGTAAACCTCCAAAATGTGTTTAATGTAGATGTCATTTTCCAGCACTGCCGGCTTTACTCTACTGTTCCTCTCCTCTGTAGCTGCTGTTGGACAAAAGAGGGCCCTGCATCACAGTCAGAGCTTTGCGAAATTGGTTCAGTAATTAAGGATGGGCATGTGTAAAGGTGAGAGTATCCTAAAAGGAGGAGCTGGACTGAACACAGATGCGACTTTTTTGTTTTCTCCCATTTGTATTGGAAGCTGTGTCTCAGCACCATACCTTAATATCTTTGGAGCAGTTTTATTTCTTGTCTTTCTTCTGCGTTGAAGACCAAGTTTCCTTTTGAATCTGCTGCAGTGTGTGGAAAGTTGTGTTTGTGCAGGAGCAGAAACTCAGTATTGCCCAGAGGAGTCACCCATGTGTGCGCGCACATCCACACATATTTGCAGCTCTCTATCTTGTTCTCTCATTTTTTCCTGTCTACTTGAACTCACCACAGTGCTTAATTTTCTGCACCTTGTCAGCTGCTTTGATCTCTTTGATCTCTTTCCTTTCAATGACTGCTCCTTGGAATCCACATTCTCTGTTCAATCTACTGCTTTCTGGGATCAGAAACCATGGGCAAGCTTTTCTGTGTCATAAAACACATACATAATGGTGTACTACACCAGAAAATAAGACATTGGATGGAAAATCCACAAAGGACTTACAGTGCCTATATATCACCTGGACTGGTGCCTAAAGTTATGATGCTTAAAACTCCTGCGTGCTTAACCTCCAAGCCTCAAAGCAGCTAAACTCCACAGGCACAAGGGATGAGGGCTGGTGGCAGTGACATTCTGTCTCGGTGACTATGCTTTTAAGGAGAGCATTGACCTCTTGCATAGCTTTTAAAAGAAATTGCTCTGGTGCTTATCTGCTAAAGATAATCCAGTCTGTGGATCTGGAGTGGAGGGAGGAACGGCTGCAGGGTTGCTGGGCTTGGAACCTGAACGGCAGGGCAGAGTTGAAGACACACCTCTGGCCTTACTGTTGGAGGCTCCTTGGCTAGGTAGCTCCTTGGTCAGTGTGCTGGCATTTGTTATCCAATTTTGAGATATTCAGCTGCTGTGCACATGTCACAGAGGGAACGCTGTGGATGCTGCAGTTACAGCTGTTCCTGTACACTTCTGAAAGTCAACAGCGATGCCCACACTGTTAAATACAGTACCTCCCTGGGGTCACTCTCAGGTCCCAGTCACTTGCCCATCCAGATTGCATAAGTATTTGTTCCTTGTAGATTCTCTTTTGGAGTGAAAACTCCACCCCAGACAAAATCCAGGTGTGGCTGTGGGGCTGGTCTGCTCAAGGCAACTCCCCCATCTGAGTCCCTGCAAAGACCGCAAGGAAGCAGGGGTGAATCTACATGAGGTCAGGCTCCCTCTGCTCTACACAGCCCTCCAATGCTTTCCCAGCTGAGCTGGCAAATCCATGTGCTCTCAATCTGTTGTTGAGTGCGGCAACAAGTATCTGTAGTTTCACATCATAAACATACCATTCTAGTGGGCTGCAACATGGCTCGTAGGACACTGGAGATGCTTGAGACTGATTTTCCACAACACACATTCTAAAGAGTTATTTCCCTTTTAAGGCCAAAAAAATCCTCCATGATGCAGGACTCTTTGGAAACCCGAAGCTGCATGGCTATGTAGTCCACTGATGTATACAGAACACAGAGGGGACTGTACCTCTTGGCTTAGAGGCTGTGGACCATCTGTGGAGCAGGCACATTTATTGGTCTGACTACGTAGCTGATACGATCCAGGGACCTTTGTAGTGCTAGTTCTGGTTGTTTCAAACTTAAGCTCTCTAGTTTTGAGAATTAGGTGTCAAAGACACTTTGTTGCCCCAGTGCTGTATCATCTTCTTACTCCAATGTTATCTTGAATCTTACACACATCTTATATGCAGAGATTAAAAAGTTGATGTTGATTTGAAATCACAATTCATCCTTGCTTGGCTGTGAAATGCTGTCTTCCCATTGTTATTGTTCTTAAAATATATCTAGTCGGAGAAGAAATAAGTCTTCTTGTTCTATGTTTATATATTTTTATTAGAGAGCAGTGCTTCTGAGTAAGTCAAGGTTTAGTATCATCTTCTGTAAGCATGTTGCATTTCGCGGGTATTCAACCAGCTGATGGTTGTAACACCCTTGAATTATTTAAGAGCTTCCATTTCTTTTTTCAGTAGAGTTTTATGAGAACTGAGATAAACTATGCTCCATTTGGCATGTAAGCACTCTGCATCATAGACGTAGCAAACTAGAGTGCTTAAACACCATAGTGGAATTAGGGGCACCGGAGGAATAAACCGCTTCCTAGTGAAGTCCATGGAAGTCGTTCTGTGGAAATCAATCATGCTCTTGACTGAGGGACGTGTGTGACCTGAAAGCTCCTTGATGGATGGTGTCCTTCCATGACAGCCGTAGCTAAGTCCACCACGGAAATTTGGATTCAGAATTGTAATGTTTCGTTTGTTGCCTCTTTGTCCTCCAGTGAAAGCTGCATCCCTGAGTCAGGCACCAAGTTCTTGTAAAGCCAGGAATGCCACCTAAAATGAGATTCATCAAAGCTGGCATGCCTGAGGTGGCTGGTGGGGAGTCGAACAGACAGGTAGCGTCCTGACATCTGTTGGAATATGGTGCTTCCTTTCACTCATGTTACACGGCCTAATACTCTCCCAAGGTTAAATGCTTTAATGAGGTTGTCTGTTTCTCACACACAAGAGCAAATGGTGCCACGTCAGTTAATAAAAAGCATTAATATTTCAGATTGCTTCCTTGGGGTATGAAAGACCAAGGTTGAAGTCTCTCATCTCACTGAAGGAACTTGAACCGATATCTCCCAGGAGACTACTGAAAGCCACCAGACTGTAAGCTATTTTTGAGCAAGTCGTGCTCTCTCTGTCCCACTAAAGCTGTTCAGCTTTGTTTGGGCTCATTAAATACCCATTCAGTCAGTTGGGAAAAAAAAAAAAAAGAATGACAGCTCTTAGATCAGATGCAAGAAGGGGATGAGAGTGCTTTGAGGTCCTCTCTAATGAATATTCAGATGTCTCACAATCACGCAATATCTTCATCAGGAGTCATTCAGACAGACCCACCAGAAAGATCTGAAAGTTTTGCTTTTAGGACGTGTCCATGGAAGAGTTTTGTTCGTGTCTTCTCGGGAAGGGATTAGGCCTCTCAGTCTCACATAGCCTGCTTGACTGGTGTAACCCAGATGCTATTGGATATCAGCTCCTCTTGGTTTCTGTTGTGTTAGAGCTGAACTGATACCTCTGTTGGACCAAGCCTCATGAAGTGACCTAGGTGGGGGCACAAATAGTTTGTGACTTGTGCTTGGCTGATGTGTGAAATAAGCATGGAGCTGTTACTACTCGCTGTCTCTGCTTGTGCCGCCAGGAGAAATACTGAGAATTCAGGTAAGCAGAAAATTTATCCACCTCAAAATACTGATGAATATCATGAGAGTCTTGGTATTTCTAAAACTTGAGATTCATGATATTTGACATAGCATGAGAGATATAATGAGCCTCTGGTGTGAGGAAGGTTTTATCTGCATTTAGCCTGTAAACCTTTGATGACAACTGCAAGAGATTGACATCTATGCACTTCTAAACATATGACCTTTGGTATTCCATACAGTGTAGCACAGCCCACCATATATTCAAGACCTGAACGTGAGTCAAACTGCAGATCAGAGAGAGACCCATATCTTGAGAACAGAGAGAGGAAATTCTAAGTTCCATGTTTATCACATCAGCAAACTCTGTTTTTTCTAAAACTCTCACTGGAAGCTTATGGCTCCGTTAACTACTTGCAACACTGTAATTTGTGACTAAATTTGATCTGTGGCAAAATAATTTGCTGAGATTGCCCAAGCCGCAGAGTTTTTGACTGAGGCATCCAAGCTGTGTCTCAGAAGAAGCTCTTCCACTGTGAGATTTTAATTGGTGCATTCCAGCAAATGAAAATTAAGTAATTCATATGTCAACAGAGGCCTGGATTCTTAGGAATTGCCAGCAAACTGACTTGAGCAGCAGGCAAAGCTTAATTAAAATACAGTCCATTTTTTTTCCCAGAAAATAGCAACTGTATTTCAAACATAACTTAACAAGGAAGGACGTAGAGCACATGCATCTTTCCAGCATGAGAACAACTAGTCCCCTGCATCTCTCATCTCCCTTTCATGCTGAGCTTCTCCCCTGGAAGCTCCTCCTTTAATGTGTCTTTTAGCACCTCACTGGATGGCTGGCTGCCTTGGTAGCACAGCGTGTCCTTTTGTATGCAGCCAGGAAAGGGTGGGACTGCTGCGATCAGCGGAGGAGCTGATGATGACTGCTCCTGGTGTGCAATACCTCGGCAGAAGCCATTAGTAAAGGGAAGGAGTCTTTTCTTTGGCCATTGCCATGCTGTTAATAAAAAATTTAAATATCAGGAGTGATATGAGGTAGACACATCACTCCTCCCAGCAAATCTATGACGTGACTACAGGTTGCCCAGCAAAGTTCTGGCTGCCCCCTCCCTGGAAGTGCTCAAGGCCAGGTTGGATGGGCCTTTGAGTAACCTGGTCTGGTGCAAGGTGTCCCTGCCCGTGGCAGAGGGGTTGGAACTGGATGATCTTTAAGATCGCTTCCAACCCAAACCATTCTATGATTCCATGATCCTATGACTCTATAACTATGTGCTTATGCACATGCCTCTCCTATGAGGAAAGGCTGAAAGAGTTGGGGCTGTTCAGCCTGGAGAACAGGGGGTCTCCTCTCCAGGGAGACCTTATTGTGGCCTTTCAGTAGTTAAAGGGGGCTTATAAGAAAGATGGGAACAAACTTTTTAGCAGGGCCTGCTGTGATAGCACAAGGGGTAATGGTCTTAAACTAAAAGAGGGTAGATTTAGACTGCATATAAGGAAGAGATATTTTACAATCAGGGTAGTGAAACACTGGAATAGGCTGCCCAGAGAGGTGGTAGATGCTTCATCCCTAGAAACGTTCAAGGTCAGGTTGGACAGGGCTGTGATCAGCCTGATCTAGTGGAATAAGTCTCTGCTCATGGCAGGGTGTTGGACTAGATGACCTTTAAACATCTCTTCCAACCCAAACTATTCTGTGATTCTATGATTCTATGTCACAGAATCACAGAATCACAGAATCACAGAATCACAGAATCACAGAATGGTAGGGGTTGGAAGGGACCTCTGTGGGTCATCTAGTCCAACCCCCTTGCCGAAGAAGGGTCACCTACAGCAGGCTGCACAGGACTGCGTCCAGGCGGGTTTTGAATATCTCCAGAGAAGGAGAATCCACAGCTTCCCTGGGCAGCCTGTTCCAGGGCTCCGTCACCCTCAGAGGGAAGAAGTTCTTCCTCATGTTCAGACGGAACTTCCCATGCTTCCGTTTGTGCCCATTGCCCTTTGTCCTGTCGCTGGGCACTACTGAAAAGAGCTTGGCCCCATCCTCCTGACACCCACCCTTGAGATATTTATAAACATTTATTAGGTCCCCTCTCAGCCTTCTCTTCTTCAGGCTAAAGAAGCCCAGCTCCCTCAGTCTCTCCTCATAGGAGAGATGCTCCAGTCCCCTCACCATCCTCATAGCCCTCCGCTGGACTCTCTCCAGCAGCTCCTCATCTTTCTTGAACTGGGAGCCCAGAACTGGACACAGGACTCCAGATGGGGCCTCACTAGGGCAGTGTAGAGGGGAAGGAGAACCTCCCTTGACCTGCTGGCCACACTCCTCCTAATGCATCCCGTGATCCTTTTAGCCTTCTTGGCAGCCAGGGCACACTGCTGGCTCATGGTCAACTTGTTGTCCACCAGGACACCCAGGTCCCTCTCCACAGAGCTGCTCACCAGCAGGTCCGCCCCAAGCCTATACTGGTGCATGGGGTTGTTCCTCCCCAGGTGCAGGAGCCTGCACTTGCCCTTGTTGAACCTCATCAGGTTCCTCTCTGCCCAACTTTCCAGCCTTTCCAGGTCACGCTGAATGGCAGCACAGCCTTCTGGTGTATCTACCACTCCTCCCAGTTAATGTCTCCTTTTTATATGGGGAGGAACAGAGGAACCACAGAGCAAAGTGGCTCCCTCTGCGACACTGATTGTGTTGGTGCAAGAATATGAGACTGATCATGTCAGAACACGTGGCCCTCCACAAAGTGAGGGGATCCGCAGCTGAGGATCTCTGTGGTCTACTGTCTTTATGCCGTCTTCGGATGCTTGTGATTTGACCCAGAAGTATTGGCCACAGCTGCTCCCCACAACAATCTTTGCTGGTCTGTGTCGGGGTAGAGGAGCAGGAGTCAAGTGAGTAATCCACCTTGACATTCACTCATTAGATTAGGAAACAGGTTAATATTTTTCTTCCTCAGCCAATGAAAGGCAACAGAGATACAAAGCCTCAAGTCACCTGTGGAGGTGATGTTTAGGGCTTTCCACTGGACCTGGTCTCAGTCTTCTTGCTGATCTCAATTGCTGAGGCTGCAGTGCCACAGGGCGAGCAGCTCTGGATTTGTACACAGCCACCTACACCGGGGAAGGCCTTGGTCCGCTGTGCGTGGGTGGAGAGTGGAAAGGGAACAGTGGGTCTGTCGCACATGGAGCTCTCATGAGCCTCGTGTCACATTTCTTATCTCCCACAGCCCTCACTGCAGGTGGATGCACAGAGTGAACCTGCATCTGCCTCAGGTGTGTTGGGAGTGCGCCTATGGGACCGGGATTTGCTGAGCAGGACAAGGAGGGAACAGCCAGCCACAGGATCTGCTCTGGGGCGTTAGCGCTGAGGCAGGGCTCAGGAACGCTCATGGGCTGAAGGTTGCATCAGTCTGAGGCAGCTTTGCACACACACCCCCCAGCAGACTGAGGCACCATCAAAGTTGAGTGAGAGCAGTATGACGGACTTGAGAGCACCGAGGGTGCTTTAGCAACGAATTTGGACTTCTAATGAAATGAAATGGGAGGATCTGGTTTGTGAATAGAAGCTACTCCTACCTGTTGTACTGAAGAGCTGCAAAAATAAATAAGCCCGTTAAGGTCCTGAGGTGCTCAGTGTGTCAGCTAACAAGGCCCACAGAGACAGAGGAAAATCGCTAGGCAGATGCTACGTTTTTCCAGGCAGCAGGAGTGTCCGAATGTGAATCAGCCTGCTGATGTCCACAGTGCTCAGGGAGGTTCCTTGACTCCCTACCCAGGCCTGCCTCTGGAAACGATGTGCAGCGAACTGCTTGCAGCACGCATGCCAAACACCTTGCACAGAGGTGATTTTCAGCTGGCTGCAAGCATCCGTCTCCTGTGACTCACTAATGATGCTGCTGAGACCTCGGAGGCTGCAGGGGACCAGCCGAGCCTAGGCAGGCTGATGTCACTCCCGCGGATTCGTTCATTACTGCCTGCAACCAGGAACCATTTTCTACCTTGGTTAAACGCACGCCTTGAGACAACCTGCCCAGCTTTGTAGACAAATACCAGGTACCATGGCTGCTGTGTTAAACAATTGCTGCCCCTTTGCAGAAGGCACTCGAGCATGAGGAAATGCCACTGTGCTGAGCATGAAGTGCCACTATACTTCTTGTTTAAGAAAGAATCGGTATTATCCTTGTCTTCCACTAAGCCCTTTCTGTTAGTGCCTGTGGGAGGAGAGCAAGGAGCAGATGGTTATTCCTTCAATCCTCTGAACTAGTTAGATGAAAATCATATTCCTAGTAGAATCTACTGTCAAGGAAGCTTCTGGCCTGCTGGATGGCACTGCTGGGTTGGATTTATAAAGTGCTCTCTGGATAATGACGTGTGGGCTCATAATTATGACTGGTACCCGTTAGAACTGACAGCTGTATGCGCTTGCCTTTCTGGAGACAGATGTTCTCCTGCCTGGTTATGTGTGCTGATTCCAACTGGGGAAAGAGGACAGCGTGAGCAATGTGCTGTTCATTGCTATTTCATTCCCTTTTTTTTTTTAACTCTCCTTCCCTCCCCCCTTTCCTTCTCTGTGCTGTCTGCTAGGCAGGAGTCTGACGCGATCACATCAGCTGCTGCAGGGAAGCCCCTTGGCCATCCCAGTTCATCCTCCTCCACCGGCTGTCGCAGTGTAGGAGGGAGGCTCAGGGCAGGGCTCTGAACTCCTTGCGACTCAGCAGCACTCAAAACAGTTTGATGATGCTTTCCATCCTTACATGTGATAGCGGCTGCAGACTGGGCTTGATGCTCACGCTTGCAGGCAGCGCTTAATTTCAGATAGTCCCTGTGTATGTTTAAGTTGTCGGCTCCACACCAAATCCTTTTCTTGGCTCTTTCTGTGCAGCATGGTGTTCTCTTGCTCTGATTAAAGTGTTTTATGGTTCCACATGAAGGAGATAACAGCATGAGCAAAGCTGTGGGTAAAGATAAATCATCTGTAGGGGAAAATATGAACACTTGATTTTTTGGAAAGCAGCAAAGCCACCATGCCAAAGGAATGAAACACTTATTGTAGTAAATGTCTCCCACAATCAGCTTAAATCTCCACTGCATCAAAGTGATTTTGATGCAAAACCATTTTGCAGTGCAGCTTTTGTATTAGAATGAGCAATATAAAGACACTCCAGTAAGGAAGGTGCAGATTCCCATTTCTCACCTGAAATGTCATTTATTTGTTGTTATGAACTAAATCAAATTCGTAGTAAAATTGAGGGAAAGACTCCGAATGACTTTAAGGGGAGAGGGATGAAGTTGTGTGCAATGTGCCCTTCCAGGGATGCACTGATTCAGTGGTCTAATTCTACTGGGTATTGTCCCTTGTTGGCGTTTACAGTCTACTGATCCTAAGAGTATCTAATCAGAAGATGGACAGTGTTATTTTACTGGTATACAGTAGAAGATCAGACAAAACAGTTCCTAGAGTCTGCGCTATTTCTTTGGTCAAAGGTCTAACAATTAAATCCAGGTGAAAGTAATGTCTTAAGAATGTCATGAATTGTAACTTACTTAAAACAGGAAAAATGAGAAATTAGTCTGATTTTGGATCCTTTAAAGAAATGCCGCCATGACTGTGTCACACAGAACAGTTCTGTGTATTAATGAAACTCAGCAAAGCTCACAAGTCTTGTGAAATGTAATTTCTTTGTTTCTTTTTTTTTTCATTTCATTCTTCATCCATGAGGAACTCTGAACAATTCATGGCCTTTTAGAGTCTCGGCTGCACCTTCTGTTTTAGGCATAGAAGGGAAATATTGCCAGTTCTGGGTTTCCAGTGCAGACTAATTAAACCCATGTAATAGCCATATTTCAAGCATGTCCTTCTGAGCCCAGCTGTGTCCTGGGCTGTATTAATAATAGTTTAGCCAGCAGGTGCAATGAAGTGTTCTTTCCCCTGTGTTCAGCACTGACGAGATTGTACCTGGAATGCTGCTTCAGTTTTGGGCTCCACAGTGCAAGAAGGACAGCAACAGAGCCAACAGACGCAAGTTAGAATCTGTAAAATTCCGTTTTAAACATTAAGATTTTTTTATGTTTTTACCAACAGGGTGGTCAACTACTGGAATAAGTTGTCCAGAGATGCTATGTAATCTCCACCTTTGGAAGTGTTAGACTGCACTGGGAACATCCCAGACCAGCCTGATCTAAGTGGACCTGCTTTGCACAGATGGTTGGATTCGATGACCTCTGCAGGTCTCTTTCAGCCCAAATTAGGATTCTATGATTCTTATAGTACACGGTAGATCTGCTTATTAATAATGCCTACTAGATCCAGTGAATCCAATTTACAGCTTCTTTCAACTCCATCCTGGAGTCTGATTCAGTAAGAACTAGATAAAATCTTCTGCTTGATTTGAAACTCCATGAAGAGATAAAACCCCTCGAGGCTCTCCTTGCCTAAATACTTAAGCTCTGTTTTCCCTGGACTTCAAAGGCAGAAACACTCTTCTGCATGGAAATGTCTGTGTCTATGGATGCCTGAGAAAATCACTTTTCTTATCCTTGCAGGTATACCGGGTCATGTGAACAGACAACAAATCACAAAACTGCTTCCCTGATTCTGCTCCAGCTGTATGTACTTCGTAGGACTGTGTGTGCACTCTATCCATAGGGAATAGCACCCTCTGTGTTACTTTGCAGTGGTACCCAGGAGACCTTGTCCCTGTCCCGTGACGAGACTGACAGGCTTAAGCAGTGATGCTCTTCTTCTGGTCGATGGTTGCATGAATTCCCTTCCCCATTAGCAATTCTGACATATTAGTACTGATGGGCTGAAGTCCGAAACCCAAGCTCAACACAGTACTAAAATGACAGTAGCAACAGGTCTTATGAGAGATGTGCATTACAATTCCCAAACAAAAGCCAGAGGCTGCCTGCATTCTGATCTAAATAGGATTGTGAGAAGGTGCTACTCTTGTAAGCCAGACTGTGAGAGCTGGGCTCTCAAGCAATACGGTCTCTGTAGTACTGCTGTATTTGGTACTTGTGAGGAAGGAGAACCAGGTGGCATGTTCCATGCTGGAATGAGATCACCGAGTGCCATGCATGCCTGGGGGTCCTCTAGCTTTCTTCAAGCTAGACTTATTCATTCCACAAAAGAGGCTTTGGAAAGTTGATTGCTTAGGTTTTAACTTTTCCAGAAAGGTTTCTCTGTTAAAAGCTTCTGGTTGGAAATTCCAAACCCTGTTGTCGCTAAGATTAAGGTATTTGTTTCTTAGAAATGGCTTATAAGCAGAGCCCAGCACATGGATTATTGCTCCTTCTTTAGCCAAGTGGGGCGAAGGTGTTTCAAGTAAATTGTGCTGCCAATAGGATCAGTTTTGCATGTGATTTTAATAATGGCTTTGGGGAGTGAGGGGTCAGATCTGAATTAGTATATTTGTAACTCATATGGGAAAAAAGAAAAGCAGTACTTACCAGTAACATATCGTGGGTTTTAGGCTGTTTTAAATTTGTACAGGAAAAATGGCTCCAGTGTTTCAGCAGACATTTAGAATATGATTTATTTTTGCATAGTAATAAAAAATGCACCATGATCAGATTTGTGGGTTTTGCTTTTCTGGAACAGGATTTTTTTCCCATTTTATTTCTGTGTTGATTTTTCCCCTCAAGGCTAATGTCATAAGCAAAATAAAATCTGACTAATTAACTCCTTCTTGGGAAGATTGTAAATAACTGTCAGGAAACAGAAGATTTTTTTGCTGTTGCTAGACAATGACCTTAACTGTGACCTGGAAAGGTTGTGCTTGTAGTTTGTGAATGAAGGCAGTAACTGTGCTGTGATACTTCTGGCCTTATTATGAAATACACATCACAGATTGTGTCTAATTGCACATGGTGGTTTTATGATATCTGTAGCTACTGAGCCAAGACTCAGATGTCAGATACCAGCATTTTCGCTATACTTAAATGCTGCTGCCATGTAATCGGTTCTGTTTATCTCTCCTTCACTTCCAAATTGCTGTGTCTTGGGTCAGTGCCCAAAGTTCATTTTTCGTAAATTCCTGACCAAAGTTATTAGCTCTCCCCTTTAAAAAACAGGGTGAATTAGTGCTGCATTATCCCCAGTTCTAGGAAGCATGGCCTGAGCTGTTATCATCGTCACTAGGCTGACTTGTGCTAGGTTTCAGCAGAAGGAGACTGGTGGAATCACTTCAGGTAGGGGATATCCAGCGCTTTGCTTAAATGAAGAGAGGAGTCTTCTGCTGGTGTTCACAGAGCTGGTGGGATGGCTTTATCTCTTTTGAGACCTGGCACAAGGTAGAACCACGGCTCTGGAGAACAGATCCATCCTCATTTCCCCCAGCCTGAAATACATGTCCCTGGCTTGAGCTCAAGATGTACTTACAAACAAAGTGTGCAATAAATAATGAATATTCATGTTCTGAAAAGTTCAAGGGTGTGGTGCTGGTGCCTCAGGCAGCGTCGCCATTAGCGTACAGACCTTAGTCCTGTTAGACAGTCCTGCCTGTGCCTACCAGATTCCAAACACCACGATCTGTTTCTGTAGTGCAACAGGGCTCTTGTGGTGCCTGTGGCTGGATGGATCCTACTGTAATGGCCTCTGTCTATCCCTCTCACAGAATCACAGAATCACAGAATAGTAGGGGTTGGAAGGGACCTCTGTGGGTCATCTAGTCCAACCCTCCTGCCGAAGCAGGGTCACCTACAGCAGGCTGCACAGGACCTTGTCCAGGCGTGTCTTGAATATCTCCAGAGAAGGAGACTTCACAACCTCCCTGGGCAGCCTGTTCCAGTGCTCCGTCACCCTCAGAGGGAAGAAGTTCTTCCTCTCCCCTCTGACTTTCTCAGAGATCACATATGGTGCCAACAAACAGAAATATTTTTTGCAAGTTCTTTCCACCAGCGACACCAGAGTCAGATACTACTGAAAGAGCATGGTGCTCTGTCCCTTGACTTTTTCAGTCAGCACTGCCTACAGCCACTTTCTGTCTTTGGCATATATGGTGCCAGCTGCCAGGAAAAGACCTATGCTCTTTGCGGCATTTCATCTTCATGCAGCCCTGTATTGCTCCCAGTTTCCAGTTTCATCACAGTTTTTGCAGCGTGTTTTTTTCCTCTCTTATGCACTTGGTACTGGCAGTAAAATGTGTGTTGTTCTCAATGTTTAGCATCAAGTCCTACATATGGAAGTGATTTATCAACAAGATTACAGGCTGGAGGCCTGTGGAAATTGGACTCCAAGGTCCCATAATTCTTTGGAAAATGCCAGCCATGGTAGGTTTTGCCTCCCAGCGGCTGTCCATTATTGATAGCCTTATTCAAATGTTATGTTTAGATTGTAAACAATGACCGGTTTGTCAACTTTGTACTTGTGCAGGTGTAGCTAATTCAAGTCTTGATCATCACACTCACCTCTCTTCTTTCATGTCAATCCCCTCTTCCTTTACCCTCACAGATTGCTTATTTTATTTTATGCAAGAAAGGTGATATCTCTTCCCAAAGACTTTCTCTGTGCAAAGCACTGCCATAAGAAGTCATAACCACTAAGTTATTCTACTGGAAACATGGAAGTGTCAGTGTCTAGAACATTCTGACATGGCAGATGAGATGATAGGCACTTGGGCAGTCACGTGGTACTATTGAATCTCCACGTCGTTTGCAGCTTGTGTTGCTGCTCAGTGGCTGAAAGAAAAGGATGTTGTAGTTCTCCTGGGGCATTTTTAATTACAATGGCAAGGGAAAGGAATAATTAGTACAAATGCCCAGTGTAAGATATCCACCCATTGGGTATTTCTTTCAAAGGAGGACTATGGGCTACATTAAGAAATGTCCTCTGTGGGGTAGTGTAGCTGTTCCTGAGCCTGACAGCGAGGAATGGAGTGCTATTTCTGTGTATCTAACTGCCACTGTTTCCCCTTACCTTCTCTTATGCTCTTAGCTCCACGCCAGAGCCTGCTGGCCTGCAAACACTGGTGATACTCATGGTTGCTAGACAGCCAGGCTGCTGAGCGGGAGGTCCTTAAACTCTCCTGGGCAACATCAGAGGTCTCAGAGACCAAGTCAGCTGGAGGAACAAAGAACCTGAGAAACTTGAGATGTGTCTCCCCTGACCCCAGGAAACTTACAGAAATGCCTGGCTAAATTGCTCTTTTATTGTTTTATATTCTTTTTTATCTGCCTGTCAGGCCAATGTCTCTTTCCCCTAGAAAGTGAAGAACAGCAGGCACTGAACAAAATCAAAGTGGTTGATGATCATCTCAGTGAACTGCTTGGAGACTGCAGTCAGTAGCTGCAGTAAAGCTGGCTGGTGGGGAGGGAGGTGTGGAGAATTCTGACTAAGACAAGCTGTTATCTAGAAGCTGGAATAAAATACCTGAGAAGTGATCAAGGGTAAAATTTACTTCTAACTGTGACAGCTCCATTTTAGACTGGAATTCTTTGATATCAAAATAAGCATCACAGACTATCCATAAATATTTTGGAATCAGCAAATTTAGGAGGCTACTGTGATACAAATAAAAAAAATTGTGAGGGTCCTGAAGAGAGAGAGATTAGCAGAACTCCTACTGCAGGAACAAGTTTGGGCCTTGAGTTATTTGGCTTATAACTCTTCAGCAAGATTGAAAGAAGAAGGGTCTGGGATTTTTTTGATCTAAGATTTTATTAATGTCCAAGCAGGATGCAGTTTAATCTTTAAAACAAATACCAGCCCTCAGAACACATCAATTGTTCAGATTGTGAGCTGCGTGTTACACTTATTCTTGGACAGCCAAATTACAATGAGAATAATCATTGTTAGAATACTAATATGATGTAAACTAATGTAGAGATATTTATTCAATGGAATGCAATTACCAGCAATACTCTGTTTTCTGAACAGTGTGACTGTAATCCAATTTAGGCTGTTTAACCCCTGGTGATTTGTTTCTGTTTGTATTGTGGTAGGCTGAAAACAGGCAGGATTGCTGGGGGCAGCAAAAGGGAGAGTGAGGGGAAACAGCACCACATGTAATCTGAGATCTTAATGACTTTCCTAAATCTACATAACCACAGGGCTGTTCATCATGGTTGTGCTGCTAATTGAATTTTAAAATAAGGGTAGATCCTACACCCACTTTCTCCCAACATAATTTCATTTTCTGATGAATGCTTAGTCACCAGTTTAAAAAAATGCTTTATGGCTTTAACCTAACGTTACATTAGGACCTTGGATTTCGTACAAGACAGGATTCTGAGGTACATGGTGGCAAGTGACAAAGAGGATGTAGAAGGTGACTTTCATGACCAACTTCTCTTGCAGAAGTGCTCTTGACTGGAGGAGTTGCAGCAGGATCCCATGGGTAGAGGACAACTTCTCTCCTTCAGAGACAGGAGAATTATGGGAAGGAGAGAGCATGGGGACCTTGCTGCAGGCAATTTCTGACGGCTAAAAACCTTCAGCTAGACACTGGTACATTCATTAGCATGGGGCAGTCCCCTGAAACTAGCACAGATTCTGTGCTTTGGAAACTAGCCCAGGATATGTTCTCAGCACAGATAGAACTCTTGAGATCTGGTCTTTAGGTAAAAGAAGTGCTGGGCTAATCTAGTTTTAAGTTCAGGGAGATATTTTGTAGGCACACAAAAATGAGTAGGGAAGGCCTCAGTGTCCATCGGTGCAGAGTTTGCCTGTGGTGATGGCAGTTCTGACACTAAGCTGAGTATAAGCATACGCAGACAGGATCCTGAAGGGTGAAGCTGGACCTGGTAAAGGGGACTGGGGGTCTGGAATATTCTGCCTCTCCCCAAACACTGGATAAAAGTGCTGAGGAATGAGGATCACCATTACTGGGAGGAGGATGGGCCTATTTTCTAGAAGGCTACACACAGCTCTGATGGCTGTTCATGTTGGAAGAGCCTAGGGAATAGCTATTCAGACCTCTTGTTGGTACCACATCCTCCCCCCACCAACACCTCCAGTGAAATTAGACCCTTTAGTTACAAAACCCGAAAAGGCCAGAGATGCAAGTTTTCATCACAGTGGTAGGTAAGTATGGAACGAGCTAGGACATGCACACTGCCAGCTGTGCCTATCCGCAGAGGACAGGGCTCTGGGAGGGTTTTCAGTTCTGCTTCTCTGGTCACCATAGCTGAGTATCTCAGTGGAGGACAGCAAATATAGTGGGAGGAATGAGATAGGTTGGAGGTTTGCTAATGGTTTTGGATATGCATTTCTTGAATGTCTGCTGATAATCACAGAATCACAGAATGTTAGGGGTTGGAAGAGACCTCTGTGGATCATCTAGTCCAACAACCCCCCTGCCGAAGCAGTCTCACCACAGCAGGCTGCACAGGACCTTGTCCAGGCGAGTCTTGAATATCTCCAGAGAAGGAGAATCCACAACTTCCCTGGGCAGCCTGTTCCAGTGCTCCGTCACCCTCAGAGGGAAGAAGTTCTTCCTCCTGTTCAGACGGAACTTCCTATGCTTCCGTTTGTGCCCATTGCCCCTTGTCCTGTCGCTGGGCACCACTGAAAAGAGTCTGGCCCCATCCTCCTGACACCCACCCACCCCTTATAAGCATTTATTAGGTCCCCTCTCAGCCTTCTCTTCTTCAGGCTAAAGAAGCCCAGCTCCCTCAGCCTCTCCTCATAGGAGAGATGCTCCAGTCCCCATCATCATCCTTGTAGCACTCCTCTGGACTCTCTCCAGTAGCTCCTGATCTTGAACTGGGGAGCCCAGAACTGGACAGAATGCTCCAGATGGGGCCTCACTGTTGCCTGATTGATTCTGTAAAGAGGGATGTGTTCACCTTGCAGCAGGCTTAGGAAGCCTGGGATCCAGCATATCCCCTGGATTACCTTAGCAAATGAGTTATGATTTACATCCCCTGTGCCTCACCCCACCAAAGAGATGATGCCAGTTCTTGAAGGCTGGTTGATATAACCACCCATAGCTGTGGAAGCCCAAGCTTCCTAGCAACTGTTTTGAGAGTATGACATGTACTGCAGCAGAGACCAGAGACCCCAGCTTTGTCGTAGTTACAGTGTGTAAATACAGCATAAGAAAACTATGCATGGCCAAAGGAATGCGTTACTAAGGTCATGGCTATCCAAAGGTAATTCCCCCAAGATAGGAAGCCTTCAAGCAGAAACCATTGCATAACTGCTTCCAGACTCCAAGGCACAGAAAAACAGTTCTCTCGAGAAGTGGGCCCTGGATGGGAACCTGAGTAAGATTTCCAGCTGTAGGGCATTTGAACTTTCATTCAGGTTTTTGCATCATGTAAGCACCTATCTTAGGTGACCCTGCTTCGGCAGGAGGGTTGGACTAGATGACCCACAGAGGTCCCTTCCAACCCCTACTATTCTGTGATTCTGTGATTAAGGGAAAAGACGCCAGCTAGGACTTGCCCACATATGCTGTTGGTATGTCTGCAGTCTTGCAGTGGTAAGTGGGAAGCAGAAATACAGTGAAAAGAGCAGGTAAGAACAGCACAGTTAAGACAGAATGGTCCTAACTCCCAGCGATTCTGCATGTGAGAGTTTTGCAGATCAAACCCTTAGTATTTCCAACAGCCATTCAGCCATAAGAACTTAAGCTGTGAGTGAAAAGCACAGAGTGCAGCTATTATTCTTTCAAGTCCCAGTCGAGTTGTTTGCTTTTTCACTTTTACTTTTTAATATAATTTGTCTTGTGACTTTGCATGAGGCGTCCCTCCCCAGTCATTTACGATGAGTGCTGCGGGGACTCCTGACAGAATGCAACGAGGGCTCACCACATCAGTGAGCTAAGGAAGGAAGCAGTTGTGTTTTTACAACAGCCCTTACTTAGGCCCGATTGGATTTAAATTACATGCCGCTAGGGGCTTTGTACAAGACATCTGTAACAGCAGAAACACCTGCAGAGCAGAGTTTCAGGATGACAAATTTTCTCTCTCTCTGGACTAACTCTTTCTCTTATCTAAGCTGGATTCTCTTTGCTGACTTGCACAGTCTGCGTTATTTACACTGGTGCAAATGAAAGGAGAGTCAGAGCCTTTCTTTCCTTCACTGGGAAAAAGTTCTCGAGTGAGTGGCTCTAAAGGTCCCCTGGCTGCACACTGCCCAACCTCCTCCTCTTCAAAGTGCCATTCCCACTAAGCAGTCCACTCGGCTTTGAACAAACAGAAGCACATGGTCTCTGCAAAAAGCCAGAGCCTCTTCGCCACTTCTCATGCCACTGAGCTTTGAAAGGCCGATGTTTTATAGCAAAACTGACTGTCGGTTTCTATTCAATACCTATGAACTTTGAAATAAATCATGATTTCATCTGAGCCACCTTGCACTGGTGCTAGACCGGCAGATCGACAGTATGGATTTCACTTTGCGAAGGTTCAGTGGACAGATTTTGAGGTAATATTTTGGACTATGAAGAGAAAGGCCAGGATCAAGACTACGCGAAGAGTTAGCTCCCCAAGTGCAGACTGATCCTCACTGGGCCCAGATTTCGTCTTCCGTCCACATGCTTTTATCCTGCTCCAACTAAGAAAGTGTTGTTCCTGACTCAGTAGACGAGAATGCTGTCTTCATTTGATCTCTGCCTCCTGTTTCACTCGTTCAGACATGAAGTTTGATCCTGACCTTTGGCTGTAGGACAGAGATGGGTGAAACCTATGGTCTAGCATCTTTCACACATTCGTGTATCATTTATCTGGCTATAAGAGCTTGTTCCTTGTGTAGCAACCGTCTTTAGCCTGTATGACTTAAGACTACATCCTGTAGCAGTTGGCACTGCTTTATTCATTGCTGCAGCTATGTAATTTTTTGTCAGCTGGAGCCCTTGACCATGATTGCCATTAAATGAAGAGGAACAGATTACTGTATACAAGGGAAGAGGGTGTGCAGGATTTGGAGAGGTAGGATTTTTTTTTTATTTTTATTTTTTGTGCAGAAAAGGGGAGTTTAACAAGATTTGCTTCCCAGTAACTCCCTGTCTTTATCCAGCCTGCACTCACCATTTTGGAAAATTCCTAGAATGATACTAAGGAGACCTGCCATGCGTAGACGTGTGTAATAGCCTCCCAGCAGTGCCACCTAGGATATGGTATAGTCAATGGTAGACTGCAGTTGAGCAAGAGATTTGGTTGAGAACAGGCCTACAGTATTCCTAGACATCTTTCCTAGCCATGGAACTAAGCATTTGATTTGTTGTTGTTCTCCAAGGCACACAGCGATTCTTTTTCTACTTATCTTCCCTTTATTTATTTGCTAAATCTGTGTGTCACAGGTCGTCACAGCCCATGAACAGGCAGTATTTACAGTGCTTTCTGGGCAGTTCAAAAAGCTGAACTGTAGAAGAATCATAGAATCGTAGAATCATTTAGATTGGAAAATACCTTTAAGATCCTTGAGTCCAACCATTAACCTAACACTGCCAAGTCTGCTACTAAACCATGTCCCTAAGTGCCACATCTACACATCTTTTAAATATCTCCATGGATGGTGACTCAACCACTTCCCTGGGTGGCCTGTTCCAATGCTTGATAACCCTTTTGGTGAAGAAATTTTTCCTGATATCTAATCTAAACCTCCCCTGGTGCAACTTGAGGCCATTTCCTCTTTTTCTATCACTTGTTACTTGGGAGAAGAGACTGACACCCACCTTGCTACAACCTCCTTTCAGGTAGTGGTAGAGAGCGACAAGGTCTCCCCTCAGCTTTCTCTTCTCCAGACTAAACAGCCCCAGTTCCCCCAGCTGCTTCTCGTAAGACTTGTTCTCCAGACCCTTCACCAGCTTTGTTTGGACACACTACAGCATCTCAATGTCCGTCTTGTAGTGAGGGACCCAAAACTAAACACAGTATTCAAGGTACGGCCTCACCAGTACCAAGTACAGCGGCACGGTCACCTCCCTACTCCTGCTGGCCACACTATTTCTGATACAAGCCAGGAAGCCGTTGGCCTTCTTGGCCACCTGGACACACTGCTGGCTCATGTTCAGCCGGCTGTCGACCAACACCCTAAGGTCCTTTTCTGCTGGACAGCTTTCCAGCCACTCCTCCCCAAGCCTGTAGCGTTGCATGGGGTTGTTGTGACCAACGTGCAGAATCCGACACTTGGCCTTGTTGAATCTCATACAGTTGGCCTTGGCCCATCAATCCAGTCTGTCCAGATCCCAACTGCTTGTAGAATAGGTCATCTGCCTCTTAATCCTGGTGGGGTGGTCTGTAGCAGACTCCCACTGTGATATCTGCTATGTTGGCCTTTCCCCTGATTCTTACCCATAAACACTCAACCCTATCATCACCATCACCAAGCTCCAGAGAGTCAAAACATTCCTTAACACACAGGGCTACCCCACTGCCTCTCCTTCCTTGCCTGTCCCTTCTGGAGAGTTTATAGACATCCATTGCAGCACTCCAGTTGCACAAGTCACCCCACCATGTTTCCGTGATGGCCACTATATCATAGTTTTCCAGCTGCTCAATGGCTTCCAGCTCCTCCTGTTTGATGCCCATGCTGCGTGCATTGGCGTAGATGCACTTCAGTTGGGCTATTGATCCCACCCTTTCTGGGGGGAGAAGTCCTAATTCCTATGTGACCATTCTCAGGCACTTCTTTGGTTTCTAACACATCAATAACCCTTGTGTCATTGCTGCCACATGGCTCGCCATCCCCTACCTCCACTGAGATGGCAGACTGAAGGACCTTATGAGCACACTGTCCCTCGAATACTGTCATGCCTCCCTCAGGCTTATCTCTAGTGAGCCTGGTTTTATCCCTTTTCCCCTTCAAATCTAGTTTCAATCTCTTTCAATGAGCCCTGCTAACTCCTGTGCAAAGATCCTTTTCCCCCTTTGAAACAGTCATACCCCATCTTGTTGCCAGCAGACCTGGTGTCATGCAGACCAACCCATGATCAAGAAACCTGAAATTCTGCTGTGACAGCAGGCTCTAAGCCAGGTATTGATCTGCTGGCTCTTCCTGTTTCTTTCTTCATCATTACCTGCAACCGGAAAGACAGAGAACACTACTTGTGCTTCAGATGTTTTTCAGCCTGCAACCCTATTGTCATTGGCAGTGATGAATTCCTATTTTTAGAAGTAAATGTGGAGGCTAGAATCCTCATTTAAGGGGATGGAGGGAGCCAAAGAGCCACATTTGGCACCCAGTCAGATCTCAAAGTGTTGCAGTCCAAGAAAATTTTGCAGCTGGGCAAGCCAAGTGCTCTGCAGAGGCTGAAATGGGAATGTGTGATGAAGAGAGCCTACAGAGAAAGTGGTTACTAGGCAGGAGGGAAAAGAAAAAGGAATACATTATTAACATTTCAGATTGTCCATGCAGAAGCAAAATAAGGTGGGAGATGAGGTTTCTGTGTACTGTTCACCACTGTCATGGTCTAAAAGTTCCCAGTGTGTGCTCCAGGCCATATGAGGGAGCTCCTTCCATCTGCACCCCGTATCCTTGTTCCAAGCACAGTTCCTCCTCAAGCTTTCCCTTGTTACTGATGGGTGTAATGCTGCAGAAACAACTGCAGGGAAAGTATTTGTCACTCATTTGGTGACACGGTTGAACAAGGAAGAATCCCATACTTCTGCACCAAAGAGGCTAAAGAAGTAGTCCCCACCTCCTCCTCCTTCAGCTAAAGCAGTGGGTGAGGAAGGTTGAGGAGGGACATGAAAATGAAGAACTACTGAGAATTTGTGCATGCCTATGCCCTGATGCAGACCTATTTGCTGGAAATGTGGCCACGAGCTTCGGATCTTTGCTGCTTTAGCACTGGTGCACTTTTCATCGACCTTTCCTCTAAGGCTCCATTCATAAATCACTTATGGAGTGTGAATAAGCTGTGGGGATGCTTTAATAAATGGTTCCTCACATAAAGTTTTATTCCCCAATAATAATTAGCTTATTAGTAAATCCCTAATGGCATTACTAAGGAGGTCATTATCATTATCCCTGTTTTACATCTGCAGAAACTGAATCAGAGAAAGAGAAAGTCACCCACTAAGTATGATTTGTGGATGCAAACTTCTGAGTCAAGGCAAATGCTTTATTCAGTAGGTCACAGAACTGATAGGTACTTGAAATAAAATGGCTGATCTCCTGGTATAAACAGAATGTAATAGGACTGATATCTTCTTGGAAAATGTTTAAAACCATCTAGAGTAGTTACTTGTGTCTGTGGTTGGTTGTCAACATTTAATAGCACTAACTGTTCATAAAAGCCGTCTTAATATACAAGTAGCGAATTGCTGTAGTGTTTTACAGATTCTTTAGGAATCTGCATAGTTTCTGTACCATCAGAACTTGTGCCATCATCTCATGAATTGTTAAAAAGAGACTGATATGTCATTTATTAAGTTTTTTACTCAAAGATATCATTTTTATTCAGCTGATTCCTGATCATTTCAAAAATTGTGCTAGTACACTTGATTGATTGTTTTAACACTCCATTACTAGCCATAGATAAATGCACTTGTGTCTCAATATACAGGACTACGAATGCAAAGTGGAGTTAAATCAAAATAGATGTCACAAAGACCATTGCCGTGATTACATTGTACAAGGCAGTGTCCAATTCAGTGAAAGAAGACTTGGATGCTTTTTTCTGACAGCAGCCAGGGTAGATTTCCGATATATAAATCTTCCCCTTGAAATGCAGAACTATACCATGCCCAGCTGTATAGGGGAGACCTAAATACTCCTTGAAGTGGAGAGAGAAGTTTAAACAGACAGTGCTTCATGTCAGCATTATATGATGATGCTGAGACTGCAGCTCCTTCAAGTTGGCTCAGGCTCTGGCAATTTACAGAATTTTAAATTCAGTACAGTAAAATTAGTGTAAATTTGATACATTACTGAGCAACTCTTCAATTCCTTGTGTAATGAATGGTGGGGAAAATAGATGCTTAACCATGTGACTTATGACATCTAATGTGCTGAGCACTAGGTCCTCCAAGCCAATCAAGAGGCAAACCAAGAAAGAAGTATGTGAGACTGTCATCTGGGCTTATCTGCCCTGTGACTCAGACTCTGAAACCTCTCTTAAACTAAGGTCATGTACCTGGAGACACTAAATACTTCCGCCCCCATTTACCCTGTTGATGTAGTGGTGAGACCACGCACTCAGGAGGTAGGATTTGAAGGTTTGGAGTCCTTCTCCACCCGAGGAGGTTTGCATCTGTGACTTCTGCACTCCATGAAAAAGCCTTGAGCATCAGGATGTGATAGAGTCAAAGAGAGCGGTGGGGTGAGCAAAGGTGCCCTCTCTGCAACACCAAGTCACAGAGTAGCCAGGGATTCATTGCTGTGATGGAAAGACATATGCAGAGAGGGCAACCTCCATAGCAGCCTGTGCCAAAGCTTCCATCTGATTCCTGGAGCTCTGCTTGCTGCTCCTAGATGTTTTTTCCCTGTTAGTGTTTTTATTCTTTCAATCCAGGCTGTCTAATGAGGAATGTGTAAAGAGTTGTGGGAGCGGTGTAGATTCCTCAGGCTGTCCCTTGCCAGCTGAATATGCAGAAAAGCTCACACACCATCCGTGTTGCTCAGGGGAGCTGGTTAAGGTAAGATAGTGTGTATGAAATGGGTGTAATTAATGCCTGTGAAGTAGTTCAAAACATCTAAGGACAACTCAGACTCAAAGCTTCTTGCTCCAGAGTGCTGCAGAAACCTGCAAGACCCTCTAGGGGAGTTTTTATTCCCGTTGGTCTAGTCTAAAGCCTGCCTGTGAATTGGTCCGTTCAGTTGAGGTTTTACATGTGCGGATAGCTGACCACCCCCTGCAACACCGAACAAAGAAGTGCAAGGCAAATACCAGTGCTCAGAGTGTGACATGAAGAGTTTGACTTACTGGTGAGGAAGCCACACATCCCCATAATTACTTAAAAATCCATGCCTGGCAACGAGGTGCAGTGGGTTAATTAGGCTTATAAGCTGGGGGAGCAGGGAGACCTTTGGGAGATTCTTGTAGAGAAGCAGCAAAGCATGTGACCTCATTTGAATTTTCCCATTAGTTTTCCTGCAGAGACCTCAAAAGCATCCTCCGATCACCGCCTGAAACTTTGTTTAGGTTTCACATTTGCAAACACAAGGCATCTCCATTAGATTCTGAAGCTGCTGCACATGCTTTGAAACATCATATTGGTGATTATGACAAGCAAATAGATCCCCCCACCTCCTTTTGTTTGTTAGGACTGAAGACTCTCCTGACTCTTGTGGCAAACAATCTCCCATTCTTCCTATAGTGGTGCTGCTGGTTGGAGCTGAAATGGTTGAGACTGGCACTGCCAGACACGGGGCTATTCTTGTGTGAGGCTTTCTAGTCTCCACAACAGCTACGATAGGAGCCTGAGCCGTGTCTCTGCAATCTGCAGCTCCTTTGGTTGCAGTGGGCTTTTGCACGCATCCTTGGTGTTTCTCTCCCATTCATAACTCAGTGTGCTGTTCTTCTCCTCCGCCACAAGTTTTCATCTCAAGTCACGGCTGTGGTGCCAGTACAGCTCGTTTCAGTCCTGCAGCCTTTCGGTTGACTACCCTGAGACTAAAGGGCAGCTAGTCTGTGCCGATCAGCCTATACAAGGCTTTGCTGGAGAAGGGAAAACATAGGATGGGGTCATAACCTGAAAGCCCGTGCCAATCCATCTCCTGACCTCCCTCAGTCCTTTCTCCAGCTGATGCAAACCCACTGCTGCTCATGGGACCTCTCCACTCACCACAACAATGACTGGTTTCGCATTAGCAGCAGCTCTGGGGGAGGGTGGGAGAGAGGGGAGGGGGGTTGCTAGTTGCTGTGTCCAGCTGCAGCACATACCGCAAAAGAAGTGTAAAGGAGTCTTATCCGAGTGCTCCAATCCCTCCTGCCCCAGATGTATGGTCTGCTTCTGCACACTAAAGAAATCCTTGCTTACAAAGGGAGCTGATCCCTAGTGTCAAGATGGAAGCAAATAATAACCTTTACATCTGTCCAGGCAGAAAGAATGCTTGGAATAACTCACTCTGAGGGTTACAGTGAGTTTCATTATTAGCACGATACCTGTTTCTTTTGACAATGACATCAAGAAATTTACCTTCTGCCTTTAGGGCACCGCTGTGATCCTAAGTAGCAACCTTCACCGTGGGTTGCATGCAGCCCCCACGGAGCAGAAACGTCGTGCTCACCACGCGCTGCCGTATTTCCATTATACGTGTGTAAGTGAAATCAAACCTAGGGGATTTCTTCGCAGCACTCCAGACACGCAACCACATCACAGAATACAAAATGCTAGAGCTGGGCTGACGCACGTGCGAGGAGTTCAGCTCTCAGCCCCAGGGACTAGCAACAGGCGGGCAAACCTTGAAGGGCAGGATAACTCGTTAACTCGATGCTTTAAATAATAGCAGTAGTGGGGGTGCTGGTGATGTGTGTCCCTATAGCGTGTATTTGTGTGTGTGTGTGGTTTGACAACGGGCATGAAATAGCACTTGCTTCTTTGCTCCTCAGGCAGCAGCCCTGTGGAAAAGCACCAAGGAGGGCATAGGAAAGAGGTGGTTGTTTTTTTTCTTCTCCTTGGAGATTTTGGACTGATTAAAAAGCTATTTTTGCTAGGAAAGCAACAAGGAAAAAAAATCCAGCCATATGTAGCAGGCATAAAAGCACGCTTGACTCTTCCAATAAGTACAATAGCATTTAATATCTTTGCTGCTTGGCCCAATATTGTATCACAGGCATCATCGGTGTTATGCTTCCCAGCATGCCCTAGCATTCCTTCAAACGTTCGCTGTAGCAGAAAGTCCAGGAAAAGGCTTACTCCCTTGAGGATCAAGAAGAAAGCAACAGTGAAGAAAGGTACAGTAGCTATTAATATTAATGTTAAAGGAAGAGGGGGGAGAGAGGACACAGGAGCAGTGAAAAAACGACTACTTATGGCTTTGATGTGTTCATTTCCACAGGACTGATAGCAGCATGGAGAATACGGAAAGCGGATGAAGAGGAAAATGAGGAGGTGGAGGTGAGCAGAAGGCAGCTCAGAAAATTGCACAAGCTGTGGGGAGTTTTTTTGTCTAGACACTCACACACAGCAAAGGGATTGACTCTACCATCTGCATCTCCTCCAAAAAAAGGAAGGCAGAAAAGGGACAGAGCTGAGACAAAAAAAGAAATCCACCTGCGTGCCTTTCGTTTTGGCTGTGGTATGGCTGATCCATGCTGAATGCCTGCTGTGGGAGGGGAGAGAAAGCCAATGGAGGTATTGTTGTGTCTAAGAAGGCACAACATTAGGGAGTGTGTGAATCCTCATGCATGGCTCTGTCCTACTGACACAGTGGGAATAGGAGGGAGGGAATTATTTTAGTCCTGTTGAGGCTGCTAAAGTGTAAAAATGGAAGTAATTAAAGACCTATTCTGGTCTCACTTAAATCTCTGAGTCTTCAGGCCAGAGTTATTTTTGTTACATCACTTTAATGGTGTTACATTGATGTTTAGACTGGGTTGGATTTCTTTGTAATTTTTTTTTAACTTTAATTTCAGAAATGAGCCAGCATTTTCTGTGGCAATGCACTCGCTTTGCTGCGATTTTGCCTGTGAAAGGTTATTTGGGTCCCAGGAGGAATTTTGCTAAATCCCAAGGAGCCCCAGCATAGCCAGTGTTTGGGCAGCTGGGTTACTGCCTTACGTTGTGGAAAGGGCAGGCTTGAATCCCAGTGTTAGGCGATCCAAAGCCAGACTGGGAATGACTCCTGCACCTCAGGTAAGATGATTGCTTGATAAATAATGACTGTAAAGTCTTATTGTCCCCTAATTTTTCACTAAAAAAACCCCCCAAAACTTCAGTGGTTAAGAATAAGAACAAAATCCAGAGCAAGAGCAGGAAAGATTTCCCGTAACAGCACCACTGTTTGCTGCTCATCTTGTCTGTGGTGAAGGCTGCTGTGGCTGTAAGCAGTGACAGGAGCTGCCTTCTCTTGCTGACACGTTCATTCCCAATGAAACTTATTTCATCTCATCTCATCTCATCTCATCTCATCTCATCTCATCTCATCTCATCTCATCTCAGCATCACTTTTAAGCTTTCTGCTCTCAGGTCCCCCTGTGCAGCCACTGCAGGCTTACGTGGTGTCATGGGAGGTCTTATCTGAAGTCTCTGGAGCCTGTGAGTGTGTCTGTGTCTCCTTGGTTGGCACCTGTCCAACGTGGGACTAAACCCACATCTGCATCCTCGTGTGGCCTCCTGATGGTGCTGGGTGCATCAGGTAGAGACTGGGCTCTCCCCCAGCACAGATATCTGTCCTGTGCAGGCTGCCTGGATCTCACCACAGATTCTGCAGGGGAGTCGATAAAAGGAGCAAAGACCTTGATGCTCAGTTTTCCAAAAAAAAGCAAAATCTGTGTTGCTAGCCTCCTGTATTAGACCTCTCATGGCTTTTTCAAGAACGACAAGTTCATATGAGCAGACACACAAAGTGCTCTGTTGTCAAAGTCAGGGAGGTCCCTCAAGCCAGTGTCCATTAGCTCTGAGTGGTCACAAAAAGCAGAGCACAGCAAGAGCTTGGCATGGAGGGACCACCGTGGGAAGACCTCTCACCTCCCTTGCAAATGGGAGAGAGCATCACATCCCAGCAGAACCTGGCAGCCTGACCAAAACTGCCCAATCCTTTGCTCCAGAACAGCAAATTTCTCTTGCAGACCAGTTACCCCAAGGAAGGAAAGGATGCATTTAACCAGTTACAGTGAGAGGTACTGACTCTGTTACTGTGCTCACAGGGGGTGTTGGAAAAGCCCGTGGTAGTTATGCCCTGGTAAGAGTACCACATGCTCATTTAGGGATGGGGAAAAAGCATCTCCCCGACTTTCCAGAGCAAGGAATAAGGATCAGAAAGGGCTGAGCCATTGGAGCAATGGCTCAGGTCAGCAGAGAAGGAACTGTTTCAGCACAGTGAGGCGTAATGAGGGGAAGGATAAGTTCCTGGTGTGTAGGGGGGGAAATCAGGTCAGGTACTTTGAACCCCAGCCTACATGTTTTCACCTGTGAGTGATATTAACTGGTTATATTCGTTTTCAGTGACTGACTGAATGCTACAGAGGTATTTTAGACCTTAGATCATTCTTGTTACTGTGCCTTGAATTTCCTGCAATCCCTGTTAGAAAGCTTTTTTTCCAACCGGACATTGGAAAATCGCTGAACTCCTCCAGCACTGAGCAGAGCAAGAGAATTACAGACAATGTATCTGATGGGCAATTCACCCCTTAATTCATCTCGGCAGGGAGGTGGATTGTGTTATGTCTCAACATCCCTTCTGAGCCCATTTTCTACAATTTATACAGTTCCTGTAACCCCTCCAGGGTTACCAATCAGTATCATGTAAGCTCATCAAACTTGTTTTCTTACTATTGCCACTCTGCGTGTCTCACTTCTGTAGGTGTAGTGTGAAATAAATGACCTTGCTCTTTTCCTATAGCCTCAATCTACCAACTCCATCTAATTCATCTTCATAAGCACTTGGTTGGCAAACAATGCCACCAAATTCCCATGGCTGGCCACGTTCAGGTTCTCTTTTGTCCCTGTGTGTTGCTTGAGAGGAAGGGTGCGGCACGGCGTGACGAACATGAGTGGAGGTGGGAGCTTTGCTGGGCCGTGGATGGCCCCCGGGCTGCCAGCGGCAGCAGAAAGGCGAGTGGGGCTGCTCACCATCTCTCAGCAGTAGCTTGTTGCAGTGGATTAAGGCTGATTATTCTCTGTTTTGGCTTATGGTGTTACTTGTCGTTCTCGCAAGCATGGATGGGTATTTACAACAAGCTAAGCAAGAGTTTGAAGAAAGAGGGCAGCAGGGGCACTTATCCCAGCCAGTGGAACTGCTTAAGTGAGTTTATTACTAATGAGCCTTTAGTGTCAGTTATCCACTGACAGGGGCACATGAAGTACCCCCTGTGGGCCTGCTGCTTGCAAGAGCTTGCCCTTTCCACAGGATGAGGCTCAGAAAGATGTTTAACCTAAGGCAGGTGAGTAATCATGTGTGTCTCTTTGTAGGCTGGGGTGAGTGTTGAAGGCACACGCTCAAATGCTTTCCTCAATATCAGAGCTACGGCTACCTTTGAGACCCTCTTTAAAATTCACCTCTGGCTGCGTTCAGCTGCAGGGCTGACACAAAATGGTCTGTTTTTCAGTAATTTGCATTAAAAGCAGTGCTTCTGTCCTGCCACCAAAATAGTAAGACACAATACCCACTCATCTCTTTTTTGTAAAAACTCATTTTAGATCCCTGAATGTGCAAATGCCAGCACCTCGTTGCTATCAAAAACCAATTAACATAACTGATGAGTGATAGAAAATCAAAATACAGTCAGATCTAACAGCCCCAGAGTCAGGAATGTAAATTACACAGTCACACGTTTTTCTGTAAGATTGCTTGGTTTGTTCTCTTTCCATTGTAATCAAAAGTGAATTATGATCTCGAAAGGTTCCACTCTCCCAGATAACAGAAAAAAACTAATTAAAAACAAAAGCCACAGATGTAATCATTGCTTAATACTGTAAGCATAACATGACCTAATGCTATTATGAGTTCTTAACAAATTTCAATTAGAACCCCAGCTGGTAAACAGATAAATGTGATAATGACTTTTTAATATTATATAATCACTTGTTAGTAAAAATAATTTTTATTTCAACCATTCATAAGTATCAAAAATGGGTTTAGATTTAGACATGTTTTTCAATGCAATTAAACGACAAAAAACCCTTGAATTAGTAACATTTAAGAAGATCCTCCTCAGGGGTGTGTCTTATTTTTTTAAGTTAATCAATTTTTTTTTTATACACTCACCATCACTTTGTAGCTTGCTTGTGATTTACACCATTACCAGATCAGAAAAGTAATTCAAACATGTACTTCATACTCTGCACTGGGAGGAATCACTTCTAGGTTACACTGGCCTATTGTTGCACAAAGTACTTTGTTATTTCTTGTCTCATTGAGCTTTAGTGAACGTGGAAATACATGGCCCATAACGGGGAGTCAATGGGCTTTCAGAACATGTGGAAAAGCTGGGGCTGTTAAACCATAAGCTCTTTGCAGCAGGGTATGTACTGATGTAGTTCTGAGAAGAGCATAACCATGAGTCTGACGGGATCCTTGTGATAAGTAAGGGTGGTCCATGGCCAGAGTGCCAGCACACCTTTGGAGAGCCAGGACTAGTTCCCTGCTCTGCCAAATTCCCAGCGAAAGGCACATAAAAAGCTCAACTTACTCATGCCTCAGTTTCCCCCCAAAAAAATGTATCTGGACAGTGACTTGAAGTGGCTCTTCTGACAACTAGGAGTGCACAGGGAAACCACAACCCAACTCCTGCCTCTTTCTTGAGAAGCAAAGGCAAAAAACAGCAGCTCTGGAAGGATGCTCTCTGCTGCTAGGCTGGCATCACACTTTGCTGCAACCAGTGCTCGGGCCTGGTGTTTGATTTCAGGACAGGTGTGGAGTAGCTGCCAGGTGGGATGGTGACAGCTTATTCACCTAATCAGCATACGAATCCTCTCTCTTGTGATTTAGAGCACATAAAATAAATTCCGTCACTGGAGGAGCATACTGGCCTGACAGCACCGAGGGAGGAAATCCACTCCAAAATTAAGACAGCAAGGGAAGCTGCAATGCAAGGCTCTCTCTGTTGTGCCATTAACTAGCCTTAAACTTCTCCTCATGGCACCATCTCTGATGGGGGGAGCACTCAGCATCCACCACTTGGCTTCAGTGCTGACAGGACTGACCTGCCACTCTGATGATGTGCATGATGTGGACACCTATATTTCATTTAACTTCATTTGCATGCAGCAGTCCTCCTGAGTTCAGAGTTATTTGATGGCAGAGACAACAGAAGCTGTCACTACCCTGAAATAAAATTCTTGCTATCCTCCTGTGTCATGATTTTTTTTCCTTCCTCCTTCAATTATCCATTTTAAATATTTATTACATACCTCATAGGGTTACTTTTACTCTGGAAAGAGCAAGGGTTAAGCTTCTGTTTCTTAAACAAGAGAAAGCATGTTGAAATAAATCACTTTTTTTTCAGCAGCAGCAAGAATAGCACACACAAAAAAGAAAGAAATCCAATATGAAAACATAGTATTCTTAGTTAAAAGGGCAGTCACTCTAGGGACTGAAAGCTCTCCTGACTAGCTGCCATGGCTTCTCCATTATTTACTCATATCACAGCAGCAACTAGAGGTCTGAAACAAAATACAAGATTGCGTGTGCTAAGCCCTATAAGACGCAGTAGGATCTTGCTGTCTACGTAGGTGAGAGAACAGTCCGGGAAGTGAAATGTCATTCTGCCTATGTGAGATGCAAAAGTGACAAGGTGACTTCATTACAGAGGAGGTGGCAGATGAAGTTTTTGGTGAGGTCAGGACTCAGATGATGCTCTCAGACTCTTTGTATCGCTGTGAGTTCATCCTTCCTCCTGGACCTCCCAAGACCTGGGTTATCACCCTGATACCCATGTGTCACCTTACTTCTTCTTATTATGGGATATGTGGCATGGACCCAGCAGTGGGATGCTGTTTTTTGAACTGGAATTTCTGAAATGTAGGTGTGTACCTTTGAGGCAGATGGGCTTCAGCTATGTTTATGGAGAACCAGTCAATACCATCCGTAATACCTAGGGCATGATTCATCTGACCTAAATGTGGTGTCTACTTTAGAATAAACTGACTGATGCCTTACAGCTGTATTGACCAGATCTCCAGCAACTGTATCGGGAACCCAGCCAATAGAGACAACCTAATTTAAAGAGATGAATGACACCCCATTCAAATCTGTGCACACTGATGCCTTTGCAGAAGCTGTCCTGTCTTGACCAACTCTGGTGCGTATGCCTGGTACACTTTAGGAAGTTGGGCAACCATGGAGCTGAGATTCTAAGCGAATGCAAGGATCTGAATAGACTGTAATAAGGTTAGTTAATGGGAGACAAATTTTGCCAGAGCCAACACACAAGTTGGAAAAATTTGCAAAACAGCCTTTAGGCTGCTGCAGTCTGTGTCTGTCGTGGTTTAACCCGGCACCCAGCAACTAGGACCATGCAGCAGCTCATTCGCTTCCCTCTCCTCCCACCCCCAGTGGGGCATAGTAGAGAATGGACAAAAAGTAAAACTTGTGGGCTGAGATAAAGACAGTTGAATAAGACAACAAAGAAAGAAATGAAAAAAATAATAAAAAATATGCACAACAAACTATGTGCAATAAAATTATTCTCACCACCTGATAGCTGATTGCACAGCCAGTCCCCGAGCAGCAATTGTGGAACCCACGGAACTCATGGATTTCGGCAAACTCACAGAAAGGTCTGAATTCACAGAAAAAGGTTTTCTGCCCCCCGGCCAACCCCCGTCTATAAAATGAGCATGACGTCTGTGGTATGGAATATTTCCTTTGGCCAGCTTGGGCTGGCTTGCCTGGCTGTGCTCCCTCCCAGCTCCTGCACGCCTGCTCGTAAGCCAAATACGGGAAACTGAAAAAGTCCTTGATTTCTTAGCAACTAAGAATGTCAATGTATTATCAGCATTCTTCTCATGCTAAGTCCAAAAAAATAGCCATTACTGGGAAAAAAATTAACTCTGTCCCAGCCAAAACCAGGGCAAAGTCACAGAAATCTTCTGTGTAGTGTAGGTGTTTTTTTTTTATTGTCTGCATCTGAAAATGGGCTTGGCTGTCTTTACTCGTGCCCTAGTGAAGCAGGCTGTCCAGACAACCAGAAACAATTCAACACAGCTTGAGGGTGAATAGCAAATGGAGGATATTCATCATTTTGACCATCTGACCTGTTTGTGCCAGACTTGCCTGGCTTCAGGTAAAATGTGGTCCATCTCTGCCGAACATCCATATGACTCCAATGATTTGAAAGCCTTAAGGAAATGATTGCAACGAGTCACAATACTGCCCACAGCTGCATAATGGGCAAATATTTCCCCTTGTACAAAGACAAGGAGCCCAATGGCATTAGCCATGAGAGATGGATCTGGTCTTTGGCACTGCCCAGAGCATAGAATGGGAAAGTGTCATTCATGGAGGTCTCAGAGATCAAGGTAGCCCCAACACTGTTGTCCCAACAGTAGTTTAAATAGGCTTCCATGGCGGTTTCCTTCTTCAGCTCTGAGTTTTATTTTTCTCTCACTTATCTTCAGTTTGCTTCTCTGGTGAAGCCTACTGAGATTCATTCACGCAAATCATATGACACATTCCTGAAGGCAGGTAATTTATTAAGCTCTCTTCTCCACTTTGCTTTCCACACAAGATTTCACTGATAAGTCTCCATATAAGATATTACATATCAGATAAAATATAACCACCAGTTCCTTCCTTCAGTTAATTTGTCCTTATCTAAACCCTACTGCTTTTTTTACTGTCACTACTCCAACCTATTGGCTGTTTTCCTTTTCACCTATTCTCGTTCCCTCCTTCATGCTCCCTCTACTCTCAGTGACATCTTTTTTTGTACAATATACCCCTTCTTTAGTTTTAATTTATCAAAAACCATTGCTTTCAACCCTACACATGTATAATGCAGTAAAATCAACCTTTGGAGATCCCAGACCCTTCCTAATTCTTCCTTCAGCTCTACTGGTACTGCCCTAACCAAAGCAACTAATGATCTTTTCCCAGCCAGCACTCCACCCTCAGCTGTCTTTGACACCATTGGCCATATCTTCTGTGACCTAATTCTCTCATACTTTTCTACCCATCTGCAACTCTTTCTTCTCCGTATTTCTCACTTTTTCCCCAATGTGGTAATTCTGTTCTAGAAATGAAATATTTGTGTCCCTCCTCCTGCCCTATTCATTTATCATAAAGGTACAGCAATGAATCTATTTTAATGGAATAGAATATATAAAATATATGTAAGAATACAGAATATATTATTGAGTAGAATATATTATTGTATAGAATATATAACTCGGCTGCAGTGGCTGTATTTGACCTCTCAAACATTGCTGTGCCTTGAATGTATTCTAGAATTTTTATTTTATTTTATGTGCTGCTTACAACTTTGTAAACCCCCTGAGTACCTGTGTAACTACTCAGTGACCATAAATCACAGACAGAAAAACTCTGCATACTCCTTTATTCATCAAAGACATATTACTACAGATTAGCTTCCTTTGTTCAGTATTTATTAGGGATTTTTTGCCTATCTTCACATTGGTTTCTGCAAACTCTAATTAACTGGACCTCCTTTAAAGACTGTTTCTTTGCCAGGGTATTCACACAGCCCTAAATCCACCATATTAATTGATACTGTTGAAAAGCTGGCTTTTGAATGGTCAGCAATCCTTCCTCCAATTCATCCTTCCAGTCTTTCAACAAGGCTGTGTTTGTATTCTGGCAAAGGGAATAGATATATTAGTATTCCTGTTGTTAAATTGCTCTTACATCAACTGATTCACACATCAAATGTGGAGGTAGGCAGTTATTACCATCCTCGTCTTTATCAAGGAGGAAAGAAAGGGCAGTATTCACAGAGCACTGGGCATCTCCCATAGGTTATTCTCCCCAAGGTCTCTGTACAGAGAGAAGCTCCTCCAAAGGGCAACCTTACCAGAGCCTGCTGAGATGAGCCTACTGAGATGAGTCAGATAATTCAGCTGGCTAAATTAGACTCTTCAAATGAGTCAGTGGTAACACTCCTAATGGCTTCAGAGGATGTATATTCCAGCAATTAGCCACAATGTGTAACTGTAGTTCTGTATAATTAGCTATACAAATTGCAGAAATATACGATAGGTTGCTATGTCTTAAATATGCGATTAATAAGTACAGTGTGACTGGAGCTCAAGGTTATTCTTGTCTTCATTTACCTCACTACGAGAAGCCTGCAGGGCTTTGATTTCCAAAGGGAGATGAAGTTTGTCTTTGTAAAGCCTATTAGAACCAAATGATGATTCTTTGGATCTGGCTCAGTATTAAACTTAGGCACCTCTTTTCTGGCTGCCTTATATATTCGTTGATGCTTCAGTCTCATTTTGCGCTGTGACATTTCTGATTTCCTACCTACACCTCATTTATATTCTTTTCTAAAATCATACAAAGTTATAATTTAAAGGGACCTCCAGAGGACAAAGCAGAGTGGCATCACGATTAGATGAGGACTCTCGGGGTCATTGTGTTGTCTTGCTTTGAATATCTCCAAGCACAGAGACTGCACAGCCTCTCTATGCCTCTGTTGTAGTGTTTGACCACCCTCGCTGTGAAGAATTTTTCCCTTATTGCTAGTTGGTATTTCTAATTTCTATTTGCTGTACCTTCTGTCTGTCAACAATTAGTCTGGCTTCATCTCTTCTTTAAACTCTCTTTAGGTAGTTGAAAATACTAACCTGATTCCCCTTAGCCTTCTTTTCTTGCAGCTAAACAAGCTCAGCTTCTGGAGCCTCACCTTGTATGTCATATACTTCGGTTCGTAACCATTTCAGTGGGTCTCTGATGGATTTGTGTTAGTTTGTTGTAATGGGAACCCTGAAACTGAACATAGTGCTCCAGACATGTACTCTTCACAAGTGCAAAATAGAGGGTGAAATTAACTTGCTCAAACTGTGAACTGTGTTCTTGCTAATACTGCCCATTGTGCAGCTGATATTTGTCACTGTAAGGCTGGTCTGCAATCTCATGTTCAATTCCTTGTCCATCAGCACCCCAGGTCCTTCTCTGTAGAGGCGATTGCTAGTCAGCCTGTACAGTTGCCTGAAATTATTCCAATCCACATACAGGACTTTGTTTCGAGGAACAATTTCTAAACCTTGGTCTCAAGGCATATCTGAAATACATCTGCAATTCTGAGACTGCAGGTCAGGTCCATCACGAATGTCTGTTGGCAGGGTTCTGCTGAAGCAAATAGAACAGACAATATTTGTATAGTGAAAGATCTTGATCTTGCTTTCTTTTTAATCCTGACTATTTCATCTCTGAATATCCTTCTTAATGGAATAAACATCCAATCTTCATTTCTATTCTTACTGTGCTTTCAGCTTCAGTATTAACTCGTGGTAATGATTTCGTTTTGCCTCTTTTTTAATCTAAGTGAGAGGCTTACTCATCTTGCTTGGTTCTTTAACAGGATCCTTATTTCCCTCTGCATGTTGTAAATACGCTGATGAATGCGTTAATTGAAATGACTGTCAGATGTACTGAAAATGAGTCATTTCAGGAGTCCTACCTTGAAAGTGTATTCATAGTGAAGTCTAAAGCATGAAGCTCTGCAAGTAAGACTGTTTTCTACACTATAAGGAAACAGCAATGAATAATTTGCAACAAAGCACACAAGCACACGTGCATATGGATGCACACAGCAATGCACACTCACAAGGAAATAGTTCTGGGTAGATTCATTATAATGGTAGACAGAATGGGCAGTTTTGTCAGTCAACTGAGCTCTAATCAATCCGTCTAATGCCTTTCACAATATCATTTCATTAGAGGCTCAGAATAATCATTCGCTCATCTGCTCTTCAGCTGCTGGCTTTTATTTGTGTTCTTTTATTGTGGGAACTAATGTGTATCCCATAAGATCTGGTCTTTTTGAACATTTCCTATTTATTGCTTATGTGCTAGGAATATGTATTGCCTTTATTTTATCGACATTAGATTGTGAAATCCAGTGGGGGATTTCTACAGAGTATGGTGCATAAAATAGTGAAGTTCTTGTAGGGTTGAAATAGTTACAATATTCACTGAGTTATCAACCATCTTCCCTTCATGAACCAGGTTAATTGATATTCTGCAGAAGCCATTAGGCATTTTTTATTACAACTCTTCAGGCTGTATTCCACTTTTATTTAGACCTCAGTTTTCAATGAGCATAAAGGTAATTTGGATGAAGAAATGGCTAGCAGAAAAATCTGCCTTCCACTTTCAATGCTCTGTTTCTGTCTAGAGACAACAGGGTAGAAAGAGAGGGGAGATGTAATCAGAGGTGGGGAAAGCTCCCACTGATACAGAGGAAAGCATAAAAAGAGCAGAACAATGGAAAAAGCAGCCCCAGTAAGGAACAAGCAAACCCTTGGGCCTCCGAGTCCAGTATTCCTGTTACCACATGTTCGTTCCTGTCCTTTAATCAATTACCTGTTTTCCCCTAACACTTCTGGGATGTCATTCTAGAATCTCATCCACCTTGATAATTATGTTTGCATTTCCCTCTACATGCTACATTTATTCACATCCAGTTTGTATTTATTTGTTTTCATGTCATCAGCTGGCCTTATTCAGACAGCTCACTACAGCTGTCTTGCTGAGTCATCATGGTGCCTCCATAAATGATGACTGAGTGACTGAAGCTCCCTCTAAACTGTGAGCCTGTTCAGGATCCTCCACACCTTAGTGCAATGTGTCTCAGACCAAGGCAGCTGTCTGAGGAGCAGTAACTCAGGGTCTTTTTGGATCAGGGAACAAAATGACCTTTCTCCATCTGAATCAGGCCAAAAACTGGACCATGAACACCATGTTGTCTGAGGGAACATGCCTGATGAAGAAGGAAGAGGAGGAAGCATCTACAGCTGCATTTTGCCTATTGCCTGCTGGCTGGAACCTGTGCAGGAAGGAAGCAAGTCTGGGACCAAGACTTTCATCTGCCTGAGGAAAGTGCTGCAACTCATATTTTCTAGGGATGTTTTTCCACCAACAGTGACCTATAATCTTGATGGGACTATACTCCTTGCTGCAGAAGATGGGCCGTTGTGCAAAAAATAAGTGCATTATCTGTGAAGCCAGAAGGATCCTAATTCTGTAGTATTCTGTAGCCCATTTAATGGAGCTCTAGGAGAACAGTGCTGGGTTCTGGGACCTATTTCCAGTGCTTGCCTGTGTATATGATGTAATGACTTTTTTTGGGTGAAAAACACATGCTGTTTCTGAAGCATGCACTATTGTTTGTTGCAAGGTAGTTGCTCATCAGCTAAGGCAAGGAATTCTCTTCATCTGTGGAATTATCACAGGGTGGTTTCGTCACTCCTGGAAGACCAAAGAGCACCATTTACACCATCTTTGGTGGAAAAATGCCTAGGATTTGTGTTTCTACTTCATTAGTCAGTTGTGTGACCCCAGATTCTACTGCAGAATATGCATCCCTCCTGTGCTTTCAGCTCTGCTCAGTGCAATTTGAGGTCTCCTAGTGGATTAATCTTTCAGAGGCTTTCTGTCCACCTCTAGAATGCATGTGAGCAACTTAGTTCTCCACAATGAAATGGCAATGCCACTTTGCTACTGACAAGGACTGGTAGCAGTCCCAGTGCTCAGCCTTAACATGGGCCTCAGATTATCTCGTAGGTACTTTTCATTCCTTGATGGTATTTACTGTCTGGCAGACTTCATAGGAACAGCAATACTCTCTCCACTATTTTTTTCTCCTCCAGTAAGTCAGGTTTCCTTGGTAACACTAGGAGTCCTTCTCTGTGCCCATCCCAGTTTGAATTCAGCATTTCTGAATGTGGTTGGCTAGACTTACAGAATGCATCCCACACAAATTTCAGCAGAGCCCCACATTAATACTTAATAACACACTGTCTCTCCTGATATAACCAGTCATCTACTACAGTCTCTCCTGTCACTTAAATCTCAGGAGAAAAATGTGCTTGTACAAGCAGGTCACCAAGTCATTTCAGATTATACAGCTAGATGGTAGCCAACAGATCATAAAGAGTTTCACTAACCTTGGCAACGCTGAACACCTCTTGAGTTATTTGTCTGGTATGTTACTCACGAAAATACTTAAAACTGAGTTTCAGACTTTTGCTACTTATGGCACCCAGTTTTCATTGCCTCAGCCATTTTCCCTGGATTGTGAGGGAATTGTCTCACTTCCATCCCTTCCCAGCTTCTCTGCAGTGCTGATACAAGTTGTCATTTTATTTTGCACCTACAGAGCTTTCTTGTTTTATAACGGCCCTTGATGATGCTCAGCAACTGACGTCCAAAGCATTACTGAGTCACTTGTAACCTTGGTGTGAGGAGATACAATATTAAGTTGTCCTCTGTCTGATTTCAAGGTCGTCTACTGATTTTAAGATGTGTAGTTGTGAAACAATGGTACGTATAAGAGAAATTATTCGAATTCCGTACCAAATGCATTTATAATACCCTGAGTATAACCTAAGAATCTTATATTCACACACATAAATGTCATAAATTTGGGGCATAGCATCCTGGGGCAAGAGGGGTAGCAATAACCCTGGTTATCAAACTTGTTCTAGGCAAACCTTTGGTTATCAAACTCATACCATACTGTTAGTGGCTCTTTGGACTTTGTTCTTTGGTCTGGATCCCCTTATCTTTCAGTCAGTCTGTGGTATTGTATACAGCAGCGAAAAGACAATGAGTAGCACTTGAGAATTTATCAAATGATTTAGAATAGCCTGCAGCCAAACCAGCTGATATAACGTAATTTCATCTCGGGAAGCAAAGCAAGGGTATAAACCCTGCAAGTTAATGCTAGTTGCAACAAGCAACAGTGGCCTTTAAGATTCCTGCTTCAGACGAAGTTAATATTGAGTTTTGCCTATGATGAAATTTTGAAGTCAATGCCAACTACCTATTCATTAAGCTGGAAACTATCATGTTATTTTTTCACTTACTCAAATGTTGATAGAAAATTTCCAGTCAATGTTTTTCTTTAGTAGTACTATTTTGGAGCAGCTCCCAGCAAAATGAAACAGAAAAGGTAACGAGGGAAGTTTCCATGTTAGGTCTTTTTATTTCTTTCTTTTTTTTTGTGTCAGGCTGTAACATATCTTCTTTAACTGGCTTTGTTCATAATACACAGCTAAATATTTCAGAGAGCTCAACTCCCACTACTGAGTCCAGAGGCTCCAAATAAGTCAACATATGGGCTTTGAAATTCTATCTGAAAGAATTATAATGGGAGCTATTAATGCATTGGACATTTTTGAACCTCTGACCCCTACACAGGGGCTTAAAGACAGTTGAGCTCTTCTGAAAAATTAATTCATACCTGAAGACTCTTGGAGGTCTGACTTCTCTACTTTTTGATGGCTTCTTGTTCTTCACCCAAGGACAGGATCCTGTTACTGAGGCTGAAGCCTGCAAACTCCTGAGAACCAATGTGAGAGGCTAAAACGTGTTTGCTTGCCAGAAGGCTAACTGCAGGAATGATTTATAAAATGCAATACTTGTACAAAATCTATGATGCTGCTGAATTCCCTTGCTGGAGGCATAGCAAGGGTTGCGTGGAGCAGATTGAAATCTGGCAGGAAAGGAAGGGATTATGGCATGCAGTGAACGACAGCAGGGAGACAGCCATGTCAAAAGTTCACATGCAATATGTGATATCAATAATTTACAAGGCACTTCCATTCCATTTTCTTTATCAACAAAGCTGTCTACAAGCCGTTTGGAGAGTTTGCCTGGTTCACTGGTTTTGCTTACACCACAAAGAGATGAAATGTCCTTACATATAACATGATACTATTTCATGTGCATGTGTCTTTACCATGTCTCCAATGCAATGCAGCACGATGTATTAGCTGTATTGAGCTGTGCCAGGTATCATCCCCTGACATCAACATATCTGTGACTCTGTCATCATCGCTGTGATCTCTTCACACTTTGATTTTTTTCATCTGCCCGTCCTTATGCGTCAAGTGATAGAGGAGTAAACCCCTTTGAATGTGTGTATTTGTGTATGTCTGTGTCAGAGATTGCTGTGGGGGATCCTTAGGAATGTAAAGGTATTGCATTAATTGCCTAAGGCACTGGAGAAGCAGAGTGGTTTCATAAGTCTCCTAGAGATGGTTTTCAGTGAAGGGGCCTGGCATGCAGGTTTGCACATCTTGATTCCCTATGGCACAGAAGTATGAGAAAAAATAGTTTGTATTTCCTATCTTTCCTTCTGAGTACAGTACTTGCACGGTGTATAAGATGAGATATTGATGGTCTAAGGGCAAGGCTCTCCCAAGACTGTCCCTTTGAAAACCTTATCAGTGCTCTTTCTGAGGTGAATAACTGAAAAGCAGAAATTATCATCTAGATATAAACTAAAAGCTAAGCTATAAAAGCTAAAAATGGTAAATCACCAACTTGACCAACTGTGACATGCTTAGATACAGTCATTTCAAAATAGAAATGAGAAGGATAGTCTGATCCATTCTGATCTGTATAGACTGCAACAGCAAAGGCTATTATAGGTAGTTTTAATTAGGAGAAGAAACTGGGGTTAGAGGTTTTGAATGCAGTTCTGTGTATTTACAAAAACGTACCAAGCCTGTTATCCCTGAGCATGGGAGAAATCAAAGACGGTTCCCAGTCCCATCTTAGCACCCCCCAACCCCTATGTTCTGGGGCCCTCTCTGCTCTCTTCCCATCCTAGTCAGCTTATTCTAGCTGACTTACTCAGCTTATTCAGTTTTGCTTGTTATATTCCTGTACTGTGCTGTCCTACTTGCACTCACATACAGAGACTCCCACCCACACAGCTTTCCCATAATAACACTCACTGAAACCTGTCTGCTCAGAGCACCAAACCTTTGTGTTGGGTGGAGATGCGTGCTCTACTCTCCTACCTTTATATCTGAAAAGAAGGAGAGTCATAATATCTGTCAGGCTCTGAATGTTCAACCTGATCTTAAGCAATCTAACCTGCAAATCTGAACAGGGAGTAAGTAGACAGGGAGAAAAACCTATTGCTATCTCCTTCCTTGCCCTGCTTGTGCAGCTACCTTGAATGCAAGGCAGCCATCCCTTTTTTAATGAATTATTTTCCGACTGCAATTACAACCTAAGGAGCTGACCCTTGGGTAGTCCCAGGGAGGAGAACACCCCTAGGAGACGCCAACAAGTGGGATGAATAGTGGACTTGTTCAGGTATTAGAGGATTTGGGATTAGTTCCCAGATTCTTCTTGTTACTCTGTATAGACATGTCTGGGGTGGCTCTTCAAGGACTCCTCAAAGGTGGAGATAGTTGCCTGTGTATCTCAGAGGCTCTGGACCTCTGTCCGCTTCTCAGTGGATTAAAAGGCGGTGATAGTGTTTTTCCCAGAGCTGTTGCAAGACGGCAGTGAGTAAAAACAGAGACACATGAAAAAACTGTCAGGAAAGTATGTCTGGTTTTGGTGGGAGAGGGCAGAGTGGATGAGCAGGGTTAAACAGCAAACACTAATTTCCCTGGAAAATAATATTCTGCCTCCTTGTACAGCTATATTATAGCAACTCTGATCTTGCCTTCTTCTACCACACATATCATATCGTTATCTGACCACTTGTTTCCTGTCAACAGATGACCTTGGAAGAATAAAAAGGAAGAGGAAACTAACAGAAAGAAAAATCAAGGAGGTTTTCTGGCCAGCAGGATAAAAAATTACACATATAATAATCCTCTCCAGTCCTGATGATACAATCTGTGAAGTGATTTAGCCTGGCACTGCTCTGCTTGCTGCCATGGAGCTACCGTAGCTGAGATCCAACGGGGCCTGGCCTTTTGCTCCCAGCATCTGCTGTTGTGACACAGACTGACAGGGAGGACAAAAAGAGCATTCAGGCAAACATTCAACACCTTGCTCCTTTCTCACTGGCACGGAGTTCCTGGCGAATATATGAGGAGTTTTAGGAAAGTCAGGAGGAGTGGTGTCCCTCAAGTCCTTAGGCCTATTTAGGACACTGAGCCTTGATTTCTCATTAAGTTGATTTAATTGTAAGTCCAGAGTAACTGGGTGTAGTCGAGACCTGGCCTTCCAGCTCTCTGTCTCTGAAACCAAGCAGCACCATTTCTGCAGCAGTTTGCCATTTGTAAGGAGTCACTGGAACATAAGGATGAGCTGAGCAGGTCAGCCCTGGGTGCACGCAGCCCCTGCCTCTGTCTCTGAAAGTGGCCCAGGGCAGATGCATAGGGCAAACATGAGACAAAGCAAATAATGTTTTTTTTCTTCCTCAGGACACCCTCCCAACTTCCATGTGACTTCAAGTACAAATACTGATTTGGGTTTCATTATTCCATTTGCTTGCCTCCTCAGGATATTTCCAACTGATGAGCATCTTTTCTGACAGTCAAGAGGTTAGGCTTACAAATGAGGCAGATCTGCCAGGCTTGTTCTCCCTGCTTACTGACCTAAAACTCCCTGTGGCATTTGCCACTTTGCCATCATTGCTTTTTTAGCTGTTTTTTTTGTTATGCAGCATTAATTATACTTTCACCAAACAAAAAACAATCTGAGAGATCTCTATCTGCATGGCTGCATTTCACATGGAGAAAACTGACTCACATAGTGCCAGAATAACGATGAATTCCTCTGCTAGTGACTAATTATATTACCTAGCGCATATTACAAATCAACCCTGTTAGACTAAAACTTGAACTATTCATAGTCATGTCCTGTAATGGGGTCCCTAGCTATTGCAGGCCTCCTGACCTAAGGAGGTAATTAATTAATGTCTGCATTTCTGCATGTGTATAAATATGCATAAACTCTAGTCATTCTGAAATGAAAATCCAGTGTCTTTCACCAGCTTATGTTTGCAGTTACTTAAGGCTAGATAGAAAGATATACAGTACAGAGACCTTTTAAACATACAGTTATACTGCAGATTTGGTTTAATCCTTTACAGTTTGTCCAGGATTGAATTTTTTCCTCACGTACTTGATTCGTTAACAGTTTTGCTACATATCATTGTAGGCATTGCTGATGTGAATGTTTTGGGTACAGGAAGTTCCCGATGAGTTATGAAAACTAGTTTGCTGGAAACAATAGATACTATTCTTCAGCTTGGACTGTCACCAGTAATTATCTCCTGACTACTATGCAAGTATCTCATGTCCCAGCTTCCACACTTGTTCATTTAACCCACAAGATCATTACCATTTAGGTGTTTATTTAAAGGCACTGCAAATATCTGGGACCAAGTTGCTAAAAAGCATTATGAATGAGAAGTTTGCTTCACTGGCAAATTCCACTTTCTGCTGCAGACATGGTCTGCAATCCACAGCTATTTTTTCCTTAGTCTGTTCGGAAAGGACTCCACAGCCAGGCACAAGGCCAGATTTTGATCCCAGTCTCTTTATTGGTTTCAACTGAATAACTTCAGATTTCAACTGGTTCTCTGGCAAACTGAGCGTGTCCTGTCACTCAGGTGTCAGCCCGGTGCTCAGCTACTAAGGGGAAAAGCATGAGAAAATAACCCTTGTTTGCATTTGACACCTGACTTGTTACCTTGCTTCACCAAGAAAACTGAAGTCAAGAATGGCACGTATTCCCTCGCTATTCGCAGTCACTGCTGAGCGCAAAGGCGTCCTCAAACTTCATTGCACGATGTCTGTGTTTTCAGAGGTTTGTGAAGTGTACCTCTTGCAAACCGCTTTCGAGTTCAGAGCACACACAGAGGGCTGTGTGAGGACTGCAATGGCTTGGTGCAATACCCAAGGGTTGACCCCGGTCAGTCACATGGAGTTAGCAGTGGCCTATTTTGCAGATCGCCTTCCTGGCCAAGCCCTGCCTTAATTTGCATTTTTACAGCCCTAATGAGGTTTCACACATGTGACCAAAGCCAAAACTTGGGCTGCAGCAGTGGTATCTGCACTATAGTTTTGAGCAAATCATGATCGATTTTTGCGGAAAGCTGATCATAATGCCCTGGTTGGATATTCTCAGTGTTTGGAGCAGGACCTTGCAGTCCATGCAAGGGGATTTGCAAAGCTGTTTGGCAAAACGTGGTGCACAGCTGACAGATTTTCTAACAAAGACTCAGTAAGTAAAAAAAGAAAAGAAAAAAACAGTTCATACATTCTTATGTCTGTTCTCCCTCCCATGCCCTCCTCCTCCTAGAAATACCTAAACACAAGAGTCACTACGAGGGCAGCATCCCCCTTGCACTGCAGGGCTGTGCACTCGAGTGTATCCAGCCATTTGTCTGAGCTGCTGAAACCAAAACAGGGACAGGAATGTGGGGGGAGGATACTAGCCTGTGGGCTCCTTCAAAAACCCTCCTCCAGTCACTACTGACAGGGACACCTGCCTTTTTGCTTATCCTGCATTCCCTTTCTGGATCAAACAGTGAAGAAATGTCAGCCAGAGGCCCCAGAAGAAACTAACTTAGTTACTGTCTCCTTCCCATTTCTTATCTTTCAGGAATGGCAAAGATTTTGCACAGAGATTGCTTTGTGTCAGTTTAAGCCCAGAGACCGAGTTCTGGGAGACAGCCTGGGTCCTGATGAGAAACCCACTGTAGGTGTTCCTTTGGCTACCATAGCCAAAAGAAGATCAGTCTGTTATTTCCTATGGATGATGTGCTTTGAGATTTCCGGAGATGAGGTGGCAAATAAATGAGAACTAGCTTGTGTTTTCAAAGGTTTGTGACAATCATAAGCCATAATAATCCTCAGATTCTTGACTGTCTCTGTGTTTTCCTAACCAGCTTAGAGAATTCAGCCACGATTGTCCTTTCTTACCACACTGCAGTCAGGCTGGAGCACCAGGTGGGGGGTGTCAAAGGCAGTGTCCCTCCTGAACACCTCCACACTCCAGACATGCCAGCTTTAGGTATGGCTCTCTTCAATTCAGATTCATGCAAGTGCAGAGGGAACTGAAGGGTGCTTTTTTCCAGTGCTAGGAGCTGGTTTGGTGTGCAGCCCTGTTGTGAGCTGGGCAGTACCACAGCTGCTTCAAGCTTATTCAGCACTCATGGGCTCTAAATCTAAATTCAGAGGTTGTTGCCATTCAGCTTCCACTGCCCAGCATGAAGCAGAACCACCCCCTGGTGCCTTTGGCAACTCTAGCTGTATAACGCTGCCCCAAAGGTTCTCTCCCTAAATGTTATATATGGCAGAGATATCAGCAGCCCAGGAAAAGTGATGGCCCATTATCAGCAATGCCAGAAGATGCTGAAGAAACACACAATGCAGTGTCATTTGGTTTAGAACAGCCCTTCTGGAAGCACAATGATCTATCACACAGTAACTATCTCTGCTCTTGAGTGGATCAGCACAAAGAAAGGTTAAAGCAGCACGATTAGGTAATTGGCTGGTGTCACATAAATTGAAGCTTGGAAAGCTGGGAAAAGCAAAACAAACCCGGACCAGAACACGCAGCAAGTAAATTCCTCTAAAGAATGCATGGAATAAGTACTTACCCTTCCTGCAATCCTAATAAACCGAATCAAGATTAATTACTATGTCTTTAAATATTTCCCCTGCCAAATGTCCATTTTTTTCTGGCAGATTCCTTCCTGATATACCTATATAGCTGAGGCAGCCAGGTTTCAAAGCCAAAAGGCTTTTTCTGACACAAAAATCCCCAACACAACCAAATTAAAAAAAATCCTGTTTTTTAGCTCCAGACATATCTCTCCTGACTGATTTTGAGCCCCACTAAACACATTCATGTGAAAGAAAATAAATACCCGTCTCAGTTTGTTTAATCCATGGCAGTGAACCAGCTGAACTGGTTCTCACTGCAATCGCTGGACACCAAACTGGGCCTTTCCCAGGAGGATCTCCCAGCACTTCAGAGGTGTCAGTGTGGTCAGTTAAACAGTGAACCCACCGATCAAAAAAATGACAGGGGTTTGATTCCTCCCCTGGAAGGCAGGCTTCCTACGTCAGTAAATCCAGCTGATAAACGGGCTTCAGAGCAAACAGTGGTCTGCACCCACCACTGCCCAGTGGTCCTGTCCTTGTTCAGTGCTGACACAGAAGAACTTGTATGTGCATGTAGAATTAGTACAGATTGAGCAAAACAGAGAGGCACACAAGTGCTTTAGAAGGAGCCTTTCCCGGGCAATCGGTGTTAGAGGAGCTTTAAGGAACTCGTAAATTCCTTATTTCCAGTCCTGTGATTAGCCCACTCCTCTATCTATGCAACAGCCAGCTCCACCCCACAGAATCCAACTGTAAAATTAAAGAAAACACGGTGGGAAGTGAAGTCCTTTAATTGGTATAACAAATGTATTCAGAAAAAATGATGCAAGGAGATTTTTTTCTCAGACAATGCACAGTTAACCTGAGGAACTCATTACCATAAGATATAAACTTTAAAGAGTGTCATGAAATTCAGAAACAGATTGTTTGTGTAGAAGACAGTAATATCCACTATCAATGGCAAACAGTTGCTTTAGAAGGGCTCAAACCTAATCTTCATGCAAGTCGTACATTTTTTCCCCAAATGTTAATAGGTAGGGACCTTCCTTCTAGGCAAACCTCTTGCTCCTTCCCTCTGGAACTGATGGTGCTGGCTGCAGCATTTGTTAGGATACTCATTTAAGTGGACTGCAGGGATAGGGTTGCTCTCATCTAATTTTATCCCTGCAGTAACTGGTATCTGGTCTAAACTGGCATTCTGGGTGTCCTCTCAAGCCAGCGCACAGACACGGCTGCCTCCAGACAGTGACTCACCCAAATTCTCCTAGAGAGCAGGTTGGGATGAACCATCCCTTGATCCCCCCAAACCTTTCCTGACAAGGAAGGGAAATTGGAGGTGGGATACAGCTCCAGATTACCACATCTACAGGTGGGTGTCTCCGCATGCATTAGATGTTGGAGCTCCCACTGCAGGTAGAGGAGATCTAGCTATTGATTTGCATGCCCAAGCAGAAAGGACCGTGCAGGTAATGACAGGATTGCCTTCCTCCTCTCTTCATCTTGGGCCACCTATCAGTTTCGTAGGCATGCCAGTCTTAACTGAGAGGACATTTCTGTGCAGAGTAAACTTCTTCACAAAGGCTGGCCTCTTTCCACTGAGGTTGCTGAACAGCATTAAGATTTTAGCCAAAAAGTAACTCAGCAGCTGGCAAGGCTGGGTTGTAGGGGCTGATTAGAAATGACTGCTTTGGAGCAACTGCACAGTGGCCCTTGCTTAGTGCTGATTTCATCAGCGGCACAGCGCTGGTGGCAGAGTAGCCTAACAACCAGTGACGGTCACGAGAGTTAAAAATCTGCATCGAAGGCCTTGCTCTCAGCTCTGGTTTTGATAAGCATTTTCCTGCTAACCCAGATACAAAGTCAAAGGAGCAACAACTTGAAAGGATAACATCTATCAGAACTAATAAGCACTAATCTAGCATGGAAGAGAAAGCAACCAATTGAGTCGACAGGCAGCGAGAGGAACAAAGTCTGGCTACAGCACACTGAGAATCTATACAATTATAAGTCATAAATTATAAAACAGCTCACTGCGGAATAAGGATACAGCCACAGTAACAATTCTAATAAATATTTGAAACAATCCTTTGATTTGGTTAGTGTTATAAAATCTGACTACAACTCGACTCCTTACACCTTCCCACAAAAAAAAAAATCCTTACCTGAATCTTCTGTTACTAATCAGAAAGTCTTTCTTCTAAACAATCAGTTTATTTAAGGAATTGGCAGACGGTTGGCTGCATGTATGTGTCACAATTTTGAAACTGTCAGAGCTGCACTTATTCTTATTCACTAATCATACCCATGTACCTACAAGCTACATTTTTAAATGGTATGGATGAATAATCTGTTTGCTCTTGTAAGGGTTTTTTATGGCTCTTCTAAGCTGTGCATCTATTTTCACTTGACTTTAAAGCAATCAATATGCTGGCACAAAGGCTTTGGGATAATTCATAGCAACAATCTGTAGCAACTTACAGATTGATTTGGTTCCTTTAAATTGTTCTGATGAAAAAATTGCTAGAAGATTCCAGACACCTAGAGTTACCAAAAAAAGAAGAAAGTAAAAGAAGAAGAAAGAAAAGAAAAAGGAAAGAAAAATTTCTGTATGTTAGAAAATCCTCAGGAGATAAATTCTCTTCTCCTTAATATGGACGTGAGTGAAGTATGACCCTTTAGTTTTCACAGAGGCCTTCATAATTTGCTTCAGGGTGGCGAGATGAGAATTTAGCCCCAGAAGTAAACTCTGCTCAATGGCATGGATTTCAAAGATGTAGGGAAATGAGTACCAACTCTTAGGTCACTTGCTCTGCTCAGAAGAAAAGACAAAGAAGGGCACAAACTCCTGCATTTGGCTTTTATTGGTGCTTCTTTGTACTGAGTCTGTTAGGAGCCACCTTGGCAAAGAGAAGCAGCTCCTGTTGGTGATGTCTCTGAATGGGGAGGCCCTGCACAAACACTGGAAAGGGATTCACAGCAGAGCACTCCCCAGCATGCTGCCAGGCAGACACCTGGCACCTGATATTTCTATATATGAGAGATTAGGGCACTAAAACTACTGGCATCTGCCTCATAGATGAGGATTAAAGAAATTGCGTTGCTTTTGCTATTACCTCACCCATTGCAAGGAATAAATTAGTGGGTTGATGGATTTTGTTGAAGAACGTGAGCTGTAAAGAAGCAAAACATTGCATCTGTGTTGGCTGGACAACAATGGCTCTTTGTAGAGGCTCTGCTCTTGCCAACATCTCCAGCAGTCATGACACAGTCGTTCTGCAGCATGCACCAAGAGAAGGAGGCAGGCATGCTTCCAGGTTCTCTGAAGTTTTATCAGGGTAAGCAAGTACTGGTCAGCACAGCGGTCTCCCTTAAACCAAGTACAGTGAGGGATTCCAATCAGTGCTTCTAAAGACATGGGCAACTGGTGTGAGGGAAAGGCTCTGTTACATCTGTAGTACATCAGCACTTTCTTAACTGAGCTCTCAGAGCATGGCCAGACATTGCAAGAGGTCCAAGCAGTGAGGAGAGTTGATTTTCCTGCTTCTGTATATGCGTGGAAACCTCCACAGCTGCCTGATCTCCCTCCCCTTCTGCATCCTCTCTGCTTGCTCTGGAGAAGAAGAGGTGGAGCTGAGAAGGGAGGATGTTTGTCAGAGATTTGGCATTTACCTTGAGCTTCATTGATGCTGTGCAGCAAAGGTAATTCTGGCCCTCTGGAGGTACATGGTAAACAGTTTCCCTACAAATGTGAAAGTAAGAGGGGTTCTTTTTATACACTGAGGAAGTTGAGGATTTTAGTGCAACTGGTCTTGGATTTCAGCAAATTCCTTGTTGAATCATATGTTCAAGAGCACTGGCTATCCTGTGGTCTCAGAGAAGATTTGTGCTGCCAAACAGTGCCATTCTTTGTGCGCATGGTCCACACAACTTATCAGACACCACAACAATACTTGATAGCAGGCAGTACAGCTTTGCTTTTGCTTCTTTGTGATTTTTATAATTTATTACTGATATTGGCACTTCTGAGATAAAGCTCAGTGACGCTATGCTCTGGAGGAAGAAACCTGGCATTTGCTATGGGGATGGTAGCAAGGGGAAATAATGAGCAAAACAGAGTGGTCTGTGCCTGCTGGAGATAATGAGCTGAGTGAAGACGAGTTGGTGACTCGCTACATTCAATGGAGGCACTTTGAGACTGAGGTAAGGCACTGGCAGGTCCCAGACTGATGTGTAAAACCATACTGGATGTTAGTCTTTAGAAACAAGGAGATATAAATTGGAAGATATAAAGTTTTGAATGGGGAGCCAGTAAATCTTTTAGTCAGAGCGAGGTGGACTGCTGCATGGAATCCTCCTTGCAACATCTGCAGGTGCTCAACAGTGGGGCTGAATGTCAGCTTAGCAAGAGACCAAGCAGGCTTCCTTCCCACATGGAGCAGGAAGCAAGGACAGATAAAGGTGCGGATGAAACCACGACCATCCCAGGGGCATGCAATGAAAATAGCAAGAAAGTGGTGTCCCATGCATCTGGGAAGCAGAGGAGTTACTGCACAGTGAGAAGCTTTCCTGGGCACAGTTAAATCAAGCTTAGTAGATTGATCATGTTCTATTGTCGGGCGGTGAGAACAACTGATGTGGGACATTTCACACTCATGCTGCTGATGCCTTGGTCCCTAAGTCTCTGAAACTGTGTGGTCCCACATACAAAACCTACCAGGAATGGTCCCTGGCTGGTGGTAACTGCTGAGCTGCGCCTGGGGATGGTTTGGGAAGGTGTTAGTTGCCCCGGATCTGAATCAGGCCAGAAGCTACTGTAATCATTTAACAGCATAGACAACTCCAATCCAGGCTGGGGATATTCCCTGCTTTGTTTATTTTTCAAATAAAGTAATTATTCCTGAGGCTATCCTTGGTTTGATGTAACCAGCCTCAAAGTGGACCCTTACTCCTGTACAGTCTCGCTCTTACTATCTGTACGTTGCTGCTATTGCTCTTCAAAAAACCCCAGACCCAACAACTAAAATGGGCACAGAAGCAAAACACACCCCTGTTTGATCATGCTAGTTAATAAAGCTGTGACAACAATTTATTCCAAAGAACACACATTAGAAATGTAATCTCTTTTTGGATTAGTCAGCTGTCCACTAACTGGTCATGGATTCTAGAAAAATCAGTCTGCTAGTCACTGGCACCTGACAAATTTTTTGCATATAATAAAGCTCAGAATGGGGGATTTGTCAGCTGGTTTGCATACACAGTTCATTATTCACTGTGTCGTGTGACTAGCCACTTCTAACATGTGATACAATTCCTTCTCTTTATTTACACAGAGAAACTATAAACAGGAGAGAACAAAACAGATACATATCTACATACACACATATGTTAGTAACAATGCTGTATCACTAACTCTAATTCTACAACTGCTCAGTTTTGTGAAACCCCAGGTATCTTTGAAAAGACATCTGAATAATTAACAGCAATGACTCACAGCACATGGTCATGAGCATGGCCTTCTATTTATAGCAGTATTTCTAAATTCATCTTCTTAATAACAGCAGTAGCAGATGAAAAAAAAATCACCACATTAGGCATTTCTTCAGATAAACTCATACATGTAGTAGCACTTTTCTTCATTGTTGCTGCCCTCAGTCCATGAGAAACTCATGGGAAGAAAGATCTAATATCAAGACTCCAAATTTTTCAGAGGTAACAAAGGTAGTTAGCCACTAACGTGCTCATTGAAATTAATGAGTTGTGTGGCTAAATTCCCTAGTAAGCTTGGAGACTAATCATACAAGATGTTTTTGATGTATACGTAACTGCATGACTAATTCTGATAGACCAGCTGAGATTCTCAAAACAGAGATTTTTGTTCCACATTCCCTCCTGTTTCTTCCACTTCTCTAACCTTTCTGTGCTCTGCCTCAGCATTCTGTTCATGTGCTAAGTAATGTGTTTTCTTATATCAGATGCTGCAGTCTGGTATCACTTTATCTCAATTTTAGGGGCAATCAATTGACGTTATAGAGAGATATAAGGCCTCTGCATCACCCCGCTATCAGATCCACTTTGCTGTTTATCAATTAAAGGTCAGACACAGGTTAGTGAGAAAAAACTCTCTGAAATGCTGGTCTGATAGCGTTATTACAGCTTGTGCTTTGGCATGGGGTTAGCAATATGTCAGCTGTGTAGAGCAGTGTATAGAAATGGAAGAGAAATGGTAGGTTTCGATGCTAAGAAGTAAACTCTGGAGCTAAAATAGGCATAGATAAATATGCATTTCCAATGTTTTGGGGAAAAATCTTTTGTTAAAAAAAGGAATTCTGATACCACTGCTTCTGCTGATCTTGCTAAAAGGGGCAGACAAAGATTTGTGTGGGAGTGCAGAGATATTTGGCTTTGCTGGTGTAGTCAGGGCTCTGCTAGACGAAAACAGCTGGAACAGCCTCCATTGTTTAAAAATTTGCCATGGTGCATTTGCAAGTCTCACTCGGTCTACAGGGAAGCCAGGGCCATCTGTACAAAGCACAGATGCCGCCGCTGCAGAATATCAGCAGCTCCAGCCTCATCCCTGGCAGGGACGCTGCCACCATGTTCTCCTGGCCAAAATTTCCTCAGAAGAGGGAACCCAGCCGACAAACAAGAAATGAGAGGTTGAGTCACGTTTTCCTCTTAAACTCCATTACATTGCTCATATTCGTGAGCACTGGACTTAAGCCCGCACCATTGCCCCAAGCCTCGAGTGCAGCCTTTGGGGCCAGTCCTGATGGTCATTATCCTTCACCATAGAGCTGCAACTGCCACCAGTGCCCAGGACCAGCTTCATGACAGCCCATTAAAGCACTCATGTCAGGACTGGTTGGGATGAGCCCCCGTCCCCCTTCTTCACAAACTGACTCTTCAGCCTTCTCAAAACACCCTAAGAGGCGAGGGATGCATGATTTACCCTTATGAGTGCTGTGTTAATATGTCCCTGTCACATTAAACGCATCTCAGTGCTTTACTGCTCTGCTTTCAGAGATGTTAACAGCTATTTCTCCTGGTACTGTCACAGCTGTAGCGACGAGGCTGGCACAGGGTTGGACACTGCATTTTTGAGATGTAGTAGCTGCTGTTAATGATCCACTGTGTACTGGAGTGTTGCAGCTTTGGTACTCCAAGCTTTTGTTCGTCCCTGATCCTCAGATAAGTAAACCATCTGGTTCTTGTGATTTGTTGCAGTTTAGATTCTCCATTAGTTGCTTCTCACTCCTTCTTTGCTGTAACGAATGTGATTGCAGCTTGGTGTGAGGGATGGCTCCTGTTTGTGCTCGGTGGTGTCGGAATCCTGCTAGGAGCTGAGGGCAGTGCTGGGACTGTGGGCAGTAGAAGAGCAAATTCCTAGTGCTGTTTCTCAGTCCATTCTGTTACCAGATCATATGCATAGAAAAGCTCCCTGTGACTCAATCTCTGTTAACTGCACCCGTAGGCACAAGCAGAGTATGAGTGGATTTCTTGACCGGAGGGCTCAGGTTCTGAACTTAAGAACAACCGACAATAGAAGCATCTCAGGTCATGGGTCATGTTGGGGAACGCCAGCATCAGAAAACCCTGCCTTTGTCCCTCCCTTGTGCCTGATGGGGGGGGGGGGCTGTGCTGCAACTGCCTTAGTGGTGTAAGAAAAAACATTTTATCCCCAAGATGTGCAGACTGGGAACTCACTAAACCAGCATTGCTGCTGAATCCTCCTTCTTATCACAAATCTGCTGTCTCAGGTTGCCCAGTCTTTTTGCCAGCCTAGTGTGTAGTTAATTTGAGGACCAAGCAACAGCATACTGCGGAGGTACTTCCAGCAGGGATAACAGAGGTGGCATTCACAGGCCCTTCACTGTCTGCAGCGGGAGCTGGGGGACGCACTTGCTCATGATACCTGTCTCGTTATGTGCATTTAGTCACTACCCCTGAGCTCCATCATGCATGACTGTGCACGATGAGATGTGTTTTTATGTGGGCTGTATCTGGCCAATGTGCTGCCATGTAGTCACTGTGCTTAGCTTTTTGGAGTTAAGGCAAAGGGCCTGATATCCTTCTGTTAACAAAGGATCTGGGCAGAGACTTTTCTCGTCTGCAGATCCGAAACACCACAGTCTTTCCCTAAACAGGCTTGTGACAGGCTACAGGAAGGTTACAAAGCCAGTAAGAAAACTCCTGAGGACCCAGTTATGGCAAGTTATTGGCAGACAACAAAATTACTCGAAAGAAATTCTTCTTTCTCTTATGTAGTTGGGGAGGAACACTTGGATTTGTGGCACTTAGTATCAGATAAATTCTTACAAAGGGGAGGAAAGGGAAAAAGAAGGATGCTCAGGGAAGAAGCATCTGACTAGTAGGCTGAGGAGTATTAGTGTGGGTGGTTTGCTGTGTTAAAGGATGCCAGCTGTGTAAATTGGGATTTAGATCTACCAATCCAGGCAAAGATGATGTCTCACTGTTAGTTTGTTTTACATTTTTTATAGAAGCAAAACAATAAACACAGCCATGCACATGGGGAAATCTTTTATTCTAGATTAAAAAAGTCACAATGTGCACAGCTGTACCTCAGCCCTGTCTGGTTCTTAATGCCTTTTACATTCAGGACTGCTATCACTTTGAAAATAACCACCTAGATTCCCAGAGTAATTCACTTTGGAAATAATAGAACAATATAATGGGGATCTATCAAAATTACTTGAAAAAGTCTAAAGTACTAAATGGAAAACATTATCCTTTCTCCAGGACTTTCGAATCACCCCTACAATTCTTCAGCAAGGAGATAATTTCCTATTAGATATTACAAATGAGGCTGTTAAGTTCCATCACGTTACTGTAACAGCATCTTAGAGTGAATTATTCCAAACTGTTCTCAAAATTATTCTTAAGGCAAAAGTTCATGACAAGAGAAGGACCTAGCATTTTATTTTTCCTCTTCTGAAACCATTTTTTCTGCCTGCTGCCTTTAGTATTAATCACGTAAAAGCCTTTGATAGAAACCTGTCTTGTGCTGTGCAGGGTCTAATGGTAACATTTGTGGCAGTTTTTAGAGCTGGCTGATGGGGTGACTACCATGGCAAGGCCCCGCTTTGCCTTTTATATAGGTACAAGTGAGGATTAAATCTGCTACACAGAATGACTTTAGTACACCAGTTTAAAACCAGGAGCAGACTGGAATGCCATGGAATTATTTCTGCACTGATTCCCTAGCAGACACTATCATTGACGAGTGTCTCTTTGTCCGTGATTGCACTTACTGCATTGATAAGGATGGATAGGTAGGTGTTGTATAGAACTAAATCTTGTCATTTATGAGCAAAATTGCAGATCTTCTGGTGAGGTTGGAATTTTTAAAGACAATTTCAAATATTTACAACAGGAAACATAAGTATCTCAGTAAAGGATACTGAAAAACATCTTCTCTATAAGGGACCAGTTATGAAAATATGACTTCAGAACTGTCCAGAATAAAATTCCTCCTCTGAAGCAGTCAAGTTTGGCAGACCTATCCTCAGAAAAAAACACCTCCTAGTGCTTTCAGCAGAACAAAAGATCAGATATGGAAAAGATTTATCAGGCCATCCAGCCCATCTTCTTGATAACAGAGCATTGTTTTTCTAAAGTGTGTTTTTTCTAGGACTTTGACTAGTTTTAGAAGACCTAAGTGATGGATGATGTTTTTATCATTAACCTTGGGAAACGATTCTAGAGCCTAACAAATCTCAGTGTCAGGCTTCTCCACATTAGTGCCGTTTTGTCAGCAATTTCATAGGTTTGTTCTGGTTGCTTTTCCCCCAAAGCGTAGGCTCCTGCTGAGTTGAAGAACAGGATTAGATATTGCAGTTAGATCTTGACTATCCATCCTCATGGAGTTGGATTGCTTCTCCTGCAAAGCAGTCTCTTGGAAATCTGAGAGTATTTCTTCACCAAAGTGAGCAAGGGGAAATTCTAGTCTGGCCCTGAACTGAAAATTATTGTCGAGCCAGTGGAGTTGCAGAAAACGACCTTGTCCATGATCCCCATGCATTATAATGGAAGTAAAACTCGATATGAAGCTTAACTTCTGCAGCCACAGAGGTGGACTAACTTGGCATTGCAAGGAGTGGGGAATGTGCATGCTGCAGGAGGTCAGCTCTCAGCTGCCAAGGTGGAAATGTTTTACAACATGGCAATCATAACATCTAGCTGTCCTTTACCTTTTTTTCCATTGATTTAAGCATTTGCTTATCTTTTAAGATCGCTCTTCATTACAAGGGATTTGGACACTCTATGGTAGAAGGGCCAGTCACCCATGGTTGAAAGAGACTATTGTAGGTTTGCGTGGGTTTCCATGGCAAACTTTTGGTAGCAGGGGGCGACGGGAGGTATAGGGGTGGCTTTTGTGAGAAGCTGCTAGAAGTTTCCCCCATGTTCAATAGAACCAATGCCAGCCAGCTCCAAGACACACCCGCTGCTGGCAAAGGCTGACCCCATCAGTGATGCTGGTAGGTCCTCTCGGATAACATATTTAAGAAGGGGAAAAAACCTGCTGTAAGACAGCAGTGGAGAGAGAGGAGCGAGACTATGTGAGAGAAACTACTTTGCAGACACCAAGGTCAGTGAGGGGGAGCAGGTGCTCCCATGAAGAGGAGCCAACGCTGGAGCAAGTTTGCTGGCAGGACTTGTGGCTGCGTGGGGAACTTATGCTGGAGCAGTCTGTTCCTGAAGGACTGCACAATGTGGAAGGGACCCATGCTGGAGAAGTTCATGGAGGACTGTGTCCTGTGGGAGGGACCCCATGCTGGAGTAGGGGCAGAGTGTGAGGAGTCCTCCCCCTGAGCAGGGAGTGGCAGAGACAACGTGTGATCAACTGACTGCATCCCCCATTCCCCATCCCCCTGCGCTGCTAGGGGGGAGGAGGTAGAAAATGGGCAGTAAAGTTAAGCCTGGGAAGAAGGGAGGGCTGGGGGGGGAAGGTGTTTTCTAAGATTTGTGTTGATTTCTCATTATCCTACTCTGATCTGATTGGTGATAAATCAAATTTCTTTTTCCCCCAAGTTCAATTTGTTTTGTCCATGACGGTACTTAGTGAGTGATCTCTCCCTTTCTTTATCTCGACCTACAAATCTTTCATCATATTTTTTTTTGTCCCCTGTCCAGTTGAGGATGGGAAGTGAATGAGCATCTTTGGTGGGCACCTGCAACTAATCGAGGCTAAACCATGACAGAAATGAACGCCGACTGGAAAGAGGCAGAAAAGGACTGTGGAAACAGAGAGCTCAGTATGCTCCACAGGCACTATGAAGACTGACAGGATACAGATTCTGTCCATACAAGCAGCATGAAGGCAAGCATCAGGAAGAAAATAGGTGCCATTTGACCTTCAAGAAAACACTGTCATGAAAACAATGCACAAAGGCTGATCACAAATAAATTAATGTTGGAAAATAGACTTGTTCTCTGCACATGAGGGGAGGGCAGAAAAAATTGTTCTAAGAGGCAATTCAAATTCCCACTGAAAGGGGTTGCCTAATCTATGAGAAATGGGAAGGAATGCCCTGTCTAGCCAGTTATGTTAGTTAGAGGACCAAAATTTCATAGAATCATAGAATCACAGAATCATAGAATGGTTTGGGTTGGAAGGGACCTTAAAGATCACCTGGCTCCAAGCCCCCTGCTTGGAGGGTCTTGAACACTGTCAAGGAGAGGACATCCACTTCTCTGGTCAACCTGGTCCCATGTTTCACCACCCTCATTGTGAAAAATTTCTTCGTTGTATCTAGTCTAAATCTACCCTCTTTTAGTTTAAAAATATTACCACTTGTCCTATCACGACAGGCCCTGCTAAAAAGTTTGTCCCCATCTTTCTTTTAAGTCCTCTTTAAGTATTGGAAGGCTTCAGTAAGATCTCCCCACAGTCTTCTCTCCCGCAGGCTGAACAACCCCAGCTCTCTCAGCCTTTCCTCACAGGAGAGGTGCTCCACCCCTCTGGTCATTTTTGTGGGCTTCTCTGGACCTGCTCCAACAGGTCCATGTCTTTCCTGTGCTGAGGGCTCCAGAGCTGGGTGCAGGACTCCAGGTGGGGTCTCAGCAGAGCAGAGTGGCAGAATCACGTCCCTCAACCTGCTGGCCACGCTTCTTCTCTTGATGCAGCCCAAGATACGGTTGGCTTTCTGGGCTGCATGTGCACATTGCCAGGTCATGTTGAGCTTATTATCAACCAGCACCCCCAAGTTCTTCCCCTCAGGACTGCTCTCAATCCATTGCTCCACCCAGTCTGTATTTGTCCTGCTAAGTTAGTATCTGTTAGCTTGACCCAAATGTAACAAAGCAAAGAGTCACACTCCCTTCTTCTGCTGTTTCACAGATCAACTCACATTAGTAAACTGTCCTGGGTTTGGCCAGGACAGGGTTAATTTTCCCTGCAATCCAGAAAGGGACACAGCCAGGCGGGCTGACCCCACCTGGCCAAACAGAGCAGGGTATTCCATACCATGTGCCCTCATGCTGGGTTCCGGTGGGGCGGAGTGGGGTGGCGTGAACTCACTCGCGGCTCAGGAGCGCGGACACCGGTCCGGTCTGGGAGAATGGCTCTCTGGGTCGTGCGGTTTGTGTCGTGTTTTCTCCTTATCTGTATCATTGCTGTTACTGTTTCCCTTAGTTTGCTGTTCTGTTAAACTAGCCTTATCCTGACCCACCGGTTTCTGCCTGTTTCTTTCCATTCTGTTCCGCACCCCGGCGGGAGGAGGGACGGCCGCGTGGCACTTTTGTTGCCGGCCGCAGCCAAACCAGAACATAAACACAAACTTCCATTTAATTAAATCCATTTGATGCAAAATTGTTTCCTTGTTGCTCAGAGGCCAAAACAACACTTGTCACAGTACACAGGTTTCATTTAACATATCATTTGCAGCAAGGTTTTATTTTTCTAAAGTAGAACAGAGTTTCAGGTGGATTGTCACAATTAAAAAAATAAAGGCAACACTCCTGCTGTGCTTAAAATGCGTGCAGAAAAATGCCAATGAAAATTTCAACTCATGAAGAAAAGAAGAAGAAATATTTTGGACCCACCAGCTTATTTTATATTAATAATTTGCTTTGTGGTCCTTGAGTTTCCCATTTGCCTTTGCATTTGTAGCTTGTAAGTAAGGTAACTCATAAGCAAGGGGAGTATTTCCACGTGCTTTCTCTTATTAAAATACTATTTGTGTCCAAGACTTGGCCTTGAGATTCATGTTGAGAAAGATGCTTCTGCGCCAGGAAAGGACAGGCGGGATCTTAACTCTCCTTGAGCCAGAGACTTGACAACCACTGACCTGGGAATCATGCTTCTGCTTACTCCCATGACTTCAAGCATTGCTGTATGGTACATAAGAGAGTGACATGCATGGGTACACTGTAATGGAAAAGCTGTACTCTTCCATCAGAGGAGAAAGAAGCAGCTTATCTTTGGCCTGCAACTATTGATAGTAGTGATACTGTGAGGAGAGAGGTATGATTTAATTGTCTTCCCTCCACTTCATATGAAGAGCCAAGAGCTTTTCCTAGAGTGAATTTAACAAACAGAAAGGGAAGAGGGGAAAATATTGCGCTCAGTTAAGATGGCTTAGTTGACTAAACATAAGTGTCTGTGCTGTTTGAGATGCCCTTTGGTGTCTTAGACATCCTGCTGGGGCTGACCGTTACAACACAGGATATACAAGCCACCTGTGTTTTTTGGAAGCTGAGAGGAATACCCTAGGGCATCTCTAGGGTAGAGGAATACCCTAGGGTATCTCTATATTAGGTATAGATACCTAATATCTATATTTAGGTAATCAAATCCCACTAATGTTATCCTAGGAAGCATCATTCAAAGCTCCAGTACAATAGCAAATGTGAGATGGGAGAGGTACATTACCCCAAAGACCAAAGGAGAATGTAGCTGTGGCGTATGTTAGAGAAACCCCAAATGTACATGCTCCAGTTAATCTGACTCCAGTTGTCTCTTTGTATATGATGTGGCTCAATACATGTGGTCTTTCCATCCTTAAAGATATGTAAAACTTCGCTGGGCAAGGCCCTGAATAACCTGATCAAACATCAAAGACATCCCGGCTTTGAGCAGGGTGTATGGCCTCCTTAGGCCCCTTCCAGCCTAAGTTTTTTCATGATAATGTGATTCTTCCAAAGACAGGAAGGAGGTGGAGGGAAGAATGGTATTGAAAAAGGGATGATCTCTATTTTGGGGCAATGCTCACTTGCTATCTGCCAGACTGTCTGACATTTGGATAGTAACCTCTGAGAGCTGATGCTGGGTCTGCCCTATTATTTAAAATCAACATCAGGTAGAAATTAGTGACAAAAATCAACTCTTCTGGCTGACATAATCTATAAAAATGTTCATATAGACATGAAAATTTTGCGTAAACTCTCTGGCAAAGGATCAGATGAAAGACAGGAAACAGGAGACAAGAATAAGCAGTCATTTGTTATAGTACAGGGACATGACCAGTGGCTATCTACAAGGCGATGTGCTATGGCCCATTCCGCTCAGCGTATTCATCAATGATCTGGGAAAGAAAAGCAAACAAAGTTAAGATAAGAGAGACAAAGTCCAACTCTGAAGAACTGCAAAAGGGATTGCCCTGGTCATAAAAAAGGCAGATGAAATTCTGTGTGAATAAACAATACAAATGGGCAAAAAATGGCACTGATCTTTCTGTAGAAAATGAGGAGCCAATATGAGTTTATCACTCAGGAACAAGATCTGTGCATCTAATAGTATCTTTGCAAAAATTGTCTCAGTGCTCAACACACTTGGAAAAATAAATCTAATATTAAGATTTTTTAGGAAAGGGTTAATGAACAGAGTAGATGAGTGTGCCCCTATATAAATACCACATCTTGGTGTACAGTTCTGCTCTCTGTGTCTCAAAGGAGATAAAAGAAGACTGGGAAAGGCTCAGAGAAAAGCTACAAGGATGATGTAAGTATGGAACAACTTCTCTACAAGGAACAATTAAGCAGATTAGGAGACCTCAGGGACTATTGAGGGGGTATATGATAGAGATCTATAAAACCATGAGTGGCCAGAAGTGGATGTAAAGGTAATTATTATTCCCTGTCTCTTCCAAGAAAAGAATTAGTGGGCATCGAATGAAGGTAGCAAATGATAATTGCAAAGTGTGCAGAAAGAGATTGCTCTTCAGATGTTGTGTGGTTGAGTTGTGGATCACCACAGGTTGTTGTGGATGTCTTAAGTGGATTCAAGAGATAATTAGCAGATTATGTGGATTCAGATGGAAACAGGACAAATTTATGGCTGAGAAATCCATTGAGGGCTAATGAACATAAAAATGTGACAGCTGTCTTACAAAGATTTTGTTCTGCTAACTATTGGCAGATAATAAAATGTTCAGGGAGGTAACATTATATGTTTGCACCCCATATTTAAACTTTTCCCTAAGAACACTCTTGACCACTTGCAAAAGAAGGCAACTGCTGGAGGTGGTCTGACCCATGACAGTGACTCCTTTTTTCTCATGTTCTGGTATTCCTGGAGTCCTATAATCAAGCTGCTTAGCAAAATAGTTTGTAAAGTTGTCCATAGTAAAGATGTGTCCATAGTAAATATAATAAAGTTTATGTCTTCCTACTTACCAAATATACTTAGAGAGCAAAACATGCATAGTTTGGGAAATCACTAGCAGAACTTCCAGATTAAATTAGCTATATTCAGTTACTAAGTAGGCTCGAGTAAAACCTCTGCTTGTGAGAGCAGATCTGCTCCCCTGTGACTGATTTAAACTGTCCCACACCACCCCAGGGGACACACAGGCTTCCTCCTGGGTTCAGCTGGCTTTGATTGTTACTGTGGTTTTTGAGCTTTACAGACTAGACACATTTCTCTCTAGATAAAAAGCCCTTTTACTGGTGTGGTTTCCTCACCTGAAATCATCTGTAAGCCTTGTGGCCAAGTATGCCTGCCAATGAAGATAAATCATTAGCTGATGAATATTCATTAAGGCTACTCTGAACCCAACTCGGAGACAGCAAAAGTCAGGCACAAGAATGGAAGATGTTTGGTGAAGGTACCTCACATATTCAAGTTTCCTCTTGGTGCACTGTAAATTGACCTTGAGCTTTTGAGCTTCTCCGTGGAAGAAGATAATTTTTCTGCCTAACAAGGTCCCAGGACACTCTCACTGGAGGCTTTAAACTGTAGTTAAGACAATCTTGCGAGGTTCTTCAGTCCTGCTCTGGGACATGAGCACTAGGCTACCTGAGTTCTGAGGTCTCTTCCAGACCTTTTTTGTGCAATTCAAGGATTTTCCATATTAACTCATTCAGTGTATGTTTTAAACCGGAATTTGACACAAATATGCTTCTATGCCTCTTCAGCATGACTACACGCTCATGGGTTCTTTCTTTGAAATCATTTCAGTTTTATGTACTTTCAATTAAAATGTTATAAACCATTTATAGCTTCTTGCTGCAAAGTACTGCAGACGTTTGCATTATAAAAGGCACTATCCATACTGAGACTGTGGGGCTCACTGCTGTGTTGCTTGCAGTCTTGCCTGCAGTTCTGTATATTTGCCAGCTGTTTGCAGCAAAGTCCTTGGGTTTCATTGAATGATCCCATGTGGATGCCTTTTGGAGCTGAACTCTGAGTTTGAGCTGCTTGTTAATGAGGCAATGTAAAGACTCTAGATGATCTGTATTCCTAAATACAGTGAGGTGGTGAACAATTCGGTGACAAAGTATTTTAAACAAAGGCCTGGGGCACAGTCCTGTGCTTGTTTTGCCACAGCCTTTGCACTTGGCCCTGTGAGTTTGCATCTTAGCTCCCACTGGGTCAGTTCACATTCTCTTGCCTCAGAGAGGTTTCATGGGGATGGGCATGTCAGGACCAGGGGGCTGGCTCTGGTGAAACAGGGATTAGATGAGGACTGTGGATAGCTGTGCCAGCTGAACAGTGCATGAGTAAAGAGTAATGCAAAAAACTCGACAGTGTGAGATATGCTGTACTCCCATTCTCTCTATACTTCTTGCACATGTTCTTTTTCAAATTAGCTCGGTCCCAGTCCTCAGAAATATTTAGGCAATGAATTGACAGGAACTTTGACAAGCTAAATTTTAGGTCCCACTTTTGAAACCTCAACAACTAAACACCTTCTGGTCTGACCATTCACTGGAGACAAACAACAACAGAGATCCTTTCTCATAGAAAACCAAGTTTATGACCATTCTGGCATCCCACTCAACTCCTCTCTGACACACATTTGCTGTAAGCTTCAGCCAAGAGGCCTCTGTAAAACTCCATTTGCACATAACAACGTTCCATGAAGCTACAGCTACAAACACTTGTTCTCTCTTGAAAGTGCTTTTGTTACTTCTAGCTGTCATTTTCCTGCCAAACCTACACCCTGAACTACCCCATCTAATTGTACTCACTGGCCATCTTTCCCCTTTTTATTGGCAGTATTTTTCTTGTTAATTGTGCATGCTTGGTTTTAAAGAATGGTGTCTGCCTTTCCTTATGTGGCTCTGCAAGGAATATTTCTGCATCCTGGGTTGTTTCTCTGACATGTTTATGCCTTGCTGGTTACTGTAAAAAATGCAAGACATATTATGTGCTGCGGAAAACCAGGCTGGCACTTTGCAGTTTTAATGTTGTGCCTTATTGTATAGTTAAAATAAATGTACCTGATATCAGCTTTATTACTCCTATTAGACGGTCTAATGGCTTGAAGTGCAGGAGTTCTTCCAGCAGGATATTAAAGGGAAAGCACCGACTGCTCAGCCCAGCCCCTGTACTCAGTAGCACCCAGGGAGCAATCAGGGACTCTGCAGAGCTACACATGATGCTCTGCTGAGGCTGTGTTAGGGCTCTGAAGTCAATCTCTTGCCTCCAGATACTACATTTAAGATGTGATAGAGTGTCAAAAAGAAGTTAGCACAACAGAAAAAAAGTGAGAAGGTCTACAGATGTTGTTTGTAATCGCTGTCCATTTCTATTTTTATTAAAAATATTGCATTTTGTATACTGTAAAAGCTCCCCTCTGAGTGATGCTATAGCAGTCACACAGGAAAGGTTTATTCAACACTGCTGAAAGTTTTTCAATAAATATGCCTATGCAGTTTGAAACATGCTACAATCTTTCCTGACTGACAATTGTATACAGGAATGAATATGGCAATCCAGAGCTCAGTACTGTTTGGGGTCTTGCGAGCTTTTGCCACTCACTTCTCCTGACAGTGCCTGGATGGGGGTATCTACAGCTGAGCGAGCCACCCTGGGCTTGGTTTACAGACTCAGTGGTGTTTAGGATGCTGTTCACCTCTGAGCATGCCTGTGTTCTGTGTTTGGTTAGATGAATCACATCAAAATACCTGTGGACTGTACTGACTAAATCTCCATTGACCATCCATGGATGAGATACTACCTGAGACAGTCACTTGTATCAGAGACACCGAATGTTAGGCCAGGTCGGTCCCACAGAACATGTGAGCTTTGATTTACGTATATTCACTAAAAATTCACTTTGATCTAGTAGTCCTTGGCTCTTTTTGACTCAAATGTTAATTGAAGTGAATACACTGGAAACACTTCTATTCAGCCAGAGGAACCCTGCTCTGTGTGTCTCTGATGGAGAGTAAGTGGTTCGGAGGCCTGTTGTTATCAACGCTGAGGAATATACTGAGGGAGGGTGAGAGAAGGTGTTAACTCTTCAGCCCAAGAAGATCTCAAATGGGTTGCAGTCGGAGCAGGCTGATATGGATGCACCTCAAAATTTCTCCTAAGCAGAACTAGTGGCTTACCTCTGTTTCTTAACAGAGATGCTGAAGTTTTGAAGAAATTGCTCAGGGCCGCATGACAGCATAAAGCACGCTGGGGGTCAACTAGTCATTTTTAGCTGATGTATTTTTTCTTCTGCTCATTCTGGGTCTAGAAGTGAGAGGAAAGATCCTGCTGGCCAAGGGAAAAGCCCCATGAGTACTCATCCACATGTGCACATCTGCACTTCCAGGTCTGGGATACTTTGTGTGGCAGAAGGAAAGAGGGAGCTACCATGATGTTAGTCCAGGGAAAAAGTCTGACCGATAAGGAGTAATTTAAATTTCTAACTACGATCTATGGAGGTGCCCAGCAAAGAGGCCTCAGCATTGAAAAGAAAAGATTGGCTTTGACAATACGGAACAAAGTTTCTGAGCCTAGGATCTGCTAAGTATTTTTATAAAGAACAAATTTTGTCAATTCTACCACCTTACCCAGGGTTTAATCAGATCCTGTGCTCAGATGAGCTGTTTTAGCCACTGTAACTTTCTGGCCCAGGAGAGCTCAGCTCAGATGGTGCATTTGATCTGCAGTGAAATTGTTCTTTTCACTCAATTTCCCAGCTGTGTTGCCTCTGGCACAAAAGGTCAAGAGATCTGAGTGAATTGTCCTTGGCTCATTCAGGATCAAAGCACAGGTTTTTCCTGGTTCGACTTCTCTACCCCACCCACACTGTTAAGGGATCGCTGAACCTTCGGTATCCAGTCCCTGACAAGTGCAATAGGCAGTGATAGCTGAAAGCAGCAAAATACACCCCAAGAGATTTCCTCTGGGCAGATACCAGCGGATCAGCTGAGGACTGAGAAAAGATTCGACGTAGAGAAGGGAGTGCTTCAATCTAACCAAGCTGAAGAAGCAAGGAGAAGCAGCAGATGCAATATGTGCTCCCTGGATGGGCATGCTACTGGAGGACAGGGTGTTTGTCTGTGGTGCCAGGGGAAGATGTAGAAGGAAAGAACATGCCAGTCGGTGCTATGCAGGTAAGGAACTCTGAGCTCTCTGCTTTGGTTAACACTGTCTCAACTTGTGTTTGTGAAGGAAACTAAGTAGAGGAGTAGGTGTCTTATCCCTGCTTAACTTGTTTCATTGTGTAATTCCAGGTAAGACATTGTTCTTCTGTCATTCACAGAAAAGTCACGAGAATATCTCTGTGTCTCTGAAGTAATCATTGTCAGTAAGGCATTATGGGAATGTCAGGACAGGACTCATGGCAGGTAGTACCCCTATTTATTTTATTAGGCAGTGTAGTACAAATGTTGGAAGAGCTTTATGTTCTGAATATTGCAGTGGTCCCATTATGGCCATAGAAGCATCAAGTGTAGAAAACTGAGGTGACAGATTATCTTCAGGAAGAGGATCGAATACCTCATGCCTTCTAAGTATTGCTAGTGCGTCTAGTTGAACATAATATCAAAACTCTAGAAAAGCCATCAGTTTTGAGAATACTAGGAAGAAAAAATTTAGACGCAGGTATGACTGGTGTCATTTCTGCCATGTTCTACTTTATAAATTCCATTTTCTGTCTAAGCTGAGGGACTGAGGAACAACTGAGCTGTTTTGCAGCATCCAGCTCCAGCTTCTAGGCGCTCTGATAGATCTCAGTCAGGCACCTATTGCTGTTTTCAAAGTGGTACCTCCTTTCCAACTATAACAACAACCCAGTTGCTTCAGTTGTCATGGATTTTTGGAGAAATACAGGTCTAAGCTTTCTTCTTTGCTTTCTCAGCTGAGAACATTAACCACAGGCTCTAGAGATATTTCCAACAGTTTTTCTGGATATTTAGATGATTTATGCAAGAAACAATTTCAACAAGGAAGACTTCCTCAAAATGCTGTACTGGCCAGGTTCAACATCTACTCTGAGCAGAAGATAAGCATCTATCTGGATTTCTGTAAGGCCTTTGACACAGTCCCCTGCAACATCTTTCCCTCTAAATTGGAGAGATACAGATTTGGTGGGTGGACTGGTCGGTGGATGAGGAATTACTTGGATGGTCACATCCAGAGGATAGTGGTGAGCAGCAAAATGTCCAGATGGAGATCGGTGACAAGTGGTGTCCCTTAGGGGTCCATATTGGGACTAGTACTGTTTAATATCTTCATCAATGACAAAGACAGTGGGATCAAGTGCCAGAAAGTTTGCAGAAGACACCAAGATGAGTGGTGCAGTTGACAAAGGACAGGATGCCATCCAGAGGGACCTGGAGAAGCTTGAGAAGTGGGCCTGTGTGAACCTCATAAGCTTCAACAAAGCCAGGTGCAGGTTCCTGCACGTGGGTCAGGGCAACCACCACTATCAATACAGGCTAGGGGATGAAGGGATTGAGAGCAGCCCTGCCGAGAAGGACTTGGGGGTACTGGTGTATGAAAAGCTGGACATGAGCCACCAATGTGAGCTCACAGCCCAGAAAGCCAATCGTATCCTGGGCTGCATCACAAGCAGTGTGGCCAGCAGGTCAAGGGAGGGGATTCTGCCCTTCTGCTCTGCTCTGGTGAGAACTCACCTGGACTCCTCTATGTCCAGCTCTGGAGCCCTCAGCACAGGAAAGACATGGACCTGTTGGAGCAGGTCCAGAGGAGGGCCATGAAGATGGTCAGAGGGATGAAGCAGCTCTCCTATAAGGAAAGGCTGAGAGAGCTGGGGTTGTTCAGCCTGGAGAAGACTCTGGTGAGATCTTAGTGAAGCCTTTCAATATTTAAAGGGGACTTAAAAGAAAGATAGGGACAAACATTTTATCAGGGCCTATTGCAGTAGGACAAGGGGTAATGTTTTTAAACTAAAAGAGGGTAGATCTAGACTAGATATAAGGAAGAAATTTTTCACAATGAGGGTAGCGAAACATGGGACCAGGCTGCCCAGAGGTAGTAGATGCCCCATCCCTGGAAACATTCAAGGTCGGGTTGGACTGGGCTCTGAACAACCTGACAGAGTTGAAGATGTCCCTGCTCACTGCAGGGAAGTTGGACTAGATGACCTTTAAAGGTCCCTTCCAACCCAAACTGTTCTATGATTCTATGATTCTAAGATTTTGATTCAAGATCTGATCCAAAGCAGATAGAGAAAATCCCAGAGCTCAGTAGGAGCTCTAATTCACTGATTTCCAGCTGCAGAGTGGGAAGTCCTGCATGTCAGACTTCCAGAGAGGCCTGATTCAGTAAGCATTTTCTGAAAACATTAGTGGAGCTGGCCCTAAAGTCAGGACAGTCAGAGGAAGCAGACATCCATCTCCTTTCTGTTATGAGGTCTTGGCTGGATCTACAAATGTTTAACAGCAAAAAAAGGCAGATAGCTGGGGAATTTCAGTTCTTACTGGGCGAGCAACAGCTGCACGGGGACTTAAAGTATCCAAGAAGTATTTCAAATAGGTGGATGTGGGTTAATATGTTATCCAGTTCCAAAGATTTTCAGAAGGCATACTGAGACTTGCATACAGTAACAGAGGGTTGAGATACCAAACACACTAAAATTCCAAAGCACAGAAGGATTTTCCAGTCAGAAGATAAAATATTGTTAGAGTGGCCTGTCTGAACTGTCAGAGCCTGTGTGCATTTGGTCTAGAAAATATCCATGAGTACAATATTTCATGACATGTCTTATATTTCCCATAACATAGTTACCGCCTTTGCAAAAAGAGCCCTCTTTCTGCGGTGGTGTGTATTTCTCTGATCCTTGATGAAACATAAAAGTAGGAACACCCATGACAATGCCAGGAAAAAGATCATTAAAATAGTTTTGACTCTAAAAGTTTAGGGTGAGTTTGCAGTGAAAGTTTGTGAGTGGGAAATGATGCACTTCTCATTAAGTCCAAATCAGTTCTCCTGTCCCTGTTGATGATCTGCCCTTGTTTCAAACCAATTAAACTGGAGCTAATGTCTCAGTTGGTTTGAGACATGCTGTCTTTGTTACATACAGCTCCTTTTGTGCACAAAGTTATAATGGATTTTTTTGTAACCTACATCCATATTGGAGAATAATCACTTTTTACAAACACAGAAGATCTGGTTCCTGAACCAGACAACTTTGAACTTCATTCATGGCCAAATGAGGGAAAACTGAAAGGGTCCCATTGACTTCACTGCATTTTAGATCAGGCTGTCACTGTCTACATTCAGTCAAGGACATATAGTAGCTAATTTAAGGCCCATATTGTGAAAGCACTGAAAAGCCCCATGACAATGCAGTACACATTCTTTTTAGCACTTGCCTTTGGTGAAGGGTGGCTGAAAAGCTTTATGGAGGAAGAGTTTTCAGAAGAAATTCAGAAGAATGAGCATTCAACATTGCTTGACTCTAAGGGAGTTCTCAGAATTGCTTTTTTTCTGGGAAGTGGGTGGAGTATCGAAGGAATATTTTTAAAAAATCAGATTTTGAGATGAATCAGATGGGCATATAAATTAAATTGTCTGCGTGTAACTCCAAATATTGCTGCATTTGGGTGTACCTGCTGAGAGATACATCTGTTAGAAGAACTCTAGGATATCTTTGATTGGAAAGCCACACAACCCCATAAGCAAAGCAGTTAAGCAGTGAGTATAAATTCTGAGGTAAAGTGGGCTTAGAAGACTCACTCTACAGGCATCCTTGTAAATGTGCTCTGCTGTAAATTTCCAGCGCCTTTAACCAAGTATTCAGTTCCTGAGACAGACCTGAACATTGAACTCATGGTGATACACCACCACCATGTGGTTATTGATAGGAAAATAAAGTGCCGCTGAATACTGAGGAGCAACCTAAGCTGATGTTTCAAAATTTGGGAGATGCGTAGTTGTTGTGGTAAGAGAAGATCCTACAACACTTGACCACTGCTATTTATATGAGTTGCAATAGACTGTGAACACTGAGACAGAAAATCTGTGCTTTGTCCAAGCTTTTGTTCCAGGTCTGAAGTTAAACCAGGCACAGAAGGACACACTCATGCACCGTCAGATGAAGCAGTACATAGCATTTTAACCTGTCTGAATGTCACTGTTGTATGTTCTTATACGTCTGGGACACAACACATGCGGAGTGTGGAGTAAAGAGATTGTCCTTGTTGCTGGGAATAGCGTGATGTATTTTTGTCAAGGCAGAACATATGTTCTTTGAAAAGCATTCTTTAGTACATGCTTTAGAGGGAAGTACTGCATAGTATAGAAAAGCATGACACTGTTTTGTTCTGGCTTTCCTGTAGAGTATCTAATTCATTTTGAGGAGGTTTTTCGTGGAAGAGAGGTTCCAGTGGAGTGTCTGGGAGAGTTCAGTGATGTTACTCCTTCCGTTAGGACTGGATGCGAAGCAGCTCCTGAAAACTTCCTTCTCTGAAACAGCATTGGGGTCACTGTGCAGAAGGCCGAGCACTCTGTTTCTTTTTGTTTGCAGAAGCTGAGGGATCTCATTCCTTATTCTGCTTTTGCCATACCATTAGTTTCATCCCTACTCAGATCTGTAGGACGTTCCAGAAGGGAAACAGTCTTTATACTAACTTTCTGAAACATTCATTGCGGTTGGTTCTCTCTCATGATTAGGAACAGTAGCGGAACCAAATTCCTCTGGTCTTTGAGGGTCTGCTCTGGTTGGGCCTTAATTGTCTCTGCAAAGTGAAGGCTGTCAGCTTCCTGTCCTCTTCCTCCCCTTCTTCTTCTCGCAGATCCAACCTCTTCTTTATTGGGAGTTATAATGGATCTCTGAATGTAAGTCTGATTAAATGTTTTGGTAAGACCCTTGTATGTGATGGATCCAGATGTGGCTGCAAAGCAGATTAAGGCAGCTGTTGCTATATTTTAGACTCTGCATTGTGTAAGAGCCTCTAAGCAGAGACCTGAAGGAAAAGCACTCTGACATGCTATTATGCAGTAGAGACGTGCAGGGATTTTTACCTCCTAAAATAGTAGCTACTTGTGCAGGTGTATAACAGCAAAGGAATATATTCAACCACACCAAGAAACACCTCTGTCTAAATTATTTATCTGGTCTTTTAATAGCTCATTGCTTCAGAATGAATTTTCCTCTCGCCTCTTTCAGCCTAATCGTGGAAGGTGCTGAAGCACTTGGTTTTCACATGCCTGAGGGTGTGGAGCCATAATGAAGCTTTTCTCTGCTCTAATAAGAGCAACATCTCTGTCTCTCTGCACCAGTGGTACAGCGTAATAAAAGTGCTTAGCCATGGACAGAAAGCTCTTTCAAAGGCAATATCACCTCAGCCATGTTTTTCTCTGGGACCCTCTTAGGAGGATGTTCCTTCATGACACCAGGAACTTAACTGTGGCTTCTCTCTCTGACTCTTTGAATTGTAATTTTTGGTGCCTGCAGATACCAGATATTCATTTGGGACGTAAATTACATGGGACAGGAACTAGAGCATTGCTTTTGTGTATGATCCCTCCACAGCCTTCAGTTGAGTGGAGGTTAAGCACAAACCTGATGGAAGTATACCAAGACTCAGACTATCCAAAATCAATCTCTTTTCTGGGATACTTTCCAGCCTGTATTTCGAATTATGGGGGAGTTATGGAACTGATGAACCTATTGTGCAGTAAATGGCTTTCACAGTAGTTGCGACATTTAGGAGTAGGGTGTTTGGGTCAGAGTTACCAAGCAGCGACCATATCCTCCACAACAGGCACTCTGGAAAAAAATGGGGAAGAAGGACAGGGTAATGAGCAAGAAATGAGGCATGAAGTCCTGGTGCAATAGTCTAATATCAAAATACTACAGTAGGAGTAGAGACATTTTACCTCTGGCACCTTTTGTGATCATACAGGAATCCTGCATTCATTTCAATTGTCAGGGTTTTAAAAAGGGTGTTAAGTGAGACAAGGTAGTAAGAAGCCGTAAATGCTGAATAATTGACAGACTTGAAGAGCTCTATTTACTTAGTTTATCCAAAAGGAGGCTAGAGTCCTTTCAGAGCATCCTTCCAAAGTGCTCAGTCAGGGGAACACGTTAACTGATGCAGAGGCAAGAGGAAGGAAGTGATGTTCCACTTCATAGCGCTTTCTGTCCATAACGCTGTACATGTACTACATCGTAGCACTGCAGAAGACATGGTTAGAGTTGTGATCACCACTCAGCAAAGAAAAACACCAGGTTTAGATGTCTCTCCAGCAGAAAAAGGCATAGCAAGAACTCATGGTCGAGTACAAAATCAAGATGAATTCAAATGACAATTAGACAAGTGATTTTAATAATGAAGGAGATTTGCCATTGGAATGAGCTGAAGAGACAGTAGGTCTGCCAAATCTTCGTACCGTCACATCCAAACTGATTACCTTTCTGGGAGACAGAAGCTGAGGAGAAGTCACTAGACAAAATTCAAAGATAGCTGGGAAGAAAAAGCACCATTTAGATGTCAGCTGAAAAGAGCTGACAGCTTCTAGCTCTAAACTGTACTAATGCTTGAATAGTCTATGAAAAGGTCTTCAACATAGAGCATTTCAAGCAATGCCAAGCTTTTACATTATTGGTAACTGCCATAATAAACACTATATATGCGTCTGCTTTTGCTCTGTCTGAGGATTTTCAGGGAAAGAGTTAAATATCTGATTAAGCCCCAGAGGAAATCTACTTTCATTATTGCTTCAGTCACAGGTCACTCTCTCAGATGCTCTTTTTCACATGCTCAGCAGTACTAAAGCAGGCAATGTTGGAAGACCTGGAAAATCTGCAGAGCTGTAGGTCTCTCAGTCAAACTTCTCGCTACTTTTCCTTTACCTTGCATCCTCTCTTCCTCATCCCATCTTCCAGCCATGGGTGACAGGAAATCTCTGAATTCAAGATCTGTCATTCTTCCGTAGATCTTGATGGATCCATCCTACAGGCATAGGTCCTGCTCAGCTGTAACCCAAAAAATCCTGTGGCAATTTATTTCAATACTTAATGGAGGATGGGGGGCTGTGAGAAAAAGGATCACTTTCTGGTTTTAAACACATGGCTTAAAAGCATTTGGTGCCTTAGTTCATGTGCTATGAAAACCAGCAGATAGTCTCTCTCAGCTATTGTCTCCACATCTGCCATGATTCTGTGCATCTTTGGCTAATTGTTTCTTGGATGGAAACTATTCTACACTGCTGATCATCTCTGTCACTCTTCTCTGCATTCTTTCTAACGCTACTGTCTGTTGTTGAGCTGTGATTACCAGAAACACAGACAACTCTAGACACACCAAAGAACTTGAACGTAATGTCATAATGATGTTTTGTTTAATCTGCTCTTCAGTAATTCAATTTGCCTTTTCCAGAGTAGTTACATGAACAATCGCTACATGATCACTTCTGAGTGGTAAAACCTGATTTAGAGGCTATCACTGTATCTAGAGTCGTGTTTGTTTTTATTTTTGTTCATTGCTTTGTATTTATCTAAGCTGAATTACCTCTGTTATGTTATCACCCAGCTACTCAGCATCTTCTGATTCTTCCACAGTCTTTCCAGGGCTTAATAATTTTAACATATAACCATGTGAACAGAAGGCAGCCTGTTTGCAGTTAGCTTCTGTTTAACCAGGGCACAGAAGGTGTGTGGAAACTTGCAGCTACCTGTGTTGCTCTATGTGCATCTACCTTATAAAATCTTTCAGTGTACCCTGATGGTCAGAGAACTTTTGGAGGCAATGTTACCAGCTTGGGGTGGGAGAGCAGCAGAAGAAGGAAAAGCCTAAACACACATAAATAGTTATATTTCTCTCTAACTTTCCATTTTTCCCAAGGTAATCTGGCCTGATCAGCGGGAGTTGAAGTGCCTCTTCGAGGTTAACACCCATAATCAGACTCCAGAAAAATGAATGGTTGAATGATTACAGGGAATTCTGAATGGCTCGCTGTACTCCACTAAATTCTGAATCTTTAAGAAATATACTCTGTAATTCATCACATTAATCTACACAAGAGTCATGCACAGGTTCTGCGCTGTGCAGAGCTTATTTGGTCACGGCAGATGAAACGTGTGTTCCCACCATGGTCTCAGTTGAGTGGACTTTTCTGGCAGCACAGGATACAGCTCAGACAGGGCAAACAGACTTCATTCCTGGCGTGACAGAGCTGACAGAGTAGTTGTGTCCTCACAGTGTACCTAAAGTATTGTAGGATCTCAATGATTTGAATTCATGGCGTGCTTCAGCCTCTACAAAGCCCAGATGATAAACAGAAATATAAATGAGCCAGTGGGTGAGCAGTACTAACAGTCAAGCAAGGCAACTAAACTAATGCTGGAAAATAGGGCTACGTCATTTGAACTGAGTTCGTTGCAATGACGGTGACCCGTTTTGGGGTTAAAGTGTGTTAAGCAGAACATTTTGGTAAAAAATATCCTCGCCATTAGAGGGCACCAAATCACTTCAAAATCTGCCTTTCTATCTAAAGTCTAGGAGTTGTGCCCAGCCTACGCAGAGCCTGAGCCTTGAACTATCCAGCCACAACTGAAATGAATTTGCAGTCGTACTTGTTGCATCTCAGTGTCCCCCACTAGACTGCTACCGTTTTGGCCCCAAATCCCACCAGTGTAGCTGGCAAGTTTTCAGAACTGTCACATTTCAGAACGGAAGACGTGCAGCCGCCTGCCTGCTGGGGGAACACAGGGAAAATCTTATTTACACACATTTCTACCCCTGTCAGGCATATAGCCTTTGGGGATGGAAGCTGCACTGTGCAAACAGCAATAAACTTGTGAGGTTTGAAGGGTGTGACAGGGAATGTGACCTATTAAAAGACAAATAGGCTGAAAAATATGGAAGTGGGTGGAGTACAGCTGTTAGGACACTGCCTAACTGCTATTTATCCCTGCCTAGCTACTACTTACATTTGCTGCTATTTGTCTGAGTTTTACTTCAGTCACCTTACTCTTCGGTGTGTTTTCAGTTTCTATTGTTTTGCTCACCTTACCTCTTTTAGTTTCTTCCTGGATAAAGATCAACTTCAGTTGCCAGGGGGCTGCTAACCGGCTGCCAAAGGAAGGGGTAAGCTGCACAGAGGAGTAGCCCTTGAAAACTTTTCCATCTTGGCCATGACTGAGGATCTTCAGCTAAGATTCATTCAAAGCCTTGGGTTAGGGTTGTGGTTACGACAGAGACAAAGCCTAGAGAAGCAATTGGGGTTGGGCTGCAGAGGAGTTGCTGAAGGGTGCTCTGTTTGTTAAGCATCTTCTGACAAGTGATACACAGGCTTTTGTGAATATTTGATAGAAGAAAATGAATGCTTCACTCTTTAGGGAAAGCGGAACAAGACCAAGCAATTAGATAGACTGCTGAGAACCCAGAGCAGCTCTGCTAACATTAGATGAGTTTCTGTGGCTGTGATTTACTCTATTTCACAGTCTTTTAATGCTGTTGAGCTTGGGAGGGTTGTCCCAGATCTACACGAGGCTGAAACATCCTTTGACTCTGCACTGAGGGCAAAATCTAGTGGAGATAAGCATAAGGAGACCAGTGTGTTTTATTATGGAACTGAGTTGTACAACCTCTAAATTATGTCACCTGGTGTGAATGTTCTCTGTAAGTTATTAAATATTTGAATAAAGAGTAATTTCTGAAATATATCTGGCTGGCTATGAGGATCATAGTGTGATGTCGACATTAGTATTCTTTGAAGGGAGGGGACTCGCCACAGTGTTTGGGACCTTTTTTCCTTGCTTCTCTTCTTGTGGGTATGTGAGATAAAGCAGTGCCAACTTCTTTAAAAAGGGAAAAGAAGAAAGAGAAACAGCAGTTGCACGAGCATCTCTGAGAAGCACCAAAGAATTTAGGTTAATCCTAGCTGAATTTGTAGTACTGAAAAACATCTCTTTGGGGAAGGACAAGCTTTCCTCTCTAAGCCACAACCAACTATGTGTAGAGGAGGAGAGACAAAAGTATTGGATACAATGGTGTTGGGACTGAGTTAAGTGTAGCCAAGTGCAAGGAATGATGGAATTTTACATTTTAGCATTTAGTAACAAGAATCCAAGTGACAAGCTTTACCCTTGAGAAGAACAAAACATTTCTCTAGAAAGTGTCCTTTCTTTTGTGTTTTAATGAAAATGAGATCCTAAGATGAGATTTGTATCTGTTAATTTTGGTTGTCTATAACGTATAACATGTCTTAACGTATAACATGTCTGAGTGAGGTGTCTAAGCTCCTCTCAAAATCAGTGGAGATCTAGTCAATAAAGTCAACGCGTTTAGGATGTGATTCACTGGACCAGATATAAGAGTGTATTTTACTGTGAAAATATACCCTAAATTACACTGAGTAACTCACCACTGACTAAAAGCTGTGTAGGCAATAAACAGAAATGTAGATGCTCATACTGTAAACACTCACATGTAGTCTGGTGAAGCACGCTTTTAACATCTCTGAAGCTGCTTATTTGGAAGAAACGCCAAATCATCAATGCTAGAAAATGTTTTCAGTATTTCTTATACACCAGTGTTACAACAGTGTCCATAACAGTATCAAAAGCATTGCTGAGGAAGATCATTACTTACGTTACTGTGACTGGAGGTTAGATGTTCCAAAAAAGTAGTTTAAATTCAGGTGATTGGAAGGCATTGATCAAAGCCAGACTGTCAAAGGACAGGGTCCCACTTGCATGGGTCTGGGTCTGATACAGTTATAATGTTCTTTGTAACTGAAAAAAAATTAAAACATAAAAAGAGACCTTTTGAACAAAGAGTTTGAATTGATAGAGCTTGGCTTCAAGTCTGACAATTTCATTCTCTCCCCTATACACTATCAAAAAAATACGCGCTTTCAGTGGTTCTACACTGCTGAAAGCTATGTTAATTCAACTGCCTAAGCATCTTCCAAGGCCTAGTGTAGTTATCCAACCATTTCTGTGTATTTATTACACCGAATACCTTTCAAAACTAAGAAGTGGGAATTTAAGTGTTGGCATATTGAAAGTCACACAACATGTGAGGTGTGTGTGACTCAAGAGAAGTCACACTGTGACTTCTAACTCTTAGTCCACTAAATTACAATGTCATACCTAGCAAAAAAAAACCACGGTGCTGGTTAGTTCCTAAAACCATTGCAAGATGTAAAGGAAACCTGGCTGCATGATTCTTGCGCTCACAAAAAGGGTTCGTTTCTAGGTAAATCTTGTCTTTTCTCAAGGTTAGACAAAGTTCTACAGGTGATCGCTTGCCCAGCTTGTCAGGCAGGATAAGTTCTCTGTTTTGCTTTTTTAACCTTCTGACTTTTCCAATAGTTTTCGCTACCCACGCAGATTCTGGTAATGGACATGACAGTTGGTTTCAAACAGGAAGATAATATCTATCAGTTAGTAACTTCAAGCATTCCTTCTGAAGAAAATAAGATGAACTCTTTTCCTGGTATCTCAAGTGTACTTATTCCTAGGAAGAAGATGGTTGCACTTTTTCTGATTGTGTAGATTCCACTTTGAGAAAAAAATGTGCTGAATATAAAAAAGCAGAATTAGACAGTCTTGTAATGTCCCACCCCAAATCTTGTAATTCCTGTAAGCTAGGGAAGAGGTATTTGTTGTCTTGTTCATGTGCAGATGAAGATAAAATTTTCTTTTACCGACTGACGTCAATGGATTTGCTCACTTTAGGACCAGAAATTTCAGAACATGACCTCTGAAGTTTATTTCTACACAAAAAACTTTGATGATAAGGTAGAACAAGGGCTGAGATATGGATGGTAGAAAGTGGAGTCCAGTTCAAGAGCTGTTCTAAAAATTTAGGCTTAAAAGCAGCTTCTAAAATTTCAGAGAATGTGATGGGGAATATTGGGACCTATTTTCTAGAAATGCTGAGTACCTGCAATGTTTATTGGCACTCTAGAAATTAATGTCTTGAGCTGTATAATCAAAATCAAGACCTGTGTAAAAAATGTTGAAAATCTCTCCTTCTCACCAATACACCATCCTAAAACTTATATACCACTCCTTACTTAAGGGTGGTATGTTGTGGCTTCACAAATCTAGGGGTTGAGTCACGAAAAAGCAAATCCTATAAACTAGTGTCTTCCAACCTAAGCCCCGTTAAAATGAGAAAGAGCATGATCAACATCATATGGGCTGCCAATTTTCAGGCATGCTTCCCAAGATGGTACATACTAGAGAGCCCCCAGAGTTAACATAATCTTGGAAATATGCTTCTTCCTCTCTGACCCTTGTGATACCTGCTCTTTCCTGACTCACGCAGTGCTCATGGATTCTTTTGATTATCTTGAGAAAGCAAGGAACTGAAGCATTTATGGTCCTCCTGCTAATAGAGTCAATACAGGCCTGGAAGAGTACTGCCTTCTTGTTATCCAGCAACTCTGAAACCACACTGAACTCAAGATAAGGAAAGGTGAAACACAAATAAATGTATTTCTTCACTGCATCCCACATAGATAACGTAATTTCAAAGGTGATACAGAAATGACAGCAGTCAAGCAAACCAGTCCTCACTTCTGGTCTCCTGATATTAAAATACAAAAAGCTTCGTGCATTTTGTCTCTTTTTAGACGGCGGTTTCATTGTGATTTTCCTGACAAAGGGTAAGGAGAAATTTAAAATGGTGTTAAAATTGGTTCTTTAGGGCAACACACTCCTGCACTGTGCTTAGGTACATTTGTTCAAATCACCTCCGACAGGCCGTTAGTTTGTGCTGAGACCCAGTGGGAGGCTAAAACTGATGGGCCCTGGAAGTGGCCGGCCCCTTCAGGACATCCTGCAGGCAGGCTCCCTTGGAAAGGCACTCCCTTCTCCTGGCTTGCCCAATGCTCACATACACATGCATATTCATGACTGTCTATTCTTTTGGGCAAAAGAGAAAATTTCTTTAGAAAACTGCAGCAGCAGAACAGGGCTGTGCTTTCAAGTATTTTGTCTCTCCCAAAAGAAAATAGCTGATGCCATGAAAAGTTTTGTGCAACTGTAAATGTGCTCAACTATGCTATAACGTTTCATGGAGGGGGAATTTCCTTTCCCAGCCCAGCTGCTGAATAGTCTGTGCCTCCAGGCTCCACGAGGAATCGAGAAATAGCACCAGACATCATACTAATTTTTTTTTTTCCACCCCATATTCAATAATCTGGGAAACAGAAATTCCCCTGTATAATAGAGCATTCCTCCTTTCCTCCAGTCTGAAATCACAGGTGCAGACACATGACACAACGAACACACATTGCTGTAACCCAGGTCTCCTTCAAGACATTTTTATAATGAAGTATTGTGGAGGAAAACCTCCACACCCAACTTCACACAACAATTCAATCAAGTGTTTTTAAAGGGCATTGCTGTCAGCTTGGGAGTAGTGCTGACTATAATAAGGTAACACTATATAAATGAACATGCACCTGTTTAAGTTTCCACTTTCTGCTTACACATACATTATGCCTTTTTGTTTTCAGCAGCAAAATGCTTCACTAACTAAAAAACGATCTGCTAATCGGGAAATTGGGAGATCTGAGATTTTCCCCTCATGACCAAGACATCCTAAGAGACAAGGGAAACATTTCAGATATTAGATTTGCCCTGAAATGTTCAAGTTGTCCGGTGTGATGTTCAACCATCTACAATGGAAAGCAAAAAGGTTCTTGTGTTAGAAGCAAGTGTATAACTTTTGCAATAGGCAATTAACTAGGCCCTTATAGGCGAATAAAGATAATTTTCCTAAATTCAGCAGAATTATATTCCTTGTCCTTAAAGATAAAACTAGTTAAGTTTCCAAGAGTCTCTTCAAAAATGTTTCATAGGAATCCTTGATTATTTTAATCTTTTTCTGTAGGGATGATGCTCCACTTCTTGGCGAAGACTAGTCCTCCCTCCTATCTCTTCTCCTGCTTTTTGTCATAGTTGTACCCGGCGGTTCTGAGTTGCTCATGGTCTCTGGATGCGGAGGGACAGCCAGATTGATGAAAGCCATTTTTACTGTTATTCTTTGAGTTTCCATGTTCCTTTCTTTTGTAGGTGACAAGGGCGGGTGAACCAAAATGTTTATTTTTATCCTTTCTGTATTTTTCATTTGTTATGACAACACCTCGCTGTCCCTTAGAGATTGCAGGAAGGTGCTGTACCACAAAGCCTGGGAACTGCATCTGCCTCCTCACTTTCTGCCATCACCCAGTGCATCCTTACCACTGGAAAGGGCCACAAAATTTTCTTATTTGTTTTTGGCCGTTTTGTGGAAAACACTGTTTTGCACTGATATCGATTTTGAAGCGGCAGCTGATGTGGGTGATTTCTTAGCTGCCTCTCTGTGCTTTGCCCCAGGAGCTGACCTCTCCATGCACTGTAAGAATGCAGCTCACAGCTCCACAAGGTCTCCAGACAGGCTGCTGCTCATTGCTTCACACGTGACTTGTGGGGTCTGAGAAAGCTGCTTCACAGGCTTTAGCTTTAACCATCAAGATCTCTTTTTTCCATCGCTAGAATGACCTTGGAGCTCAAAGACGCATTCCAGGGAAGGCTCCTGATGTGGAGGAACTTGTCTCTAATGTGAAGAAGGAATTTGTCATTGCTTAACTAGAGTCTCCTTTGCAAGTTGAGACTTCTTGCTCTGGGATGGTATGTTCTAAGCCTTTCACATTCCCCTACTGATTTTCACACCTAAGAACAAGACAGAAGCAACTGTCTCTTGCCCTCAGGATTTCCATCTATAGTAGGAGGGTGATAATACATGGGAAGGCTCTAAAATGACCAGAGACCTGCCAGATTATGTCTTGATTCAGACTCTCTGCATGATATTGAGTTATATTTTTCCACATGCTCTGCCACTGATAGAGACAGTTGTATTATAGAACCAAGCTTTAAGAAACAGGTCTAAGGAAAGAATTAGACAGGGCTGAGAAGTATGTTCTTTATCTGATTAATAACATCATGAACTCACACCTTTATAATGGCATCAGCTATTACTATAACTTGCCAAATCTCGATGGACTCATAACAAACACGCTAAAATACTTTGTAATACAAATGGGTCCCTTGCTAAGTTTTCATCTGTTGCTCGCTGTCATTGGGACTACGCTCTTCGACCTGAGCTACGTGTGTCTTTACAGCAGCAACAAGAGGCCTGTGGCTCTGCTGCCTATGGCTCCTGTGCTGACTTCCTTCCCTTTACACTGAGCCCTTGTAGGAAAGATCCCAGTCCACTTCTCTGCCCTGTATTCAACACGTGATGCTGCTTACAAAGGCTGATGTGGGTTCGGAATGAAGGGCTCAGCCAGGACAGTCATGGCTGTACCCAGGGTGCATTGGCACAGCTGGCTTCAGGCTGAGGGATTGTGAGAGCTTTGGCTTTCCTCCTCTGATTACTCTGCTTGATCAGGCTTCTGCTGAAACAGCATGTGTGTGAGTTGAATATGAGCTCAGATTGCACTATGGAACAATCTTAGACTACAGCATCTTCATTCCTTCAGTGCCAGTGCTAGTACGTCATTATCTGTCAACAAAAAAGCTTTCCTGAAGCAAGGTTTGTCTGTGAATACTCAATGTTGCAGAGTATTTCTAGGGTGTAGCTGCAGGAGGAATATAAATACCTCCCTGAACAAAAAGAGATGACAAATTTGGGGTTTAAAAAAAAAAGGGAAAACTGCTTTCAAATAAAGTGTAGAAGTTTATTTGTCTGGTGGCTGGAAAAACATAACCACTTTCTTGATGTTGCAAGATGACAGGGGGACCAGCTGCATCAGGGCCTCTTCAGGTGTCTGGAAGAGAAGATGGTGAAAGATACGTTCAAGTATACAGGAATAAGAAAACTGTCCTGAAGACCTGCAAAGATGGATTTTGGCTGGATCATACTTCTATAAACACTGGAGCTGGAATTAAACAAACCCCTTATCTTTCAGTTGTTAGGGGAAGGCCCCACGAAAAGACTGTGATCTGCAACTAGTGAGATTAGCAGGACCGTTCATCAGGTCCTTGAAAGCCTTGCTTTGTGCCTAATGTTACTGCAAAGAGTAGCACAGACAGCTGGGAACAGGTTTTTTAACAGGGTCTGTTGCAGTGGGACAAGGGGTAACAGCTTTAAATGAAAACAAGGTAGATTTAGACTGGATATTAGGAAGAAATTTTTCACAATGAGGGTGATGAAACACTGGAACTGGTTGCCCAGAGAGGTGGGAGATGCCCCATCCCCGGAAACATTCTTGGTCAGGTTGGACGGGGCTCTGAGCAACATGATTGAGTGGAAGATATCCCTGTCCATGGCAGGGAAGTTGGACTAGATGACCTTGCAAGGTCCCTTCCAACTCAAACTAGTCTGTGACTCCATGATTTTATGATCTGTCCAGTGGTCCTCTGAGGACAAAGGTTATCCATGCACCAGAAGCTGTTGCACTTCGGTGCATGTTTTGGTAAGTACAAGCATATAGTGTTAGAGTGCCAAAGGGAAAAATCATGCAAGTGTCAAATATTTTCATTATTCTGTTTTTCCATCGAGTGCTGTTGTCATCTAGTCTCTAGCTCAAAAGCTTTAGTGGTTGTGGTTTTTTTTTCTTTTTTAACATTGCAATTAGAAAATCAAGCAGTCTCTGCATGACACTTGTTTGGAAAGGCCATCATGCTACTGGACTTGTGTATTCCATCACTAGCATAAAATGCCCGTCCACTTGGTAGCAAGAAGATAAAAAAGGGATTTGGATATCTATCTCATCAGACTTCTCTGAAGCTATTGAATGTTCTGAAGACTACGGTACCAAAACTGTCTGATCCAGACTTTGGTGTAATCAACAGAAAATCTTTTCTTGGATTCTGTTGGACACAGTCCATAATTAATTTTTCTTCATTTCTGCATTTATTCTTTTTCCCATTTCTGCTTTGTCCCAGAGGGATGGCTGCTGAAAAGCCACAAGAAAAATTACTTTTCTGTTCTTTTGAGTACTTGTGGGTGGACCCACTGCTGACAAAGGCCAAGCCAAACAGCGATGTTGATAGCACCTCTGTGATGACATACTTAAGAAGGAAAAATCACACAACTGTGGAAGGTCATTTTGCAGCTGGAGAGAGGAGTGAGAACTCTGCAGACCCCAAGTTCATTGAAGAAGGAGGGGGAGGAGGTGGTCCAGGCACCGGAGAAGACGTTCCCTTGCAGCCTGTGGAAAAGACCATGGTGAGGCAGGCTGTCCCCCTGCAGTCCATGGAGGTCCACGGTAGAGCAGATACCCAGCTGCAGCCTGGGGAAAAGACCATGCCAGAGCACATGGATGCCCAATGGAAAGCACCCGTGGACCCGTAGAGAGAGGAGCCCATTCTGGAGCAGGTTTCCTGGCAGGATTTGTGACCCCAGGGGGGGACCCATGCTGGAGCAGTCTGTTCCTGAAGGACTGCACCCTGTGGAAGGCACCCACTCTGGAGCAGTTTGTGAAGAACTGCAGCCCATGGCAAGGACTCACATTGGAGAATTTCATGGAGGACTGTCTCCCATGGGAGGGACCCCAAGCTGTAGCAGGGAAGAGTGTGAGGAGTCCTCGCCCTGAGGAGGAAGGAGCAGCAGAGACAACGTGTGATGAGCTGACCACAGATCCCATTCTCTGTCCCCCTGCGCCACTTGGGGGGAGGAGGTAGAGAAACGCGGGAGTGAAATTGAGCCCAGGAAAAAGGGAGGGGTGGGGGGAAGGTGGTTTTAAGTTTTAGCTTCTATTTCTCATTATCATTCTCTGATTTGATTGGTGATAAATTAAACTAATTTTCCCAAGCTGAGTCTGTTTTGCCTGTGATGGTAATTGATGAATGATCTCTCCCTGTCCCTATCTTGACCCATGACCCTTTTGTCATATTTTTCGTGCCCTGTCCAGTTGAGGAGCGGAGTGGTAGAGATGCATCCTGCCAGGCTAAACTACGACAGTGGTACAGGAATTTTCAGTAATTTGGTGATATCTTCCCTGTAGTCCCAAACCACTCATCAAAAATGGTCCTTTACTAGTTTTCTCAGAGCCAAAAGTTTTGAACAGGTTGGATAAACTTCAGTTATGCATCATATTCACAGGACTAAGTAATAATCCCAAGGCCCTATGGTGATCAGCTCCTATACAGTCCTGTGCTAGAGTGGTGTACTGTACAATTAACTGCTGTTATAGAAGCAAATCACATGTAGTTAATCTTCAAGAGCACACTAAGTGCTTTTCAACATTATGATCTTTTCTATGGCTTTGGCATTTGTTTAACATCTGAAGAATATTTAAGCAACTTTAGGTGCATGCTAACCAAAGGTTGCTGTCTTTGAATTCTTCTGTCTTTGCTGCCTAGTGTGTTGTTCTTGAGAACTCTTCTGATGTTAAAAGACAGCACTCACATGAAAAGTACTCATCCTCTGAACACAGTAATTTTCAGGATAACTGTGACTTTCAGATCCATAGATCCATCCTCCCACTACCAGGTGTTTTTCATTATTTTGACTTTTTTCTTTTTTAATGAAGAGGCTTTTAATTAACTGGCATATTTATATGGCTATGTGTGTAGGACCAGTAGGAGTTAATGTGCATAAAGAAAAAACTAGTACTAAGGATCTAATGTCCACACTATTGACACTTCAGGGTTATTCTGCTCTGAAGGAGCTATAGTCTAGTCTTGCAGAGCCCTTTGTGGTGCAGTGCAAGGAGGTCTATGCCTAAAGAACACTTTCCACTTCAGTTTCATCTGACAGGAATTTGGCTCATGGTCTCCAACACAGATTCACGATGGAACCAAAGCACAGTAAGTGGGGATCACGGGAGATTTGCTTCAAATGTGTAGCCTTGAACCAAGCTAAAGCCCTGGTGTGAATACATCCTGAGTGATTGACTGGAAGGATTTGGAAGGGATGAATGAGGTATCGGTCCTTAGACAGCTAATGGTCAGGAAGGAACACTGTCTCAAACAGCTTGCATTGCTGGGGGGTACAGACACAAGTTTTATGCCCAGTGATGCACTCTGAGAAGCCACAAAGCATCCTACATATTCACAGCAATGAAGTCCCTAGTGAACCAAAGTTGTTCATCTACTTCCTTCCCCATTGAAAATGCAGTCCATGTTAATTTTCCTCTCTTAAAAGTTCTGCTAGCAAACTATGGAAAAAGCATGGTTACAAAAAAAACTCTGCTGGCAGACGAGAGTGCTGCATTTTCAACTAGGTAGGCAAATATCTTACAGCGTAGGGGTCTAATGCATGGTTGGACAAAGTGATTTAATAAGAATCCAGAGTTTTACAGAAGGATACCATTCTGAAATAGTAACTGACATATACAGCAGCTGCACTCTGCTTTTCAGTCATTTTTTTCCACCATTTTAATGAATGTTTTATGTTATCTTTTCTTGCTGCCCGATTGTCCCAGCTCCTGTTACTGAACACAAGGGCCGCATTTCACAACCTGTAACACTCCAGACTGACATAATATACTTATAATTCTGGAAATTCCAAGGCGCGTATACACTTCATGGTAACTCCCAGGCAACTAAGCCCTCTTGGAGTTAGTTATTTTACTGTATTTCATTCCACAAAGGAAACTCTACTCCCAAAGGAAGCAGTAAGCTTTGGCCACCCCTATAGCTGATAACAATCCAAGACTTTCATCACATTTTTTGACCCATTCTTGGCTTTCAGGAATAACAACAGCTGCTGAAAGCAATACAATTTTTAATTGTGCTTCTTTACCTTCCCCCTATGAAGCATCCTTGTGAGAGGCTGAGAGATTAAATAGCCTTGGGGTAAATCAATCTCCAACAGCTGTTGCCTCCAGCATTCTTGACTGTCAGTGACTTCATTGAAAACATATGAGTGATCTTTCAGCATGTTCACAAGTGGAGAAACGTGTCAACTGGGAAATATCCTTCCCCCCAACCCTATCTTCACAAATGTACATGGATGGTTGAATAGTTTCTCAAAAATCCCAGTGGTTCCATGACATTTCTTTCTTTATCTCCTTGGTTTTGTTTGTTAATCTTTTCTTTAATGCAAAGATAGCTCTAAAAAGGATGAGCATGAGTTATGTTTTGTCAGCCTGAATTTCCCCTTAGAAAGCCATTTGTTTGGATATGTAAATAAGTTTTCATAATGCAAGAGGCTGGGGCAGAACTGACTTGATGAGGACTGAAGTCAGGAATGTGGACTGAAAACCAAATACAAAACCGGAGACCACCGCAGGCAGTCCCCGTTTCTCATTAGTGTAGGCAGCTTTTACTTTTATAGTTGCTCTGTAACATCACTGTTCCCGAGCACTTGAAACACAGATGGTATGTGCCCTCTTTTTCCCTAAACATGACCTCCCAGCACTGCTAGCTGGAACCATGTCTACTCAACACCATGTTCAAGACCAAGGCCCACTGCTGTGGGAATACCTCCAGCCCATGGTCCAGCCCTGCTTCTCTCATGCTGAGGTAGCGTTGGCACAACTGCTCCCACCCTGGCAGTGGGGACAAGAGGGGTCGTGGAAGCAATGCGCCAAGTGGATGGAATAAGGCTGTTTCTTAGCAAGGATGGAAATTTTGTATATGTTTGACTTCTTAATCCACTTTGAAATAGTAATGTCTGGGGAATCTACTCCATGTAATTTTGCCGCTCTAATCATTCTAGTACCCATGATGCACACTTCGTGTGTACCTAAAGCTGTCCCTGATTCCACCTGTATCTTTATTCTTTAAGTTGGGCAGATAGGAACCTGATGAGGTTCAACAAAGGCAAATGCAGGGTCCTGCACCTGGGGAGGAACAACCCCACTCATCAGTACAGGCTTGGGGTGGACCTGCTGGAGAACAGCTCTGCGGAGAGGGACCTGGGTGTCCTGGTGGACAACAGGTTGACCATGAGCCAGCAGTGTGCCCTGGCTGCCAAGAAAGCCAATGGGATCCTGGGGTGCATCAAGAAGACCGTGGCCAGCAGGACGAGGGAGGTTCTCCTTCCCCTCTACACTGCCCTAGTGAGGCCTCATCTGGAGACTGTGTCCAGTTCTGGGCTCCCCACTTCAAGAAAGATGAAGAGCTACTGGAGAGAGTTCAGCGGAGGGCTACAAGGATGGTGAGGGGACTGGAGCATCTCTCCTACGAGGAGAGGCTGAGGGAGCTGGGCTTGTTCAGCCTGAAGAAGAGAAGGCTGCGAGGGGACCTAATATATACTTACAAATATCTGAAGGGTGGGTGTCAGGAGGATGGGGCCAAGCTCTTTTCAGTGGTGCCCTGCGACAGGACAAGGGGCAATGGGCACAAACTGAAGCACAGGAAGTTCCGTCTGAACAGGAGGAAGAACTTCTTCCCTCTGAGGGTGACGGAGCCCTGGAACAGGCTGCCCAGGGAGGTTGTGGAGTCTCCTTCTCTGGAGATATTCAAGACCCGCCTGGACGCAGTCCTGTGCAGCCTACTGTAGGTGACCCTGCTTCGGCAGGAGGGTTTGGACTAGATGATCCACAGAGGTCCCTTCCAACCCCTACTATTCTGTGATTCTGTGATTCTGTGATACCTTGATCAAGCTCCATCTTAAGTTTATTCCCATTTTTCATACTTTGGAGACTGTTAAACACAGTTACTCCTTCGATGGCAGAAACTTGCTTCTCCTTTCTAACTAATCTACACACACTTTGCATGCATTTGCTGTTACAGCATTATCTTTTACTGTAAGTGGCTTTTGTTCATCTCTGATTTCTGGTACTGGATTTTGTACATCCCTGATTTTTGGTGCATCAAAGATCGCTATTCCTTTGTCTTGTCACCTTGTGACAGCCCACTTTCAATAGAGCTGCTGTAGTGGGTTAGATCTACAGGCTGGGACTCAGTAAGACTTCTTGGGGGTGAATCTCTGGCCCAAGAAAACTTTTCTTTGAACTTGATCTGCAACCCTAAACTTCCATTTATTTTGACAATCTGAGAATTCATTCCTGTTTTGAACTTGCTGTTTTCCTCCATGTGAGAAACAGTGAAAACACTCTTAGAGCAGTGTAAACTGGACATGTCTCCCTTCCTGCAGATTTCAAGTTGACAGAAAGATTCTTACTCGATTATGGTTTTGCTTCTTCCCTTTTTCTGTTAAGGTGAAAATCACCTTGTTTGAAATGCTCACTTAGGCACTTCCTTTTACTGAAATGCAATATTGTAGTCATATTCCCTTCTGAATTCAAGAGAAAATAAAAGATCTTTGGCTATGTCTCACTTATCCAGCCACTTAACTTGCCATTTATATTCTGTGCCTGAAATGCTGGTCTCACATCCATCGGCAGTGAAACACTGATCAGCTTCAATAGAGTGAATATTTAATACTGCAGGTTTAACAGGTGTGAGCACTGCAAGGTAATAATATCTGTCATAAAAATGACCAGTCCCTTTCACTAGAATCATAACTCAATTAAGGGTTTGGAGGATGGTTATGTCTTCTAAAGCACTTTTTAGCTCTATGTGTTTAAGTAGCTTGAAAAGCAGACTGGAGCATCATTTCTTCTATTTTGGAGTCAGGAAACTCCTGTGGCCGTTTTGGGGAGGCTGTGTCAACCAGTCCTTCCATAATGCTTGGCCAAACAAACCTTCCAGTTGTGTAAAGTTTTTGTCACCTTGGAAGTGTTTGGTGTGATTCTGCTGGAATTACTGGATTGTCATATCACACAGAAACCTGATGCAGTCTTTGGCAGCTGTATGAACCATGCTGAAACAGAGCCGATCTGTGCTCTCTTGACAGAAGATTTACCAGTCTCTCATGCTTATCATGCTGCTGCACAGGAGTGAGACTTGCGTGCTGGACAGGAGTCAGATTTGTGAGCTGGGGAATTTCTCTCGAAATCACCTTTGTTTTCTAATATAACGTGATGCAGAGGTGAAAAAATGAGAAGCTGATCGATGAGAGAGCCCTGCACTGTACTCCTTTATTAGGAGATGTGAGGTCTTCTGAAGCATTAATAAGGAAGGGTCAGCTGTGTTAATTTATACTTCCAGTTCACAAAACTGCTGAAGCGTCTCCTATACAGTGCTTCAAAAGTACCCTGAAGGATGAATATTAATTGCTCAGGAACTATTTTGACCTCTTGACTGAAAAAAAATCGTGAAGGAATGTGTGAATTTTTGCGAGTAGATATCTCATGCCGTGAGGCAGAAGAATTATACTGACTAAATGATGGAGCAGAAGGGAAGGACAATTTTGTGGACTGATATTATAGGACTGCAGTGAAATTTTGCAGCAAACAGTATTTATTATGCATAGGACTCTAGCTGATTCCCCTGCAGCCAAATCACTGTCATCCTTGACCATAAGATACCTATTGCATGGTATCACAATTACTGGGTAACGTGGAGAGTGGAATTGCCCGGCTGGAGGTCGAGCGGCTGATCGGTGGATGTCGGAGTTATTTATAAGAAGCACGAAGAACTACTCATTATGTCCCCACAATCACAAAGAGCCCCAAAGGGACTTACAGCTTGCAAGTTCTACTCTGTTCAGTTTGTTAAGCCAAGGGCTTGAAAATTTTCTCCTTGGGATATACATTTACTTTTCGTTATTATGGTGGGAACAGGAAGAGGCGTTTGCAAACTTTAGAAAATATGTGCAAGGGCTTCCCTCACTGGAGATTTTAATTTCTGTATTTGACACCAATTAAAAAGTCTTTGTGGAGAAGAGATATCTTACCTCCATGGTTCAAATGAACTGTCCACAGTATATCAGCAAACATTGCTCTTCCCAAATACTTTCACGAACTTCAGGGTGACAACGTCTTTCACCCAATTAATGCCACAACTCCCATCTGACTGTGCTCCCACTGAAAAGACCTCAGGCCAGCAGGCCAGATTTCTTCTAGTAATTAGCCTTTAACCTTCCCAGTCTTTGTGCTTTCAGTTGCCACCGACTCTGTGTCAGAAAGAGGTTTTATGTGATTCTTAAAGCCTATTTCACAATGGCTCTGACTTGGCCTTTGGAGTATGTGCATTTATAAGGAAATTGTTTGAGAGAGACATTTTAACGACTATTTAAGAAGGTTAGTGCTGGGACGCCCCTGTAAAGGTAATATAATGCTTGCCTATATCTCCAGATGCAATTTTGTCCGCCTGACTACTTTTCATTTTGTTCTTTTCCTTATGAAGTACAGAAAACCATAAATCTGCTAACAATTGTTATAATCAGTCTGCATATATCAGAAGAAAATAGCATTCATTTTGCAAGCTCAAAGATAGCATAATGTTGTTTTCTAAGTTCAATCTAACCAGTCACTCCTGTGCCTACGTCATAAATTAGCTTGTGTGTATGATGAACTTTCTTCTATATTGGACAGAATCAGAACAATTCAGCTATGTATCCTGAACACTCCATCAATAATGATTTCCTGCAGTTATCAATAGACAGCAGCAGAAGTGGACCTGTGGAGATTCTTTGCCTTTCCAAAGGCTGCGTCAGCAGCATAATGAAGTTCCAGATGGCCATCAGTTTCAATGATAGATAAAAATCTTTACTCAGAAAGCCCAGTGGCATTTAGGTCTCCTGAATCCAGAAGCAGCCTTCCAGTAAGAAATTTAGTCTGGCATTTCAACCTCAAAGAATCACACTTTGAAACAATTCCAGAAAGATAAGCTAGCTTTTAGATTTTTTTTTCTTTTTGGGTAGGGTCTTCTCCAGCTCTGGATGCAGTTCTGAAGGTTACTGGCTGAAGTTCGTGAATCTAGAGGTGGATCCAGATTCCCAGAAAGACGGTGGAGATCCCTGGATGTCCAACTGAACAGGACTTACTTGAACATGGGGAGCTTATGACAAAGTTTGCATGGTGGTCTTCCACAGTTCCCTGGCATGTTGTTCACCACACTCAGATGGTTTCTGGGACTTTGACACTTCCTGTATTTCCTGTATTTCCCTAAATGAGAGAGGTAAGAGTCAAAATAGATACAAGTCTGTAAGAAGAGCAGAGGGCTTTACACTCATGGACCTTACATGGAACGCTCAAATAGGATTTTTTAAATCTCTGCAAATTAATCATGCCTGAAGTCAGCCTACACAGAAATCCCCACAAGTCATATGGCGGCTCTTGTAGGAAGGACCTTGGACCTCCCGGTCTATGATCAGATGCCCTCTCTGCAAGCACTGGTAGGATACCTAAAGGCAACTGTGACAAGCACAAAGGATCAGGACCCACGCACACATTAAGTGTATGCTTGCACGTGTCCCAGTGTGTTGGTGTACACTCCTATAGGTTGCTTCAGAGCTTGTTCTGAAATCACTACAGCAAGGAACCAGCGTGATTCGATATCACTGATAAGCTACAATGGGGATGTAGCTCGTGCTTAAATGAAGCTATGAAACCCTCCACTGTGCAGAGATGGATAGATCATCTAGTCTAAAGTTCATAGTCAGGTACACTTCTGTCCTTGAAGTACTTCCTGAGACCAGGGAGGATAATTTGAGCGGAAGAAGGGAGAAGGAGCAATGAGTGTGATGCTAAATTGAGCTACAGGCTGAGCCTTCTCAAATAAAAGGTACCCAGGAACCCAAATTCATAGTGTCATAGGATAATAGGAAAATTGAGGTTGTATGAGCTCTCTGGAGGTCATCTAGACTAATCTGCTTAAAGCAGGGCCAGCTACAAGATCAGGTTGAGTTGCTCAGGACCTTCTCTGGCCTGTTCTTGAAAAACTCCAGGAGGAGGCTGCACAACCCTGCTGGGCAACCTGCTCCCCTGCCTTACTGTTCTTATCATGGAAGAGTTTTTTGTTATACCTTGTCTGAAATTTTCATTTCAACCTGTCCCTGTTATCTCCTGTGCTTCCACCATGAACCACTATGAAGAGTCTAGCTCTGTCTTATTGGTGACCTTCCTGCAAGCACTAGAAAGCTGCTAATTAGACCCTCCTGATTCCTCCTTTTCCCCAGGCTGAGCAAACCTCTTCTCAAAGGTCGAGCACTCCAGCTTGTGACCGACTTGGTTCATGCAAAAGCTCCTGGGTTCTACTCATGGTGGTGTCCTGGTTGCTGATCTACTCCATTCAAAGTTCTCTGTTTTTCCCAGACCAGCAAAATTGTATTAATAGCTGTAGGTGACTGCATACAGGATTTTTTTTTCCCAGACAATTCATAACCACAAGTTGATATCAGGGGCATTCTGACGTGACAGAGATTCTGATCCTGAAGAATCAGAGTTGTTCTCCAAAGGGGAGACATAACTAAAGAAAAGTCATGTACAAAGCAGCTGTTGCATCTGTACATTTGTCCATGAAGTTTTTAGGTTGCAGTTAACTATTCGCCATTAGTCATTAAGTTAACCAGTTGGCACTTAATTTGTTCTGAAAGGCAGGTATGCTTACTGTAACCATATAATAATAATAAAAAATAAAAACAGTTCTTCCTAAATATTACAATCACTCACAGAAAGATTCAGAATGATCTACTCAGTCCTGGAAATTAATTCACTCCCTGAAGCATTTGAAATGGAGCTGGGCAAAATCTATACTGTGTTTTGTGAAGGAACTGCTGAAATTAAACCACTGAAAAATGGTGGTAAGCAAGAAGTAAATTAAGTCCTATAACTTCAGATAGGTCTTTATCTTTAACATAAGTCTTTTTCATAACTTCAAAGGCCACTTATTTTCTTAGCTAGTGTGCTTTCTTTTGATGACTCACATTTCACAGCATCAATAAAATCATATGTTCCAGTGGTTTTAATATTTTTTCTTTTAAATCCAGTGAAAAATGTGCATAAGTAGCATTTCATTTGCTTAGAAGTACATTTGTTGTCCTTGAGTTTCATGTGTCTTCATTAAGAATTTTGCGGAGTATTGTTAGATGCATTTTTTTTTTCCTAATAGGCAAGTTCTAAGTTTGGTGCTGTATATCTGATGAAATGCTTGAAATGCACTTGTCCTAGACGAATCTATTTTTGTGCAACTTAATTTTTCAAAATACTCCTATTTCCACATGCATACTCCTGAGTACTTAGAGTGAAGATGAAGCTATCATATTTTCAGAAAGCTCACTTTCTCTTTTTTTTCTCTGAGTGACGTATTTCACCTGCTACTGTGGGGCAGGGGAATGAAGGAGAATAAATGAGGCAGTGCCTCAAACTGAAAATGTCTCCTGTAAACAAGTTTCTCTCTATTCTTTAGTTCACCACTAATGGAATTTAGTGGAATTATTTACTAGGTGTCTAGTTCACCTCAGTATAACCACAGATATTATTTAGACAGCAGCATAATTGTGAACAGGATTTTCAGAGAAGTAAAGGTCACTGTCTCTAGCAAAGAGCTGCTCACCTAAATTAAGATGTGAAAAGGGAAGTTATCAGCCTTCAGCCACTCCATAAGTGACTAGAAAAGTGAAGCCATATGCATAGACACTCTCACAGCTCCTGCCTCTGGTTTTGAAGGAAAAACTGTGAGAGGGAAATGCATTCTTGAGAAGGAACAGTGCATGCAAATTAAAGTATCTGGGGAGTGGAGATGCTAAGACACAGGCGTGGCATGGGGAGGCAAAGGCAGTTTAGCATTTTTGACTACTGATAGACTCTGCGTGATTGCAGCATAGATAAACCTCAACTGGTAAGCTCTGCTGCTAGCCCAGGGCAAGGCAGCTTCCCTCGGTTCTGAGCTGAGTGCTAGAAATGCATGCTAAACCCCAGTTTTCCACAGCTCCACTGCTGTGGGTAAGCTAGCTGCTTTGTTTGCCTGGAGCCTCTTACGAGCAGCAGTTCAGAAACCACTGTATGCCAATCCATTTCTCTTTAACTGGCATATTTTCCAAAGACTATTCTGATCAACATCATCACTTCCAGGAAGTTTATTTTCTGTCCCGAATAATTGCTAATGCCTAGAATGGCATCATGGTCCTTTATAGTTATTAGCTTATGAATCAATACAATCAGGATTTTGAGGCTAAAATCGTTCCTGATTCACAACCAACGCAATCTCATTAAAGCCAATGAATTTCCATGGGGAATCTATGATGAGAAATTTTGGCCTTGAGTTTTCATATTAAGTAGAAAAAAAATGCCTATAGCAATGCCTCTTGGCAGAGTCCGTCATTCCATCAAAGAGACAGACAATTAGCAAAAGATTAGTATTCACAAACCCTGAGAAGAAGCCAAAAATTCTTTTCTGTTAGGATATAGTGACCTTATTAGGGTAGATTTTTGCTGGACTGATAGTTCCAGCACTCAGGCTGATTGTGCTGAAGGCCATCTCCTGTTCACTTGTCAGAGACAAATCCATCACAGGAGGGTGACTCTGCCTTTACTTATGGCAGCAAGACGCATGCAAGGGCTGGGTGCTGTGACAGTGGGCATGGGAAGTTGCCCAAAACCCAAATATCCTGTCATGTGGCCTCTAGGATGAGTCCTTCTGTTAAAGCATCTTCATTTGTGACTAGATGGTTCTGGGTATCCACTAATTAAAAGACTCCTTATAGAATATAAATTACAGACTGGACACTAGAGGAGACTTAGGCATTGTAATGCTAGGCAAAGTGATTAGTACATATGTCCAGGTAGTGACTTCTGGACTACAGAGCTTGCTCAATGTGTTTGTCTATGCAATTTACACTCAATCCTTCACTGACAAGAAAAGGCTGAAAAATCTGTAAAAGAAAAGACTGGAACTCAGGAATCCTCTGCCAACTGAGTGATCTCACAAGGCTGTGGAGCCAGGCTTATTTCTTCTTTCTTTACCTCACCCAACAGTCTTGAATTCTCTTCCACGCAGCGTGCCAGCTTCAACAGGAAGCATGAATAATACGTCAGCTCCAAAATAACCTTTAGCCTGCAGGTCACAGGGATCTGTTGTGCTCAGAAAAACTATGCCATAAAAACTAGGGTGAGGAGCACTGCTTCCCTGGTAGGAGTTAGTCTTGAAGCAGAGACCAAGCTGCACAGCTCCAATACAACCAAGGTCCTTCTGGACTCTAGGGCTCCATCAAAATGAGTTCATGAAGGAAAGCAAAGTCATGTACCCAGGCACTGGAACTTGAATATTCACACTGGTTCTAGGTACGGTTTAGATGTATCTGCTCTGTTCTGGATCTTGTGAGAGTTGGCATGAGGTCTCTGATGCGCCAGTTGGCCACAACGATATAGAGACCCTGGAATATTTAATTATATATACATCTAAAATTGATGCTGAAGGTGGACAGGCTGACTAAACTACTGAATGCTTGGTATTGGATGTCAAAACAACCTAATGGGTCAGCTGAGACCAGAGAGCTAAGTTTTAGGTGGATAAAGACAGGTGAGATAAGCTCCCATTCATTATTGTGGAGGTTGATTTGGTATCATGAGATGATTGGCGGGCAGCAGTATGGTTAGCTTTGTGTTCAATCACAGATTAAAATTCTGGCAAGAACAGATAATCTGCCATGGAGCACTTTAATTTTCTGTAAAGAAATTCCCCAGAGGCACTTTTTGCACAGCTAGCAGAAGAACTTGGCCACTCAGGTGTGAGACAACAGTGCAACAACCTTCAGCAATGCACAAATCTCAAGCAACTCTCAGGTGTTGGATCTGGGCAGCAAGGAGAAAGATGTGCAGAATGTAAAGAGCTAATTGAGAAACCTGAATAACATCATGTAAATTGGGACACTTAAGAGGAAAAAGAGATGATGTTAACACAAACACATAGCAGTGAAAGTTAGAACATTTACACACAACTCCTCCCTGAAGTCACTTGAGTTTCTCCAGAAAGCTAAAAGCAAAGAAGCTACTCTCTTTGGTAGCTCAGTTTCTTTCAAAGGGCATCATGGCTGAATCCTCTTTCTTTAAAGTCCCACAGATAAAGCAGAAGACAGAGGCAATTTGAGGATGTTACAAGCACATGCCCAGAGACCATTAACTTTGAAGAAAGCAACCTTGGCTTGCCGGCATATTGTATTCCCTCCCTGGGTTGGTAGCTGAAAGCCAAGTCAGTAGAAAGCAACACGGAAGCATGGAAGAGAGCAGAAAACATTACAGAAAATATTACAGAAAATATCTGAAAGTCTACATCCAGAAGTAGTGAGACATGGCAAAAGTGGGAGATGAGGAGATGCAGAGGTAGGTTTCAGAAATTACCAAAGTCATGGAAAATAATCCACACAGGGGAACGGAGGGACAGATTCACAAAGGATATCATCCTTCATCTTTCTATTGACTTTGAAGGAGCACATACAGACCCTTGGAGGATGTCTGAATAACTTATATGCAAAAAGTATATAGAATAAGATTAAAATGGGAGTTGCTTCTTACCACTGTTTTTAGTCAACAGTATAGAGTATCAGTGGCATGGAATGACGGAGTTTACAGCTGAGAAAAGAACATTTTCCTAAGTTATATTGAATGCTACAGGGAGAGTATCAGCATCATGTGAAATCACTGACCCTAGCAAAACTGAAATAAATACATACATAAATAGACATTTTTTTTTAAATCCTGTGTGCTTGAATTGATGCATCTGAATTCATGCTCAGGCATTTGAATTAACTAGAGTTTTTAACATCCACTTTCAAAATTACTGGCCTAAAACTAATTTGATAGGAGATGACTGGCAATTCTGCTAGAGAAGACGAGAGTTGTTATTAAGTTATCAATCCAACACATGCTGGGTTAAGGAGGAATTTACTTGGGGGCAGAGTTGGCTACATGTGTGGCCCTGTTCCCAAACACCCACAGGGCAGCCTGTTGTCACTGCGCTCTGTTACTAGCCTGATACTAGGTTGTTCCCTCGTATCTCTCCCTACCAGCACAGCCTTGCTGCCTTGCTAGCTGTCTGGGCCGTGTGGAGTCACACAAGAACTGTCTAAGCCTCAGTGTATTCAAGTATTAAGCAGAGAATGGGAAGCACTTGAAGTTTACAGATAAGAAACACTACATAAATGCAAGGTATTAGCAAAAAGATGGACACTGTCAAAATACTGACTGGTACCAGTCCTAGATCAGCAGTTAGTGGGCTGTGCACCCTGTGAGTGTTTCCAGAAGCAAGAGGAACTTAACAGACTTCAGGATAAGCTTTCCTTTGCTAGTCAGTGACCTTACCGAGCAATTCAAAGGGATCCTGAAACATCTATTCCATTCTTTATACAAAGCATTCATATCCTTCCTAATTACTGATCTATTCCCACAAGCATCTTAACTTCCTTTTCTTAATAACCTCCTAGATAATTTCTTATTACAATAAATAGACACTGAAACAATGACTGCTGTCACTTCATGCTAGCTGTGATATAAAAATAGAATAGAAGGCCAGCCTTTCTTGGAAGACATCAAGATCTAAACAGATTAAAATAAATTGTGGAAGGGGAAACAGTGGAGAGGAGGATGGAGCGAATTGCCTAATTACAAAATCAGTCAGTGGCAGAGAAAGGAAAAGGATGTGCAGATTCCTATCCTTGAGTATCAAGTACAGTTTATCATTCAACTTGCTTTGTTTCTGTTACTCAATCCGATGAACACATTTTCTCTTCTTTTCCCAGAACAAGTGCACCTAACCAATGTGCCAGCAATTCCACAAAATTTTCTGCCTGAGAGGAAAAGACTGACTCTTCCTTCTTCCCCCTCAGGTTGTGCTGCGCAGCTGTGATACCAAATCTTTAATCATACTGACAAGCAGAGAGGCTCTATGCAAATGTAAGCAAATAGGGTTTGACACTTATACGAAGATGATAAAGACAAACATCGGGGGCTGTTCTGAGGGTGGAGAATGTTTACACGATTAGTACAAGAGGACGTGGAGATTTAACCAAGCAATACTCCCAAGTCTGAGCTGACATGAGTTCAAAGATGGAGTGATCTTGCTGGTTAAATGCATGATCCACAGGCTGTTAAATACATTAAAACTGAAGAGCAGCATCTGGCTTAATATCACTCTTTGCAGGATACACCTGCCTTTGTCCTCCTTCCACCATCTTTTGTAGTAGATCTTTTGCATCATGTTAAACCTCTTATTGGTATTTTTGTTTGTAAGCTCCCCACATGTGAATTTGGAGAGAGACAGAAATGAGTTATGAATAGCTACATCTTGGAAACTTCAGAACCTCTGTGGCTTGATCTAAATTCTATCAAAGCATCTTTCTGTTGTCTTCAGCAGGGAATACCTTATCCTATTTATATAGCATCTAACACAGTTGTGGACAAATCCCAGAGGAAATATGTAGGCACTCCTGTAATACAATAGCAACAACAAAATAATAGCAGCCTCTCTGAACTAAATATATTTAACAGTACTATCTACATGGATATGGGTTGTCCAGCTGTTCTTTTTCTGTGGATGTTGCTGGTTGCTGCATTTCTGTTTCTAACCTGAGTTTGAGGCAGAGAAGCTGAATACTAGAAGAATATTTGCACTAGTCTTTTTGATACACCATGACTAAATGCCCCTCTATCACCCTTCTGCTTCAATCTTTCTTCAGAGAGAGATGTAATGTATACTCCTGCATTTGTCATACTGTCCTCCAATCAGTGAACTGTGGAGCAGGCACGAGGATGAGGCTTATATGAAGATTCTCTTAGCTTTGTGAAGCCTGCAGGGCACTCTGGGTCCTAAAAGTACAAAAGTAAGTCTAAGATAACTCAGTCCTGTGAAGGGACTTTATTACTGTTTGTAGTGATTGACTGGAATTTCTCTAGAATGTGTTATTTCTGTTATCACAGATGAGAGAAGAGTCCAGTCATGAATCCTGCATCGTCATCTTTATGTCTAGAGATTCACCTGTTCTTCTCCAGCTTTCTTTATTAAACTCTCCTTCTCAGCAGCTCATGTATAATTTCCTGCAGATATGGATATATTTCCAGGGAAACAGTAGGATGCTTTCATATATTGGATGTTCAGATCCTAGATGTGTTGCAGGGTTCTTTATCAGAAAACATTTTCTTTTTCTCAGGAGTCTGGTAGAACAACCAAGTGGCTGGAAAAGTTTTGTCCCTTTTGGCAAAGCCAAAGAAACAAGCTATAGCTGGATATTCATCTGAGGATATTATCATCCTCCATGTTTTACTTAGAGAAGTGAGGATCTAACATCGTAGAGTCACAAGGTGTGAACTATCTTAGCTGGTCTGTAGGAAACATTTGTGCTGTTTCTAACCATTTATAATGCAAATTTCCCTTCCTCTCAATCTTTTGTAGCTTTCTGAATGCTCTATACAAATCAGGATGAAACTTAACTGCTGTGGAAATGCTCATGAGGTAACGTACTGTCGTGGTTTAATCCGGCAGCCAGCAATTAAGTACTAAACAGCCACTCACTCACCCTTCCCCTTCCATCCCCAGGTGGGATGTGGAGGAGAAATGAACAAAAGGGGAAACTTGTGGGTTGAGATAAAGACAGTTTAATAACACAAGAAATGAAATACTACTGCTCCTACTATTACTACTACTACTACTACTATTGAATATGCAAAACAAACTGTCTGCAATACAATTTTCTCATCACCCAATGAGCAATTCATAGCCAGTCTCTGAGCACAATCGCAGAACCCAGAACTCTCAGATTTTGCAAATTTCGCAAAACTTCTGAAAAAGACTGAACCCCTGGAAAAGTTCAAACTTCAAACAAGAGAGAATTCAAACTCATGGAATCGAGAAAGAGCAACAGTCCTGCCCCCTGGCCGGCCCCTGTTTACATACTGAGCATGACGTCTATGCTATGGAGTATTTCCACTGGCCAGCTTGGGCTGGCTGCCTGGCTGTTGTCTCTCTCAGCTCCCGCACGCCTGCTCATCAGCTGAACATGGAAGACTGGAAAAAGTTTTTGATTTCTTAGCAGCAACTGAAAACATCAGTGTTATCAACATTATTCTCGTACTAAATCCAAAGCACAGCAGCTACCAGGAGGAAAATTAACTGTACCCCAGCCGAAACCAGGACAAAAAACCAATGAATCTTACTTATTTTCTGAAAAGTCCATCTATTCCCATAAGGTGGATTTTTAAAAGACTTTATCACTCATTGCCTGGGACATGTTTCAGCACAACCCATGGGTGAGCATTTATCTTGCATTTAACCATCTTATCTCCTCCTCATTGCTCTGGTGCCCACTGATCAATAGATTCAGGTGTGTTCCTGAATGAAATCATGTTATTGCATTAACAAGTCCATGTGTTATGCATCTATAGGAATGTGCCACCAACTACGAGCAGGACATAAGCCTGGTGTTTGTTGGAGAAGCCAGAGGGAAGGAAAGACAAATGTAACTCCAGACTTCCCTGTCCAGCCTTTCTCTCACTCACCTGTGAAAATGTGGCAAAATATAGATCCTCCACTTTGACTCTTTTGACTTTAACACCTAAGCAGAACTGTGTGCATTTGAAGCGACAATGTTTTATCATCCAAGGAACTGCTATTCAATCAGTACCAAAGTTCTGATCACCATGGTCTGTAAGCTAGTTGCAAAACCCATTCTGACCATGCAGATGAAATCCCTCTTTATATGCACGGAGTTGCTAGCTAAGAAAATGGATCTATAATAATATAACAACTATACCATGTGAATCAGCGAATGTTATGCAATCCGGTTTTATGAGGTATGTTGAAAGTGTTGTGTCAACTGCATTGATTGCATAGAAGAAAGAGAGACAGTGTACCAAGCTAGAAGGCAACTCAATGGTTTAGATAAACAACACCCTAATATGCACTCGAGGGCAATGATAGGACAGTGACTCACAGCTCAAAGTTAATGCTGAGACTGTGAGTTAGTAGATTGAAAGACTATAAAATGATAAAAGCAACTGAAGATATGAAGGCAGGCATTCACTCTAAGGTATCTCTTTTCTTATAGAAATCCACTTCCAGAAAACAATTCAGCCCATCGTGTATAAGGCGGGTGAAATGAATCACCCTGTGGATATTCCTCTCTTCCTCTTTAAAATAGTGGGGGCCTTGACAATTAGCTTTGATTAGACAGCTTTAAGATATTAGACAGCTTTAAGATATTAGATCTTATGAAGAAGGATGATCAATAAATACTGAATGATATTTGAAGAATATTCAATATGAAGAAAGGACAGTGACCCATTCAACTGAAACAGATGTAAATTCAAGAAAAGTAACAATTACAACTAAAGGTAGTCCACTAAATACACTTCTTTGCTGTGGCTGTGTGACTAAAGCATATTCTTTGAAGGCTATAGCTTAGAGATGCTTTTTTAGATCACTGACCCAGAAGAGCTTTGCAATATCTCTAAAGTAGCTGTTAGAATCTATTACAGTAGATTACTTCGGGAAACTTTAGTTCACAAATCAATGTCCCAATAAAATCAAACAACTCCTTTCCTAGTTGTCACCGTTTATTGTATTAAGGCCCTACTTAATGTAGTTTTAGTTGATGTGTCATTGATCCAATTGATTGGAATGACTTCTCTTGAGCTTTTGATATACACTAGATCTTTGTGGAGGAAAGGCATTCAGCCTGAGCACTGGAATATACAGTAAAGAGTAATTCTAAGTAGTCAGAAAAGTGATTTATGTGGTGTTTTTTACGTCTGATTTCAATGACTATGAGATCTTTTGTGATATCACATGCATGAATTAAAACCAGTTGTAGCTTCACTGACGGCAGAAGCACTATCACTTGCTGGACTGATATAAATAAGTTCAGAAGAAAGTATTGAGTCGTATGCACAAAAAAGGTTCCATTAACTGTGCCTTTCCTTACACAGGGATCCATACATCAGATACAGACCGTGATTGTTTTGCACTGCTCTGATGGAGCAGAGCAGCTGCAAATTAAGCGTATCTGGTTCCCTAAAGCAGGAAGGGAACTTGCAGTGGTGTTGACTTTAACTTGCATTGTCATCTAACTTCTGTCAGAAACAAGACTGGAACAAGGAGGTGGAAAAGTGGCCTATGGCTGTTTTGCCCTTGTATCTCTGTGGTTCATCTTGGATGTGGGTTGCGGCTGGAGTGGCAAGAGGATATTGTAAGCCGGTTATAACAAACTTGTTCTCCATTGTATTATTGTAGACCTTCTAACTGTGGATTAGTCAGTGAAAGCAAAATCTTTAGTGCCTTTAGGGTGCTCTTGGATTTCACTGACTTACTGTTGTATAGACCTGCAGATGAAAGCTCTGTGAAAGATCTCTAAAATGTTTTTATTTCCATCAGTCCACAGCTGCAGAAAAATGCTAGATGCATATAGGTGCAAACAGTTTCTTGTATTGCTCCAAATGGGATCAGTTCTTTGAACGATTATTTGAACTATTTGAACTCTTATTTGAAATCTGGATGTGTGGAAGTGGGTATAGCACAACTTGGATTTAGGTATAAGCCATAAAGACTCTTGGAAACTCGACTGATATGACTGATCTCATCTGTTTTAAGCCATCTGCAAGTCAAAATTCTAGTTTGTTAGCCATCTAGACTTCCTGCAGACCTTCTGGGATTGGTAGCTATGACTGGTGACAGGAACCTTCTCTGGAGGTGTCTGTTTTCCTTGCACTGACAACAGAGAGCAATTAGGCATCTGACTTTTAGCCATCATTTAAAAGGAATGATAGATTTTACTGACTCAAACTAAGGAGATGCTCCCACAGCCTATGGAAGCATATTGCATTCAAAAGAAATTGCTTCTCATGCTGGGATGGAAGAGCACGGATTGAGGCACAAGAAATGTCTTTTAGCATGAGGCTATGAAAAATCTTCAGGTCAATTCCAGGTAACTTTCAAGCATAGGCAAGCCAGAATATTGGGAAATTCTAGATTTTTTAGAGCTTTGTTGTCTAGATCATTAAAATTTTTAGAAGTTTTCTTCTTTTTAGAATTTGAATTTAGTAGTTCAGTTGGCAAAATTCACTGCAGCATTTTGAGGGGCCAGGCCTAAGTTAAGCAGAGTGCTTCTAGGATTGTTTAGACTGCCTTAACTTTTCACCTGTAAAACTTTAGTTAAAAACTTAGAAATTCTTTCTTCTCAACAGCAGCACAACGTTATAAAGGCAAATGCTCTAGCAAAAGCTATATCATCTATGGATAGCACACTGCTGACGGGTGAATTTCTTTCAGGCAGCAAACAAACGTGAAATAAAATCAGCTGCATCTGTTAATTACTTGGCTAGGTCCATCAACGTCCAGAGAACAGTGAGAAAAAGGACAGTGGGAAATAGATGATAGAGTCTTCTTTCATATAGAATTGTAGAATCATAGAATAATTTGGGTTTGAAGGGATCTTACAGATCATCCTGTTCCAATCTCCCCTGCCACAGGGAGTGACACCTTCCAATAGACCAGGCTGCCCAAAGCCCCGTCCAGCCTGGCCTTGAACACTGCCAGGGAGGGGTCATCCACAGCTTCTCTGGGCAACCTGTTCCAGGGCCTCACAGCCCTCACAGTAAATGTAATTAAATTACTGATCTGTAGGGAAAAACGAGAAAAACATATGAAGAACATTTTCTTCATAGAAACTTCTTCATGAAGTCTTTCCAGCATTTACAAAAATAACGAGGGGATGAGACAGGACAGACAGAATGCATTCAGGTCCCTAAACCTTGTAGTACTCCAAGCAGAAGGGAAACAGAATTACAGAATAGTTTGAACAATGGGTTTTGTCCTTGAAATACATCAGCCATTGCTATCTGACAGCCAGAAACTCATACTCAGTAGACATCTTCATGCTCTAGAATGTTTGCTATTTTGATTTTCGTGCCTTTTTTTACACCGGGTTACCATCAATAATAGTGCTCAAAAAGCATGGTGGTGAAATCCTGCAAGATTTCATGATGTAGTTTTCCTGAAGGGAAAAAAGATGTAGAGAAAACCTTGGGAAGCAAACTCAGCTGCCAAACTTTTTTTGTTCCTCAGCTGATATTTCAGCAAGGATTGTATTTGTTGTAAATATATGAAGTGGATGAAGACAATGATTCTTGGACTAGATAGGATCAGAAAAAAAAAGCAGGTCTGGTCATTCAGATTGCTCTGAAAGCACAAGACACACAAGACAGTTGTAAGCAGTATTTTTTTGATTGGGCAATTTTTAAAATTTTTTTTCTTCATTAAAGAAACAACAGAGACAACTGAGTCAACAGAGCCGTGAAGATGATAGACATAATGGACATGTACATGGAGGAATGTTATGAGAAAGCAAAACCACACAGTCCTGGAAAGGCAATTGTCGGACCTTTTTCTTTACAGGTTTTGGAGAGCCGGCAAAGAAAAACATTGAAGATTTAGACTACTGAAGCCCAGAGTGTCTTTAGTCCTTTAGTTCTGGTCATCGATGAACTTGACTTTCATGTCTATTTCATGGTTTTATTGAACAGCAAACTCATAGAAGATAGAATCTAAGCTTTTCAGGGCAGAGACTGGCTTTGCTTTACATAGGACCTACCACATCAGCCATGTCTGGACCTTTTTAGATATTACTGTAACAGCAATAGTAGTATTGACATAGATTGTGCCAATTTGCTTTCCCAAAATCATGGCATTTTTAGAAGTTCTAGACAAGTTCAAAACAAATTCTAGCAGAGCTTGTAATTTATTTTAGATTCTGACACTTTAGGGTTTATTCTGTTCATATTGGTGGATTCAGAACAGGCTGAATGGCAGAGCTCAGAGGGTTGTCATCAGCGGCGCTGAGTCTAGTTGGAGGCTGGTAAGTAGTGGTGTCCCCCAGGGGTCAGTACTGGGCCCAGTCTTGTTCAACTTCTTCATCAACGACCTGGATGAAGAGCTAGAATGTACCCTCAGCAAGTTTGCTGACGACACAAAATTGGGAGGAGTGGTAGATACACCGAAAGGCTGTGCTGCCATTCAGCGTGACCTGGATAGGCTGGAAAGTTGGGCAGAGAGGAACCTGATGAGGTTCAACAAAGCCAAATGCAGGGTCCTGCACCTGGGGAGGAACAACCCCATGCATCAGTATAGGCTTAGGGCGGACCTGCTGGAGAGCAGCTCTGTGGAGAGGGACCTGGGTGTCCTAGTGGACGACAGGTTAACCATGAGCCAGCAGTGTGCCCTGGCTGCCAAGAAGGCCAATGGGATCCTGGGGTGCATTAGGAGGAGTGTGGCCAGCAGGTGGAGAGAGGTTCTCCTTCCCCTCTACTGCCCTAGTGAGGCCTCATCTGGAGTACTGTGTCCAGTTCTGGGCTCCCCACTTCAAGAAAGATGAGGAGCTACTGGAGAGAGTCCAGCGGAGGGCTACGAGGATGGTGTAGGGGACTGGAGCATCTCTCCTACGAGGAGAGGCTGAGGGAGCTGGGCTTGTTCAGCCTGAAGAAGAGAAGGCTGCGAGGGGACCTAATATATGCTTACAAATATCTGAAGTGTGGGTGTCAGGAGGATGGGGCCAAGCTCTTTTCAGTGGTGCCCTGTGACAGGACAAGGGGCAATGGGCACAAACTGAAGCATAGGAAGTTCCGTCTGAACATGAGGAAGAACTTCTTCCCTCTGAGGGTGACGGAGCACTGAAACAGGCTGCCGAGGGAGGTTGTGGAGTCTCCTTCTCTGGAGATATTCAAGACCCGCCTGGACGCAGTCCTGTGCAGCCTGCTGTAGGTGACCCTGCTTCAGCAGGGGGTTTGGACTAGATGTCCCACAGAGGTCCCTTCCAACCCCTACCATTCTGTGATATTTTCCAGTTTTTCCTGATAATTTCAAGAGTAACAAAGTGAATTGCTTTCAGTTGATTTTACGAATGACAGCTACAATTCTCACTGTGTTCACAAGACTCTAGGATCTATGGTATTAAGCAAAACACCAATATATCATCAAGAAATGGAAAACATTGGTAATTACGTGTTGGGAAAGCAGGATAAGATGAGGGCCTCTCACCTTCACATTACTATGTATAAATATACATTGCAAAGGGGAAGTGTTGACTGCTTCTAAATACCAGGATGAGTTGAATGCCGTGATTTTGTGCCAGCCTTAAAGGCAAGATCCACTCACTACTGTGTATAACATTTAATCAAGTACAAATGGGTTCATGCTATTCCTTCTTCCTAGCTGTCTATCTCTTTGCTTTATGCCTTGGGGATACTTCCCCTCCTCTGCAGGAATATTAAAGTAAATACATATTCTCAGATTTCAGAGAGCAGTAATTACAGAATAGAGAGATCAAATTTCCACAGCTTGTAATTTTCATTACTTCATCCCTTGCTTAGTGATGTGAACAGACAAGCTCTGAAAAACAGCTGAAGTCTTGAGTGGAGGGTTGATGTTACCGTGAGAAGAGGAGGGGGGATTAAGTGGGGTGGAAAGGGCTTGCAAACAGATTCAGATGCACAGAAGAGGTGTGGAGAGGCCGAGGAAGTGATACAGCAGAGGGAGGTAATTTTTCACATAAACCCAGAGAATTAACTTCTCTTTTGATCACCAGGCCCATCAGCACCCCGGTTAAACTGGTTGGAGGAGAAAAAATAGATGGTGAATCAGACCCCTCCCTTTGCCCTTTTGAGGCGGTGTAGGGTGTCCTCTTCTCCTGTTCCCAAACGTGGTACTGCTGTGCCTCAGAGAGAAAACTAATAGAACTGGGATCAGCAGATTTTTAGATACATGCATCTGAAAATGCGCAGAAAGTAAAAGACAACCATCACTGCTGAAATTCCACAGCCCTCAGTCTTCTTTTTGAATTCAGCAGGGTTAAAGGTTTCCACACAGTTCTATGTGGTTGTCCCCAAGGATCAGGTAGGATTAGATGATGAGGAGACATTTAAGCCCTGGGTTCTTTCATTCCGATCAACTATATCTGTGAAGAGAAATCATCCCACCAGACCTCTGCTTGCTTTGAGGTGTTCCCCAATTTCTCCCTGAACGTCCTGCTCTGCCCAGAGTGAGAGGACAGTGCATATAGGATAGCTGCTGTTGGAGGATGAGTCTAATTTAGCCACTGTGAACATGACCTTCCTGTAGCCTCAACCTTCCCCATTCCTAAATGTCCAAAATGACGGTGGGCCAGGCTGCATTTAAACCCTTAGAGACAGTGTGGTCCAGGGCAGTAGTTTTGAGGGTTCTCATTAAAAAAGGATGAACCATAATTCAACGTAGCTGAAAACTCTTCATATGAATTTATATTGCATTTTGAAGTGCCTGTGAGTCCTCAGTCCCAAACCTCAAAGCCTCTCATCACCAGGCACTGACAAGCAAAGGAAAGTGCAGAACACAAAGACCATCTCAGACTGCAGCTCAGTGAGTCCTTTAATGCAGAGAAACCCAGTGTTTGGACAACTGAGTCCTTCAGAGGAGGCAGTCAAGCTTCGTTCCTGATAGAGGGTATGAAAAATAAGGTACAATTTCCTGCACTGGGGAGCACTCCTAGCGGATAGGACTACGTGATACCCATCTGGAATTTGGAATGAGCACAGCTTGCCTCTGACAAATTCCACTCCATGAAACACCAGCAGGCCCCACAGCACAACTGATCACCCCAAATGCCCTTGTGCCATCTTCCCTCTTACACTCCATGATGAAGTCTTCATTTCCTTTGTGTTGCATCAGGTTTGCCACTTGGTGAGTTGGTTGGTCTGGGTGAGGCACACTCTGTTTTCCTTCCTGATCTACATGCACACCAAGATTTGTAGGATGGGATCTGCTAGTGTATCAGCTGGAGTCTGCAATTATGGTTTATCACTCTCTTGCCTTGAAAACTCTTCATAGTTTACAGATGGGGAAGAACACCCCTTTGCTTTATTCATTAGTCTTAGAAAATCTCTGACCTCAGCTACCCACACCTTGAATTTCATTTGAGATCTTAGCCCATCAAGAGTGAATGTTTTCATGTGTTTGTACAGTTACAGGTAAAGTCAACATCCATCGTGTCATGCAGGACTGTCAGGCCTCTTGCAATGGATGTGCAAGAGCCATTTGACTGTTGCCTCACACTCACAAGTAAGGCAACACCTCACATCTTCCCAGCAAAGCAATATTTTCTCCTCCTGTGCCATGTGCTGTTGGACATCCAGTTGGATCATGAAGCTGGAGATAGCTCAAGGTACTGAGCTGTTGCTGGACATCTGCCACTTTGAAGGTCCTTGTACTTAAGATCCCTGTTGTAGGACACCATCCTATACCTCACTGCCAGCTCCATCGTAAGCCAATGTAACACAGGCGTCCCTGACACCATGTGTCTGAGGACATGGTTTCATTCCTGCCCTGATACATCTTATCGTGTCTTCAGTCAAGCTGGCACTGCTTGCAGTGGAGTTACCTGGTGACCCAGATTCAGGAAGAAATCTTTCTGAAAGTAAGACAGACTGACACGCCTAATGGTCAAACTGCAGACAGGTACGCAGAAAGGGCTGAACAGAGTGGGGGAAAGGCAGGATGGGGCAGGAACTCCTGATCTGGTATCACCAGCTCCAGTGCTGGGATGTATGTGATACTGTGGTGTTAGGTAGTGACAGGCTTATCCTGTGTAGTGACCTCCATTCTGCATGAGAGACGCGAAGAGGGAGAGTGTCTGTGGATGCATGTGCAAAGCTGTGATTTCCCATGTATTTTGTTTAAATGCAGCACCTTGCCTTGGGCGTGACCTCCACAGTTGCTAAACTCTCTCTGAATTGAGGGGATTTCTGAAAAGGAGAGATGAAGTTGGGTACCACAGGCGGCACCACTGAAAAATCTTCTTTAAAAATCTTTAAAAAAATCAAGTCTTTTTCCGTCCTTGCCAAACAGAGGAGGAGGAAAAACGAAATGGAAAAGGGATATAAAGCAGGAAAGGCACGCTCCTCTTTCCCTCCAGTCAACAGCCTGGCTGTAAGGGAGCTGGGCTGGGGGGGTAGTGGGGGGGGTGGGGGGGTGTTAACTGGACCCGAAGGAGCTCAGCTCAGCGGCGAGGGCTGCGGGGCAGAGAGGCCCGACAAGGCGGGGGGCAGCGCTCCCCACCGCCGCCCGCTCGGGATGCTGTGGCGGGGCGGGCGGGCAGGCATCTCCCCGCAGCATCCCCGGGGATCTGCTCCCCTCATCCCCCGGAGCAGCCCCGGAGGGGGGCGGCGGGGGGGGCCTTCGGGGCCGGCGGGAGCTGCCGGTCCCCGGGGCCGGCGTGGCCGGTGCCGCTGGATGGCAGCACGTCCCCGCCGAGGGACCGCCGGGCCACCCGCCCACCTCCTTCCCACCCGTAGCCTCGGAGGCGGGAAGGGGGGAGAAAGCATGAAAAAGGCAAAAGTTAGTATTTTCCTTTGCCAGAGTCCTCCTTAAAAGCAGGATGAAAAGATAATTACTCTAGACTCTATTTTTTTTTTTAAATAGTCAGTGTTAAACGTCGTGAAACAAAAAAGCCAACGCAGGTACCAGATTTTTGAACATTGCCTCCCAGGAGCACCCGCTCGGGTCTCCTGTGGCTGCTTCCCCATCGCTCACAGCCGCTGACCTTGCGTTGGGTGGGGGGATGCTGACACACAGGCCCCTCTGCTGCCCCAAGCAGCAGTGAGAAAGGATGGCTTTTCTCCTAAACTGTGCTATGAAGCTGAGAGCCAGGATTTCTCCGAAAGAAACGTGCCCTGCTCGTAGAAACCCAGCAGGCCCGAGTCTGCTTTTCATGCTTGGGGCAAGAAAGAAGGCGGAGGACACACAGGCCTTTCTATAACCTTTCCTTTTCCCCTTGCTCTTAGGCAGCCTGGGGCTGTCTAGATCTTAGAGCAGCTCTGAGAAGAGATTAGCCAGAGCACTCTGGGCTGCAGCTGCAGCTTCCTCCACCCCCAGCCTGCCTCCAGGCTTTTCCCAGCCAAAGTGGGGCTAGGAGCAAAAATGCCAAACACCAGCTCTGTCCTGGGTCACTCTGCACCCTGTGAAAGGAGCACTGTGCTAGGCAAGACCTGCACCGAGACAAATTTGCTCCCCCTCATCCCCTTCTCCTAGCTGTCCCTAGCATTTTTTTGCTCACCAGTGACCACAGCTCAACCTGTCATCCCAGACCACACAGCAAACCTGTTTTGCTGGAGGGATACAGCAGCAGCCAGCAGGACTTGGATATGTTTGTCCTGACCTTGCCCTTTGGACAGGCATTGAGAGGGTCAGCATATTCTTCCTTGCCCCTGCCCTTGCCACAGCCATCTTCTTGTGAGCTGTTTCGGTCCCCTCAGCTGGGTCACCTTATGCTGCCAAAGCTGCGGAAAGGGGCTTTAGTGCAGTTTGAAAGCCAATCCAAATTATCCTGTAATCACCATTTGTGCTTATAGCAACACGGAGGAATGCACTCCTTTGCCCCTGGGCAGTAGCCCAGCCTGCCCCTTGGTTCCTCATCTGCTGCCACTCTCCAGTCTATCAGAAGTGGCTGCCAAAAGCAGGATCACACCGGAGCCATCCTGAATTCCCCCCTCAACTCTGAGGGCTGGGGGGATGTGTCTTACAACAGCTGCTTAGATCCAAGAGCTTTAAACTTAATTAACTACAGTCTCAGAGGGCAGAAGGTGGAGAGATGGGAGCAACGGGTCACCCAGTTTTCTGCTGTGTTGATACCTCCCCGTGGTCAAATCGTCTGACCTATATGGTTCCTTTTTTACTTCTTGCACAGGCAGATGACTCGTGACAGTGCTGAATGAGGAAATGACAGCATGAATTTCTATGTCTTACATCATTCACTTCAGATCTGATGGCCAGAGCACCCCTCTGGCCTTAAATATGAGCAGTGGTTTAGGATGTGAGGCTCAGTCAAAGGAGGTCTGAGGACCTTGTACACCTTGTCTTCACCCACAGGGCTTGTGTCTCATGTTAGGAGAGCTGGAGCTGACAAAATTGGCCAAATAATGACCTGAATGAAATGAGATTATTAACAGCACACATGGAAAAAGCCATCATCTAGCCGTCACTGTAGACGTCATCCCCAGCAACCAAATGCAGACCTCGCCTTTGACGCACAAGGCAGTGCTGTCTGTTGTCAAATCACAGGGAAAGGCTCAATGATGAGTGAGTGACTCCACAGTCAGAAAAAACAAATAAATCACTGCAGCACACACACTCGAAAACTGGGGCCCCATCGTCAAGATGCAGCAGATCAGGTAGTCCACAAACTGGACTAACCAGGTTTGGAAGCAGGAGAGAGGCAGCGGAAGAGACGGACTGTGCTGTAAATGCAGGAGACACAGATGGAGATGCCAGGAGGCAGTGCTGTCTGGAGGAGGAGGATTCGGCTGTGTGAATCTCAAGCTCTATACATCAGTCTTGGCAGGTCTTGAAGGGGAGCTGAATGCTGCCTATACGTGATGCATCTGAGGACAGTGCTTGGCTCTAGTGAAAACCTTCCGGGGTGTGGTTCGAACACTCTTCTCCCGTAAAAATGCAAAAGCGCTCAAAAAAGCTTCATCTCGGTGCTCTGCAGTTTGTTTTGCCCACGAAATGTCAGAAGTAGCCTTGAGGGATAGTCAAAACTGAAAAGAAAATGTTGCAGCTTTTTAAAAAACAGCAGCTGCAGTTTGGAATGACAGCTAAAATCTTATGCACACCCGGCTGTGTAAGGTGCCTGCATGCTCATCACATAAAGCAGCTATAAAACCATGAAAGAGTGAACAGAGGAACAGAGGGAGCACATTAGGCTCCAGGACTGCAAGCTCCAACATGTTCCCAGCCCGGTGAGGCAGCTTGCTGAACAAGGGATATTAAAAGTTTCAGTCTTCTCAGCACCCTTCTTGCAGTTGTTTCAGATGAAAGACTTGTCAGGATTTTTAAGCTGTGAGATGTTTGCTATTTGTGGAGGCTCCGTCTCCCTCTTTGCTGACCCAGCATGGCCTTACAAAATGACAGGCTCAGCATTAAGTGGACCCTTTCTATACTGTGACTCTGCCCCACTCATGCCAACCAAGTTGATTGCATTAGAAACAGCTCTCCAAGAAAGGTATAACAGATAACTTTTGACATCTGCACCCCCGAATTTCCTTGCAGTCACAATTTCTTAAAGTTTGCCTGAAAGCCTGCTAAAGTCTCCCGTCTTCAGCACTGAGTTCTTAGGGGGTGAGTAACTGGAAATCAGAGCTGAGAGTTGCCTCAAGCCTGAACTATAACTGCAGGTAAGTCAACAAACGTTAAAAGAAAGAATCTGGGAGGGAGAAAAATGGGTCTGGGTGTTTCTGTATGACTGCTAACACCAACTATCAATGACTGACTTGAACTGTTATGCTGTACTGTTTCAACCCGAGCATATTAGAGAGGCTGCTTTTATTAACATCGTCACCCACCTTCTTTAATCCTCCCATCACAGTCACCAATGCCAAAGCTCAGCATCCCACAGGAGTGAGACTTGTGAGAATGTTTGGCCGTTACTTCATTCCAGGCACAGTTCAGGTTTCTGAGTGAGACTCTTGACTTGCTTAAGTGAGAATCAACTAGTTTATGAAGCATTTACATTTTGGTTATGACCCCTCACTGCTTTTCTCTTGAAAGAATTGTGCATTTTCATATGTACAAAGGCAGATTTTAGGTGAGTTCCTAGGTCAAAATTGAGGCACATACAGAGTTTTAGATGCTTCCAGGTGGAGAACAGCTGAGTAGAGGGTGTGAACTGTAATCTGCGAGCTGGATCCCTAGGTGGGATCCAGGCACGTGCATACTTCAGCGGTTGTGAGACAGGACTATTGGCCATTCCTGAGGTCGAATATTTGAGCATTGCAGAATGCAGTAGCAAGAATGAGAGCAAGAGCCGAGTAGCGATTGCTGTGTCCTCTTCAGTTATTTTTGTTTTCTGCGTATCTGTATTGTTTATGATAGTTTGCAAGAGGAACATTTTCGACGTTTCCACTTCTGTCAGTTGAGCAAGGGGATAAGTGGTGATTTAGAATGGAAACCAGGCAAAAATCCAGCCCTAGAGTTTTTTTGTCCTAGTTGGACAAGAAACAAAAAACAAATTACTGGCGTCAAAAATAACTACATCCTCTTGGAACCTCAGCACAGCATACTGAGTTAACTTCCCCCCGGTATAATACATTGAAGTACGTACCAATTTGCTTATCAAAACAAAGAATGAGTATGCACACGCCAGGGGTGGGGTGCTGAGCGGTGAAGGTGTCTTGCTGTGGAATGGAAACTCTGAAATTGGAGTCTTGCAGCAGACTCGTGCCGAAGGCCACTCTTCTTCTCCCCAGCTGTTCCTGGTCTTGCAGGGTAGGAAAGTTCAAACAAGCCAGATGCTGCACTGGTCACATAGTTACCCTGACTCTTCTTAATGTACATTAACATTTCCAGCCTGCACTGTATATAGGCTTAAGACCTTTGTCGTGGAGGCTGAGCTGACATGAATAAAATGTCCTTGAATTACCCAGAGCTGTAGTCTCCCTCCTTCCTGTAGAGTGAAGTTGGTCCTGCTCGTACTTAGTGCACATTGATCTCAAGCCCTTCCTCCTCCTTGACACAGACTCATTCTATAGCCACATAACTCCTCTTTTTTCATTTCCTCTCCTTCTTCTCCTGTGCCTAGCCCTGGCAAAACACAGAGAAAGCACAAAGCTGTGAACAGCCATTTGGGGAGAAATTGCTAGAAGTTTAAAGCAGAGAAACCCGTGCTCCCTGATCTCTGCAGGATTTCTGCATGTGTGGCACTTGCAGCCTCAGTCATTCAATTCTCTCTAAAGCGTGGGATAAGACTGCTCCAACTTACCCTTTTCTATGGAATTTTACAGAATGAGGTGCTGGTCCTTCATGCAGCGATTCCTTGCGCACAGACATGGGCCATCGGTACTTGCCATATATTACAGGCCTCATATACTACAGGCCTCACTGAAGTTTTGTTCTGATCACAGATAACTCAAGGAGTTGGTGTTACAACAATCCCCACTTTCTACTTCACCACTGACCCAGTTTGGTAATTACAACACTACTGAGTCTCTCTTGAGTTTGGCAATGGATGTCACGTGCTTGAGTGATGAGTAGCTCCAGCTGTTGTGTTTCACTTTATTGATTTAATGTGAGTGCATGTGAATTCAATAACATCTAATCTACCCAGTGCTGAATGAATCATGCAGAACAGTTTGTAAAAATCCAGAATATAGCTTCAGAGTACTCAAGATATTTTCCTGGAAGAAATAGTGTAGAATTTCATTAGCTGCATGAATCTGGTAGGAAGCTCTTCTTGTAAGATGTATTGTTTCTCTGGGATATTTAAAGTGTGGTGAAAGTCTGCTGATGCAATACTTGTCCTTTAATTTGACATTATAAAAAAAAGAATGTTATTTTTATCTTGAATAGTGTTACTTGGAAAATATTATCACCAGCTTATTATTCTTGCATAGTATCTTCACATGATTTTCTGTTGCTAAACACTTCTGTGAATATACTCTGACATCAGAGTTTATATATTCAGCCTTTGCAGGATGAGTTACAGATGCCTTGAAAGGATCCTTAGAGGAGAGAGATGGCTCATGGAAAAATATCTCCTATTCCACAACATGAGCTTGCCTTAATAGAGACCATAGAGAACTTGGAGCAAGAAGACTAAACAGAGTGATTCGAAGCTTTCTATGGCTCAGGACAGGGTGTGATGTGTTGGACAGTGGTCCATTTCCTGCATTGTGCTGCAGATGTTCAGCAGTGACCATCCACAGTAAAAGAAATTTTGTTTGTTTTTTCCTGATGATTCAGGATTCAGGACTGTTCTTTCTTTTAATTGTTCTGTAGCTCTGATTTCTTTCTTTCTTTTTTTGTTGTTGTTGTTGTTGTCGTAAAATCATTCCTCAAAGAGATACCCCTTCTTCTTTATAAGAGTGGAAGATGACTGAAGATCTTAAATGTCCCTGCCACTTCTAAAAAATATTTTTTTTTTTAAATAGCAAAATGTGGCTAGCCAAATGTTGAAGCATGTAGCCAGTGTTGTGTAGCCGAAGAAGAAATGGGCCTATAGCCTCAGCCTATAGTTGTTTACAAGATTAACAGTCTCTCAACAGGTGAGATTGAGAACTGGCTGAATGGCAGAACTCAGAGTGTTGTCATCAGTGGCGCTGAGTCTAGTTGGAGGCCGGTGACAAGTGGTGTCCCCCAGAGGTCAGTACTGGGCCCAGTCTTGTTCAACTTCTTCATCAACGACCAGGATAAAGAGTTAGAATGTACCCTCAGCAAGTTTGCTGGTGACACCAAACTGGGAGGAGTGGTAGATACACCAGAAGGCTGTGCTGACATTAAGAGTGACCTGGACAGGCTGGAAAGTTGGGCAGAGAGAAACCTGATGAGGTTCAACAAGGGCAAGTGCAGGGTCCTGCACCTGGGGAGGAACAACCCCATGCACCAGTACAGGCTTAGGGCGGACCTGCTGGTGAGCAGCTCTGTGGAGAGGGACCTGGGTTTCCTGGTGGACGACAGGTTAACCATGAGCCAGCAGTGTGCCCTGGCTGCCAAGAAAGCTAACGGGATTCTGGGATGTATTAGGAGGAGTGTGGCCAGCAGGTTGAGGGAGATTCTCCTTCCCCTCTACACTGCCCTAGTGAGGCCTCATCTGGAGTACTGTGTCCAGTTCTGGATTCCCCACTTCAAGAAAGATGAGGAGCTACTGGAGAGAGTCCAGCGGAGGGCTACGAGGATGGTGTAGGGGACTGGAGCATCTCTCCTACGAGGAGAGGCTGAGGGAGCTGGGCTTGTTCAGCCTGAAGAAGAGAAGGCTGCGAGGGGACCTAATTTATGCTTACAAATATCTTAAGGGTGAGTGTCAGGAGGATGGGGCCAAACTCTTTTCAGTAGTGCCACAGTGACAGGACAAGGGGCAATGGGCACAAACTGAAGCACAGGAAATTCCGTCTGAACATGAGGAAGAACTTCTTCCCTCTGAGGGAGACAGAGCACTGGAACAGGCTGCCCAGGGAGGTTGTGGAGTCTCCTTCTCTGGAGATATTCAAGACCCGCCTGGACGTGGTCCTGTGCAGCCTGCTGTAGGTGACCCTGCTTTGGCAGGGGAGTTGTTGGACTAGATGACCCACAGAGGTCCCTTCCAACCGTGAATATTCTGTGATTCTGTAACATCTTTTTAAAAAATGAGAGTACCTGTCTTGTGAAATCTACAGCCATCTTTCAGCTGTTTCACTGGGACTGTATTAGTAGCAATGAGCGCGATCTGGCACTGTTGTCTGGTTGCTATTGTGCTACTTGGTGAAAGTCAGGATGGAGTTTAAAACAGCTGTCCTGGATGCTGCTGGGTCTGGGAGAAATGACTTTCAGCACAATGCTTTCCAAAAATAACAACACTGTCCTAAATACTGTTTCATCCTGTGTTTCTGTAGTTCAAATATCTGAAGGAATTCAGAAAAGATGACCCGCACCCTGACCCAACCCAAACATTGTCACCCTATACTGGTTCTTTAAATCCCACTTTGCTAGCAGGCACCCTGGACTGCTTGCAGGTCCCAAGGAATGAGCAGAGGTGAAAGGATTGTTGTGTCAGTGCTCCTATTTGAAAGGCAACTTATGGTTCTCTGTGACTTTGATGGATGCTACTTTGATGGAGACGAAAAAATGGTCTTGGCTAATTGGGCTCTGACCATTAGCGAGTAGTAAAATCAATAGAGGCTTTCCAAACAAAGGCTTGAGAATCAGACCTACCTAAGAGACAAGGGGTGTTTTCTCAATAACAATAATTTTTAAATAGCCAAAATATGTAGACAGAATAGTCAGGGGCAAAGCTTGTCTGCAAGGTACCAGACTAGAAAGCTGCCACATTAGTGCCAGCTACTATCTCAGCTTTCAAACAGTTTCTGTCATAAATATTTAATTTAACTTTTTCTTTGGTTACATTCTTGCATGGATAGACAGGCAAAAAATGTCAGACTTGCAACGCATTTTGACATGTTAATTTCCATGGGATAAAAATTTCGCAGAAGGCCTCTCTGGAGCAAGTGTCTTCAGCAACTAATGAAACTGATGGTCTTTTAAAGAATTAATGATTTCATTAATCTATTTTTCTGAGGGTGAGTTTTGATATTTTGTTGGGATATCTAATGTATTTTTTTTTCTTCCAAATACCCTAGGTTTAAAAACAGAGAAATATACAATTTTGAAATTTTGTTTCAGAATACTTTGCAGATATTTTGTCTTTGCCTTTTAGAGATACTTTGTCCTTGTTGATGAGGAAATGAAAGGCACGAAGAAAGTAAGTGGCTGCTCATGAATGGGAAGTCAATAACATAGTATGATGCAGACGACCAGCCATGCTTTAAGGTGAACACCTCTTTCTAGACCGGACTCCTCTAGAAAATGTAGAGGCTCTCATGAATTTTGAATATCCAGCATCTCTTCCAAAGGACCTCTCCGAACCCTTCTCTCCAAGGAAAGACTGCGACTCTAATGATTTGTATTTTCCAAGTGCACATCCGTAACTCATGCTGCTCATCCAGGTGTCCGTTTGTCACAAAGTAGGGCAATTGCTGCATGACACTGAAAGCAGCCTGTTCTGTAGCAGTGAATGGCTTGTCCTATTTGATACTTTTCAGTCTAGTCAACCACAGAGACTTAGACAATTCACAGAAAGACCTGGAGGAGGAACAACTTTACATCTTGCCTCCAGCTACTCTTTTGCTGTGGAGCACAGAAAGCTCCTCCTGTATTTTGGTTTCTCAAAACAAACAACCCATCTCTTACTTTTGCGATATCTACCTGCAATGGAGTACAGATGGACTGAACTGCTGTTGCTTCTGTTCAGGTGGTCCCCAGTCATCCCTGCTTCACTGCACAGAAACCAAATCACCCTCCAAAAATGTCATTCTGGGTGGTAAGAGGCCTTGGGGAACAATAGAAATTATGGGAGACAGAAATGGAAGGACTTTGAAAAAATGTATACATTCTTCAGGTAAACTCATACCACCATTTTTTTTGACAGATCTCATGTGCTCTTTAATCAATCTTTAAACATAGATGACCAAGGAGTTTGCATAGTTTGCTTGTTTCATTCTCTCTAAACTCAAGGATTTAATAGAATCAAATATGAATGAAATGCAAGAATTCAGACCCTGCAGATTTCAGCTATGCTTATCCCTGGTGTTCTGGGGATATCTTCCATGTGTTATAATTCTTCTGCTCAATGCCAGTTTGCTTCCATTTTCTACTCAAAGTAACACAACTCGCTTTCAAAGCACTCAGTGACAGGGACAGTTCATGAGGACAGCCATGATCCATAATGACAATTCAGCTATGTTAGCCTAATTTAGGGTGCATAGAAGTGGAAATTTTTTGTCTGAGGGAGCTGGGGGTAGAACTACATCCTACAATGTGTGAAACAAATGCAGAATCTGGATCTTCTTATGATTACTTCTTTGAAAAATTCTGTTAATCTCAAATTTTGGACATAGAAAGGCATGATTTAACACTTTCTCATAACTGAATTCTATGCTCAAGAGAGAAGCACAGAGAGAAGAGAGAAAATAGAAACAAACCTCTTTTAGTACATCAGAGGCCTCATTACATATGTTTCAGCGAATAAAACAATGACTACTACAGAAATCAATGAGGTAATGACCGAGACTAGCCTTAGATCTGAGCTTCTGTGTGATTTGAGCCAACTCACTTTGTTTCTCAAGTGAGACAGACTAGAAGTGTACATGGCCAGCTCCAATTGCTCAGCTGATGAATTATAATCTTTAATCAATAAAGCAATAAATCAGTTGTTTTCATGCATCGATTTTTCTCCTTTTCCCAACTTCTTGACATAGCCAGGGTACAGTCAAGAAAGGCCAGGTATGGAAAAAAGAGAAATTGAATTAACTGCTCAGGTGAGGATTTTTTCTTGGGCGAGGTTGAAGGGCAGAAGTAAGGTAGATAATCTCGCAGTTTCCATGCTCCCTGAACAGTACTGCACTTAAATCTGTAATGCAAATAATTTTTCCTAGCAATGCATTCCAGTTGTACATCATGCAACAGATCAGACTTCAGATCTAGCCTGACTGCTGGCTGTCTGGTTACACAAGCAAGCAAATATTTCTTTTTTACCTTGGTCTATACACATATTTCCACTGATGTGAAGGAGCAAGTTACAGCCAAATTAGGGAGAAAAATAAGTTCTGCCAATATGGTCCAGTTCAGTCAGACGACATAGGCTTGTTACGGTCATTCCTGTGTGAAGTTTTACAGTGTATGTGATCCAAGAGGTCACAGTCTGTAATGGTCCTTTCCAGCCTTAAAAGTCTGTGAATCCCTTCTCTACTCAGTCACTCAGTCCTTACGGGAATGTCTTTATCTCTTACTGCATGAGACAAAAAATGGATGTAATTGAATTCTTCTGCCTCAAGATGTAAATTAATCTATCTATATCAAGTAGGATTTATGTACCAAAATCTTACTCCAGATAAAATAAAGCGAAGTGTAGACATTGATTGTTTTTTTTCAAGCAATTGCTTGTAAATTTAGTAAGCTATGTGCCTTTTTACACTTTTCAGTCTGCTCTCATTACTGACATGGCATAAGGCTTTGTAGTAAATTTGGAATTTGCTGAGTGAGAAAATGAAGATTTATACAAAGCTAAATTGAACAAATGGTGAATAATTGATTTAACTGACCTGACAGCTCACACTGTGCTTGTAAATAAAACATAACTTTGTACTATACTGATAATTTAATATTCTGTGCTTCAAGATTCCTTTTGGTAAGTTACTGCAAGGAGAAAATGATCTTTGACCACCCTAAAAAGGCAAGAATATGCTTACCAAGCATATTCTGGTACCCCAGTTGTAGATTGCAACAGCCTGATACCAAGCTGATAAAGAATCTTCTTAAAGACTCTCTACCCTTTCATATTTTGTCTCTAAAATATTGCTGGAGAGACAACATCAATATAACTATTTCATACTATTCCGCTAGCCACCAGCTCCCGGAGACAGATAGTTTCCGTGTAAATTTATGTCACACCACTGTGGTGAACAGGATCACAGTGACTTGTAACGGTGAATGCTTGTGCCTATTTTGCGTTTTCTTTTCTTTCAATGTACAAGTTTGAACTCTTAGTCAAATCCATAAGCACAAGCTATTGTTAAACTGGTTATTGAAGTGCAGATATAGCCCTAAGGTGTTATATGTGTCTGATAGCTTCATTGCCTTGTAACTACTGTAATAACTTATATAATAAGGTCGTGAAAGACAACCACAATGATCTGGTAGCCTTCCATACCTACGCTGCAGGAGTGCAACTGGTTACAGAAAAGCACAGTGCAGTGGAGAGTTTCGCCTGCTCTGTGTTAGGATCTGTGCTCTCACTAGTGAAATGCATCCTCTCGGAGAAGGCAAACAACATCTCTTTAATACAGCAGGGAACGTAAGGACTTAAGGTAGCATCACACATGATAATAGAAACCACTGTCAGAGTGAGCAGCTGAAAATCCCGAGAGCTGAGTGCTGCCATGGATCCAAAAGAAAATTTCTCAGTAAAGCCAATGGGAAGCACGTATTTTTCCCACGATGGACTACAGATCTTACTCTTGGAGAGAGGATTCATACGTGTCACCACTTTGCTGAACTCTTTCCAACAGCCTTATCTGTGGAAAGTCACTGTTAACATGTTGTGGCTGTGAGCTGAAGCACATACATAGCTAAGAAATGTGAAATTGTGATTCCCAGTGCAATTTTAACCTAAACTGCTGCACTTCTTTCGCTTTAATACTGTATCATTTTCACATCTTGAGGTTTCTTGAGGCTGAGTTATGATAGCTGCAGAAAATTTCAGGGCTTGATTGCAGCTGCTTTCTCTGAAAGCAGAAGACACCATTCTCCTTTCTGTCAGATGATGTTTATGTAAGGATCTACCTACCGTCCCTAATGCTCATTCTGCTCTCTGACTTCTTAAATTTATCCAATCTCAGCATGTGAAAGTCCCAAAGTAGACTGCACATCTGGCATATGCCTAGGTAAGGAGCCCAGCATCAGGTGCAGCAGAGTATCATGGCTTTGAGGAAGGGGTCCCATGAGCATGGAGATGTTGCCTGACTGCAGCCCATAGCTACAGCATCTCTCCTACCTGTCCCCAGGCAAATCAAGATCTGACAGATCAGTCACGGAGCAGAATAGAGGCTGCAGCATGGTGTCATATAACCATGCGAACTCTACTCTGAATAGCAGGTGGAGGGAGTTCGTTGCTCAAGTCTCACCTTCAGTGTTCGAGACTCAGCCCTTTGTCCCTCTTTTTATTTTTTGTTTTGTTCCTGGCTTGTAAGTTTTCTTCTTCCCTATTTCAGCCTTGATGAGGTTTTCCTTTAAACACACCAAGAGGTGGACAAGAGAATTAGGGCTTACAGAGCTAGTCAATATCTTGACTCAGTGACACCAATGTGATTCTGGTAGAAGATGGAGCAGCCAAGATTAGAATAGCCAGGTTTTTGATGAACCACATCACTGCAAGAGCTTTGATTAAATGGAGCTAAATCCCAGCAGACTGGATCTACAAAGCAAAGGGTGAGGAAGAGAAGAAAGAAACTCTCAGAAGGGAGAACTGTGCATGTCTCTGTTCCCTGTGTGCACCCCACAGACACCCACGTGCAGAGCTCTGCAAACCCTCTGCCGAGCCAGACCTTCCCCCCTGGCAACAGGTTCTCAAGGGAAAGTCCATCAGAAACTAGTATCTCTTTTGACTTTCCTGTTATCCTGGGCTGGGTCAAGTAGATTGAGCAACAGACATGACAGGGCCAGCTGACTTTGCAGTGATGAATTTTTCATGCTGATTTCTCAGCAAAGATTAGAAAAATATTCTGGGTTTGTTGCAACCACCTTTTATTTTATGTACATACCTGACATTCTTCAGTACCTTCTCATATAAAGAGTCCTGTTCTTGTCACAGTACAATAACATTGTCTTGTTGTCCGATATTGTTGCTTGTGTCTGAGTTCATGCCCGATTTTTAGGCTTCCTGCTGCAAAGGCAGTTCTTAACATGTTAGATCCCTTCCTCCACAGTAGCATGAACAGCAGTAGCTGCCGGTAGGCTCCAGGGTGAGTTGCATGTTTCTAATAGGGAGTTAGATCTGTGGGGGTAAATACCCAGGCTTGTTTCTCTAGGGTTAGGTTTTGCTTTTATCTTATAGGTGTTTATGTTTCCTCATTCCCTGTTTGAAGGCAGGAGAAAATGAACAAAGTCCAGATCCTCTGGACTCTGACCCTAGAGGAATGACTGCTTCCCCTTTATATGGAGAGTTTGCAGTAGCCCAATATTCCCTTCCTTCCCCACAAGAAGGACGGTGTGTGCTTTTCTAACAAAACAGATGTTTTATCTAAAAGCTTTTGAACCTTACAAATGAATCCCAAACGCATCATCTACCTCAACTAACAAAATGAGCTAAAATATAAAGAGAGTCCTGAAGAGGGGAATGGACCTCTTTGATAAGCTTGAGAGAATGACAGGGAAAAGGATCTGATGCTATTTTAAGATCACAGAGAAAAGGAGAGAACCTGCAGCGTTTTTTTTTGATCAGCTTGGAACAAGGAAACAAGGATTTAAGAGGACTAAAAAAGTCTTTTTGCATTTTTTAAAATCATCGCCGCAAGAGACCAACACATCCACTACTTTTTTTCTCTGAATACCGAGAAACTGAGGCAAACCACAGGCAGCAATCAAAAGCCTTGGCAATGGCACCACATGCAATGGTGGTAGCAGCACTCACACCAAAAGTCTATTTCCAGATTCAAAAACTGTATTTCCTCCCTTGTTTTAGGTGGGGAGATGCTTGATCTGCAGACCCAGCCAAAATCCCCCTTCGGGTATTCTGTCCTTCATATTTCTCAGGGACCTTTTTCTCTTATTTCAGTCTGCTTGTATTGAAATAACTTACCTGCTCCAGGCTGCCTCCATTTTCCTTCTTGCAGGATGTTTGGGGTGAGCTGATGATCTGGATGAGTCTGCCTCCTCCAGGACAAGTATACAGCCCCCCAAATCCAGATGCTTTTGTCCACCTTGCTTCATTGAATCACATCACTCCCTTGGAAGCTATTGGTCTTCTTTCTCAAAGCTCTGAGAGATGTTTCATCCAGTTGTTTCCTTTGGTGCCAGCTGCCTTCAACCTATTCACCAATTCACAGGCAGGGACACATTCCTCTCCCTCCTGGCTTGGATGGGATGCCTCCTTGTCCCATTCTTGTTCTGGGGTCACCTCTGCTTTGAAATCTGACCTTTGCATTGGGAAGAACAGCAGTGAAATACTCTCCCATGCATGGGGGAAGCCCCCAGGAGTAATCTGGGGACTATTCTGTTTCACTGCACGTAAAATGCTTTCCTTCCTTAAAGGTTTCCCTGGGTTTCCAGATATTTCTACTTAATCACAGGCATCTTCATGGATGGGATTTTATTCTGTCTTGACAGGGTGAGATTACTTCTCAGAACTCCATTTTTTCACTTGTAAAGAGATGGTTTATTAATTAGTATAATTTAATATTTATACAGCATTGTAGAGGTGTCTGGAGATTTGGCAACATAAAACTGTCAGTACCTGGTCTTAAGTGTTTACAGTATGTATTTATATAACACTGTAAGAGATTAAAAAAAAGCCAAGGCCAAGGCACAATCTGAAGTATGAAAACACAAAAACACAGGAATTTTGGATGTTATTGCCTTCTTGGTTTTCTTTTTCTGTGTAATACAGATTTGTGATTTATAAAAAGTTATTTCAATATGCATACATCACCTAAAAGAATAATTGGACATAAGAAATGCATTCTCAAACAAACTAAAATAAAGCTGATATCGGACTTTCAGAGGTTCTAGCACAATAGACAAAGTATTTCCTTTAGAAAGAAAAATCCAGATTACCTAAAGAGTCGATATGTTTCCATAGATAATGAAATAATTTTTAAAATTGTACATTTGAGTGCTTTTTGTTT